>NC_069504.1:810835110-811477610 GCF_027579735.1 Bombina bombina
CAAATTGCAGCCTATATGTAGCTAGTCAAGGTAGCACCTCCAGCCTCATAAAGCTTGGAGGAAACGGGTAGCGTAAGCACAAACTCATTTGCCAATTCTGTTAGAACTTCTTGTGATAGGCAGGCAAGCAAGCTCTTGTAGAAATAGCACAACACTACTTTGTTTCCATAAAAGATGTACACAGAAGTGAGGTATATTCTAGTATTCACTACTAAGTAGTATAGACTAAGTTAAGACTGTCACTACATTTTTTTTCTCTTTCATGATTCAGATAGAGCAAACACTTGGTAAACAACTTTCCAATTTACTTCTGTTATCAATTTTGCTTCATTCTCTTGAAGGTTTCATACAAATTGGCTCAAGCTATTCAACAATTTGTGGTGAAAAAAAAATGGATGTTGTCTCTCACAAGTGATAAGCAGCAGATTACCTTGTTTGCTCAGCCTAAAAAAAAAAAAAAAACAAGCAACCATCCTGTCCGCCTGGAAGCATCCCCTACTGTCAAGTATCATTAAAGAATTAAAAGTACAGCTTATTCAATAAATTACATTTTTCAACTATTATTTGATACAAATGTAACTGCAAGATTCTGAAAATGTTAAGAGCACTTTATCTACGATTCAGATAAGGCTATGAAAATAAACTAAAGCGCTAAGCTGTATTAATTTTCTGAATTCAGAGGCAAGTAAACTCTTACATTTCAATTAAGACCTAGCTGAGAGAAAATAAAAGTTATACAGAAATCATGTATTCAAAGCAAAGAACTACTGGAGACTATGAATTTTTTTTTTTTTTTTTTTTTTTTTTTTTTTAATTAGTCAAGTATCATCTGTAGGGTTCACTCCAATTTTTGTCTCATTTGGAAAGCCCACAATTTTCAGAGTAAAATTACACGATAAGGGACAAACAAATGTATATAGCATTTTTTTACCAAATATTTTCATATTGTAATAATGTATGTCCTTGTTTAAACATGTTCAACACTTACCCATTTATTGAAAAAGGACACAAATCCATAGCCCTTAGATTTTCCAGTTGTCATATCTTTCACAACCCGTGCATCTCTAAAAACAAAACAAAGAGAAAACTGGGTTTACATACCAAGCTACAGCTAACCAACATAATCGAGAACGAAAGGAATTCACACAAGACCACACAGTGCCCCCAAATAAAAATGTAGAAGCATCAAATTAAAAAATTTAAAGCAAGTCTGTAAATTTTAATATAAACTAATTTTCTTATTACAGCAATCTTAAAAAAAGAATCTTGTGTACATGCAAATCAACTGTTGCTAAAAAGAAAAATTAATACTAGCACATTACAATTGAATCTCACTCACATTACTACTTTTACATCAAGCATAAGCAGGTGTTTTACAGTCATTTAATCATAATTTTACACCTTAGAGATTTTTTTTTTTATATAAATATATAAACTCAGAGCACAGTGACCTGCTATAGTTGTGCAGATCACTTTGGCTCTGGAAATGATAAACCATGCAATTTCCATCCTCTTATTTGCAAATATTCTAATTCTCTTAATGGGAGGAAACCTTAACATAGTTAAAAAATAATAATAATAAAATATAAAAAAAAAAAATAGGAATAAAAAAAAAAAAAAAAAAAAAGGCATACGTGGCCTGTTAACTGAATTCTCAGGTCAATGCGTTAACCCCCTTTTTGGTCTGTGGCCAGCTGTAAAATTTTGAGAAATTAAATATTAAAAACGGTTATGAAAATAAAATTGCAACACTAAAATTACTTTTGTAAGATGATTGGAGAACGCAAAATTTAAAGGAACCTGATTTTGAACAACTAAATACCACAAAGCACTTCTTTCATTAGGAGATTAAACAAAACTTAGTAACTCTTTACTTACGAAATTCTGCCAAAGGGTCCAAAGGCAGCTTTTATATCATCAGTTGTTATTTCTGGACTCAGGTCACCAACAAAGACATGAAAATGATCTTGTTGGGGAATAGAGGGAGAAATAAAAAAAAAAAAATTAGATTTTATATTTATTTTAATTATAATATAACTTACACAGACACATTTTAAAATCTATGTTTATATTGTACAATGGTGAAGTTAATAAGTGTGACCATTGCTTTAGCTATGACAGTATCACAAAAATGTTACTCTAAATTAAATATTAGTATGTGGGTAAACATTGGGAAAATGCAAGCCTTTTAAAAATGTATAATCTACAGTATTGCCATAAGCCTTTTTAAGTAAATGTTTGGCAGGAAATGATCAGAATATGGCACCATTTAGAATAATTAAAAATAGAAATATCCAGATTTCTTTCAAAAGGCATCCCACACTTAAAATTGTATGATGGAAATGATAAGGGTTTAGATTCTTGAAAATATATTTATTTTCTCCACTGAACCCAATTGAATGAGAAATACAAAGCCCAAGTTAGGTGGAAGAGAGGTGACTAGAGAGAAGACAGTTGTCGCTGGTCACCCTTGAGAAATGTATAATTTTAATATCTGTAAGAAGACACAATTACCTTGAGAACGCAGTGTGCTGACAACGGAACTACCTGATGAAAGATTAGATTTGTTCTTAAATATATTATCACAAACACAATAAAACAAGTTAACTTAGGAAAATAAAATCACAAAGCATAATTTTGTAAAAATCAATTATTTTTATAATTAAAATACAAAATATAATGTATTCAATTCATATGAAATGAGTAATTATGAAACGTACTGCTTGCGTCTTTCTTCTGGCTGCTGGGAGTTGTAGCCCAGTTGACTTTGACTTCCTAAATCAGAAAAAGGAAGTTACTTGTTGCATACAGTACATGTGGAATAGTTTGTCTCAAATTGCTATACAAAAAGATAAACTCTCTGTAAAAGGGATATTGAACCAACATTTTTTTTCTTTCATGATTCAGATAGAGCATGCAATATTAAGCAACTTTCTAAGTTACTTCTATTATCATTTTTTCTTTGTTCTCTTGGTATCTGTATTTGCAAAAAGCAATAAGTTAAAGGGACAGTATACTATAAAATTGTTTTTCCCTTAATGTGTTTCCAATTACTTTTTTTACCAGCTGCAGAGTATAAAATGTATGAGATTTGCTTTTTGAGGCTTATTTGTGTATATGAAATAGCTGATTTTGTGTTTTGAAGCCACAAACAAATAAAATGGGTTGAGCTTGTAGGTATAATCAGATCTCATTACTTTATCACATTGTGTACATATACAGTACCTGCTTCTTTATCTTATATCTGTCCATAAACCAAACACCAATACTTGGAGAGAGCAATGGAAAATGAACATTTTATTACCTTACCTCTTCTATAACCCACTGGGAGTGAAATTTCTTCTACTGGCTGTGGTAATACAGCTTGGCTTCATGGCCAAAAACTTTCAGGATGGGTGGGGATACCAAAGGCTAAATAAACTAATTCAAATGCCAATATAAGGTTAATGGAATTACTTGTAAACAATTTAATACACTCCACCAGGTACAGTGGATAATTGTGAACAAATAAAAGGGGAGAACATTTTTGAGTAAACTGTCCCTTTAAGCTTCGGAGCTGGACCATTTTTGGTTCAGCACCCTAATTAGCGCTTGCTGATTGGTGGCTTCATTGGCTACACTAATCAGCAAGCGCTACCCAGGTACTGAACTAAAAATGGGCCAGCTGCTAAGCTTAAATTCCTGCTTTTCAAATAAAGATACCAAGAGAACAAAGAAAATTGATCGGAGTAAATTAAAAAAAAGTTGCTCATAACATCATGCTCTATCTGAATCATGAAAGAAAAAAAAATTGGGTTTAGTATCCCTTTAAGGGCCCAATGATCTAACACTCGCCGGCAGAGGGAAATCAGACAAAATCTTTGTGTTTTGTTTTTGTTTTTTTAGACCTTATACCATAATGTAGGAGTCAATACTTTACATCCACAAACCTGCATAGCTATATAGCTCTAAAGCTATATAATGCATTTCAAAGAAAAAAAAAATCTGGAACCTAGCCATCCTTAGGGAGACCTCTGATCCTCTTGCCTAAAGAAGAAAACTTTAGATTATCAAGCTAAAATCTGTTACCTGACTTACATTACCTCTTTGTGGGGGTTAAATACACAGTAGTGTAAGGTAGATAGTCTTAAATGCATGCTCTAATTAACATACCTTTAATTACTGCAGCTTTAAATAAATAAAAAAATGGTAGTGTTAAAGAGACATTAAAATCAAAATGTTTCTTTCATGATTCAGATAGGGCATACAATTTTAAACATTCCAATTTACTTTATTTGCTTCATTCTTTAGATATCCTTTATTGAAGAAACAGCAAAGCACATGGATGAGTTAATCACACAAGGCATCTATGTGCAGCCACCAATCAACAGCTACTGAGCCTATTTAGATATGCTTTAAAACAAAGCATATCTAGAGAATGATGCAAATTAGACAATAGAAGTAAAATGGAAAGTTGTTTAAAAACGACATGTTCTTTCTAAACATGAAAGAAAATTGGATTTTATGTCCCTTTTACAGTCAATTGTTGCTTCTTACTAGAGATGGATTTTCCAATCCTCAAAATTAGACTAGTTTGTCCAACATCGTACCTTGCCCAATATCTTCCGACCATTCATAGCAGCTAGAGATGCAGCTGCACTTCGATGTTCATAGAATTCCACAAAGCAGTAAGGATCGTTTCCAGCAGTCTGCTTTATACAAACATTGTGTTAGAAGACAAAACCGATTAAACAGCAATAAAAAATAAATAAAAAAAATACATCAAGAATAGATTCAATTTGAAGTAGAGTCACCATTAATGGGTATATAGCCTGGTTTCTTTTTGAAGTAGGTAGAATCCTCCTTTGTATCCCCCATAATATATATATATATATAATAAATAAAACAGCCCCAAGCAAGCATCATATATAGAAAATATGTACAACAGAGTAGACTATCAGATTCTACAGGTATGAAGAAATTTGTTTAAAAAATGGTCATGTTTAAACCGTTTTTCTTACACTAATCAAAGAATTATTCGAAAGTTATGTGTTGGTAAAAATATGCCAATTTACAAATGAGAAATTCTAGGATTTGTGGGACAGATAGGAAAGGGAAGATAAACAGGTAAAGGGATAATTTACTCAGGCAAGCAGCTAAGAGTATTTAAAGCCGTTGCAAAAACACTGTTTTAAATTAGCCTTGCGCTAGAAGGTCCTGGCTCAGAGGTAATCGCAGACGACATTCTCACTAGGTCTGCATACCAAGTCCTGCGTGGCCATACAGGAGCCAAGAGAATTACTGAAATTCCCTCCCGTTTGATTCGAGCTACCACTTGGAGCAACAGAACAAACTACGGAAACAGATACACTATGATGATGTGCCAAGGGACAGCCAGTTGTCCACAAACTCCGCTTGAAGATCTCTAGACCTCTAACCGTATTTCAGTAATTTGGCATTGAGATGGGAAGCCATAAGATCTATATCCAGACACCACCACCTACAGGTGATTTTTACAGAACTCTTCCAGATTTAAGGACCATTCCCCTGAGTGAAAAGTCTGTCTGCTCAGGAAATCAGCTTCCCAATTCACCCCACCTAGAATGTGGATGACTGATATCTGATATGGATATGTCTCTGCCCATTGAAGAATGCGGGATACCTCAAGCATTGCAAGAGAGCTGCGAGATCTGACTTGGTTGACATAAGCCACAGTTGTGATGTCCAACTGGAATGGACTATAGCGGGTGGAACAAAGTTGGGGCCACGACAGAAGAGCATTGAAGATGTCCCTCAATTTCAGAATGTTGATAGGAAAAGTAGCTTCCTCTGGACGCCAGGTTCCCTGAGCTCTGAGAACTGCTAACCCTGACAAACTTGTATCTATTGTGATAATCACCCAGGATGGGATTCTGCGACAGCTTAGGAGCCGGCCCATTTTTGGTTCAGAACCTAGGTAGCGCTTGCCAATTGGTGGCTACATTTAGACACCAATCAGAAAGTGCTACCCAGGTGTTGAACCAAAAATGGGCCGGCTCCTAAGCTTACATTCTTGCTTTTTCAAATATAGATACTGCCGGACAGAAAGCTCAGCATGCTAAGGCACTGTGGCTGAACCCTGTAGCAACCCAAGGGTTGCAAGTTCGATCCCCAGTGAGGTCCACTCATCCTTTCATCCATCCGAGGTCGATAAATGAGCAGCGCCTTGAGACCCTTACGGGTGATTTGCCGCGCTTTACAAGTACCCAATACATACATACATTTAAGAGTGTTCATTGTCAGGACAATCGCTTGATATTTACAATTAGTAACCAAGGCATTAGTTAAAGTGCTTAAAAGCTTTGGAAATAAAAAGAAATATTAAGATAAGCGCCAAGTATATTATCCTAAAGCTCCCTCACAGGTAATCTTCCCTATGATTAACCAGACAAGTACATTTAAATGACAACAAGAGATATAGTTTGGGAGCGCTAAAAAGCTAAATAAGATAGTCTGGAGACAGATATACAATTTTATACAGAAATGCAATTTATTAAAGGCTTAAAACATATTGTGGGACGTCTCCCTTAAAAGTAATAAAAAATTAAATATGCTCTATTCGATATTCCACCTTATATACAATCTAGCAGCAAGACAGAGAATGTTATACACTTAGCAATATTTCAACTTCCGTTTGTAGGAATGAACTAGGCTTTAACGGTACTTCTAAGTGTTACAAAACTGAAAGATAGTCTATATATTTATATAGTCCGATACAGTGTTGCTTTCTACTAACGTTGGTTAATTCTCTCTTAGAAGTACCGTTAAAGCCTAGTTCATTCCTACGAACGGAAGTTGAAATATTGCTAAGTGTATAACATTCTCTGTCTTGCTGCTAGATTGTATATAAGGTGGAATATCGAATAGAGCATATTTAATTTTTTATTACTTTTAAGGGAGACATCCCACAATCTGTTTTAAGCCTTTAATAAATGGCATTTCTGTATAAAATTGTATATCTGTCTCCAGACTATCTTATTTATCTTTTTAGCGCTCCAAAACTATCTCTCTTGTTGTTATTTAAAAGCTTTGGAAATGCAAGTGAACCTAAAAACAGGGTAACTGGCAAAGGGAGAACTCAGTCACAGTACACAAATCCGATGGACAAAAAACTGAGAAAACTTTTGTACTGTGATGATGCATATCCTAGCCTAATCCAGCCGTTACCAGTCCAAATAGAAAAAAAAAAATGCATAAACACTTAGTTTAGAAAATGAGGGATACATACAGGAAAACAAAAAGGTACAACTAAGCACTTCTGGGAGGGTTTGATCTATTTCCAAAATGCACAAGACTATATACCATAAGTGTTTTAAACAGAAAATTTTGCAAGCCAGGTAGTATTATTAGGTAGCCAGGTAAGGGCAGAATAATAACAGAAAATGTTATTATATTTCAAGTATTTATAAAATGTTACATAAGCTATTAAAAGCACAAATTAAATAAATTTATGTTTGATTATGCAATTTGTGGGGGAATAAAAAAAAAAAAAAAAACTTTAGCTTAAATTTTAGCCGGGTGGTGTGCCCATTTAATAAGTCCTGGGGAGAACATTGGATTAGTACCTTGGCATGAATCTATGGGAGTGAGAGAAGCTGTATTTTTATTTATTAATTTTTTCCATCTGGCAGGCAAGCATAATACTTACATCCATGATCATCTTGCAGCTTTTGCATGGACCAAGCTGACTGAACACTTGTAGAATCAAAGCTTCTGTCACATCCCTAGACAGGTTTCCCACATACCTTTAGGGCAAAGAACACAATCAAACGTGTACATTAGAAACTAGGTGCTACATGGTTTGCTGTATAGATAGATAAACCAGGACCAACAGAAAACTAGTCAAAAAAAAGTACAATGGCATGAGAATAAAAGTAAAAGTATAAATACAAAGAAAATAATAGTTGAAAAGAAAAATTATATACATTCTTGTTAAACAGGAAAAACAATTCATGCAGATGGTTACTGCTGCATGAAAAATAGGCACTGGGTCATTTCAGGATATTATTCTGCAATACTAAACATGAAAGTGCTGAGTAATACGGTAAATAAGGACTCACAAGGTATAAATAGATGTAGAATGCTAGAGATCCATCATCTAGGCAAAGTACTACAGAACAGCATGAACAGTCTTGGGCTCATAGGATCACACAGTCTCATTTAGATTTTATAATGTAAGCAAAATATGCCAATCATTTCTCTACCTGTTCCACCAAGTTGCACTGACACCATTTTGATAACCTTTTTTTTTATTATTATTATTTTTTTTAAGACAGTACAAGTACTTATACTTTTTCCCCCCAAATACTAGATACCAATTACCGACACTTTTTATGTCATGACAGTTTACCAAGCACAATACAGACTAATGATTTAAGATTGCCTCTTTAAAATTATGAACTGTATCTCAAGACATTTTGAAATAATAAAAAACAGTTTTATGTGCTTGTTGTCACAAAGTTCACAGACCAGGTTTATAAATAAAAATATTACAATATATATTAACAACAACAAATAAATAAAAGCTACAGCAGCTGGGCTGGAATTGGGTTGTAGGGTGCCTATATAACTCATCAATCTGACATTTGTACTTAATACAAAGTAATACAATTTAATTCTGAAAATATTGGAGGAAGGAGTATCCCAGTATTCACCTTTGACAAAAATTGGGCTTTTGCATTCTACTGACTCAAAGGAAAATAGGGCTGGTCTTCATATTTTTCCAGGGCTGCTTTTTATTCCCAGTCCAGCCCTGGCTAAGGATGTTCCTCAGAGCACAGTATGTTTGAGCATAATTGTGCAAGATGAGAACTAGCAGTATAACAGACAATCTAGCAATTAGAATATTTTTTCAAAAGTTAGTGGCAAGTTCTTATTAAGGAACAGAAGCATTTCTGCATGTTCAGCTAGAAGTCTGTTTCTGCTATCAGTAAGGATGTTTGACGCTAAGCTGAACAGTCTTTCACACTACTGCATTGGTCAAATATATATTTGGGCCATTAAAGGGACATTATACACTCATTTTTTCTTTGCATAAATGTTTTGTAGATTATTTATATAGCTCTTTTTTTTTTAAATGTATAGTTTTGCTTATTTTTAAATAACATTGCTCTGATTTTCAGACTCCTAACCAAGCCCCAAAGTTTTATGAGAATACCGTCAGCTACCTTCTCCAGCTTGCTCCTGTTTGTGTAAAGGGTCTTTTCATATGCAAAAGAAGGGGGAGGGGGGAGTGTCTTATTTCCCACTTGCAGTGGGCTTTCCAGCTACCTTTTCAAAAGAGCTAAACTGAGAGCTTCTAAGTAAGTTTTTAAACAGTTTTATACTGGATTTTTATATCAGTATATATGCATTTTATTCTTTATATTAGTTTCTATTACATGCAGTTATATAATAACAATGATATCCCAGTACTTCAGGGGTTTGTCTGAATGAGGTATAGTGATCTCTCCCAGGTAGGCTTCCAGCTGTAAAGTAGCAGCTTTTGGAGCACTGCTCTGACGTACAATAATACAAATAGCAATTTGTATTGGCAGAACAGAAACTCTGGCTTAAAATTAAATCGGAACATGCAGTTTGAAAAACGCCACAAAATGGTGTATGGGTAGGAATTGGAGGTATCGCTTTAGGTATCAGTGCATTTGAACAAGTACTCATGCAAATACTTGGTATCGGCACCAATACTAGTATCGGTGCAACCCTACCAAGAGGCATTCCTATGCACATAAGTAGCCAACCAAAGTAACTGTTCAAGAGAAACATGCTATTTAAACTACCTCCATTCACAAAACATTTTTAGTTAGATGTCTCATAAAAATATCAGCTATTTCTAAACTCACACTTTAACCCCAACAACAAAGTAAAATGAGCCAAGATACTAAAAACATGAGGTATGAATAATTAAAAGGGACATGAACCCCTAAAATTTTATTTTATTATTTAGGTAGAACATACACTTGTAAACATTTTTCAATTTACTTCTATTATCAAATTTGCTTAATTCTCTTGGTATCATTTGTTGAAAAAGCAGCAATGCAATACTGGTTTCTAACTGAACAAATGGGTGAGCCAATAACAATCAGTGTATATATATGCAGCAACCAATCAGCAGCTAGAACCTAGGTTCTTTGCTACTCCTGAGCTTTCCTAGATAAACCTTTCAGCAAAGATAAGAGAAGGAAGCAAATTTAAAAAAAGTAAATTGGAAAGTTGTTTAAAATGGTATGCTCCGTCTAAAATCATGCAAGAAATTTGGGGTTTCATGTCCCTTTAAAGGGCCATAATACCCAAATGTTTAAACACTTGAAAAAGTGATGCAGCATAGCTGTAAAAAGCCGATTAGAAAATATCACCTGAACATCTCTATGTAAAAAAGAAAGATATTTTACCTCTAAAGTTCCTCAGTAGCCACCTCCCATTGTAAAGGATTTCTAAGCAGCATTTTAGTGTATTTGTCCTGGGACATCTGAAGGGACTAGCATCGTGCACTCTCATATTATTTCACCAATCAGGTAAAGGAAGCTTACTATGAAATCTCATGAGAGTTAAGTCAAATCTCATGAGATCACAGTAAGAGTTCATGACCTCAGCACTGCTGATGCTGATTGGCTGCTGTTCATTTCTTCATTTTTTTAAATTTGTTTACCTGCAGCTGGGAGCAGCTGAGTATAACTTTTTACACAGAACTTACTCTGCTGAGCTGAGGAAATTGTGAGGTAAAATATCTTCCTTTTTTACATAGAGATGCTCAGGTGATATTTTCCTGTCAGCTTTTTACAGTTATACTGCATCAGTTTCAAGTGATTTAGCATACGAGTATTATGTCCCTTTAAAGCAAGTGAGAAAGTAAAAAGGGAAGGAAGAATACATGAATTTATACAGCAAATGATCTGTACTGGAGGGGCTGTGGTAAGAGAGGGACCTTATTACATATATGGTTACAATATCATTTGATACAACCCTTCTGGGATAGTTATCTCTTTAATGGAGAAAGCTTTTAAAAGGGACACTGAACCCAATTTTTTTCTTTCATGATTCAGAGAGCATGACATTTTAAGAAACTTGCTAATTTACTACTATTATCAAAATGTCTTCATTCTCTTGTTAGCTTTATTTGAAATGCAAGAATGTAAGTTTAGATGCCGGCCCATTTTTGGTGAACAACCTGGGTTGTTCTTGCCGATTGGTGGATAAATTCATCCACCAATAAAAAAAAAAAAAAGTGCTGTCCAGAGTTTGGAACCAATAAAAAAAAGCTTAGATGCCTTTTTCAAATAAAGACAGCAAGATAAATGAAAAATTATTAGGAGTAAATTCAAAAGTTGCTTAAAATTGCATGCTCTCTGAATCACGAAAAAAAAAAATTGGGTTCAGTGTCCCTTTAAAAGCTTTCTCCATTAAAGAGATAACTATCCCAGAAGGGTTGTATCAAATGATATTGTAACCATAGAAGGGACAGTCAACGTTCAAATTAATGTTACATAATGCAGCACTATGTGCAGAATTATGCAACATTAACCTGGCAACGCCTGCAAAAGAAAAAGGATTTTAAAGATTTAACCCCCAAACCCATACTTACCTGAGGAGGAGCCAGCCTCTACTATTCTTGTTGTTTCTTCCACTGTCTGTTAACAGCGCACCAAGTCGTCCTATTGAACTGCATCCAGCATACTCCCTCCTCTCTAGGTAAAGCTGTCAGCTACTTTACCCAGTGCAGGAGCGTGCTACATGTAGCTCACTGGACGACTGTTTGCACTGTGATTAGATAACATTACGCGCTGTTGAAGAAAGCAGAAGAGGCTGGCACGGAAGGTAAGGTAAACACAGGTTTGGGGGTGTTAAAAATAAATACAAAATTCAGGTTTTGCTAGGTTAATATTTCATAACTCTGCACATAGTGCAGAATTATGTAACATTAATTTGTACGTTGACTGGCCCATTAATGAAACCATTGAACGTTCCCCCTTGACATTCCTATTTATCCAATACAATTACCTTGTCAACATAGGAAATCTCTGTACAATATAACAAATTGTGCTAAAAAATGAATCCCTAAATATTGGAAAGAACCCCAAGTAAGTACCCACTACAACAGAATGGCTCAATTTAGGATCATATACGGAAAAAAATCAACTAACAGTGAGCTGAAATGCTGGAATTCCAGTGCTCAGTATTATTCTCCTAAATGTCTTATATAAATAGCTTTACCTATAGATAAACCCACATAAGTAATATTTTTATACACTATATCACTTAAATCAAGTGGGACAGGTTTTGGCTTGGAGGTGCAGTCTATGAATTCGTTATTATCTACCAAAAGGAAGAATATCATTATTTCAAGAAATCTCAGTACTGTTGCTAATAAGGTCACAGAAATATTCAATGTTTATATTCAGTTAATGCTTGGAGTTGGGATCATGTCTGAACCCCCCATTTATCTATGTTTCTCTTTTGCTTTTTATTATTTTATTTTTTTTACATATTGGATGTTCTTTATGTCAACATGCAAAACCTTTTATTAAAACCATTCTTAAAGAAAAGAAAAAAAAAAAAGTGTATGAAGCAAAACTTATAGGCAACTGTAACAAGAAAAGGTTAGTAATTGCACTAAACTAAATGGAATCAAACCTCTCCTAAAAAACACAGCATCCTCTATGTTGTGTTAAAAGTGTATATACAAAGATGCAAGGGGGTATTTGGAGGGCGCTAAAAATAGCTAAAGGTTCCCAAAATCTTAAAAAAAAATAAAAAGTTTACATACATACAAAATTTATTTTAATATTTGACTGTCATGTCAAAAAAAAAAAAAAAAAAAAAAAAAAAAAAAAAAAAAACGGGACGTCTCCCTTAGAAATGCATATATAAAAGAGTATATTTACTCACTAAGTACAGTATATATAAAAAAAAACATTTTGGATTAATACCATATAATAATCACTGGATCCTTAAATACTTTAAAAACTTTGAGGAAAAAAAAGCTGAAAAAAAAAAAAAAAAAAAAAACAGGCTGAAAAATTGTGTTAGAAGAAACATTTTTTCTAACATTTTTTCAGCGTGTTTTTTTCCAGCTTTTTCCAGTTTTTAAAGTATTTAAGGATCCAGTGATTATATGGTATTAATCCAAAATGTTTTTTATATATACAGTACTTAGGGCTAGATTTATTAAAGCTGAGGCGTACAGGGGCGCGTATACGTGCCCCTGTACACCTCAGCTCGCCTGTGGCGGGGCGAAAATACCCGCAGGTATTCGGCATTGCACACGAGCGCAATTTTGCGCTCGCGTGCAATCCCGCCCCCTGCCCGCGCACAGCCAATCGCGTGCTGGCAGGAGCTGTCAATCTCCTCGGTCTGACTAGACCGAGGAGATTGAATTTCGCCAGATTAGAGGTGGCGAAGAGGCTCAGGAAGCAGCGGTCTGGTGACCGCTGCTTGATAAATGACGGCGAGCAAGTTCTTGAGAGAACTTGCTGCCGTATGGGCTTAATAAATCTAGCCCTTAGTGAGTAAATATACTCTCAATTGTGAGCAACAAAAATGAATAAATACAAATTTATGAATACATAAAATTACTATAACTACGAAAGAGAGAAGGTTTGGGAGAGTGAAAAAAAAAAAAAAAAGTATGTCCAAAGAAGAAAAATTAAAGGGACACTAAACCCAAAATATTTTTTTCATGATTTAGGTAGATAATACAATTTTAAACATTCCAATTTACTTCTGTTATCCAATTTGCTTCATTCCTTAGACAACCTTTGCTGAAGTAATAGCAATGCATAGGGGTGAGCCAATCACACAAGGCATTTATGTTCAGCCACCAATCAGCAGCTACTGATATGTGCTTTTCAGAAAATGATATCAAGAGAATGTAGCAAAATAAATAGAAATAAATTAGAAAGTTTTTTAAAATTGAATGCTCTTTCTAAATCATGAAAGAAAAAATTTCGGTTTCATGTCCCTTTAATGTTTTTAAAAGAAAAGAACAAAACATAATACTAATTAAAATTAATAATAAAGATTTCATGAAAGATGAACTAAGGCCGATACAGTGCGATAGGAAGCATGTTAACCCTTTGATGACAGGGTTTTTGTCTACATCGGAACACTGATGTAAACAAATTGAAATCCTGCGATCGTGCAGGCGATCACAAGATTTCGATGATGGGATCGGGTCAGGGGGGCGTCCATATGACGCTAGGCATGCCCTCCAGAACACGATTGCATCCTGGAAGTGCCGTTGGCTTCAGGACAGACAAACAGTTAGGACGTTCTATTTTGTCCTAAACGTGCTAAAGCCCAGTGCGGTTAGGATAGAAAAGAACTTCATAACGGCGCTAAAAGGTTAAAACAATACATGTGTGTATGTTGTGCCTTGAAATGTCCACTAGTCCCAGATAAGTATATATATATATAAAATAAAAAAAATAAAAAATGACTTTTCCCTATCTTAAACATCGAGGGTTCGATTTATCAAGTCCTTCTCCTCCCTATGACTGCAGGTTCTCACAAGAGAACCTGCAGTCAAAATTTATCAAGCAGCGATCATGAGACAGCTGCTTCCCTACCCTACCCTCTTCTCCACCTCTTAGGTGGAGAATTTCAATCTCCCCAGTCTCATCCGACCATGGAGATTGACAGCTACCGCCCACACATGATTATTGGCTGTGCGTGCGCAGGGGGCAGGATTGCACGCGAGCACAAAATAGCGCTTGTGTGCAATGTTAAATTCAGCCAGAGGATAGCTGGGGTGGACAGGGGCAAATATGTACGCCCCTGTCTGCCCTTGGTTGATAATTTGAGCCCTGAGTGGCATACTATTAACTTCTGACTAGTAAACAGTGTTGATAAAAAAAAAAAAAGTTACACATAGAGAGATAGATAAATCTATCAGGGTCTGAGATATAGAGATAGAGATAGAGATAGAGAGACATATACAGCAAAGGTGTGTGCACTACAGCGCACAGGTACACAAACTGGCAAGGTAATGAAAAATGAGACCTTACTTCAGGAGTAGGCGTATCATTCCTCCACGTCAAAAAAAAAAAAAAAAAACACAGGTACGTATAGGCAGTGGTATGAATAAAGAAAATAAACTCCAAAGAAAGGTACAGTCAGTATTTGCAAAAGAATACCATGCACAGCCTTAATGTAAAAGGTAAAACATTTATTGATATGCATTTAAAAGAACAAATCAAGGAGTAGCGGTAAAGCTGATGACGTCATCTGATGCGTTTCGTGCAAATCTCGCACTCTCTCAAAGAGATTGGGACAGATGTTTCCTACCTTAAAGTGAAACGCTAGGATTTACTATTGAAACAAATAAAGGGGACTTTCATTCATGAAGTATAAGATACTTCATGTAGAAAGCTCCTTTGATACAATCAACCGCCGTTTTTACCTTGTACAGCAGCCCACGGCAAAAAAAAAAAAAATTTGGCTAAGGGGTGACGTTTTCACCTCTTAGCCAATAGCCGTGCGGTAAATCCGGCTTGACGCCCATGGGAGCCAGATTTACCGCACAGCTATTGGCTAAGAGGTGAAAATGTCACCTCTTAGCCAAAAAATGTTTTGCCGTGGGCTGCTGTACAAGGTAAACACGGCGATCGATTGAATCAAATAAAGGAGCTTTCTACATGAAGTATCTTATACTTCATGAATGAAAGTCCCCTTTATTTGTTTCAATAGTAAATCTACATGATTTGTACAACGCTAGGATTTACTTTCACTTTAAGTAGCCACAACACTGTCTCCAATCGTGACATTATTGAGGGTGTGAGTGCAATCCTGACAGCCCATTCAGAGCCTGTAGATGTAGATTAACTATTTCATCTAGTCTGGTGTGCACAAACATCAAAGATTTTAGCGACACAGTACAAAGAATGAAAACAAACAAGACATACGCAAAAGAACATAAATTAAAAAACAACTAATGTACATCAATCCAAGTGATCACGTTATGTAACATTTGTATTACATCAATAACAGCGCCAATTCATATTTGCAACGATTTAAATGGATTGAGGTGTAAAATGAAAAAGCAAACCAATATTACATTGATTTGGTATGCATGAATATAGGCAAAAACAATCCACTCTACTATACTTTCAAGAAGTCAAACTGGTATTTATATTTAGCTGTACGGTCAGAGGGTACTATAGGTCATGAATCTGAAACATGTTTATGTAGAAATTTGTATTTGTTATTTATGTTTCCAAACAGAGCTATAATAATGGATATTTGGAAAAGATACATTGTTGGGTATATACTTAATTAAAACATTGACAATGCTGTGTAGGGGCTGTTCACTGTCAATGTTTAAATTAAAGGGACAGTATACACTCATTTTCATATAACTGCATGTTATAGACACTACTATAAAGAATAAGATGCACAGATACTGATATAAAAATCCAGTATAAAACTGTTTAAAAACTTACTTAGAAGCTGTCAGTTTGGCTCTGTTGAAAAGGTAGCTGGAAAGCCCACTGCAAGTGGCAAATAAGACACTCCCCCCCTCCCCCTTCTTTTGCATATGAAAAGACCCTTTACACAAACAGGAGCAAGCTGGAGTAGGTAGTCGAGCGTATTCACATAAAACTTTGGGGCTTGGTTAGGAGTCTGAAAATAAGAGCAATGTCATTTAAAAATAAGCAAAACTATACATTAATTAAAAAAAAAAAAAAACTTTATGGGCTATATAAACAGATTATCTACAAAACATTTATGCAAAGAAAAAATGAGTGTATAATGTCCCTTTAAGTATATACCCAACAATGTATATTTTCCAAATATCCATTCTAACTCAAACATGCATCAACATTATTCAATATATATTATATCTCTGTTTGGAAACATAAGTAACAAATTTCTACATAAACATGTTTCAGATTCATGACCTATAGTACCCTCTGACCGTACAGCTAAATATAAATACCAATATGACTTCTTGAAAGTATAGTAGATTGGATTGTTTTTCCTATAATGATGCACACCAAATCAATGTAATTTTGGTTTGCTTTTTAATTTTACACCTTAGTCCATTTGAATTGTTACAAATATGAATTAGCACTGTTATTGATGTAATGCAAATGTTACATAACGTGATCACTTGGATTGATGTACATTAGTTTTTTAATTTATGTTCTTGTTTTACTTATGTCTTATTTTCATTATTTGTACTGTCGCTAAAATCTGACGTTTGTGCAGACCAGACAAGATGAAATAGTTATTCTACAGGCTCTGAATGGGCCGACTGGATCGCACTCACGCCCTAAAGAATATACATCACGATTGGAGACAGATTGTTGTGGCTACTTAAGGTAGGAAACACCTGTCCCAATCTATCTTTGAGAGAGTACAAGATTTGCACGAAACGCATCAGACGACGTCATCAGCTTTACAGCTACTCCGTGAGTTGTTCTTTTAAATGCATATCAATAAATGTTTTACATTAAGGCTGTGCATGGTATTTTTTTGCAAATACTGACTGTACCTTTCTTTGGAGTATATATATATATATATATATATATATATATATGTGTGTGTGTGAAGATGTACATTGCATTAGAAAATGTTCTAATGGATGAATAAAGGGAGATATTGAACACCATAAACACCAAAAAAGGGTAATAATGTGTGTGGGGGGGGGTAGTTGATAAGGAAGACTAAATTGAAAAACCGAATCAGGTTAATTGTGAAAAAGCATACACAAGGAAATTAAAGATTGAATAATAGAGCAACAGCTGGAAAAAAAAAGGAGTGTCAGGATTAAAAATCAAATGAACAAGTAGAAAGAGAAAACATTAACTGAATAGAATGACGAGGAAAACAATAATGGCCAAGGAAGAAATACAAAAAGAAAAAAAAAATTTGGAGCAGAACATCAATGGCAAAACAAGAGTAATAGAAAACGGATGACAATGGAGTTTACAAGAAAGACATGATGGAAAAAAATAAATCAGGGAAAGGGTGTAAGGAAATTTAAGGCAATGAATAATAGATCAAATTGAAAAGATGGAAGATAAAGGGAAATTGATAAGGTTGAAAATAATATTAGCATGAATTTAAAAAGATAAAAAGCAAATTCGATGGGTGCGGAGATAAACGAAAGAACTATTCTGAAACAAGAATTAGAATGTGAGTAGGATGTTAAATAAGGAGACAGATGAGGAAAGATGAAAATAAACGGGTAGGGGGAAAAAAGCGAGAATATAATCGTAGAAAAAAAATGTTTATATTAATTTGCGAATAGTGAAAGCAAACGGCAAAAAAATTAAGGGGACAAAAGTGTGAAAACAGAAATAATACAAGGAGAGATGCAGTAAGTAAACAAATTGGTATACTAATTTAACGTGAGAACAAAGATTAAACATTGTGTCTAAACAGAAGTGTTAAGTTTTAAAAAAACGTATCTAGCTTGACTGCAGTCTTAATAGTAAACGAATATCAATGAGCTATAAAACAAACGGTCTCAATATTGGGCCTTATTATGACACACAGGGACACTCACAGGGTCCTAGGCAGCTCCTCGTCCATGGTTCCAGGCTATGGGCCACGCTCTGTCCTGAGGGACCCGGCTCAGGGCAGGATGATGCGGGCCGGCCTACCTGGTTGCTGGTGCGTAAAAAGGTATTTTTTGCTGGTCTTGTTTGTACTCGTATCTCTGAACCGGCAACCAAGGCCCCGGCCTAGAACAATGCAAGGGAAGCCGTCACAACAAGATGGCGGCGAAGAAGACGACGCAGGCGCAGACTGAGGACCCTAAAATTTGGATTGACCAATAAATGCCTGATTAAAAGGGAAACATAAAATCTGAATGAATAATTCAAAATTCAATCTATTGTATGTCTAAATCGCACGCATAAACAATATTCACATGTATCAATTTTGTATTTTTAAAATGTGGATTGAAAACGAGTACGTAACAAAACAATTAGCATTACAAGTAAATGACGATTACAATGTTAATCTAAACTTTAAATTGTTAACGATTTTTTTAACAAAGGTTTAGTTAACTTTATTCTGCTTCATTTATTCTACTTTGTTCTATTTTAAGAATGACAACAACAAAAACGTGCGCCGCCCGGGAATCGAACCCGGGTCGCAAGAATGGGAATCTTGCATGATACCACTACACCAGCGGCGCAGCTATCAAATTTTTGAAGTTTTAAGTATGTGAGGTTGTGAAGTACAAGTATAATAGTAAAATAAGTGTTTTTACATAACCCATAACTAAATTAGTTAGCTTCTTTTTTATTATTATTGATATATATATTCTATTATTTATATATACATATTTTTTCTAAATAATATAGTTCAGTAAATTTAAATGTGGCACTGCCATAGGTGCCACCTCTGCCACAAGTCAGTTCATGACATATCTGCCAAGTCAACTGTTAGTGCTATTATTGTGAAGTGGAAGTATCTAGGAGCAACAAAAGCCCAGCTACTAAGTAGTAGGGACCAAGCAAACTCACAGAGTGTTGTTACTGAGTACAGAAGTGCTTAATGGGACAGTATACACTCATTATATAACTGCATGTAATAGACACTACTATAAAGAATAAGATGCACAGATACTGATATAAAAATCCAGTATAAAACTGTTTAAAAACTTACTTTGAAGCTCTCAGTTTAGCTCTGTTGAAAAGGTAGCTGGAAAGCCCACTGTAAGTGGGAAATAAGACACTCCCCCTCCCCCTTCTTTTGCATATGAAAAGACCCTTTACACAAACAGGAGCAAGCTGGAGTAGGTAGCTGACGGTATTCTCATAAAACTTTGGGGCTTGGTTAGGAGTCTGAAAATCATAGCCATGTTATTTAAAAATAAAACACTGGTTGTGATTTTATGCGCTCATGTACTGAAACAAATATTTTTATATAAAAAATTAAATAATTGTTGCCAACTTAATATTATTTGTTATCTGTTGTCACCACTATGATGGTATATGAGTTACTTATCCGAAAGTTTAAAAAACCTTGAAAATATTTAAAAGCTGTCTAGATAAAAATTAAAATACAATGAATAAAACTAAATGAAACATGAATAAAAGATAATATGTTAAAAAATGCAAATATTCCCTGATTCTAAAATAACTAATCAGATCCCCTTATTCCTAAAAGAGATATGTGTTTAAACCATCTATGATTTAAATACACGCAAAAAAAAGTCCATATATATAATAATAGCAGCCAATAGATGTGAAATTTGATACTTTTGGATTGTACTGGGACTTGAGAAAATTGGCCTTTTACAGTTCTATGTAACAGTACCTTAGGTGTTAATGGCAGAAGATATTTCTAGATTCCGTGAATATTCCTGAATTTGTAGGAGATAATGTTCAATTGAACCGTAGAAGAGCAAATGTATTTTGATTGCAGTGCCACTGTAGTGCCGCCTGGTCGCAGCCAGCAATCCCACTGGTCCCGGCTCAGATATGGTTACATGAAATGAAAGAAAAGACAGGCGCACAAGGCACGATTCAAGTGTAGGGTTTTATTATACTAGTGAAACACACGGTTAAAAACACTTACTAGATAAAAGTTAAAAGTCAGCATTGAGAGCATATGCTCGTTAGGATTATCGCAGCTCCTGCAGCACCAGGGAGATAGTTGGTCCTTCTCCTTTCCGTTTACAACAAGACTAAGTGGGCGGCGGTGTTCCGGATCCTGTCACCCCAGTCCTAGTAACGCTAGTGCTGAACAGTATTCTTTAACTGCTTTCCTGCAAAGTCTTTTGTTCGGATGCCTGACGCGTTTCCCCCGACTCCGGTCGGGCTTTATCAAAGGCTGAATGAATTAAACTTGGCGCCGATAAGGGCGGGGGGATAGTAATCCAAAAGAGAGAAGATTACCTAAAAGAGGCTATGAAATTATTAGGGGACGAAGATACTTATCAAATTTTATTAACAGATCCAACTGAAAATTATAATAAAGAGTTAAATAAATTACTAAGCAAAGCAAAATTGGAAGGGATATTAAACGATGATGAATATAAATATATATATACTCCACAACCAAATATACCAATCATATACCATCTTCCGAAAGTACATAAGGACCAAAAAAACCCGCCCGGTAGACCAATCATCTCCGGGATTGGGTCCATCACAGATAAGCTCTCAAGATATGTAGATTTTTTCTTGCAACCTCTGGTAAAATCCACCAGAGCTTATTTAAAAGACACTACCGAAGTGATTACCAAATTTGAAGGGATTAACTGGGAGGAAGATATGATCTGGTTAACATGCGATGTTGCATCGCTATATACGTGTATACCACATTCTAATGGCATCCAAAAAGTGGAGTTAGAATTATTAAATTGGTCCTTTCCTTCTAACCAAATTGAATTTTTAATAGAGAGTATAAATTTTATTTTAAATAAAAATTATTTAATTTTATGTACAGAAAAGAGGAACGGCAATGGGTACCACCTTTGCCCCCTCATACGCGAATTTGTATGTAAATGCGTTTGAAAATAACTATGTATGGGAAAATAACCCTTTTTTTAGTAATATTCTAATTTATGCAAGATACATAGATGATATTATCATTCTATGGAAGGGCAATGAAGAACGAGTAAATGATTTTATGGACCATCTGAATAGTAATGATTTTAATTTAAAATTTACTAAAAATATATCAAAAGAAAAAATAGAATTTTTGGATTTGATTCTTTTTAAAGATCAACAAGGTAAAATTGCTGTAAAAAATTATAGGAAGACTACCGATTGCAACAGCTTCATACAAGCTAAAAGTGCACACAAAAAGAGTTGGATAAATAATGTTCCTAAAAGTCAATTCTCAAGACTTAGGAGAAATTGCACACATAATTCAGATTATAATATGGAAGCGGATATTTTAGAGAAGAAATTTTTGGATAAAGGATACAATCCAGAGGTATTAAATAAAGCAAAGGCAAATACAGCTGCCATAGATAGAGGGTCTTTTTTTCGAGAGAAGAATCTTAATGATGATTCAATAGCAATAGGGACCAATTTGCATAATAATTTAATCAAATCTCAATCCAAAAATCAAAACCCTATAAGATTTATAACTACATATAATCAAGGTTCTAAAAAACTAGAAGACATAATTAATAGACATTGGCCTATTTTAAAATCAGATCCCCTTCTGGGTCCACAGCTTGAAGAAAAACCCATTTTTACATACAAAAAAGGAAGGAGTTTAAAAAACATATTAGCCCCTAGTAGAATCAAACCCATCTCAAAAAATAAGACTAACCCAAATATAGACAATTGGCTAACGAATTGGAAAGGCACTATGAAATGTGGTAAAACAAGATGCAACATGTGTAAACACATAAACAAATCACCCACATTCCATAATAGCCTATCCACAGAAACCTACAGTATAGATTTTAGAAGCAACTGTGACTCAATATATGTTGTATATTTATTAGAATGTGGATGCGGCCTATTATATGTGGGTCGCACGAAAAGAAAGATAAGGCGTAGGACAAATGAGCATCTGTACAACATTAAAGAAAAAATGGAGAACCACAGTGTCCCAAAACATTTTTTAGATTGCCATGGGAGCAATCCAAGTTCTTTAAAGATACAAGTAATTGATCGAGTGCCACACACAAAACCAAATAGATTACTTGAACTAAGGTCTAAGAAAACTAGAAACAAAGTGGATCTACAAGCTAAAAACATTACAGCCCTTAGGATTAATCATTGATATAGATGTGGCGGCCTTTTTATAAAATCATACACTAATTTAGATAGATTAATACACTCATTTTTATTTTTCTTCTGTGTGGTTAGAACTTCCATAGTACTTGCATAAATTTTAGTTAGGTCATTTCCAATCCTCATTTTTAAACTATTGTCTTAACAATTTAATTTTTTTAATTCCAAATAGTTATACATTTTACTGTGTACAATATCCCCTTTTAAACATATGGCATCTCTTTGAAAATATATCGTACTGTTTTAGATACACCAATCAACTTAACTAAACTAGTTTTTAAAAATATTGCATTTTAAAATATTGCACTTTGAAGGCAAAACTATGTCCCCCAAAGAACCTTGTTTTCAGGGCATCCTTTGATAATTATCAAGATTATAAGGATACTCTCCCCAACAAAATCGTTATCTTTCAGAATATAAATATATAGCATAGTTCGATATCACAGTATTAATTTAAATTTTAACATATCTATACTATGCCTTTAAACCAAAACTAATTAGGATTGTTTTTAATAATAACGTTTTTTTACATCTTTAGTTAATAATTATTTATTTTATTTATTCAAATTATTAAATTCGCATCTTCTGATAAAAGCAAATCAAACAAATTAAATTTATAAACTTAAAGTGAATATGGACAGAATCCTGTACTGCTATTACATAGCAATGTTTTCCTTTAAAAAAATCAACTTAAATCTGGGTCTTTACATATGCGCTCACACCCTCTAGTAATGATTGGCTAGAAAGCGCACACCTCCTATCCGATTGGCGGACATACCTTTAAAACAAACAGGCGCCAAGTTTAATTCATTCAGCCTTTGATAAAGCCCGACCGGAGTCGGGGGAAACGCGTCAGGCATCCGAACAAAAGACTTTGCAGGAAAGCAGTTAAAGAATACTGTTCAGCACTAGCGTTACTAGGACTGGGGTGACAGGATCCGGAACACCGCCGCCCACTTAGTCTTGTTGTAAACGGAGAGGAGAAGGACCAACTATCTCCCTGGTGCTGCAGGAGCTGCGATAATCCTAACGAGCATATGCTCTCAATGCTGACTTTTAACTTTTATCTAGTAAGTGTTTTTAACCGTGTGTTTCACTAGTATAATAAAACCCTACACTTGAATCGTGCCTTGTGCGCCTGTCTTTTCTTTCATTTCATTTATTTAAAAATAAGCAAAACTATACATTTAAAAAACAAAAAAAACAACACTTTATGGGCTATATCAATAGATCATCTACAAAACATTTATGCAAAGAAAAAATAAGTGTATAATGTCCCTTTCATTTGTACACAATACACATGGCTTATCGTCTGTTGCATCGCAGGGTTCCAAACTGCCTCTGGAAGAAACATCAGGATGAGAACTGTGTATTGGGAGTTTCATGAAATGGGTTTTCATGGTGTTAAAGCTGTACACAAGCCTCACATTAACCTGTGAAATGACAAGCATCAGCTGTAGTGGTGTAAACTCAACTGTTGATAAAAAAAATAATGCTACAACTCTAGGGGGCGCTATTTACTAATCACCTGGTTTGTATCTGCATATATAAGTGTAAGCTATGTAGTGTGTGTGTGTGTATCTGTATCTATAAGTGTGTATGTGTGTGTATCTGCATATATAAGTGTAAGCTGTGTAGTGTGTGTGTGTCTATCTGTATCTATAAGTGTGTGTATCTGCATGTATAAGTGTAAGCTGTGTAGTGTATGTGTGTGTATCTGTATGTATAAGTGTAGGCTATGTAGTGTGTGTCTGCATGTATAAATGTAAGCTATGAAGTGTGTGTACCTGCATGTATAAGTGTCTGCTGTGTAGTGTGTGTGTGTGTATCTGTATGTATAAGTAAGTGTGTCTGTGTATCTGCATGTATAAGTGTAAGCTGTGTAGTGTGTGTGTGTCTATCTGTATCTATAAGTGTGTGTATCTGCATGTATAAGTGTAAGCTGTGTAGTGTGTGTGTGTGTATCTTTATGTATAAGTGTAGGCTATGTAGTGTGTTTGTCTGCATGTATAAGTGTAAGCTATGAAGTGTGCATATCTGCATGTATAAGTGTAAACTATGTAGTGTGTGTGTGTATCTATAAGTGTAATCTATGTAGTGTGTGTGTGTATCTGCATGTATAAGTGTATGCTATGTAGTGTGTGTGTGTGCATATCTGCATATATAAGTGTATGCTATGTAGTGTGTGTGTGTGTATCTGTATGTATAAGTGTATGCTATGTAGTGTGTGTATCTGCCTGTATAAGTGTATGATATGTAGTGTGTGTCTGCATGTGTAAGTGTATGCAATGTAGTGTGTGTGTATCTGTATGTATAAGTGTATGCTATGTAGTGTGTGTGTGTATCTGCATGTATAAGTGTAAGCTATGTAGTGTGTGTGTATCTGTATGTATAAGTGTAAGCTGTGTAGTGTGTGTGTGTGTGTATCTGTATGTATAAGTGTATGCTATGTAGTGTGTGTGTATCTGTATGTATAAGTGTATGCTATGTAGTGTGTGTGTATCTGTATGTATAAGTGTATGCTATGTAGTGCGTGTGTATCTGTATGTATAAGTGTATGCTATGTAGTGTGTGTGTATCTGTATGTATAAGTGTAAGCTATGTAGTGTGTGTGTATCTGTATGTATAAGTGTATGCTATGTAGTGTGTGTGTGTGTGTGTATCTGCATGTATAAGTGTATGCTATGTAATGTGTGTGTATATGCATGTGTAAGTGTATGCTATGTAGTGTGTGTGTATCTGTATGTATAAGTGTATGCTACAAGGAGTGCAGAATTATTAGGCAAGTTGTATTTTTGAGGATTAATTTTATTATTGAACAACAACCATGTTCTCAATGAACCCAAAAAACTCATTAATATCAAAGCTGAATAGTTTTGGAAGTAGTTTTTAGTTTGTTTTTAGTTATAGCTATTTTAGGGGGATATCTGTGTGTGCAGGTGACTATTACTGTGCATAATTATTAGGCAACTTAACAAAAAACAAATATATACCCATTTCAATTATTTATTTTTACCAGTGAAACCAATATAACATCTCAACATTCACAAATATACATTTCTGACATTCAGAAACAAAACAAAAACAAATCAGTGACCAATATAGCCACCTTTCTTTGCAAGGAAACTCAAAAGCCTGCCATCCATGGATTCTGTCAGTGTTTTGATCTGTTCACCATCAACATTGCGTGCAGCAGCAACCACAGCCTCCCAGACACTGTTCAGAGAGGTGTACTGTTTTCCCTCCTTGTAAATCTCACATTTGATGATGGACCACAGGTTCTCAATGGGGTTCAGATCAGGTGAACAAGGAGGCCATGTCATTAGATTTTCTTCTTTTATACCCTTTCTTGCCAGCCACGCTGTGGGGTACTTGGACGCGTGCGATGGAGCATTGTCCTGCATGAAAATCATGTTTTTCTTGAAGGAAGCAGACTTCTTCCTGTACCACTGCTTGAAGAAGGTGTCTTCCAGAAACTGGCAGTAGGACTGGGAGTTTAGCTTGACTCCATCCTTAACCCGAAAAGGCCCCACAAGCTCATCTTTGATGATACCAGCCCAAACCAGTATTCCACCTCCACCTTGCTGGCGTCTGAGTCGGACTGGAGCTCTCTGCCCTTTACCAATCCAGCCACGGGCCCATCCATCTGGCCCATCAAGACTCACTCTCATTTCATCAGTCCATAAAACCTTAGAAAAATCAGTCTTGAGATATTTCTTGGCCCAGTCTTGACGTTTCAGCTTGTGTGTCTTGTTCAGTGGTGGTCGTCTTTCAGCCTTTCTTACCTTGGCCATGTCTCTGAGTATTGCACACCTTGTGCTTTTGGGCACTCCAGTGATGTTGCAGCTCTGAAATATGGCCAAACTGGTGGCAAGTGGCATCTTGGCAACTGCACGCTTGACTTTTCTCAGTTCATGGGCAGTTATTTTGCGCCTTGGTTTTTCCACACGCTTCTTGCGACCCTGTTGACTATTTTGAATGAAACGCTTGATTGTTTGATGATCACGCTTCAGAAGCTTTGCAATTTTAAGAGTGCTGCATCCCTCTGCAAGATATCTCACTATTTTTGACTTTTCTGAGCCTGTCAAGTCCTTCTTTTGACCCATTTTGCCAAAGGAAAGGAAGTTGCCTAATAATTATGCACACCTGATATAGGGTGTTGATGTCATTAGACCACACCCCTTCTCATTACAGAGATGCACATCACCTAATATGCTTAATTGGTAGTAGGCTTTCGAGCCTTAACAGCTTGGAGTAAGACAACATGCATAAAGAGGATGATGTGGTCAAAATACTCATTTGCCTAATAATTCTGCACTCCCTGTATGTAGTGTGTGTGTATCTGTATGTATAAGTGTATGCTATGTAGTGTGTGTGTATCTGTATGTATAAGTGTATGCTATGTAGTGTGTGTGTATCTGTATGTATAAGTGTATGCTATGTAGTGTGTGTGTATCTGTATGTATAAGTGTATGCTATGTAGTGTGTGTGTATCTGTATGTATAAGTGTATGCTATGTAGTGTGTGTGTATCTGTATGTATAAGTGTATGCTATGTAGTGTGTGTGTATCTGCATGTATAAGTGTAAGCTATGTAGTGTGTGTGTATCTGCATGTATAAGTGTAAGCTATGTAGTGTGTGTGTATCTGTATGTATAAGTGTATGCTATGTAGTGTGTGTGTATCTGCATGTATAAGTGTATGCTATGTAGTGTGTGTGTGTGTGTGTGTATCTGCATGTATAAGTGTATACTAAGTGTAGTGTGTGTGTATCTGTGTGTATCTGTATGTATAAGTGTGTATCTGCATGTATAAGTGTATACTAAGTGTAGTGTGTGTGTATCTGTGTATCTGTATGTATAAGTGTATACTAAGTGTAGTGTGTGTGTATCTGTGTGTATCTGTATGTATAAGTGTATACTAAGTGTAGTGTGTGTGTATCTGTGCGTATCTGTATGTATAAGTGTGTATCTGCATGTATAAGTGTATACTAAGTGTAGTGTGTGTGTATCTGTGTGTATCTGTATGTATAAGTGTGTATCTGCATGTATAAGTGTATGATATGTAGTGTGTGTGTGTGTATCTGCATGTATAAGTGTAAGCTATGTAGTGTGTGTGTATCTGCATGTATAAGTGTAAGCTATGTAGTGTGTGTGTATCTGTATGTATAAGTGTATGCTATGTAGTGTGTGTGTATCTGCATGTATAAGTGTATGCTATGTAATGTGTGTGTGTGTATCTGCATGTATAAGTGTATACTAAGTGTAGTGTGTGTGTATCTGTGTGTATCTGTATGTATAAGTGTGTATCTGCATGTATAAGTGTATACTAAGTGTAGTGTGTGTGTATCTGTGTGTATCTGTATGTATAAGTGTATACTAAGTGTAGTGTGTGTGTATCTGTGTGTATCTGTATGTATAAGTGTATACTAAGTGTAGTGTGTGTGTATCTGTGTGTATCTGTATGTATAAGTGTGTATCTGCATGTATAAGTGTATACTAAGTGTAGTGTGTGTGTATCTGTGTGTATCTGTATGTATAAGTGTGTATCTGCATGTATAAGTGTATGATATGTAGTGTGTGTGTATCTGCATGTATAAGTGTATGCTAAGTGTAGTGTGTGTGTATCTGTGTGTATCTGTATGTATAAGTGTGTATCTGCATGTATAAGTGTATACTAAGTGTAGTGTGTGTGTATCTGTGTGTATCTGTATGTATAAGTGTATACTAAGTGTAGTGTGTGTGTATCTGTGTGTATCTGTATGTATAAGTGTAGTGTGTGTGTATCTGTGTGTATCTGTATGTATAAGTGTGTATCTGCATGTATAAGTGTATACTAAGTGTAGTGTGTGTGTATCTGTGTGTATCTGTATGTATAAGTGTGTATCTGCATGTATAAGTGTATACTAAGTGTAGTGTGTGTGTATCTGTGTGTATCTGTATTTATAAGTGTATACTAAGTGTAGTGTGTGTGTATCTGTGTGTATCTGTATGTATAAGTGTAGTGTGTGTGTATCTGTGTGTATCTGTATGTATAAGTGTGTATCTGCATGTATAAGTGTATACTAAGTGTAGTGTGTGTGTATCTGTGTGTATCTGTATGTATAAGTGTGTATCTGCATGTATAAGTGTATGCTATGTAGTGTGTGTGTGTGTGTGTATCTGCATGTATAAGTGTATGCTATGTAGTGTGTGTGTATCTGTATGTATAAGTGTATGCTATGTAGTGTGTGTGTGTGTGTATCTGCATGTATAAGTGTATGCTATGTAGTGTGTGTGTGTGTGTGTATCTGCATGTATAAGTGTATACTAAGTGTAGTGTGTGTGTATCTGTGTGTATCTGTATGTATAAGTGTGTATCTGCATGTATAAGTGTATACTAAGTGTAGTGTGTGTGTATCTGTGTGTATCTGTATGTATAAGTGTATACTAAGTGTAGTGTGTGTGTATCTGTGTGTATCTGTATGTATAAGTGTATACTAAGTGTAGTGTGTGTGTATCTGTGTGTATCTGTATGTATAAGTGTGTATCTGCATGTATAAGTGTATACTAAGTGTAGTGTGTGTGTATCTGTGTGTATCTGTATGTATAAGTGTGTATCTGCATGTATAAGTGTATGCTATGTAGTGTGTGTGTATCTGCATGTATAAGTGTATGCTATGTAGTGTGTGTGTATCTGCATGTATAAGTGTATGCTATGTAGTGTGTGTGTGTCTGCATGTATAAGTGTATGCTATGTAGTGTGTGTGTGTGTATCTGTATGTATAAGTGTGTATCTGCATGTATAAGTGTATGCTATGTAGTGTGTGTGTATCTGTATGTATAAGTGTATGCTATGTAGTGTGTGTGTATCTGTATGTATAAGTGTGTATCTGCATGTATAAGTGTATGCTATGTAGTGTGTGTATCTGTATGTATAAGTGTGTATCTGCATGTATAAGTGTATGCTATGTAGTGTGTGTATCTGCATGTATAAGTGTATACTAAGTGCAGTGTGTGTGTATCTGTGTGTATCTGTATGTATAAGTGTGTATCTGCATGTATAAGTGTATGCTATGTAGTGTGTGTGTGTGTGTATCTGCATGTATAAGTGTATGCTATGTAGTGTGTGTGTGTGTGTATCTGCATGTATAAGTGGAAAACCCTTGCTTGTTACCTGGGGCTGCTTCGGCATCTCTAGTCACTGCCATTTTTTCCATACGCTGTGATTGTTTTAATCGTCTATATACATAGACGATTAAAACATAGATAGATAGATACACATATACATATATATATAATTATTATTATTATTATTATTATTATTTTGCTCTTTTAAAAGTTATGTGCATTTTAAACCATTTCCATTCTACTTTTTGGCTGTCACTAGCATACAAATAAATAATTGTACATCTTTGGTTGCCAGTAACACATGTAAACAGTAGAAATTTGACCCCCTTGACTGGCCTTTATTTTTTTTTGCTCCATATTTGTAATGCATCAAGGCACTGGAGGTATTATACATTTAACACTCATGGACTTTAAAAAAAAAAAACTGGACTGGTCCAGTATTTTTGTGAAGATTTTGCTGGACAGTTTTCTAAAACACTGGACTGTCCAGTTGAATTCTGGACCTGTGACAACCCTAATTATCCCTGAATCTATTGTCTCTGATCCAGGTTCCTACAAATTTTCTCCACTGAATTGTTCAAAAGTACTTGACCTGTAGTGATATACTCCATTTGAGTCCCCATGTCACTTGGCCAATAGATCTCTTATTTATTGGTATATTGTTTGCTTCCCTTCTTTTCACCCTAGTCTGCACTTAAACAGGCATTATACTGAGACTTTTTTTCTAACACACAAGAAAACGCAGCATTTAAGCTTAACTTTTTTTTTTTTTGCATGACTAAAATATGAAGTCAAATCTGCTTAAATTAACATAGCAACAAGTATATAAGTATAAGTTGAATCTTTCCTGCTAATGGTTATTGTAACTATCAGCCAGTGAGCTTTGTCAGGAAATGCATATCATCCAATGAGCATTAGGATGTACACAACTGATACTTCTGTATTAGTTTCCATTTAATTCTGAACACCTTTTACTTCCCATTTTCAGGTAAAGATATAAATAAATACAGAACAGCTATTTTTCTTAGTAGGATAGTGGAGAATTCACCAAGCTGTTAAATCATGGGTCTAGTTGGAATAAACAAGTAATAATACTTCTTATTTGGGAAGATTATACTGGACCCCCATTTGAATAAAACTCTTTCCTCTCTTCCTAACCCTACCACTAAAGAAACTTTGAAAGTATGGGGAAAAATTAATAGAATCAATCCATATCTATCCTCGTATTCCTCTCCATTATCCTCCGATAATGTTGAATTCCCTCAAGAGGATTGAATTTTCCCTACAGATAGCTTGCAGTTACCAGATGTGGCTGTTTACTCATTAACTGATAGTAAGACCTTTTTACCTCAGATAGAGTTGATACACAGAGGTTTCACTAGGCTTCATAATTGGTTTAAAAGGACATGAAACCCCAATTTTTTCTTTCATGATTCAGAAAGAGCGTGCAATTTTAAACAACTTTCTAATTTACTTCTATTATCTAATTTGTTTCATTCTTTTGATATTCTTTGCTGAAAAGCATATCTAGATAGGCTCAGTAGCTGCTGATTGGTGGGTGCACAGAGATGCCTCGTGTGATTGGCTCACCCATATGCATTGCTATTTCTTTAACAAAGGATATCTAAAAAATAAAACAAATTAGATAATAGAAGTAAATTCGAATGTTGTTTAAAATTGTATTCTCTAACCGAATTATGAAATAATTTTTTTGGGGTTTAGTGTCCCTTTAATTACAAGTTGATAATTACTTTTATACTCACTAATAATCTCAGAATATGCTCCGACTAGGGATGGGCGAATGTGCTGAAAATGTAATTCGTTTGATAGAATGATAAGTCCTGTGGACATTCATTTTGGACAATCGAATGTTGATAAGAATTAAAATCCATTAAAATTCAGTAATTGAATGTTATTTCTGGTTTCCAAATGTTACTTTCGTTTTCAAATGTTCATAATTAGATCAAATATCCACATTAGAAATTTTGAATGTAACATTTAATTTAACAAATACTGTTCAGAAGTTCAATAGTTCATATAGTAGGGAATTTAGTAAATTGATACAAAATAGATACAAATATATTATTATTATTATCATTTATTTGTATAGCGCCGCCAAATGCCTTAGCGCTGGATATATCAATTTAAATGTTTCTATTTCAAATTTTGCATAATTTTAATATTACATTTAAAGAGAGCATTAGAAATACTATTGCAAATATATTGACTCCAATTTGAATATTGCATAACTCAAATCAAATTATTAGAAAAATTTGAACCAAATATATAATTTAAAGAAAGCATTTGAAATACTATTACATTAAATTAATGTTACAATGTTGTATAAACATTTGAAATTTTGAACAAAGAAATGTGTTAAAATTTGTTTAATTTTTCGAATGTTGCAAAACATTCGCCCATCCCAAGTTCCAACCCCTCACTAAATTTTAAAACTGTGTATATCTAATAACGCACACCATTTCACTAATTTATACGATCTTGACCCAAGCCCTTCTTGGATCTCCCAGGCAGCATGGAAAGCTGGAAAGGAGACTTGGTGGATTTAATATTGCCTCAACAAAGCAGTCACATCTACCTCTCAATAACATTTTCCTCAGTATCATTAGATCGTTTCATATGTGGTATTATAATCCTAACAAATTTCTTATCTTATTCAAAAATAGAAGAAATGTTGGAGGTGTGGTCAGGTTATTGCAATTAAGGGCATATATGGTGTTGGTGTTAGACTATCTATGACTATTGGAGACAAATTATTGCAGAAATAGAAATAGGGGGCGATTTATCAAGCTGAGGCGGACAGGGACGCATATACGTGCCCCTGTCCACCAGCTTGCCTCTGACGGTCTGAATTCTCCTGGAGGAATTCAGCATGGCTCACGAGTACTATTTTGCGCTTGCGTGCAATCCTGCCCCCTACCCGCGCACAGCCAATCACGCGCGGGCAGGAGCTGTCAATCTTCCCAATCAGAAAAGACCGGGGAGATTAAATTTTGCCAAACAAGAGGTGGTGAAGAGGTTAGCAAAACAACGGTCTGATGACCACTGCTTGTTAAATACGGCGTGCAGGTTATCGTGTGAGAACCTGCAGCCGTAGGGGCTCAAAGACTGGCGAAAGCCTTTGATAAATCGACCCCATAGTGTTGAGCAAACAGTTTTCCCTTGATCCTTTAGTTTAGTTGCTAAATAAATTACAGAATTTAGCCTTATACTCTCACAGAAAATTATTTAAAATAATGGTAAACAGTGCAAAGCTCCTTTAAGCTAAAAATTGGAAGAGTAAAGAGCCATCTTCAATATTAATGTGGAGGAGTTTCACTTTCACTAACAGCAAAACATAGAATTCTCATTTTTCAATGCAAATTCTCTGGGAAACTTATGTGGGGAAATGATTAATAATGTATATGGGGTATACTTGTATAGTAGTCACTAAGTGACACAAAGCCTAGTTTTTGTAGGGTAGGTGCTTATTTTATCTATGTATCACCTATAAGAGTGGATAGGGGCAGTGCATTTAGGGCGCTTTGCCGAGGTTCTATACCCAAGTTAGGGTCCTAACCTTGATGTCATTGGATTCTGCTCTCGCTGGGCGTTACTTGGATAATAGTCATTAAGTGACACAAAGCCTAGTTTTTGTAGGGCAGGTGCTTATATGATCTATGTATCAACTATGAGAGTGGATAGGGGCAGTGCATTTAGGGGGCTCTGGCGGGGTCCTATCCCGATTTTAGGGTCCTAACTTTGATGTGGAAGAGAAAAAAAATAAAGAGCGCTCCAATAAATTATCTCTGAATCCTGCTGTATCAAAAGTGACCCCTCTGAATCAACTTAAATGTAAAACATACAATGGAAAAAAGAAGATACAGCGCTACAAAGCACGGATGTATATGATTGTAATATATATAATAAATATGATGTCAATAAGGATAGTTTGTTATATATATTTATTTACTAAACAAAATACATATAAAAAGGACTAAATGGCTCCTCCCTTAAAAACACATGAATAAAACTCAGTTAATGTGCATATAAAATCAGTTAAAAAACAAAGCATAGGTTTCTGCAAAGGGAATCGCAAAAGCGTGAATCGTCTTTAGAACGAATATGACTGTATTCAGGACCGTCTTTAACACAGGGCAAAAGGGGCAGCTGCCCAGGCCCCAGTCTCTGTTAAGGGGCCCAAGAGTCCTTTAAATTTTTTTTTATTTTTTTTTTTATGGTTCATACCAGACTGCTGATGTGACATGGGGAACACACACATTTAGTCATAGTACTGTCACAGTCAAAAGTACTTCTGCTATATTTAAAAAAAAAAAAAACTGTGCCAGACTGTGCCGGTGTCATGTGACATGCCAAGCTATTGCCATATGCTGTTTTAGATGAGCACTGTGCAGCACTGAATGCAAAGCCCTAACTTGGCATCCAGCCATTCCCACTGCATCAGAAAAGGTCCTACTGGGGTTACCACTGTTACCAGGTAACTGCTCTGGTGGTGGGGATTGTTTCTGGGTAGGGCTGACTGTAGGTGCATGCAGCAGAAAGCTGGAGCGGCAGGCACATGAGGATTTGAGCATCTGTGCAGCTGCATACACTGCTCTCTTCAGTCTTGAGGCTGTGTGACTCATCTCACACTGTAGCCATGCAGCCATGGGAAGACAGCATCCAGTCTGCTAGTCCCCTTAGCCCTGCTCTTTCTGCTGTGGCCCTAAGATCAACTAACTGAAGTTTGGTAGGGGAACAGTGCTTTGTAGAAAGGTGTCAGTGGGAAGAATAAGTGAGTGGACACACGCCCCTCCCCATGCAGCATTGTCTAGTGCAGGGTGAGAGGGAACTAGTCCCTAGCAAAGAAGTGACATGTGCTGCTGTGGCTGATGTATAGTGTCATGCTGATACTTCACACATTAATGTAAGGTTTATTTTTATAGTTTTTGTTTTCTCTGTGTCTCAGAGTTTCCCATAGCAGTTCTGCTGTTCCAGTCAGTAAACTTATATTTGTCTGCACCTCCATGCTTCCTCCTCAGTCTTTAACTTGCTTTGCTCCTGTTGGCTGCCCTAAATATCTTTAACCAGCTAACCTCACACCAGAATCACATTCAAAAGAATATTAAATAAATCCACAGTGGAGGAATGTATATATTTATTTACTTATTAATACTGCTTAGGTACAGTTTCACATATTGCAATTTATTTCATTTTTTAAAAAATGATTAGCCCAGCAGTGGATGATATTGATTTAGTTGTTTTTTGGGATGTTGGGGTGGAGAGCGAAATTGCATGGGGTGGGGGCCCAAGAAAATTTTTGCCCAGGGTCCAGTCAATATTAAAGACGGCCCTGACTGTATTTAAGCAGCTGATTGTAAATAAGTTCCTTTTAGAAAGTGCTTGTGTTTGCTCTGGCTGCAAACCTGAAATTGGTTACGAATGTGTATTTATTTGATCCATCTACAAACATTTAATCCGCTGTGCAACAGAATAGGTGTACGCTCTATTATTAATATTATTATTATTATTATCGGTTATTTGTAGAGCGCTAACAGATTCCGGAAGCAGTTAGGTGCATAATCTCACTCCATGAGCGGGTGGTAAACAGACTTTGTTACTGCCGTATGTCAAACGTATCCACGTGATCTAGACACACATGACTCGAGGTTAAGGGTCAGATTGATGTGAAATGAAAAATGTCAGTAAAAGTGGATACAAAGAGGCCCATTTATCAAGCTCCGTATGGAGCTTGAAGGGCCATGTTTCTGGCGAGTCTTCAGACTCACCAGAAACACAATTTATGAGGCAGCGGCCTAAAGACCGCTGCTCCATAACCCTGTCCGCCTGCTCTGATGAGGCGGACAGGAATGGCTGCAATTCAACCCGATCGAGTACGATCGGGTTGATTGACATCTCCCAGCTGGCAGCCCATTGGCTGCGAGTCTGCAGGGGGCGGCGTTGCACCAGCAGCTCTTGTGAGCTGCTGGTGCAATGCTGAATACGGAGAGCGTATTGCTCTCCGCATTCAGCGAGGACTTGCGGACTTGATCCGCACTGTCGGATCAGGTCCGCAAGACCTATGTTAAATTGGCCTCAAAGTGTAAATCTCCTTATAACTTGTAACGGTTTAATACTTGCAATTTTGTTCCTTTGCAAAGTCCATAATGCACCTCCCTCTGTTCTGTATCAGAACTCCTCGGGTGGGTGCAGGGTAAAAGGCTGTTTCTTTTGTTGTGGCAGAAACAAATAAGAACAATTTAAAGGATTTTAAATACTGGGGTTTAATCAAGATCAGACCCAATTGAAGAGGTGGCAATATAGAAAGAAAGTTATTGCAAAAAGAAGCAGAAACTATTTAAAATATAGACACTTTATACCCACACTGACTAAATTTCCAAAATTGAAATTTCTGCATTCCTTTAAGCTTAAATCACTGGGGATATACTCTACCGAATAGTTCATATATATAAATTTATACATCCAGAAATTATATGTGTTAACATCACACTTATACACAATATATGTTGATACCTTTCTCTAGTATTTTTTCTAGTCTGCTATATTCGCCCCCATTTTGTTTTAACACATAGTATGATGATAAATATGAGAGAACTTATATAGTACCCTATTAAAGCCCCCCATAATTATAATTATGTGCCCTTTAATAAACTCCATCTCCCTAGTTAATAGTTCCCCTACTGAAATATTAGGAGTTATGTTATGTGATAGGACCTATATAGCTTCCTATTAAGGACCCACATATTTACCTTATGAACAATATACTTTTTAATAATACCTATTAGTCATCCCCTACTTCTCTAAAGTTAACTTTGTAAGATTTTACTTTTTTGTATATTTGTAACATTCCAACATAGTATATATACATTTCTGTATGGTTTTGAATAAATTATCCAATTCCACCTTAAGGTTTTAAATGCTATTTTTAAATATGTGTATATAGGACCATCTCCTAAATTTTTAATCCCTTTGGTTTGTTCTCATTTTTAATTAAACTTTGTTAGAAGATAACATGTCTGTATCTAGATGAGTTGTGAATAATAGTGGATGTGAAAACGAAAGAAATAACTTTGAAAAATAATAGTGTTTGGAATATTCATACACATATGCATCCACTTGAAAGGATACAGGTATACCCCGCTCATACAGCGGGTTAGGGACCGGAGCCCCGCTGTAAAGTGAAAACCGCCTTAAAGTGAAACAAGGCAGTTTTAGCTTTCTTTCAGTGATTAAAAACTTGAAAACATGTTTGAACTAACTTATATTATGGGTGCAATCGTGCTATGTTTAGTTTAACACTTACACTAGCACAGCACAGTATTACATTAGTATTCAATAAATACCGTACCTGTAAAATAGTGACAATTACTGTAGTAAAATTTGCCAGACTATAGCAGAGACACAGATTGCACTGTAATGCTGTAAACAGAGCAAACTTAACATAACAAAATGGTGCCAGTCACTTTTCTCGCAATCTCAAGATGATTACAGCACTGTTTCAAAATCCTTGGAGGTTGAACTTCAGCTCCACAAAGCGCTGTATTAGCGAAGCGCTGTAAAGTGAGGTATACCTGTACATTGAACACTACCACCTTAAATGTTTAAAGAAATGGGATAGGACGGCAATCTGAACCTATCAAATGAAAGTGCACCCTTTTTAAAGGCAGACAGTATGACCTGTATTTAGAAGACTTGATAAAGCCCAGCTGCATGGGGTGAAACGCGTTGACTAAGACCACTTGGGGTCATTTCTGCCACAACAAAGAAACAGACTTTTACTCTGCACCCACCATGAGGAGTTATGATACAGAACGTAGGGAGGTGCATTACGGACTTTGACACCCCAAAGGAGCAATTTAAGATCCACAAAGGAACAAAGTTGCAAGTATTAAACCGTTACAAGTTATAAGGAGAATTATACTTTGTATCCGCTTTTACTGACATTTTTCATTTCACATCAATTTGACCCTTAACCTAGAGCCATATGTGCCTAGATCACGTGGATACCTTTGAGTTACGGCAGTAACAAAGTCTGTTTACCACCCGCTCATGGAGAGAGATTATTTACATAACCGCTCATAGAGCATACACCTATTCTGTTGCACACCAGCCTTAAAGGGACACTGAACACAATTTTTTTCTTCCATGATTCAGAAAGAGTATGACATTTTAAGCAACTTTCTAATTTACTCCTATTATACATTTTTCTTTGTTCTCTTGCTATCTTTATTTTAAAAGCAGGAATGTAAATCCAAGCAGCCAGCCCATTTTAGGTTCAACACCATGGATAGAGCTTTCTTATTGGATGCTTACATTTACCCACCAATAAGCAAGCATAACCCAGGTTCTCAATAAAAAAAGGGCCGGCTCCTATGCATCACATTCCTGCTTTTTAAATAAAGATAGCAAGACAACAAAGAAAATTTGATAATAGGAGTAAATTAAAAAGTTGCTTAAAATTGCATGCTCTATCTGAATCATGAAAGAAACAAATTTGGGTTTAGTGGATCTGTACAAATTCCCCAAGACGCAGATTAAATGTCCATAGATGGATCAAATAAACATGTTGGTAACGAATTTTAGGTTTGCAACCGAAGCAAACACAAGCACTTTCTAAAAGGAACTTATTTACAATCAGCTGCTTAAATACAGTGATATTCGTTCGAAAGACGATTCACGCTTTTGCTATTCCCTTTGCAGAAACCTATGCTTTGGTTTTTAACTGGTTTTATATGCGCATTAACTTTTTAACAGCTTTATTCATGTGTTTTTAAGGGAGACGTCCCTTTAGTCCTTTTTGTATGCATTTTGTTTAGTAAATAAATATATATAACGAACTATCCTTGGTCACATCATATTTATTATATATTTTACAATCATATATATCCATGCTTTGTAGCGCTGTCTCTTCTTTTTTCAATTGTACGTCCTAACTTTGATGTCATTTGATTCTGCTCTCTCTGGGGGCTACCTGGATAATAGTCACTAAGTGACACAAAGCCTAATTTTTATAGGGCAGATGTGTATATGATGTATGTATTTGCATTATCACTTATGAGAGTGGATAGGGGCAGTGCATTCAGGGGGCTCTTGAGTGGTCCTATGCCCAAGTTAGGGTCTTAACTTTGGTGTCATTTGATTATGCTCAGTATGGGGTATACTTGTGTAGTAGTCACTAAGTGGCACAAAGCCTAGATTTTGTAGGACACGTGCTTTTACGAGGGAAACGAAAAGTTAGAAAAAAGAGAGCTGGGGAGCTAATACCGGAATGGGGAGAATAAATGTCTATAGCAAATAAGCTTTTATTAACCCCTTAACCACCAATGACGTATGGGGTACGTCCTCCAAAAAAATACAGTTAACGACGAGGACCTGTACGTTGTTGGTCTTTTAAAGCGGTGGAAGCGATTCTGATCGCTTCCCGACGCTTTCATGTTATTGCAGTAATGCCTCAATATCGAGGCATCCTGCAATAACACTACTTGGCCATCCGATGCAGAGAGAGTCACTCTGTGGCCCTCTCTGCATCGGACATCGATGGCCGTGATCGTTGGTGGGTGGGAGCTGATGTGGGAGACGGGTGGGCGGCCATCGGTGAGGTCCAGTAGTGAGAGGGGGGCGGTGGCGGGGGTGCGCGCACGTGCAAGGGAGGCGGCGGGCGGGTGCGTGTACAGGACGGGAGCGGGTGGGAACCACTACACTATGGAAAATTTTCACAAGTTAGGTGGGGGAGAGGAGGGAGGGAATTCGGATCTAAGGGATCTGGGAGGGGGTGGGGGGGTTAGTCTTTGGGGGGGAGCTACACTACAGAAAAAAAGGGAAAATAGGGGGAAAAGGCAAAAAAATAAACATTTTATTGTAAACTTGGTACTGGCAGACAGCTGCCAGTACCCAAGATGGCGCAAATTAGGTAGAGGGGGAGGGTTAGAGAGCTGTTTGGGAGGTTTTAGGGAGGATGGGGGCTAAAAGGGGATCCTACACAGCAGAATATGGCTTTAAAAAACCCCAAAAACTTTTATTTTAGTACTGGCAGACTTTCTGTCAGTACTTAAGATGGCGTGGACAATTGTGGGGTGGGGGAGGAAAGAGAGCTGTTTGGGAGGGATCATGGGGTGTGATGTGTCAGGTGGGAGGCTGAACTCTACACTAAAGCTAAAATGAACCCTGCAAGCTCCCTACAAGCTCTCTTCACTGCTATACATAATACACGTGTGATGAGCAGCGGCATTTAGCGGCCTTCTAATTACCAAAAAGCAACGCCAAAGCCATATATGTCTGCTATTTCTGAACAAAGGGGATCCCAGAGAAGCATTTACAACCATTTATGCCATAATTGTACAAGTTGTTTGTAAATAATTTCAGTGAAAAACCTAAAGTTTGTGAAAAAAATTGTGAAAAAGTGAACAATTTTTTTATTTGATTGCATTTGGCGGGGAAATGGTGGCATGAAATATACCAAAATGGGCCTAGATCAATACTTTGGGATGTCTTCTAAAAAAAATTATATACATGTCAAGTTATATTCAGGGATTCCTGAAAGATATCAGTGTCCCAATGTAACTATCACTAATTTTGAAAAGAAAAGTGATTTGGAACTAGCAAAGTGATACTTGTTTATCGCCCTATAATTTGCAAAAAAAAGCAAAGAACATGTAAACATTGGGTATTTCTAAACTCAGGACAAAATTTAGAAACTATTTAGCATGGGTGTTTTTTGGTGGTTGTAGATGTGTAACAGATTTTGGGGGTCAAATTTAGAAAAAGTGTGTTTTTTCCATTTTTTTCCTCATATTTTATCATTTTTTTTATAGTAAATTACAAGATATGATAAAAATAATGGTATCTTTAGAAAGTCCATTTAATGGTGAGAAAAACGGTATATAATATGTGTGGGTACAGTAAATGAGTAAGAGGAAAATTACAGCTAAACACAAACCCCGCAAAAATGTAAAAATAGCCTTGGTCCCAAATGGACAGAAAATGGAAAAGTGTTGTGGTCATTAAGGGGTTAAAACAATATTCTTATTATTTAATGTTATAACATGAATCTAAAAATGAGATAAAGTCTCATGAAGACAATCGCGAATTGGGGCGAAGTGTTTCAGACAATTTGGGATTCGCAGAATCTATGAAAAAATCTATAATGTGATATAGAAGTCAAATAGAAGTGAATGTGAGGACCTGCAGTTGTGTTTTGGGGTGGTGCTCTAAAATTACTTAAAGAGAAAGTCAATTTGGATGAATTAGTGCCCGGTTTTTAATAAAAAATTTCAGTGAGAAACCCAAAGTTAGTGAAAAAGTGAACGATTTTTTTATTTGATCGCATTTGGCGGTGAAATGATGGAATGAAATATATCAAAATTGGCCTAGATCAATACTTTGGCCCATATTTATCAAGCTCCATATGGAGCTTGAAGGGCCGTGTTTTTGGCGAGTCTTCAGACTCGCCAGAAACACAAGTTATAAAGCAGCGGTCTAAAGACTGCTGCTCCATAACCCTGTCCGCCTGCTCTGAGCAGGCGGACAGGAATCGCCGGAAATCAACCCATTCGAATACGATCGGGTTGATTGATACCTCCATGCTGGCGGCCGATTGGCCGCGAGTCAGCAGGGGGCGGCGTTGCACCAGCAGCTCTTGTGAGCTGCTGGTGCAATGTTAAATGCGGAGAGCGTATTGCTCTCCGCATTTAGCGAGGTCTTGCGGACCTGATCCGCACTGTCGGATCAGGTCCGCAAGACCTTTGATAAATAGGGGCCTTTGGGTTGTCTACTACACTACCCTAAAGCTAAAATTAACCCTACAAGCTACCTAATTAACCCCTTCACTGCTGGGCCTAATACAAATATGGTGCGCAGCGGCATTTAGCGGCCTTCTAATTACCAAAAAGCAATGCCAAAGCCATATATGTCTGCTATTTCTGAACAAAGGGGATCCCAGAGAAGCATTTACAGCCATTTGTGCCATATTGTACAAGTTGTTTGTGAATAATTTTAGTGAGAAACCTAATATTTGTGAAAAAGTTTGTGAAAAAGTGAACGATTTTTTTTATTTGATCGCATTTGGCGGTGAAATGGTGGCATAAAATATACCAAAATGGGCCTAGATCAATACTTTGGGTTGTCTACTAAAAAAAAATATATACATGTCAAGGGATATTCAGGGATTCCTGACAGATATCAGTGTTCCAATGTAACTATCGCTAATTTTGAAAAAAAAAATGGTTTGGAAATCGCACAGTGCTACTTGTATTTATTGCCCTATAATTTACAGAAAAAGCAAAGAACATGTAAACATTGGGTATTTCTAAACTCAGGACAAAATTTAGAAACTATTAAGCATGGGTGTTTTTTGGAGGTTGTAGATGTGCAACAGATTTTGGGGGTCAAAGTTAGAAAAAGTGTGTTTTTTTCCATTTTTTCATCATATTTTATAATTTTTTTATGGTAAATTATAAGATATGATGAAAATAATGGTATCTTTAGAAATTCCATTTAATGGCGAGAAAAACGGTATATAATATGTGTGGGTACAGTAAATGAGTAAGAGGAAAATTACAGCTAAACACAAACACCGCAGAAATGTAAAAATAGCCCTGGTCCTTAAGGGAAAGAAATTGAAAAATGGCATTGTCCTTTAGGGGTTAAATAAAAAGAATACTGTTTTAATAGAAACTTATTTGCTATAGACATTTATTCTCCCCATTCCGGTATTAGCTCCCCAGCGCTCTTTTTTCTAACTTTTCCGTTCCCTAAATACCTTTGGAAGCAGAGAGGAAGCTTCCTTTAGAATAAAGAGCATATATCCCATCAGCGCAGAGAATATATCTTTACCAGTACACATGTGCTTATATGATCTATGTATCACCTATGAGAGTGGATATGGGTTGTGCCTTTAGGGGGATTTGTCGGGGTGCTATCCCCAAGTTAGGGTTCTAACTTTGATCTTATTGGATTCTGCTCTCCCTAGGCGTTACTTGGATAATAGCCACTGTGACACAAAGCCTAGTTTTTATAGTGCAGATGTTTATATGATGAATGCATTTGCATTATCACCTATGAGAGTGGATAGGGGCATTGCGTTCAGGGGGCTCTTGAGCAGTCCTATCCCCTTTGGTGTCTATTGATTATGCTCAGTATGGGGTATACTTGTGTAGTAGTCACTAAGTGACACAAAGCCTAGTTTTTGTAGGGCAGGTGTTTATATAATCTATGTATCACCTATGAGAGTGGATAGGGATAGGGGCAGTGCATTTAGGGGGCTCTGGCGTGGTCCTATCCCCAAGTTAGGATCCTAACTTTGATGTCATTGGATTCTGCTCTCTCTGGGGGCTACCTGGATAATAGTCACTAAGTGACACAAAGCCTAGTTTTTATAGTGCAGATGTTTATATGATGTATGTGTTTGCATTATCACCTATGAGAGTGGATAGGGGCAGTGCATTCAGGGGGCTCCTTAGATATCCTATCCCCAAGTTATATTAGTAACTTTGATATTATTTTGTTATGCTCAGTCAGGGGTATGGTTGGGTAGTAGTCATTGACACAAAGCTTATTTTTCATATTTTTTTTTGTTTTTTATTTAACATGGAAATCCCCCATAAGAGTTTGAATAATAAAAAAGTGTCTAACTTCAGCTGGGTGCATCAGAACTAGTTTCACTTCTCGATGCAGATGTCGAGTCACACAATGTGATTAACATGATTATTATTTTTTGTGTGTTGCACAATAGATGGTTCTGAAGTGTTACTGTCTCTGATGTGTGCGTATTTGACACTCACTTTTTAAGCACATTTATTAGTAAAATATAAAGATTCTGGATTATATTTTTAAGTAGAGAAATGCTGATATTTTTGTGTATTACAGGCGTCGAGATACATGTGGGTGTATTGCACACATTGACAGGGAGGGAGGTGATAGTTGGTACAACACAATGACGTGCGGTGAAGTCAGAGGCTGGTGAGGCACTAGATATGATACACTGGAGAAACACATATACCATGGGCCGCAAGTACCCCCAACAGGGCAGGTTTAATTGTAGCTGAACCAGTGCACAGGTAAAATAATCAGCTGATGGATGAGAGCAAGTTAGTAACCACTGTGTTACTGATCAGTTGATTACTTCACCTGTGCACCGATTCAGCTATAAAGAAAACCTGGCCTGTTGGGGATACTTGCGGACTGTGGTTGAGAAATACTGCACAAAAGCACCAGCTCATCTAAAATGTGTTGATTACCTGGAGAATAAAGTACACATACTCTGCTCACTGACACACACACTCTGCTCACATACCCATTCAAGGTGCAGCTGTGGGCTCTCCTCCACGAATGGAAGGGAATCGTCTGAAGCAACACTGTGTTGAAGAAAGCAGCTATCACTGCGTGCAGCATCCACTTTGAGCTTATGTTCGCCACAAGTGTCTCAATGAAAGTGCTTTAGAAAGAAAAACCCTTGCAGAAGCGACAGGGTTTATAGAAATAAAAAAGCCAAAATAACCAGGATTAATTAATAAGAAATAAGAACAATTTATTTAGAGAGCTTTAAACACGTTTCTCGGCCACAAGCTCCTGGCCATTTCCTCAAGTATAATGAATTACACATGTAAGTAGAAAACAAATTTAAAAGGAGTGCCAAAACATTTCATTGGTTAAGGTTGGACCAATCATAGCCTATGACACGTCATATACAAGTTATAGAATGTAACCATGTTGAAACAAATTACATAAGAATCAATGAATAGAAACATCTTTACTCGTTAGTAAAAACAAGATTACATATTAAAATCTACATTTACACAAAATCTGGATACATTTGATCTAGGCGCTATAATAAAACATCATATATGTCAAAAAGAATGTTTATCAGAGGTGTATAAAGTTTAATGTGTTTAACGCTGTGTTCCATAGTATCTAAATGTTGGATAAATGAGTATAAGTTATGAGGTTAAAAACAAACTGATGCCAATATGCGCAAAATTAAATCTATACTACTTCGAATCACAGACTTGGATTAAAAAATATATGTATGCAGATGCAAATAATAGTTGGGATTTACGAAATGGTTTGATAAGAAATCCCATGTAGGGAAAATAATAAAAATTAAAATATGAACGCTCTAAAGAATAGTAAAAAAATAAATATATATATAGTAAAAAAATATGCACATTTAGAATCAATGTAGTGCATTCGAAAAAATATTGGTATGTGAATGGGATAATAATGGTGTTACACCAAAAACGTTTTTCCAGCCATTTAAAGTAACAGAAAAACAGTACCACATTATATCAGGCACTGTATGTGGCTTTAGATCTAAAAAAAAAAACAATACCGCATTGAATCTGGCATTGTATGTGATTGTTCTCTGAAGTTGAAAGAACATATTAGATATAAGATAAACTATCTAAAAAGTATATTTCTTATACTTGGTGGTATACTACACTGATGAGTCAATACAGTATAAATGAGAGACATGATTGGAAATAGTTCCTATTTGATAATAAAAATTCAATCAGAAGATGTAAAGTATTATGTATATTAACAAGGAGATCGGAGAGGAAAAAGGGGGAAGCTCGAAAAAGCACCAAAAAACCTTGGATATTATTTGGAGTATTATTATGCCTACAATAGGCAAAGAATAATATATGAAAATAATATATAAAAAATAATAATGATAACAATGCATATATACAATGAAGTGTGTGTATAATGAGAAAAAAGTTTTTGAACATTAGATTTAGAAATATATCACAGAACCATGGATGTTGTTTTTTTTATTATTAATAATGTGCAGGGGGTAATGTATGAATACTGTCTGTAGAGAACTTAACGTGCCAGTCTATGTGTATATACGGCCGTGGACATAGAAAAACACGTGGACATGTATATCCATCTTTAAAAAATGAAGAATGTATATCCGTCTTGATAAATATAAAATGTGATTGAAAAGGTGAGCTGTTAGGAGCCCATGAAGGGGATAAAAGTTGGATATTGATATATGAGGGGAAAAAAATGTAAAATATAATGGGAATGTAAAATTTGATGGGAATGTATAGATGAAAACTAACTGAATACAGCCTCAATAATACATTAGTGATAGCAGTGTGATCTAACTGTCCGTTTTAGCCGGAAACTTGACATAATGATAACCTGTAAGGAATGTATATATTAATGAGATATGTTTGATGTAGAATCTTGCTGATAGGATTAGTGATAAAAAGGAAAAGATAAAAGGAATTAGCAAATAGTGTGTGATTAGAAAATGTGTATGAAAAGTGTATGTAAACGAAAAAATATGTTGATCACTGATGTGTACTCTTAAAATGAAAGTATGTATGTCAATGTGAATAATGAGAATACGATCATAGAAAATATATGGTAAGGAAGGTTTCAAGAGTGTGTGTATACACTGAAGTGTCGAGACCCACCTATGAGGTTGATATGGAGCTAGAACTCTAATCTAAACCAAAGACAGAAAAGATGTGGTGTAGATAACCTTTAGTTGAATGCCACTAGATCTAAATTGAAATTAAGGCCTAGTGGATGTAAGGTCTTTAATTTATGAATCCAAAAGGATTCCCGGATTCTTAATTGTGTTTAATCAATAGGGTAAAATCTGAAAATATCAGAGTTACCATTATGTTTATTCAAACAATGTTCTGGAATACTGGGTTGATCTTTTTTTTGGTACAGTTCTTGCAGTTCCGCCAATGCTCACCCCAACGGACTTTGGCTTTTCTGGAAGTGCGGCCAACGTACTGGATCCCACAACAGCACTCCAGAACGTATACAACAAACGCAGAGTTGCAATTAAAAAATCTAGTGATATTAAAAACTTCCCCACTAGCATAAGACAGGAAGGTCTTTTTACCAGAAGTTATAAATTTGCATGTGTTGCCCTTTTTTTGTCCACATTTGTAAACACCTATTTATCCAAAAAAGTGTTAGTTTTTTTCTTTGTTGTCGATTGGGTATTGGAAATGGCATTTTTAACCTTCTTACTTGGTGCTAATTTGCTTCTGAGTGTGGGTGCTCTGGTATATACAATCTTTGGATAGTCACCCAAGAGAGTCTTCAAAATGGGATCCCTACGGATAATGTGCCAGTGTCTATTGATGGCTTTCTGAATCTGTGTATGATTTGAGTTGTATTGAGTTATAAATAATGGATCTGAAAATTTTTGTTCATCTTTGTTTTTAATCTTTTTGTTCTTATCTAGAAGTTTATCTCGATCTAGACATCTTGCTTTATCGAGACAATTATCTAAAAGATCAGTAGGGTAGCCCTTCTCAATAAATCTATCATATATTATATGACTTTGTTCTTCAAACATAATTGGATCAGAACAGTTGCGTTTGATCCTTTCAAACTGGCTATATGGAATGTTGGATAGCCAGTTTTTGTGATGGTTGCTAGTATAGTCTAAATAACTATTACTGTCTACTTGTTTGAAAAAAGTTTTTGAACTGAGATTCCCATCTTTGTCCCAACTTAGAGAAGGGTCCAAAAAATCAGTTGTCTTTGAATTTATATTTGCTGTGAAAGAAAGGCCCATATCATTGTCATTCATGGATTTCACAAATGTATGTGCTGAGGTTTGATCGCCATTCCATATAAAAATCAAATCATCAATGTAACGGCCATAGAACACCAGACTCGCCCCTGCTGAGGAGTTGTAAATGTAAGCTTCCTCAAAAACGCCCATGAAAAGATTGGCGAATGCTAGGGGCGAATCTGGTGCCCATGGCCGTTCCTTTGATCTATAAATAATAAACGTCCTGATATATAAAATAATTATGCTTGAGAATATACTCAATACATTCTAGAACAAATTCTCTCTGAATATTTGGCATGAACTGATCCCGATTCAAAAAAACAGAAACCGCTTGTAAGCCCAAATGGTGTGCAATATTTGAATATAATGAATTCACATCACATGTGATCCAAATAAAATCCCCTGTGTTTTTGATGTTCTTTGTCTTATTTAATAAATCTGTACTATCTTTGATAAATGATTGTAAACCTAAAACGTATTTCTGTAAAAAAATAACTACATAATATGACAAATTATAAGTGAGATTATCAATACCAGCAATGATGGGGCGGCCTGGAGGGTTTGTTAAACTTTTGTGAATTTTTGGTAAGTGATAGTAATGGGCCACACTCGGATTACTGACTTTAAGAAAATTGCGTTCGTTCTTATTAAGGATGTTATTAACAGCCCCTTTGTTATATATATTTTTACTATTCTTCAGAGCGTTCATATTTTAATTTTTATTATTTTCCCTACATGGGATTTCTTATCAAACCATTTCGTAAATCCCAACTATTCTTTGCATCTGCATACATATATTTTTTAATCCAAGTCCATGATTCGTAGTATAGATTTAATTTTGCGCATATTGGCATCATTTATCCAACATTTAGATACTATGGAACACAGCGTTAAACACATTAAACTTTATACACCTCCGATAAACATTCTTTTTGACATATATGATGTTTTATAATAGCGTCTAGATCAAATGTATCCAAGTTTTGTGTAAATGTAGATTTTAATATGTAATCTTGTTTTTACTAACGAGCAAAGATGTTTCTATTCATTGATTCTTATGTAATTTGTTTCAACATGGTTACATTCTATAACTTGTATATGACGTGTCTTAGGCTATGATTGGTCCAACCTTAACCAATGAAATGTTTTGGCACTCCTTTTAAATTTGTTTTCTACTTACATGTGTAATTCATTATACTTGAGGAAACGGCCAGGAGCTTGCGGCCGAGAAACGCGTTTAAAGCTCTCTGAATAAATTGTTCTTATTTCTTATTAATTAAGCCTGGTTATTTTGGCTTTTTTATCTCTATAAACCCTGTCGCTTCTGCAAGGGTTTTTCTTTCTAAAGCACTTTAATTGAGACACTTGTGGCGAACATTAGCTCAAAGTGGATGCTGCACGCAGTGATAGCTGCTTTCTTCAACACAGTGCTGCTTCAGACGATTCCCTTCCATTTGTGGAGGAGAGCCCACAGCTGCACCTTGGATTTTGGATGTCTTCTGTTTCAGCGTACTGACTGCTTCTAAAACGTCAGCCTGCCCATTCGCACTTCTTTACATAAGAGTGCCAGTACTCTTGTGAGTATACCTACAACCGTTTGTCTCTTACTGTGACCCCAGCTTATTGAACTTATTTGTACTATGAGGCGCTGTTTTCTTTTACTCATTTTTTAGATACACTGTTTGATCATCCAGTCCCAAGACCAGCTGCCTGCTGCACCCAGATATTATTATTGTGCCGAAGTCTTTTGCTGCACCTACAGAGACACTTATTGTTTTAGATACTGCTCACAACCAAATTTGGGATATCTATATGATTAGATACAGTAAAAGAAAAAAATATTTTTTTAAAATGCTTAATGTACTAACTTTTATTTGTTTTAGCAATTTGTTTTTTTATTATTTAGCTTTCACATTGTCATACTTTCTAATAATTCTTCTTTGTCATTTTCTGTGACGATTTTGTCCACATTTAATAATTGTTGTCCTTGATTATAGAGGCAAGATTTAGTATCTTGATTAGGAACACGTTTTTTTGTAGCTATTTGGCGCACTCTACCACTATACAGCTGTATGTTTTTTTCTTACTAAGCAATTAGAATGATACACAATCTCTTCTCTACTCACTACTGTGTTGTAAAAAGAAAAACATGCCACAAATCCACTCCTAGTTTCCTATTATGAGTGTAAGAAGCTGAAAAAGACATTGCATGCAGCCCTGTTCAACGGAGCATACACAAACTGCCCTTGCCTAACTTTTAGCCTAACAAAGGGATTGCTATATAAAGTTTAAAAGGTGCCTAACCCAATATCAACAGATAAAAGCATGAAGTAAAAGTAATGCATATATCTAAAATTCAGCTCCAATACCAACAGATAAAACCTTGTAGTAAATTAATAAATAAATCTCAAATTCAGCTCCAATACCAGCTCAAATATATTAACCTCCCATTATATATTACTCACTAAATAAAGGATCTTGCACTGCACTGTGCAAACTGCAAAGCTTAAGTTAACCCATATGCTACTGAGAAAATAAAGGCCAGAGCAATGTGTACATGCCTGCCAACCTGTGAAAAATCAAATATATAATAGTGTACAAAAAGATTGTGTCAGGTGCAAATAAAATGCAATCCAAGACTGATACCTAGTGCAGTTTGCACTATCAGGCTATGTAGCTGGATGATTCCTACTAGTACCATAAATGGGTTAAATAGTTGAATAACCACACATTATATATAAACAAGTTTGTCTTAGTGTCTTAAACCTTATTTCTGTGGTAAAAACTAAAATTCAATTGCTCAGTAATGTATCTGCAAGTCTTGCAGAGACATCACTGAGCAATTCAACTTTACCACAGAAATAAGGTTTAAGACAGGCTTTTTTATATATAATGTGTGGTTATTCAACTATTTATTAACCCAGTTATGGTACTAGTAGGAATCATCCAGCTACATAGCCTAGTAATGAAAACTGCACTAGGCATCATTTTTTTATTGATTGTATTTACACCTGCCACAATCTTTTTTTGTATAACATTATATATATTTGCACAGGTTGGCAGGCGTGCACACATTGCTCTGGCCTTTCTTTTCTCAGTAGCAGAATGCAGATGCTGGGTTAACTTAAGCTTTGCCGTTTGCACAGTGCAGCATGTATTTGCAGATTTTGCACTGACGGCTGCCCCACATAGCCCAACCCTGGTGGTGTAGTGTAAAAAAACACCAATAATTAACTTAGACTCTAGGCCTAGACAACAACACAGCAAACCCAGCAATGACTGCAATGCAATCAGTATTATTAACAAAGCGGCTCAGGCTATGGGTACTGGATGCCTACTGCCTATATGAGCTATAAAATGTATTGCTCATATAGGCAGTAGGCACACTATTTTATACAGTGCATAAACAGACATTCTGGTTGAAATTGTGTCCATCATTATTGATATTTGTGAACCTATGTTTGAAATGCACCAAAGTTGGGAAATCTAAGGGTTATACACAGGGCTTTACAGTTTATGATACATTTTGGTATCCACCCCATACCACCTCTTTAAAATACATGATGTGTAATATAGTGATGGTATACTGGACATCCAAAAACTGCATCTACAAACAAACCTAGAAAGAAAATAATAAAACCATATACAGCACTTTATACTTGTCCCATGTGCTCTACACAAGCCACACTTCTGAACTAGTTAGAATTAGTGGATACCATTTTCCCTTCTGTGACGTTAGTGTCACATTTGCTTACAAAACTTCCATCCTGACCCAAAACACTTTTCTTACATAGCATAACTCTTCATTATGCAAAAACGGGTCCCACTTAAATAGTTGTATTCACACTGTGAATATTTATCTCATTATACCAGTACTGTTCCATTAGTTTGCTTTAACTTTGCTGAGCCCTGAACACCTTTCTATAATAATTTCTATCCTATTGTGTAATGGGATGGGAAGCACTAAGGTTGAATTCACTTTTGTATCAGAAAAAAAGTAATAAAGCAAATTATTTTATATTCTATAAATGAGAAAAAATATAAAAGCTATGATGTAATGATATCTTCACTTTTTTTCTTGATTTATAATGTATATCTTGCCATACCAGGTGTGTGTGTGTGTATATATATATAGAAAAAAAAAAAAAGTATTTTTTTAAATTATGTTTCTCTAATATTCTAGAATTATTAGTTTCACATCTCTCCCAAATTATTTTATTTTAAGTGTAAAATACATTTTAAAATGTAAAATGTTGACCCCCCTCAAGAAAAAATAAATCTCTATAAACAGGATTGAGCTAATGTTCCTTGCTGATTGCTCAAGGGATTCTTTGTGGGATATAAGCAAATGCTTAACGTGCTTATTGCTGATAATGCTGTTAACCAGCACTGCCCCATCACTTGCCCTTTGCAGGGATGCCAGGCAGGAGGGAAAGACAAGGCTGTGCTAATTTTCATGTGGTTACTGGATGTTTGGAGACACGGCCACATTAGACCTAAACCAACATTGAGGGTATTAATTAAGGGGCTATTCTAGGTGTAAATAGGATTGTCTGTGCTGACTGCTCCAGTGATAGGGAGAGACTGTAGAGAGAGGGAAGGGGACCGAGAGAAGAGATGGAAGAAGGATGGCCCTGCCACCTCTACTGTCAATGCTATCTCTCTCAATCTGCCGCTCACAGATGGTGCTCTGCTGACCAGACAACCAGAGGAGACACACTGAGCTAGTACATCTCGGGAGGGTACGGCACAATTAGGCTCACAAGACTGGCAGCAGCAGTTCTATAAAGTTGAGTGTATGTAAAGTAGAAGAAATGCCTTCAGGTTATTCTTCAAAACCAGGAAGGTTTTGAGTTTACTAACTGCTGCCACTGCCAGTAAGCAGTCAGAACAGACTAGATATATAAGTATATCAGCGTTGTGAGGATGGGGAAGTTCACACACATGCGCAGTGTGGAGAACACACAGTCAAGCAATAGGGCAGTATGAAGTTCTCGGCTGTCTGTACGTTATGGGGCTGCTTACTACTATACAGCCTGTGGAATGTGCGAGCAGAAGAGCTTCGGCACCCACCTAGTAGGATAGGTAAGAAGTCAACACTATTCCGCGAGAAGGAAGGGGAAGTCTGTGAGGGGGAGAGGGGAGAGTGTGCGGGGGGAGAAGGGAGAGTGTGCGGGGGGGAGAAGGAGGGTTTAGATGTAGGAACAATGGTGGATAGGAAGAAATATAATGCGCGGGGGAGAGAGAACTAAGGCCAGCTGTGTGAAAAGATCTGCGTGTTGTTCGGTTATATAGTTGTGATATTTGTACATATGTCGAGAGAGTTATTGTATTCCCAACGGTAAAAAAAAAATCCACCAATTGCAACAGACAAAAATGGTTTGTGTAATTCTTTTCAACACACCTATTTCTTCTATGCTCCTTGGTGTCTGTTATAAAACCTGGATTTTGACCTGTAATTCTGCACTTGCACTGCAGACATCTAGAACACACACGCAGAGCTCTGTTGGTTTTGCAGGCAGCAGCATGCAACTGACTTTAATATTATTATATATAACTTTTTTTGTATACTGTTGGTCTATTTCTTATACCTGTACCAACATTGTTTATATTTTTGTACTAATGGCATTTAATAGTTGCTATAAGTATTTTATCTTTAATAGTGTATATGTTAAAGAACAGCTAGGAATTAATTTCAGAATATGTTATACTCTTTGTATTTATTTTTGTCACTTTGCACCATGATGCACTTTGTTCTGAAAATAAGTAGATATACACTGTCTCACCATAGACATATTAGGGGCACAAAACACATTATAAGACTTTTGTGGAGTCTTGCACTAAATTATTACAGCAATCCAATGTATAAAATTACATCTGCTGCCATTTTTCAGTTTTACTATTTCAGATGCAGTCACAGCAGCCTCAGTCACTGATATTCACATATAGTTTTGACATGGCACCAAATTAATAAGCCAAGTGTGATACCCGAAATGTAAGACCCTATATGTGCATTAAGGTCATTTTAAATTGACTGGTTCTGTTTTATTTATTTTAGGAATTTTATTTGGTCAGAGGACACCAATTATTACAAAAATATTCATTATAATTTTGGTATATATTTTATTACAGAATAATAGTGGCACCTTGCACTATGGAATTATTGGTTGAAAGAAAATTATATACATTTTTATTATTGATTATATTAAAGGGATAGAAAGGCCAAAATTGAAGTGTGCATGGATGCATTTCAATTTGAAATAAAAACATTTTTTTGCAATATACTTCCATTAGTAAACATAACTGTCTTGTGGCATACTTATAATATTATTATTATAAAAAAGAGGCTGCACTCTGGTTGGTACCATCCCATAGGGTGGGCTATTAAAGTAATGGTAAACTCTCCTCTTTATATTTTGGAGTTTAATTAATCAATCAGGTTTAGGGAATGAGAATTAATGTTGGGCATAACATGGGCGTGGATAATTAATGCCAACTGTAGCATTAGGTGTTTTCCATTTTTTAACATAAGGGATTATTTTTTGGAAGAACAGCCAAAACCTAATAGATACTAGAACAATAGAAACAAAAGGGCGTTCTCTTTAAAGAAAAAGTAAATTTTCAGCCTCAGCATTAAGATTATGGATTGCTGTATATGAGATATTAAAGGGACACTGAACCCACATTTTTTCTTTCGTGATTCAGATAGAGCATGAAATTTTAAGCAACTTTTTAATTTACTCCTATTATCAAATTTTCTTTATTCTCTTGGTATCTTTATTTGAAATGCGAGAATGTAAGTTTAGATGCCGGCCCATTTTTGGTGAATGACCTGGGTTGTCCTTGCTGATTGGTGGATAAATTCATCCACCAATAAAAAATTGCTGTCTAGAGTACTGAACTAAGAAAAAAGCTTAGATGCCTTCATTTTCAAATAAAGATAGCAAGAGAACAAAGAAAAAATGATAATAGGAGTAAATTAGAAAGTTGCTTAAAATTGCATGCTCTATCTGAATCACAAAAGAAAAAATATGGGTTCAGTGTCCCTTTAATAGTCCCTAAGTTTTTTTTTTTTCTCTCTCTCTAAATATGCTGATTTCTAAGTTATTTATATCATAAATTGCCTACCCGATTCCGTTACTCCTCCCACCCGACCATTTCCGTATCTATGTACATTACACTTAAGATCGATCCCACCAGCTCTTACGTGTACCGTCGCGCATAACTTGTTATTCCCCGTATTTAGTGTATTATAATAGATATCCGTTAATCATTACAATAAAGTTTGCAAACATCAAATTATTTAAAATTGGAAAACGAGCCAAATAACATTGCATATACTTACTAAATAATTTTTTCAAATGAATCAAATAGTCGCTACGATCGTGAAATAGCGTTGCTGGAAAAGATGCCTTCAAAAATATTAATGCACATGCGTTATACACGGACGCGCATATGATACGGCCGCAATATCAAGAAAGTCGTGCATGTGTACATATATTGGTTGGCGGTAATTGGGTATGTTGGGACGCCAGTGGGGGACCAATTGAAACGGTCTCTATTAGAAACATCATCAAAAAATACAAAGGCAGAGTTACGTCGATAGAAGCGCTCGTTTTAAAAGGTAAAAGAAAAGTACGATTAAAGAGAACAGTCAAAAAAAAAAAAGATGAATGAAAGTCATACTTATTTTATGAATATTTGATAATGCTGCCTGGATATGTCTCATAGTTTATTTTTCCTTTAAGAAATAAAAACAATAAATAAAAAATGTAGCCAAGGAAATAAGTCCAGCAATGTCATAAAATTGTGAGTGTCCTTGAGGGAAACCAATGAGGTCAAGGTGAAGTTATCTAGGCCCAGGCTGCTCTCTGAGGGGGTGTGTTGGGTCCAACTCCCCAAATCAACAATCTGTGGATGGCAAGCATAAACAGGGGCACCACATGGCCTAGCACAGTTTGAGAATATATTATATAGTGTTAGATGGAAAAACGCTCACATGTGGTGTTGCACCAGTAGCAGAAAGGTGTAAAGAAGGCAAGCTGGAACCACTCAGTCATCCAGCAGACAGTTCTCCCGCAAAACGCCAGCAAGGCAGGGCGATTTTCCTAGGTGAATCAATCAGAGTGTAGGATGAATGGTTTATCCAAAGAATAAAATAGCAAGTGTAAGATAAATAGCTTACATTTATTAAAACATTTAAAAACAAGCAATGTGTTTCTCAGCTAGTTAGGCTGTTTTATCAGGCTTGTACAGATGATAAATAAACTTGCTATATATAACAAACAAACTCCATTACTATTAATTGCAGATTAGGAGAGTCTGTGTGGTGCGTAAGACTGAGCCAATCACAAGCTCACATCGAAACTCTCCCCTAAACACATTTTAGCGTAGGGCATTACGATATCACTATCTCATATATATTATATGTTTATTTTTTTACGCAAACTTTATTGACTCTTTTTTTTTAATCATTATAACATTATATATTTACTATTTGCTACAGTCTTATCACCGTGTGCAGATATTTATATATTGTTTTAAGAATGAGGTTTTTCTGTGTTTGGGGGAGGGTTTCGATGTGAGCTTGTGATTGGCTTGCCCTGCCTTGCTGGTGGTTTGTGGGAGAACTGTCTGCTGGATGACTGAGTGGTCCCAGCTTGTCTTCTTTACACCTTTCTGCTACTGGTGCAACACCACATGTGAGTGTTTTTCCATCTAACACTATATAATATATTCTCAAACTGTGCAAGGCCATATGGCACCCCTGTTTATGCTTGCAAAACCTAATAGGACAAAAATACTGTAAAACAAACGCCTCCATGACAAAATTCGAACAAAACATTTATTAATATTTCATATATCTTAACTCCTTAACGACTGCAACATACCCTGTATGTCGCTGGTCGTTAATGTGAATGTAAATTTTGATGCTAAAGTGCCCGGTTTTTAAAACTTCGATTAAAAACAGGGGCACTCTAATTCATCAAAATTTACATTTCACTCCTGTTGAGAAAAAAACTTACCTTTTAATCTTCACAGCAGCTCCAGCTTCCTCAACCCGTTTCAAAGCCTCTTCCTGGGTCTGAAATGAGGCATCCGGCTTCCTACAATCACAGCGTTGAATCAGACACTGATTCCTCCGGGGGGAAGCTGTGATTGGAGGATGACCTATCAATCATTTCTGACATCAGAAATGGCTTGTGAGACCGGAGGAAGCTGGAGCTGCTGTGAAGATTAAAAGGTACGTTTTTTATCACAACAGGAGTGAAATGTAAATTTTGATGAATTAAAGTGTCCCTGTTTTTGTTTGAAGTTTTAAAAACTGGGCACTTTAGCATCAAAATTTACATTCACTTTAAGGGTTTTTCAGGTCAATACTTCTATTACATTTTCTTTGTTCTCTTGGTATACTTTGTTGAAAAGCAGGGACATATTCTTAGTGGGCAGCCCATTTCTGGAGCACTATATGGTAGCAGTTTTGCAAGAATCCATTTGCAAGAGCACTGGATGGCAGCACTATTTCCTGCCGTTTAATGCTCCAGATGCCTACTTAGGTATTTCTTCAAAACAAAATATCATGGGAATTAAGCAAATTTTAAAAATGATGTGCTCCGTCTGACTCTGAATCACAAAAGAAAATGTTTGGGTTTCATATCCCTTTAAGGGCATTCTTTTCTAAGCACCAATGAATTGCTAAAAATACCGCCAGTTCCCCATTTGAAAAACACGAAAGGAACTTCTGTGTCTAGCAGTGCCTTCCAAATGCGTGGCAGGAATTATTTCTTCATAGTCTCCGGATTGCCTGTGATCTTCGATGCAGCCACTCCAGAGAAGATATCAGTAATTCACAGGTAGTTACTTATGGACGGCAGCAGAAAGCACCAGAAAATAAGCACGGAAGACTTTTTCAGTTAGGTACATAAAATGATCAAAAAATAAAATGTAAATCTCCTTGTTATCTCTTATAGGAATATTTATGCCCATTGAATGTATATGTTCTACATAATTACACTGACTAATAGTTAATGTGGGCAAGGATAAAAGCCCAAACCTTCAAGACACATTTTTACAATTTCAGCTTGCTTGGCTTTACTGCAACACAAGCGGACAGCTCCACCTACTGGCTATTTTAATAAATGCACTGCTTCTCAATGCTTTTCAATAGCAGTCACATGACTGGGAAAAAAGGTTGTTATTCTGAAACGGTGTAAATTGAACCGTTGTAAAACGAGGGCCACCTGTATTACACTATTTTATTTTAATATATACTATCTATTTATATTTGCATTTTAAACACAAGAAAAAGAATAGTTCTCTGGTAAACGCAAATGAAACAGTAACCTTGAACACGATTATTCAATTGTCTTTCAATAGGCACCCCAAAGTATGAACAAAAATGCCTAATGCTAACCCAGGGCTCGACAAACACATTAGCCTTTTTGCATTAACCTTGGACAGCACTTGTTTATTGGTGGATGAATTTATCCACCAATCAGCAAGAACAACCCTAGTTGTTCACCAAAATGGGCCGGCATCTAAACTTACATTCTTGCTTTTCAAATAAAGATACCAAGAGAATGAAGAACATTTGCTAATAGGAGTAAATTAGAAAGTTGCTTAAAATTGCATGCTCTATCTGAATCACACAATAAAAAAAATTGGGTTCAGTGTCCCTTTAAGAACCAGGGCTATTTTTACATGTTTGCGGTTTTTGTGTTTAGCTGTAATTTTCCTCTTACTCATTTACTGTACCCACACATATTATATACCGACTTTCTCGCCATTAAATGGACTTTCTAAAGATACCCTTATTTTCATCATATCTTATAATTTACTATAATTATTATTATTTTTATGTGTGTGTGTGTGTATTTTTTTAGTAGACAATCCAAAGTATTCATTTTGGTATATTTCATGCCACCATTTCACTGCCAAATGCGGTCAAATAAAAAAATTGTTCACAAAAAATTGTGCACAAACCTGCCTGCCAGTACCCAATTTGCTCAAAAACAATGGCTTTTTATAATAATAAAAAACACACTACAGAAAATTGTTTTTTTTTTTTGTTTATCTGCCCCCCCCCCCCTCCCAGATCCCTTTAGGAACATTTATTTCTCTCCTTTCTTTCTTTCTTTCTTTCTTTCTTTCTTTCTTTCTTTCTTTCTTTCTTTCTTTCTTTCTTTCTTTCTTTCTTTCTTTCTTTCTTTCTTTCTTTCTTTCTTTCTTTCTTTCTTTCTTTTTCTCTCTCTCTCTCTCTCTCTCTCTCTCTTTCTCTTTCTCTTTCTCTTTCTCTTTCTTTCTCTCTCTCTTTCTCTTTCTTTCTTTCTTTCTTTCTTTCTTTCTTTCTCTTTCTTTCTTTCTTTCTTTCTCTTTCTTTCTTTCTTTCTTTCTCTTTCTTTCTTTCTTTCTTTCTTTCTCTTTCTTTCTTTCTTTCTTTCTTTCTCTCTCTCTCTCTCTCTCTCTCTTTCTCTTTCTCTCTCTCTTTCTCTTTCTCTTTCTTTCTCTTTCTTTCTCTTTCTTTCTCTCTCTCTCTTTCTTTCTTTCTTTCTTTCTCTCTCTCTCTTTCTTTCTTTCTTTCTTTCTTTCTTTCTTTCTTTCTTTCTTTCTTTCTTTCTTTCTTTCTTTCTTTCTTTCTTTCTTTCTTTCTTTCTTTCTTTCTTTCTTTCTTTCTTTCTTTCTTTCTTTCTTTCTTTCTTTCTCTCTCTTTCTCTCTCTCTCTTTCTTTCTCTCTCTTTCTTTCTCTCTCTCTCTCTTTCTTTCTCTTTCTTTCTCTCTCTTTCTTTCTTTCTCTCTCTTTCTTTCTTTCTTTCTTTCTTTCTTTCTTTCTTTCTTTCTTTCTTTCTTTCTTTCTTTCTTTCTTTCTTTCTTTCTCTCTCTTTCTCTCTCTCTCTTTCTTTCTCTCTCTTTCTTTCTCTCTCTTTCTTTCTCTCTCTTTCTTTCTCTCTCTTTCTTTCTCTCTCTCTCTCTTTCTTTCTTTCTTTCTTTCTTTCTTTCTTTCTTTCTCTCTCTTTCTCTCTCTCTTTCTTTCTTTCTCTCTCTCTCTCTCTTTCTTTCTTTCTTTCTTTCTTTCTTTCTTTCTTTCTTTCTCTCTCTTCTCTGTAACGTGCATGGTTTTTTTTTTTCTTTCAGTTGAAGATAGTTATTCTCCATTAAAGGGACAGTCTACACCAGAATTTTTATTGTTTAAAAAGATAGATAATCCCTTTTATTAATCATTCCCCAGTTTTTCTTAACCAACACTGTTATATTAATGTTTTTTTACCTTTGTGATTACCTTGTATCTAAGACTCTGCAGACTGCCCCCTTATTTCAGTTCTTTTGACAGACTTGAATTTTAGCCAATTGGTGCTGACTCCTTGGTAACTCCACGGGCGTGAGCACAATGTTGTCTATATAGCACACGTGAACTAACGCCCTCTAGTTGTGAAAAATGTCAAAATGCATTCAGATATGAGGTGACCTTCAGGGGCTTAGAAATTAGCACATGAGCATACCTAGGTTTAGCTTTCAACCAAGAATACCAATAGAACAAAGCAAATTTGGTGATAAAAGTGAATAGGAAAGTTGTTTAAAATTACATGCCCTATCTGAATCGTCAAAGTTTAATTTTGACTAGACTGTCCCTTTTAAGGGAATGATCTTTGTCAGAGAGAGGTTTCAAATATAATTTTCCTTCAGGACTCCCTTCAATTTCTCACATCCTCATCTCTATTTACTTTTCCTTTTTTATAGTCAATGACCTCCTCCTTGCAGGGGTGGTTCAGTTTGTCCCTTTGATTGAGTAGGGAGACAAGACTAATTCAGATATTTTTTTTTTTTTTTTTATTATTAAACCCTATGGTGGGTCATTTTCAGCCTGTTTGGGACCTCATGGCATGTTGACCTATTGGGTTGACCACAAGCATACCGGTGTTCACTAAAGTCCTTGCTGCCCTTGTTTTCTTTTTGCATTTGCCAGGGATCCCAGTGTTCTCTGTCTGGGCACAATCCTTATGATGGTTCCGTTAGTGGCCATGGTTATACAGATCACAGTTGGAGGATTCCCCAGAATTAACTTTTTTGGAGGCGTTTGACAAATCTTTTTGGCTTTCATAATTCTATACATTATTCTTTTTTTTTTATAAGAATCTTTTTGATAGGGTTTTTTTTATACATTGACACAGAAAATGAACATACAAGGTATTATCAGGCTAGGACAGTACAATAGACAGTGAGACAATGCCTTGCTTCATAAATGACTATATAAGGATATTAACTTGTAAACCAAGTAAATAAATCAACTAAATGTCAATAATAGGAAAGACTAACATATATGGAACCTCATTTTTCTAATGCGACTTAGTATTAAGGGAGGCTAATGATAAAGCAAATTAAGTTAAAGTAATGGTATATAGAGTGTAATAGCGTTTGGGGTATATCAGCAGGCAGGAGCTGCTTTGAATTTGGGGGAGAAAGGAGGCTGGGGGGGGCATTCTAGATGGTGGATTAGTCAGGTAGAGGGCCATAATTAAATTCAGATTGAAATGAGAATAAGAGCTGCAAGCTGTAAATCGTATAACGGCACAATGTCCTGCCCTGCATGGGAGATCAAAAGAGAGGATCGTTTACTGAAAACTTGTAAGTCCTCCCCGCTCTCTGTAGGAGTAATTGAGCTGAGTTGAGTGGCGTAGTTGGCAGTTCAATTTTGTGTGTGATGGCGGTGTTTCTGTGTGGGTAATAGGCTTAGAGGGTTACCTCTTCACTTTTTATAATGATTGATTGTGTGCAACAAAGGTGCTCTTTAGGTTTTCTTGGTTACTCCTTACACAGAGCTTCTCTGTTAAGCGGCCATTCCTGTCAGCGCTTGGCTCCGCCCCCCTGAATTATTTTTATTCACAATTCTACAGCTTTTTTTTTATTTATATTGCATTTTATATCTATGCCACACATAGATTGCTTTGTTTACAATTTGTATTCATTATGACCATTTGAAGGAATGTGGTCACCTTCAGAGTTGGATCTTTTTCTCAGATTTATGGAACTGCTGTAATCTGTCTTGTTGCTTTATTAGCAAGTGACTCTCACTGCTCTTCCTAGACTTGTAAATCTGACTAGGCCACTGCTGTAGCGTATATCAATCATGAGGGTATTAGAGATGCATCTCCTGCACAGGGTGGCATATTCCACCGTTTTTAACGAGTCTCATTTTGGGAACCACTTGGGGTCTCCTTCAGTGTATCTCATTGCCTCTAGAAATAACTGTTTCATAAGACATTTATGGTTGTTTGTGTTGCTAAACCATTATACCCTCTTATACAGTAATTCTTATGGATTTGGTATAGATTCAGCTGTCAAAATAAACATGAGAGGAATTTAGATTTTTTTTTTCCTCTTCCTGTTAAATGTCTTTATTCACACTCAAAGTGACAGCACACAAATTACTAACTTGTGTTATTGGATTCTCGCTCTATTTCCTGTTCACTTGTATTTTTTCCCTAACATTAATATACAAATGAAAGTATAAGAATGGACAGATATTAAGCAAAATAGACAAGACCTGTTTCTAAACATCAGATTTTCTTGGGAAACTTTACAAGCTCAATGGAGGCAACAAACATAGTTTTAGTCCCCGCTAATTAAAATGCTACAGACACACAGAGCCTTAAAAAAACAACAAAAAAACATGTAACCGCCCACAAGAAATAAATTAAAAAAAAAAAAACCTAACCGCCCGCACAAAGTATTAACCAACACCGATTTTGCCAACATCGCAAAATAATAAAGTAATTAACCCCTACTCCACAAATTACATAATTAAAAATATTAACCCCTAAACCGCCAACCCCCCCACATCGTAATATGCCTAATTAAGCTATTAACCCCTAAACTGCCAACCCCCCACATCGCAATAAACCTAATTAACCTATTAACTCCTAAACCGCCAACCCCCTATAACGCAAATAACTAATTTAATTACTAAGCCCCCTAACCTAACACCCCCTAAAATAACCTCAAAACTTAAGTTACACTTAATTAAAACCTAACATGAAATTACAAAAAAACTCTAAAATTACAAAAAAATAAATAAAAAATAAACAAAAAACAAAAAATCTAATCCCTATGAAAATAAAAAAGCCCCCCTCCCCAAAATAAAAACACCCCCTAATCTAAACTACCAATAGCCCTTAAAGGGGCCTTTTGTAGGGCATTGCCATAAATTAAACAGCTCTTTTACATTAAAAAAAATACTAAGTCCTCCCCTAACAGTAAAAACCAAACACTAAAAAAACCTAAAGTACCTATTGCCCCTAAAGGGGCATTTGTATGGGCATTGCCCTTTAAAAAGGCAATAGGCTCTTTTACAGCCCATTAAATCCCTAATCTTAAAAAAAGAAATCCTAAAACTAATCCCCAAATAGGTACTCACCGTTCCTGAAGACCGGCGGAGAAGGTCTTCTTCCAGGCGGCTCCATCATCTTCTATCTTCATCCAGAGCGAAGGCAGCGTGCAACGGAGGTACGGAGCTGGCTTCCCCGATGCACGGATCCTCAGGGTGGTTCTCGGCAGCGGTCCTCAGCAGCGTGGAGACTCCTCTTTATACGATCGTCCGTCGCACACTGAAGATTGAATGCAAGGTACCCCATATTTATTGAGGTGCCTTGCATTCCTATTGGCTGATTTCAAAATGTCAGCCAATAGGAATGCAAGTTACCCCAAATTGAATGCAGTACCTTGCATTCAATTTTCAGTGTACGCCGGAGATCGGATGAAGGGGAGCCTCCACGCTGCTGAGGACTGCCACTGAGAACAGCCACTACAGATCCGCTGCTCCGCACCTCCCCGGCGCCTTCAATCCGGATGAAGCTAGAAGATGATGGAGCCGTCTGGAAGAAGACCTTCACCGCCGGACCGGTGAAATGGTGAGTACCTATTTGGGGCTTAGTCTTAGAAATTTTTTTTTATGGGATTTAAAGTGAAAGTAAATCCTAGCATTTTTTGCTAAGAGGTGACGTTTTCACCTCTTAGCCAATTAGCCGTGCGGTAAATCCGGCTTGGTGCCCATGGGAGGCGGATTTACCGCACGGCTATTAGCTAAGAGGTGAAAACGTCACCTCTTAGCAAATTTTTTTTTTTAGCCGTATGGTGCTGGAGCAGCTAAGAATGGCGATCAGTTAAAACAAATAAAGGAGCTTTCTACATGAAGTATCTTATACTTCATGAATGAAAGTCCCCTTTATTTGTTTAAAAAGTAAATCCTAGCGTTTGTAAACTTTCACTTTAATGGGCTGTAAAAGAGCTGAATGCCCTTTTAAGGGCAATTCCCATACAAATGCCCCTTAAAAGAGCTGAATGCCCTTTTAAGGGCAATTTCCATACAAATGCCCCTTTAGGGGCAATGGATAGCTTAGGTTTTTTGGGTGTTAGTTTTTTATTTTTTATTTGGGGGGGTTACTGTTAGGGGGTAATTGGTATTATTTTTTTTTAATTTTTTTTAAGTAAAAGAGCTGTTTAACTTAGGGCAATGCCCTACAAAAGGCAATTTTTAGGGCTATTGGTAGTTTAGTATTAGATTAGGGGGTGTTTTTATTTGGGGGGGGGATTCTTTAGTTTTATAGGGGTATTAGTTTAGGTTTAAATTTTTTATTTTAAATAGCTTTGTTTATTTTTTTCTGTAATATACTTTTTTTTAATTTTTTGTAAATTTAGCTTGGGGGTTTGTATTTTTTAAACGTAGACTGCCCTCTGGGCAGGCTTATCGCCTAGTTTAACATAACTGTATTTTAATGATAAGGTGTGCAATAAACATTGAATATTTTTAATATTGGCTTATTTTAGCTTAATATTGGCTAACATTTTAGCTGGGTGGTTAGTATAATCAGCTGGGTGGCGCACCCTTTAAAAAAAGTAATGGGGAGAATACTGAACTTTATAATATACTTTTATTAATTAGTTTAGCTTAGTTTTCTTGGTATCCTATGTTAAAGAGTAATCCTAGGTGAGCTCAGGAGCGTGCACATATTGTTAGACATCTGGCTAAACAATGTCTATAGCAATGTTATACATAGTTGCAAACACTGCTGCCATAGAATTCTAAAGACACATGCACACACTCCTAAGCTCCTATCAACCTACCTAGGTTTACACTTTAACAAAAGATACCAAGAGAGCAAAGCAAATTTAATAAATTGAAAAGTTGTTACATTGCATCTGAATCATGAATGTTTAATTTTAACTTTAATACTGTGCCTTTAAAATAATGGGTGTTAATTAAACATTGTCTATGTGATGGTGTAATTAAGCCTTTACTGTATCACATTTAAATGTAAGACAATATTCCTGTCTGTCTCTGTTTTTTTTTCTAGCAATTGTTGGTGCAGGAATTGGAGGGTCGTCGGCAGCATATTTCATGCGCCAGAAATATGGAAAACATGTCCAGATCGACCTGTTTGAGAAGGAAGAGGTGGGAGGTCGCTTGGCAACGGTGGAAATAGAAGGTTCCCAGTATGAGGCTGGAGGATCAGTTATACACCCTTTAAATCTACACATGAAAACATTTGTTAAGGAGCTGGGTATGAGCAATGTAAAACATCTGTACTTGGTTTGAGTGAATGAATCTGTAAAGAATCTAAAATACAGTTTATATTAGAAAATAGGGATTCGCATTCGGATCTTTTGTGAGGATTCGAATGCAGAAGTAAGCAGCAGCACAGGCCCTTTGGATATTTTCGTAGCCGGATTGATTCTTGTAAACGATCTACACTCTAAGTTCTGGACTGCAGAGATCTTAGTGTGGGGATCTTTTACAGGAATCAATCCGACTACAAAAATATCTGAAGGGCACGAGCCGCTGCTTACTTCCGCATTTGGATCCTCACAAAAGATCCGAATGCGCATCCCTATTAGAAAATGCTATTTTCTCTTCTTCTTTTTACAATATGTGAAACTGCTTTTAATGTGATACAAAATTATTCGTTACTAATTCTCCTGATGTGTAATCTGGAACTTTACAAATAAAGATAATTATTTAACCCCTTCACTTGTGTCCCAATACAAAGGTCATAAAGGATCTTTAACATGTGTTTAATCGCTATAGCTAAATTTAACTGTGGATCAGCAATATACTGCCAATCCTGAGGTGAAAACAGCAGCTGACTGGCAGCAAAGCAAAATGCTTCCCCTGATTAGCTCAGTGGCTGTAATATGATCTGGACCAGTAGTACTTTGTCGTTCCAGAACTTGCAGGCATTAAATACATATGGGTCTATCATAATATATCAGCCATTTTTTTATTTATATTTATTTCTGTCATAATATATCAGCCATTTTTAAAATTAATTTATATTTATTTCTGTCATAATATATCAGCCAATTTTTCTTGTCTTTGGGGGGCGGGTTTTCGGGCAATTAAAGGGACACTGTACCCAAATTATTTCTTTTGTGATTCAGATAGAGCATGACATTTTAAGCAACTTTCTAATGTACTCCTATTATCAAATTTTCTTCATTCTCTTGGTTTCTTTATTTGAAATGCAAGAAAGTAAGTTTAGATGCCGACCCATTTTTGGTAATCAACCTGGGTTGTTCTTGCTGATTGGTGGATAAACTCATCCTCCAATGAAAAAGTGCTGTCCAGAGTTCTGAGTAAAAAAAAAAGCTTAGATGTCTTCTTTTTAAAATAAAGATAGCAAGAGAACGAAAAAAAATTGATAATAGGAATAAATTAGAAAGTGGCTTAAAATTGCATGGTCTATCTGAATCATGAAAGAAAAAATTTGGGTTCAGTGTCCCTTTAAGGGCACTTTTTTTTCCCCCCAAAGAGATCACAATAGCGGGTTTCCGGCTGTTTTATTTAGAGCAGCAACAGAGTTTTTGGCTTGCCATATTTTTAACATGGAGCCGATATTTTCTTGGTGATTGTAATCTATTTTATTATTCACAAGAAATTCTGTAATGGCCACAGGCGACATCTTAGAGGTGTATTTGTGTACATGGTCTAGATTAATTAAAGCTCTATTCAGACTATACAATAGAGTTGTATGCAGTGGGCTGTGCATACATTTACATATGTATATGTATTTAATACGTAATATTCCATACCGCTAAGGGGATTTTTAGGAAAAGTGAGCTCGGTGCCCTAACATCTAAAAATAACATCTAGCAATCACTTTCTGTATATGTGTTTCTTTGTTTTTAATTCAAACTTGTATTGTTGTGGTTGTCACTTTCAGTACAGGCGTCTTCATAACCGGGATTGTGCCTTTGTGACCGAGTTTTCAAATGGGATTGCACCTTTGTGACCGCAAAGGCAAAACCTGTTCACTACATTGAGGTTTCTGTTTTGGCTGTTTTATTATTGAAATTCTGGTCACAAAGGAGCAGCTTCCTTTTGAAAGCACATTCACAAAGGCTTTACCCCTTTTGAAATCTTGGTCACGAAGGCCCAACTCTATTTGAAACCTCAACATTTTTTGCAGCTACATTATTGCAGTGGAAGGGTTTATGGTTTCTAGTGTAAGAACGGTTAAAATCCTGTTTTAGAAGATGAGTTGCAGACCTTTCCTTCTAATAGAAACCAGTAGTAGTGTTCTGCTTTTTTATTCAATAATTGGAAATATTGGAAAAAACAATACTTAAATAGGGGAAAAAAAGAAGTAGCACTCTCAAGGGGAAAAACAGGTTTAATTTTGGTATAACTATAGAAAATGCATGTGTTAAAAATGGGTAAAAAGCCATTATGAAAGGTATGGGCATAAGAATCCCTTATATAGTGGATCCATAGGTTGTAGGCATTGCAGAGTATGCAAACATATGTGCAAAAAAATCAGTGGTCAAAGATAGATTTGGGAACGCCAGGAAAATGAAACAATACATTAACTACCAAAGCAAAAAACATAATTTATGTAAGAATTTACCTGATAAATTAATTTCTTTCATATTGGCAAGAGTCCATGAGCTAGTGATGTATGGGATATACAATCCTACCAGGAGGGGCAAAGTTTCCCAAACCTCAAAATGCCTATAAATACACCCCTCACCACACCCACTTTTCAGTTTAACGAATAGCCAAGTAGTATGGTGATAAAGAAAGGAGTATAAAGCATCAACAAAGGAATTTGGAAATAATTGTGCTTTATACAAAAAAATCATAACCACCATAAAAAGGGTGGGCCTCATGGACTCTTGCCAATATGAAAGAAATTAATTTATCAGGTAAATTCTTACATAAATTATGTTTTCTCTTGTTAAGTGTATCCAGTCCACGGATCATCCATTACTTGTGGGATATTCTCCTTCCCAACAGGAAGTTGCAAGAGGATCACCCACAGCAGAGCTGCTATATAGCTCCTCCCCTAACTGCCATATCCAGTCATTCTCTTGCAACTCTCAACAAAGATGGACGTAGTAAGAGGAGAGTGGTGTATTATAGTTAGTTTCTTAACTTCAATCAAAAGTTTATTTTTAAATGGTACCGGAGTGTACTGTTTTCTCACAGGCAGCATTAGAAGAAGAATCTGCCTGTGATTTCTATGATCTTAGCAGAAGTAACTAAGATCCATTGCCGTTCTCACATATTCTGAGGAGTGAGGTAACTTCAGAGAGGGAATGGCGTGCAGGTTTTCCTGCAATAAGGTATGTGCAGTAAACATATTTCTAGGGATGGAACTTGCTAGAAAAATGCTGCTGATACCGGATTAATGTAAGTTAAGCCTATATGCAGTGATTTAATAGCGACTGGTATCAGGCTTATTAACAGAGATACATACTCTTATAAAAGTGTAATATAAAACGTTTGCTGGCATGTTTAATCGTTTTTATATATGCTTTGGTGATACAACTTATTGGGGCCTAGTTTTTTCCACACTGTTATAGTATAAAAGTTACAGTTGGTGCAGTTAAAATTACAAACTGTGACATTCAGCTTCCTTCAGCAGTCCCCTGCATGCTATAGGACATCTCTGATGGGCTCAAAAGGCTTCAAAAGTAGGAGCTGTGGCAGTTGTTATGACTGTTTAAAAAACATATTTTTCGTTTTGTTAATCTGTTTTTTTGTTTTAAGGGGTTAATCATCCATTTGCAAGTGGGTGCAATGCTCTGCTAACTTGTTACATACACTGTAAAAACTTTGTTAGTGTAACTGCCTTTTTTCACTGTTATTTCAAATTTTGCCAAAATTTGTTTCTCTTAAAGGCACAGTAACGTTTTTTATATTGCTTTGTTAACTTTGTTTAAAGTGTTTTCCAAGCTTGCTAGTCTCATTGCTAGTCTGTACAAACATGTCTGACACAGAGGAAACTACTTGTTCATTATGTTTAAAAGCCATGGTGGAGCCCCATACGAGAATGTGTACTAAATGTATTGATTTCACCTTAAACAGTAAAGATCAGTCTTTATCTATAAAAGAATTGTCACCAGAGGGGTCTGTCGAGGGGGAAGTTATGCCGACTAACTCTCCCCACGTGTCGGACCCTTCGCCTCCCGCTCGAGGGACGCACGCTAATATGGCGCCAAGTACATCAGGGATGCCCATAGCGATTACTTTGCAGGACATGGCTGCAATCATGAATAATACCCTGTCACAGGTATTAGCCAGATTGCCTGAATTGAGAGGCAAGCGCGATAGCTCTGGGGTTAGACGAGATACAGAGCGCGTAGATGCTGTAAGAGCCATGTCTGATACTGCGTCACAATATGCAGAACCTGAGGACGGAGAGCTTCAGTCTGTGGGTGACGTCTCTGAATCGGGGAGACCTGATTCAGAGATTTCTAATTTTAAATTTAAGCTTGAGAACCTCCGTGTGTTACTTGGGGAGGTATTAGCTGCTCTGAATGACTGTGACACAATTGCAGTGACAGAGAAATTGTGTAGGATGGATAAATACTATGCAGTGCCGGTGAGTACTGATGTTTTTCCAATACCTAAAAGGCTTACAGAAATTATTAGTAAGGAGTGGGATAGACCCGGTGTGCCCTTTTCCCCACCTCCTATATTTAGAAAAATGTTTCCAATAGATGCCACTACACGGGACTTATGGCGTACAGTCCCTAAGGTGGAGGGAGCAGTTTCTACTTTAGCAAAGCGTACCACTATCCCGGTTGAGGACAGTTGTGCTTTTTCAGATCCAATGGATAAAAAATTAGAGGGTTACCTTAAGAAAATGTTTATTCAACAAGGTTTTATTTTACAGCCCCTTGCATGCATTGCGCCTGTCACTGCTGCGGCGGCGTTCTGGTTTGAGGCCCTGGAAGAGGCCATCCATACAGCTCCATTGACTGAAATTATTGACAAGCTTAGAACACTTAAGCTAGCTAACTCATTTGTTTCTGATGCCATTGTTCATTTGACTAAACTAACGGCTAAGAATTCCGGATTCGCCATCCAGGCGCGTAGGGCGCTATGGCTTAAATCCTGGTCAGCTGATGTGACTTCAAAGTCTAAATTACTTAACATTCCTTTCAAGGGGCAGACCTTATTCGGGCCTGGTTTGAAAGAAATTATTGCTGACATTACTGGAGGTAAGGGTCATACCCTTCCTCTGGACAGGGCCAAATCAAGGGCCAAACAGTCTAATTTTCGTGCCTTTCGAAATTTCAAGGCAGGTGCAGGATCAGCTCCCTCTACTTCAAACCATGAGGGAACTTTTCCTCAATCTAAGCAGGCCTGGAAACCTACCCAGTCCTGGAACAAGGGCAAGCAGGCCAGAAAGCCTGCTGCTGCCTCCAAGACAGCATGAAGGAGCGGCCCCCTATCCGACAACGGATCTAGTAGGGGGCAGACTCTCTCTCTTCGCCCAGGCGTGGGCAAGAGATGTTCAGGATCCCTGGGCGTTGGAGATCATATCTCAGGGATATCTTCTGGACTTCAAAGCTTCTCCTCCACAAGGGAGATTTCACCTTTCAAGATTATCTGCAAACCAGATAAAGAAAGAGGCATTCCTAAGCTGCGTGCAAGACCTCCTTGTAATGGGAGTGATCCATCCAGTTCCGCGGACGGAACAAGGACAGGGGTTTTATTCAAATCTGTTTGTGGTTCCCAAAAAAGAGGGAACCTTCAGACCAATTTTGGATCTAAAGATCCTAAACAAATTCCTCAGAGTTCCATCATTCAAGATGGAAACTATTCGAACCATTTTACCCATGATCCAAGAGGGTCAGTACATGACCACAGTGGACTTAAAGGATGCCTACCTTCACATTCCGATCCACAAGAATCATCATCGGTTCCTGAGGTTTGCCTTTCTAGACAGGCATTACCAGTTTGTAGCTCTTCCATTCGGGTTGGCTACAGCCCCAAGAATTTTTACAAAGGTTCTGGGCTCACTTCTGGCGGTTCTAAGACCGCGAGGCATAGCGGTGGCTCCTTACCTAGACGACATCCTGATACAGGCGTCAAGCTTTCAAATTGCCAAGTCTCATACAGAGATAGTTCTGGCATTTCTGAGGTCGCATGGGTGGAAAGTGAACGAAGAAAAGAGTTCTCTATCTCCTCTCACAAGGGTTTCCTTCCTAGGGACTCTGATAGATTTTATAGAAACTTCTAAATGCTTGCCGTGTTCTTCACTCCATTCCGCGCCCCACGGTGGCTCAGTGCATGGAAGTAATCGGCTTAATGGTAGCGGCGATGGACATAGTGCCATTTGCGCGCCTGCATCTCAGACCGCTGCAATTATGCATGCTCAGTCAGTGGAATGGGGATTACACAGATTTGTCCCCTCTACTAAATCTGGATCAGGAAACCAGAGATTCTCTTCTCTGGTGGTTATCTCGGGTCCATCTGTCCAAAGGTATGACCTTTCGCAGACCAGATTGGACCATTGTAACAACAGACGCCAGCCTTCTAGGTTGGGGTGCAGTCTGGAACTCCCTGAAGGCTCAGGGTTCATGGACTCAGGAGGAGAAGCTCCTCCCAATAAATATTCTGGAGTTAAGAGCAATATTCAATGCTCTTCTGGCTTGGCCTCAGCAACACTGAGGTTCATCAGATTTCAGTCGGACAACATCACGACTGTGGCTTACATCAACCATCAAGGGGGAACCAGGAGTTCCCTAGCGATGTCAGAAGTCTCCAAGATAATTCACTGGGCAGAGACTCACTCTTGCCACCTATCAGCGATCCATATCCCAGGGGTAGAGAACTGGGAGGCGGATTTTCTAAGTCGTCAGACTTTTCATCCGGGGGAGTGGGAACTCCATCCGGAGGTGTTTGCTCAATTGGTTCTCCGTTGGGGCAAACCAGAACTGGATCTCATGGCGTCTCGCCAGAACGCCAAGCTTCCTTGTTACGGATCCAGGTCCAGGGACCCAGAAGCGGCACTGATAGATGCTCTAGCAGCGCCTTGGTTCTTCAACCTGGCCTATGTGTTTCCACTGTTTCCTCTGCTCCCTCGTCTGATTGCCAAAATCAAACAGGAGAGAGCATCGGTGATATTGATAGCGCCTGCGTGGCCACGCAGGACCTGGTATGCAGACCTAGTGGACATGTCATCCTTTCCACCGTGGACTCTGCCTCTGAGACAAGACCTTCTAATACAAGGTCCTTTCAATCATCCGAATCTACTTTCTCTGAGACTGACTGCATGGAGATTGAACGCTTGATCCTATCAAAGCGTGGCTTCTCCGAGTCAGTAATTGATACCTTAATACAGGCACGAAAGCCTGTCACCAGGAAAATTTACCACAAGATTTGGCGTAAATATCTTCATTGGTGTGAATCCAAGAATTACTCATGGAGTAGGGTTAGGATTCCTAGGATATTGTCCTTCCTCCAAGATGGTTTGGACAAAGGACTATCAGCTAGTTCTTTAAAGTGACAGATTTCTGCTCTGTCTATTCTTTTACACAAGCGTCTGGCAGAAGTTCCAGACGTTCAGGCATTTTGTCAGGCTTTAGTTAGAATTAAGCCTGTGTTTAAACCTGTTGCTCCCCCATGGAGCTTAAACTTGGTTCTTAAAGTTCTTCAAGGGGTTCCGTTTGAACCCCTTCATTCTATTGATATCAAACTTCTATCATGGAAAGTTATTTTTCTGATGGCTATTTCCTCGGCTCGAAGAGTCTCGGAGTTATCTGCCTTACATTGTGATTCTCCTTATCTGATCTTTCATTCAGATAAAGTAGTTCTGCATACAAAACCTGGGTTTTTACCTAAGGTGGTTTCTAACAAGAATATCAATCAAGAGATTGTTGTTCCATCATTATGCCCTAATCCTTCTTCAAAGAAGGAACGTCTTTTGCATAATCTAGACGTAGTCCGTGCATTGAAGTTTTACTTGCAGGCTACTAAAGATTTTTGCCAAGCATCTCACCTGTTTGTTATTTACTCTGGACAGAGGAGAGGTCAAAAGGCCTCGGTAACCTCTCTTTCTTTTTGGCTTCGGAGTATAATCCGTTTAGCATATGAGACTGCTGGACAGCAGCCCCCTGAAAGAATTACAGCTCATTCTACTAGAGCTGTGGCTTCCACCTGGGCCTTTAAAAATGAGGCCTCTGTGAAACAGATTTGCAAGGCTGCGACTTGGTCTTCGCTTCATACCTTTTCAAAATTTTACAAATTTGATACTTTTGCTTCTTCGGAGGCTGTTTTTGGGAGAAAGGTTCTACAGGCAGTGGTTCCTTCCGTTTAAGTTCCTGCCTTGTCCCTCCCATCATCCGTGTACTTAAGCTTTGGTATTGGTATCCCACAAGTAATGGATGATCCATGGACTGGATACACTTAACAAGAGAAAAACATAATTTATGTAAGAACTTACCTGATAAATTCATTTCTTTCATATTAACAAGAGTCCATGAGCTAGTGACGTATGGGATATACATTCCTACCAGGAGGGGCAAAGTTTCCCAAACCTTAAAATGCCTATAAATACACCCCTCACCACACCCACAAATCAGTTTAACGAATAGCCAAGAAGTGGGGTGATAAGAAAAAAAGTGCGAAGCATATAAAATAAGGAATTTGAATAATTGTGCTTTATACAAAAAAATCATAACCACCACAAAAAAGGGTGGGCCTCATGGACTCTTGTTAATATGAAAGAAATGAATTTATCAGGTAAGTTCTTACATAAATTATGTTTTCTTTCATGTAATTAACAAGAGTCCATGAGCTAGTGACGTATGGGATAATGACTACCCAAGATGTGGATCTTTCCACACAAGAGTCACTAGAGAGGGAGGGATAAAATAAAGACAGCCAATTCCTGCTGAAAATAATCCACACCCAAAATAAAGTTTAACGAAAAACATAAGCAGAAGATTCAAACTGAAACCGCTGCCTGAAGAACTTTTCTACCAAAAACTGCTTCAGAAGAAGAAAATACATCAAAATGGTAGAATTTAGTAAAAGTATGCAAAGAGGACCAAGTTGCTGCTTTGCAGATCTGGTCAACCGAAGCTTCATTCCTAAACGCCCAGGAAGTAGATACTGACCTAGTAGAATGAGCTGTAATTCTCTGAGGCGGAATTTTACCCGACTCAACATAGGCAAGATGAATTAAAGATTTCAACCAAGATGCCAAAGAAATGGCAGAAGCTTTCTGGCCTTTCCTAGAACCGGAAAAGATAACAAATAGACTAGAAGTCTTACGGAAAGATTTCGTAGCTTCAACATAATATTTCAAAGCTCTAACAACATCCAAAGAATGCAACGATTTCTCCTTAGAATTCTTAGGATTAGGACATAATGAAGGAACCACAATTTCTCTACTAATGTTGTTGGAATTCACAACTTTAGGTAAAAATTCAAAAGAAGTTCGCAACACCGCCTTATCCTGATGAAAAATCAGAAAAGGAGACTCACAAGAAAGAGCAGATAATTCAGAAACTCTTCTAGCAGAAGAGATGGCCAAAAGGAACAAAACTTTCCAAGAAAGTAATTTAATGTCCAATGAATGCATAGGTTCAAACGGAGGAGCTTGAAGAGCTCCCAGAACCAAATTCAAACTCCATGGAGGAGAAATTGACTTAATGACAGGTTTTATACGAACCAAAGCTTGTACAAAACAATGAATATCAGGAAGAATAGCAATCTTTCTGTGAAAAAGAACAGAAAGAGCGGAGATTTGTCCTTTCAAAGAACTTGCGGACAAACCCTTATCTAAACCATCCTGAAGAAACTGTAAAATTCTCGGTATTCTAAAAGAATGCCAAGAAAAATGATGAGAAAGACACCAAGAAATGTAAGTCTTCCAGACTCTATAATATATCTCTCGAGATACAGATTTACGAGCCTGTAACATAGTATTAATCACGGAGTCAGAGAAACCTCTTTGACCAAGAATCAAGCGTTCAATCTCCATACCTTTAAATTTAAGGATTTCAGATCCGGATGGAAAAAAGGACCTTGCGACAGAAGGTCTGGTCTTAACGGAAGAGTCCATGGTTGGCAAGATGCCATCCGGACAAGATCCGCATACCAAAACCTGTGAGGCCATGCCGGAGCTATTAGCAGAACAAACGAGCATTCCCTCAGAATCTTGGAGATTACTCTTGGAAGAAGAACTAGAGGCGGAAAGATATAGGCAGGATGATACTTCCAAGGAAGTGATAATGCATCCACTGCCTCCGCCTGAGGATCCCGGGATCTGGACAGATACCTGGGAAGTTTCTTGTTTAGATGAGAGGCCATCAGATCTATCTCTGGGAGCCCCCACATTTGAACAATCTGAAGAAATACCTCTGGGTGAAGAGACCATTCGCCCGGATGCAACGTTTGGCGACTGAGATAATCCGCTTCCCAATTGTCTACACCTGGGATATGAACCGCAGAGATTAGACAGGAGCTGGATTCCGCCCAAACCAAAATTCGAGATACTTCTTTCATAGCCAGAGGACTGTGAGTCCCTCCTTGATGATTGATGTATGCCACAGTTGTGACATTGTCTGTCTGAAAACAAATGAACGATTCTCTCTTCAGAAGAGGCCAAAACTGAAGAGCTCTGAAAATTGCACGGAGTTCCAAAATATTGATCGGTAATCTCACCTCCTGAGATTCCCAAACTCCTTGTGCCGTCAGAGATCCCCACACAGCTCCCCAACCTGTGAGACTTGCATCTGTTGAAATTACAGTCCAGGTCGGAAGAACAAAAGAAGCCCCCTGAATTAAACGATGGTGATCTGTCCACCACGTTAGAGAGTGTCGAACAATCGGTTTTAAAGATATTAATTGATATATCTTCGTGTAATCCCTGCACCATTGGTTCAGCATACAGAGCTGAAGAGGTCGCATGTGAAAACGAGCAAAGGGGATCGCGTCCGATGCAGCAGTCATAAGACCTAGAATTTCCATGCATAAGGCTACCGAAGGGAATGATTGAGACTGAAGGTTTCGACAAGCTGTAATCAATTTTAGACGTCTCTTGTCTGTTAAAGACAGAGTCATGGACACTGAATCTATCTGGAAACCCAGAAAGGTTACCCTTGTTTGAGGAATCAAAGAACTTTTTGGTAAATTGATCCTCCAACCATGATCTTGAAGAAACAACACAAGTCGATTCGTATGAGACTCTGCTAAATGTAAAGACTGAGCAAGTACCAAGATATCGTCCAAATAAGGAAATACCACAATACCCTGTTCTCTGATTACAGACAGAAGGGCACCGAGAATCTTTGTGAAAATTCTTGGAGCTGTAGCAAGGCCAAACGGTAGAGCCACAAATTGGTAATGCTTGTCTAGAAAAGAGAATCTCAGGAACTGATAATGATCTGGATGAATCGGAATATGCAGATATGCATCCTGTAAATCTATTGTGGACATATAATTCCCTTGCTGAACAAAAGGCAATATAGTCCTTACAGTTACCATCTTGAACGTTGGTATCCTTACATAACGATTCAATAATTTTAGATCCAGAACTGGTCTGAAGGAATTCTCCTTCTTTGGTACAATGAAGAGATTTGAATAAAACCCCATCCCCTGTTCCGGAACTGGAACTGGCATAATTACTCCAGCCAACTCTAGATCTGAAACACAATTCAGAAATGCTTGAGCTTTCACTGGATTTACTGGGACACGGGAAAGAAAAAATCTCTTTGCAGGAGGTCTCATCTTGAAACCAATTCTGTACCCTTCTGAAACAATGTTCTGAATCCAAAGATTGTGAACAGAATTGATCCAAATTTCTTTGAAAAAACGTAACCTGCCCCCTACCAGCTGAACTGGAATGAGGGCCGTACCTTCATGTGAACTTAGAAGCAGGCTTTGCCTTTCTAGCAGGCTTGGATTTATTCCAGACTGGAGATGGTTTCCAAACTGAAACTGCTCCTGAGGACGAAGGATCAGGCTTTTGTTCTTTGTTGAAACGAAAGGAACGAAAACGATTGTTAGCCCTGTTTTTACCTTTAGATTTTTTATCCTGTGGTAAAAAAGTTCCTTTCCCACCAGTAACAGTTGAAATAATAGAATCCAACTGAGAACCAAATAATTTGTTTCCCTGGAAAGAAATGGAGAGTAGAGTTGATTTAGAAGCCATATCAGCATTCCAAGTCTTAAGCCATAAAGCTCTTCTGGCTAAGATAGCCAGAGACATAAACCTAACATCAACTCTAATAATATCAAAAATGGCATCACAGATAAAATTATTAGCATGCTGGAGAAGAATAATAATATCATGAGAATCACGATTTGTTACTTGTTGCGCTAGAGTTTCCAACCAAAAAGTTGAAGCTGCAGCAACATCAGCCAATGATATAGCAGGTCTAAGAAGATTACCTGAACACAGATAAGCTTTTCTTAGAAAAGATTCAATTTTTCTATCTAAAGGATCCTTAAACGAGGTACCATCTGACGTAGGAATGGTAGTACGTTTAGCAAGGGTAGAAATAGCCCCATCAACTTTAGGGATTTTGTCCCAAAATTCTAACCTGTCAGGCGGAACAGGATATAATTGCTTAAAACGTTAGAATTACTGCAGAAATAGCATTAGGAACAGGAAAAACTTCTGGAATAACCGCAGGAGCTTTAAAAAACCTTATCCAAACGTATAGAATTAGTATCAAGAGGACTAGAATCCTCTATTTCTAAAGCAATTAGTACTTCTTTAAGTAAAGAGCGAATAAATTCCATCTTAAATAAATATGAAGATTTATCAGCATCAATCTCTGAGATAGAATCCTCTGAACCAGAAGAGTCCAAAGAATCAGAATGATGGTGTTCATTTAAAAATTCATCTGTAGAGAGAGAAGATTTAAAAGACTTTTTACGTTTACTAGAAGGAGAAATAACAGACAAAGCCTTCTTTATAGATTCAGAAACAAAATCTCTTATGTTATCAGGAACATTCTGCACCTTAGATGTTGAGGGAACTGCAACAGGCAATGGTACATTACTAAAGGAAATATTATCTGCTTTAACAAGTTTGTCATGACAATTATTACAAACAACAGCTGGAGGAATAGCTACCAAAAGTTTACAGCAGATACACTTAGCTTTGGTAGATCCAGCAGGCAGTGATTTTCCTGTAGTATCTTCTGGCTCAGATGCAACGTGAGACATCTTGCAATATGTAAGAGAAAAAACAACATATAAAGCAAAATAGATCAAATTCCTTATAAGACAGTTTCAGGAATGGGAAAGAATGCCAAATATCAAGCTTCTAGCAACCAGAAGCAAATGAAAAATGAGACTGAAATAATGTGGAGACAAAAGCGACGCCCATATTTTTTAGCGCCAAATAAGACGCCCACATTATTTGGCGCCTAAATGCTTTTGGCGCCAAAAATGACGCCACATCCGGAACGCCGACATTTTTGGCGCAAAATAACGTCAAAAAATGACGCAACTTCCGGCGACACGTATGACGCCGGAAACGGAAAAGAATTTTTGCGCCAAAAAAGTCTGCGCCAAGAATGACGCAATAAAATGAAGCATTTTCAGCCCCCGCGAGCCTAACAGCCCACAGGGAAAAAAGTCAAATTTTTGAGGTAAGAAAAATATGATAATTCAATGCATAATCCCAAATATGAAACTGACTGTCTGAAAATAAGGAAAGTTGAACATTCTGAGTCAAGGCAAATAAATGTTTGAATACATATATTTAGAACTTTATAAATAAAGTGCCCAACCATAGCTTAGAGTGTCACAGAAAATAAGACTTACTTACCCCAGGACACTCATCTACATGTTTGTAGAAAGCCAAACCAGTACTGAAACGAGAATCAGTAGAGGTAATGGTAAATATAAGAGTATATCGTCGATCTGAAAAGGGAGGTAAGAGATGAATCTCTACGACCGATAACAGAGAACCTTATGAAATAGACCCCGTAGAAGGAGATCACTGCATTCAATAGGCAATACTCTCTTCACATCCCTCTGACATTCACTGCACGCTGAGAGGAAAACCGGGCTCCAACTTGCTGCGGAGCGCATATCAACGTAGAATCTAGCACAAACTTACTTCACCACCTCCCTTGGAGGCAAAGTTTGTAAAACTGATTTGTGGGTGTGGTGAGGGGTGTATTTATAGGCATTTTAAGGTTTGGGAAACTTTGCCCCTCCTGGTAGGAATGTATATCCCATACGTCACTAGCTCATGGACTCTTGTTAATTACATGAAAGAAACATAATTTATGCTTACCTGATAAATTTATTTCTCTTGTAGTGTATCCAGTCCACGGCCCGCCCTGTCCTTTTAAGGCAGGTCTAAATTTTAATTAAACTACAGTCACCACTGCACCCTATGGTTTCTCCTTTCTCGGCTTGTTTCGGTCGAATGACTGGATATGGCAGTTAGGGGAGGAGCTATATAGCAGCTCTGCTGTGGGTGATCCTCTTGCAACTTCCTGTTGGGAAGGAGAATATCCCACAAGTAATGGATGATCCGTGGACTGGATACACTACAAGAGAAATAAATTTATCAGGTAAGCATAAATTATGTTTTCTTTCATGTAATTGGCAAGAGTCCATGAGCTAGTGACGTATGGGATATCAATACCCAAGATGTGGAACTCCACGCAAGAGTCACTAGAGAGGGAGGGATAAAAATAAACAGCCATTTTCCACTGAAAAAATAATCCAAAACCCAAATTATAAGTTTATTCTTAAATGACAAGAAAAACTTAAAACATAAGCAGAACAATCAAACTGAAACAGCTGCCTGAAGAACTTTTCTAACAAAAACTGCTTCTGAAAAAGCAAATACATCAAAATGGTAGAATTTAGTTAATGTATGCAAAGAGGATCAAGTCGCCGCTTTGCAAATCTGATCAACTGAAGCTTCATTCTTAAAAGCCCACAAAGTGGAGACTGATCTAGTAGAATGAGCTGTAATTCTCTGAGGCGGGGCCTGACCCGACTCCAAATAAGCTTGATGAATCAAAAGCTTTAACCAAGAAGCCAAGGAAATGGCAGAAGCCTTCTGACCTTTCCTAGAACCAGAAAATATAACAAATAGACTAGAAGTCCTTCTGAAATCTTTAGTAGCTTCAACATAATGTTTCAATTTTCAAAGCTCTTACCACATCCAAAGAATGTAAGGATCTTTCCAAAGGATTCTTAGGATTAGGACACAAGGAAGGGACAACAATTTCTCTACTAATGTTGTTAGAATTCACAACCTTAGGTAAAAATTCAAATGAAGTCCGCAAAACCGCCTTATCCTGATGAAAAATCAGAAAAGGAGATTCACAAGAAAGAGCAGATAGCTCAGAAACTCTTTTAGCAGAAGAGATGTCCAAAAGGAACAACACTTTCCAAGAAAGTAGTTTAATGGCCAAAGAATACATAGGCTCAAATGGAGGAGCCTCTAAAGCCCTCAAAACCAAATTAAGACTCCAAGGAGGAGAGATTGATTTAATTATAGGCTTGATATGAAACAAAGCCTGTACAAAACAGTGAATATCAGGAAGTTTGGCAATCTTTCTGTAAAATAAAACAGAGCAGAGATTTGTCCCTTCAAGCAACTTGCAGACAAACCCTTTTCCAAACCATCCTGAAGAAACTGTAAAATTCTAGGAATTCTAAAAGAATGCCAAGAAGATTTATGAGAGGAACACCATGAAATATAAGTCTTCCAAACTCGATAATCTTTCTAGAGACAGATTTACGAGCTTGTAACATAGTATTAATCACTGAGTCAGAGAAACCTCTATGACTTAGCACTAGGCGTTCAATTTCCACACCTTCCAATTAAATGATTTGAGATCCTGATGGAAAAACGGACCTTGAGACAATAGGTCCGGCCTTAACGGAAGTGGCCAAGGTTGGCAACTGGACATCCGAACAAGATCCGCATACCAAAACCTGTGAGGCCATGCTGGAGCCACCAGCAACACAAACGATTGTTCCATGATGATTTTGGAGATCACTCTTGGAAGAACTAGAGGCAGGAAAATATGAGCAGGTTGATACCACCAAAGAAGTGTCAATGCATCCACTGCTTCCGCCTGAAAATCCCTGGACCTGGACAGGTATCTGGGAAGTTTCTTGTTTAGATGAGAGGCCATCAGATCTATCTCTGGAAGACCCCACATCTGAACAATCTGAGAAAACACATCTGGATGGAGAGACCACTCCCCCGGATGTAAAGTCTGACGGCTGAGATAATCCGCCTCCCAGTTGTCTACACCTGGGATATGCACCGCAGAAATTAGACAGGAGCTGGATTCCGCCCAAACAAGTATCCAAGATACTTCTTTCATAGCTTGGGGACTGTGAGTCCCACCCTGATGATTGACATATGCCACTGTTGTGATATTGTCTGTCTGAAAACAAATGAACGGTTCTCTCTTTAACAGAGGCCAAAACTGAAGAGCTCTGAGAATTGCACAGAGTTCTAAAATATTGATTGGTAATCTCGCCTCTTGAGATTTCCAAACCCCTTGTGCTGTCAGAGATCCCCAAACAGCTCCCCAACCTGAAAGACTCGCATCTGTTGTGATCACAGTCCAGGTTGGCTGAACAAAAGAAGCCCCTTGAACTAAACGCTGGTGATTTAACCACCACGTCAGAGAGTGTCGAACATTGGGATTTAAGGATATTAATTGTGATATCTTTGTATAATCCCTGCACCATTGATTCAGCATACAAAGCTGAAGAGGTCTCATGTGAAAACAAGCAAAGGGGATCGCGTCCAATGCTGCAGTCATGAGACCTAAAACTTCCATGCACATAGCCACTGAAGGGAAATGACTGAGACTGAAGGTGCCGACAGGCTGCAACCAATTTTAAACGTCTCTTGTCTGTTAGAGACAGAGTCATGGACACTGAATCTATCTCAAAAAGGTGACCCTTGTCTGAGGAATCAAGAACATTTTTGGTAAATTGATCCTCCAACCATGTTTCCGAAGAAACAACACTAGTTGATTTGTGTGAGATTCTGCAGAACGTAAAGACTGAGCTAGTACCAAGATATCGTCCAAATAAGGAAACACCACAATACCCTGCTCTCTGGTTACAGAGAGCAGGGCACCGAGAACCTTTGAAAAGATTCTTGGAGCTGTTGCTAGGCCAAACGGAAGAGCAACAAATTGGTAATGCTTGTATAGAAAAGAGAATCTCAGAAACTGATAATGATCTGGAGGAATCGGAATATGAAGGTATGCATCCTGCAAGTCTATCGTGGACATATAATGACCTTGTTGAATCATCTTGAAAGTTGGTACTCTTACATAATGGTTCAAAATTTTCAGATCCAGAACTGGTCTGAATGAATTTTCCTTCTTTGGGACAATGAATAGATTTGAATAAAACCCCAAACCCTGTTCCTGAAAAGGAACTGGCATGATTACCCCTGATAACTCCAAGTCTGAAACACACTTCAGGAAAGCCTGTGCTTTTACTGGATTTGCTGGGATACGTGAGAGAAAAAATCTTCTCACAGGAGGTCTTACTCTGAATCCTATTCGATGCCCTTGAGAGACAATGCTCTGAATCCAATGACTTTGGACAGAATTTATCCAAACATCCTTGAAAAACCTTAATCTGCCCCCTACCAGCTGAGCTGGAATGAGGGCCGCACCTTCATGCGGACTTAGGTTCTTAAATGGCTTGGATTTATTCCAATTTGAGGAAGGCTTCTAATTGGAAACAGATTCATTGGGGGAAGTATTAGGTTTTTGTTCCTTATTTTGACGAAAGGAACGAAAACGGTTAGAAGCCTTAGATTTACCCTTAGGTTTTTTTATCCTGAGGCAAAAACACTCCCTTCCCCCCCAGTAACAGTTGAAATAATAGAATCCAACTGAGAACCAAATAAATGATCACCTTGGAAAGAGATAGCAATCTAGACTTAGATGTCATATCAACATTCCAAGATTTAAGCCACAAAGCTCTTCTGGCTAAAATAGCTAAAGACATGGATCTAACATCAATTTTGATAATATCAAAAATGGCATCACAAATACAATGATTAGCATGTTGCAGTAAGCGAAGAATGCTAGATACGTCAGAATCCAATTATTGTTGCGCTAAATTCTCCAACCAAAAAGTTGATGCAGCTGCAACATCGGCCAAAGAAATTGCAGGCCTGAGAAGATGACCTGAATATAAATAGGCTTTCCTTAGATAAGATTCAAGTTTCCTATCTAAAGGATCTTTAAAAGAAGTACTATCTTCCATAGGAATAGTGGTACGTTTAGCAAGAGTAGAAATAGCCCCATCAACTTTGGGGATCTTTTCCCAAAACTCTATTGAAATTGCTGGTAAAGGATACAATTTTTTAAACCTTGAAGAAGGAATAAAAGAAGTACTCGGCTTATTCCATTCCTTAGAAATCATATCAGAAATTGCATCAGGAATAGGAAAAACCTCTGGAGTAACCACAGGAGGTTTAAAAACAGAATTTAAATGTTTACTAGTTTTAATGTCAAGAGGACTAGTTTCCTCAATATCCAAAGTAATTAACACTTGTTTTAACAAAGAACGGATATACTCCATTTTAAATAAATAAGTAGATTTGTCAGTGTCAATATCTGAGGAAGGTTCTTCTGAATCAGATCCTCATCAGAGGAGGATAATTCATTAGGTTGGTCATTTGAAATTTCATCAATCTTATGAGAAGATTTTAAAAGACCTCTTACGCTTATTAGAAGGTGGAAATGCAGACAAAGCCTTCTGAATAGAATCAGTAACACATTCTTTAAAATTCATAGGTATATTATGTACATTAGACGTTGAAGGAACTGCAACCGGCAATGTACCATTACTGATGGACACATTATCTGCATGTAAAAGTTTATCATGACAACTAATACAAATGACATTCGGAGATATAATCTCCACAAGTTTACAACAAATGCACTTAGCTTTGGTAGAACCGATATCAGGCAGCAAAGTTCCAACAGATACTTCTGAGACAGGATCAGATTGAGACATTTTGCAAAATGTAAAAGAAAAACAACATATAAAGCAAAATTATCAATTTCCTTATATGACATTTTCAGGAATGGGAAAAAATGCAAATAGCATAGCCCTCTGACAGAAAGAGGCAAATAGCAATGGGGTAAAAAAATAATGAAAATTTTATATATGACGCACAACGTAACTGAAAATTTTTTGGCGCCAACAACGTCCGGACACTCGCGTCGCTAACGACGCAACCTTGTGTAAGGAACTCTGCGTCAAGTATGACGCCGGAAATGACAAACTTGCGTCAACGGACGTACTTTCGCGCCAAAAAATTCTCGCGCCAAGAATGACACAATAAAGTCTAGCATTTGGCGCACCCGTGGGTCTAATCCTGCCCGCAATCTGCAAAGAAAAATGTAGTCAATTTAAAACCCCAGGTAAGAAAAATATTTCTTAATGTTTATTTTCCCCAAATATGAAACTGACAGTCTGCAAAAAGGAAAATACATGAACCTGACTCATGGCAAATATAAGTACAATACATATATTTAGAACTTTATATTAATGCATAAAGTGCCAAACCATAGCTGAGGTGTCTTAAGTAATAAAAACATACTTACCGAAAGACACCCATCCACATACAGGGAGTGCAGAATTATTAGGCAAATGAGTATTTTGACCACATCATCCTCTTTATGCATGTTGTCTTACTCCAAGCTGTATAGGCTCGAAAGCCTACTACCAATTAAGCATATTAGGTGATGTGCATCTCTGTAATGAGAAGGGGTGTGGTCTAATGACATCAACACCCTATATCAGGTGTGCATAATTATTAGGCAACTTCCTTTCCTTTGGCAAAATGGGTCAAAAGAAGGACTTGACAGGCTCAGAAAAGTCAAAAATAGTGAGATATCTTGCAGAGGGATACAGCACTCTTAATATTGCAAAGCTTCTGAAGCGTGATCATCGAACAATCAAGTGTTTCATTCAAAATAGTCAACAGGTTCGCAAGAAGCGTGTGGAAAAACCAAGGCGCAAAATAACTGCCCATGAACTGATAAAAGTCAAGCGTGCAGCTGCCAAGATGCCACTTGCCACCAGTTTGGCCATATTTCAGAGCTGCAACATCACTGGAGTGCCCAAAAGCACAAGGTGTGCAATACTCAGAGACATGGCCAAGGTAAGAAAGGCTGTAAGACGACCACCACTGAACAAGACACACAAGCTGAAACGTCAAGACTAGGCCAAGAAATATCTCAAGGCTGATTTTTCTAAGGTTTTATGGACTGATGAAATGAGAGTGAGTCTTGATGGGCCAGATGGATGGGCCCGTGGCTGGATTGGTAAAGGGCAGAGAGCTCCAGTCCGACTCAGACGCCAGCAAGGTGGAGGTGGAGTACTGGTTTGGGCTGGTATCATCAAAGATGAGCTTGTGGGGCCTTTTCGGGTTGAGGATGGAGTCAAGCTCAACTCCCAGTCCTACTGCCAGTTTCTGGAAGACACCTTCTTCAAGCAGTGGTACAGGAAGAAGTCTGCATCCTTCAAGAAATACATGATTTTCATGCAGGACAATGCTCCATCACACGCGTCCAAGTACTCCACAGCGTGGCTGGCAAGAAAGGGTATAAAAGAAGAAAATCTAATGACATGGCCTCCTTGTTCACCTGATCTGAACCCCATTGAGAACCTGTGGTCCATCATCAAATGTGAGATTTACAAGGAGGGAAAACAGTACACCTCTCTGAACAGTGTCTGGGAGGCTGTGGTTGCTGCTGCACGCAATGTTGATGGTGAACAGATCAAAACACTGACAGAATCCATGGATGGCAGGCTTTTGAGTGTCCTTGCAAAGAAAGGTGGCTATATTGGTCACTGATTTGTTTTTGTTTTGTTTTTGAATGTCAGAAATGTATATTTGTGAATGTTGAGATGTTATATTGGTTTCACTGGTAAAAATAAATAATTGAAATGGGTATATATTTGTTTTTTGTTAAGTTACCTAATAGTTATGCACAGTAATAGTCACCTGCACACACAGATATCCCCCTAAAATAGCTAAAACTAAAAACAAACTAAAAACTACTTCCAAAAATATTCAGCTTTGATATTAATGAGTTTTTTGGGTTCATTGAGAACATGGTTGTTGTTCAATAATAAAATTAATCCTCAAAAATACAACTTGCCTAATAATTCTGCACTCCCTGTATAGCAGATAGCCAAACCAGTACTGAAACAGTTATCAGTAGAGGTAATGGTATATGAGAGTATATCGTCGATCTGAAAAGGGAGGTAGGAGATGAATCTCTACAACCGATAACAGAGAACCTATGAAATAGATCTCCCGTGAGGAAAACCATTGCATTCAATAGGTGATACTCCCTTCACATCCTTCTGACATTCGCTGTACTCTGAGGGGAATTGGGCTTCAAAATGCTGAGAAGCACATGTCAACGTAGAAATCTTAGCACAAACTTACTTCACCACCTCCATAGGAGGCAAAGTTTGTAAAACTGAATTGTGGGTGTGGTGAGGGGTGTATTTATAGGCATTTTGAGGTTTGGGAAACTTTGCCCCTCCTGGTAGGATTGTATATCCCATACGTCACTAGCTCATGGACTCTTGCCAATTACATGAAAGAAACATAATTTACCACATTACATGTGGCTGTAGAGATTTTCTTCTATGTGGGGATGTCCACTAGAAGTTTAGGCAGAGGAATCGTAGAGCACCTGTGCAACATTAGAAATGCTTTTAAAGATTTAGACAAGGATACAAAATTGACCACAGTGTCAAAACACTTTTATCTATATCACAATAGCAATGAAAACTACCTCTAATGCTGGGGATTGTAACAAATAGGTCCAGGTATTAGAGGTGGAGGCCCTACAAATTCATTGCTACAGGCAGAAACTAAATGGATATATTCTTTGAATAGCATACATCCAAGAGGGATGAATAAAAAAAACAACTATTTGGTGTTTTTGTAAGACATATAAAAAATTTACATGAGGGCAACATTTGAAACCTAAGCAAAACACTCCTATTACATCTATCTATGGGTAGTATGCATACAGCATGGTCAAACCTTTATATGTGACAAATGGTTAGCCACAGTAGTTTGAAATATTCAAAACCTTTGCATTTTAAATGTATTTTTTCCCCCTATTTATTTCAATGGAGGTGGTAGGAGCTAACCGGATTGGTCGGACCTGAATGGGAACTGAAAAAAAGATTTATTTTTTTTCCATAGTATGAATGGAAATGGTAGGCACTAATCTGATTGGTCAGAAAAAGGATATAAGTGCGCAAAAAATTGATGCTGAAGTAAACAGTTAAAAAGGGGGAATTTATATATAAAACTAAAAAAACTCAGATTCCTGAACGTGTAATTATGTGCAAAATATTTCACTGCAAAGAATATTTCTGTCCTCACACTTGAGGGTTAAACATGAAATAAAACACATATGGGACAAATTTAAAATCCAAATTTTTTTATAATTCCCAAATAAGAAAACCAAATCTTAAAAACACATTGAATAAACAAATTAAAAGTACTCTTTCTAACATATGGCTTTGATAATAAATCTAATATTTATTTAATAACACATTTAATAGTGACCGGTCCTAACTAATAAATCAAGTGCTAATATAGTAACAGAATTAAAAAAGTAATAAAAATAAAAGAAAAAAGAATATCTTAGATTCAAATGGAAACTCTTTAAATAGGCTCCCAAATGTAAGTCCCAATCGAATGTCCTTCACAGGCTTTCCGCAAAAGCAAAGTATACGATAGTGGACGATAGTGGTCTTCTGATTCCTCCCAGCTTGTTCTGAATAGCGTCTAAGTGGAAGACAGAAGCGTCCGCTTAAAATTGGTGTATAGGATTTAATCAACAAACAAATATCGGTACTTACACATTGGTACCGAAAGATCAGCGCCGCGCCCGACTCTCCTCAGCACAGGGGTCCCGTTATGTGTTGGATCTAGCACAGACTCCTCTCACAGCCTCAACAGCAGTTAACCGTAACGCAGTAACTCTCAGTCTAATGATGATCAGAGGCAGTAAAAGCAGCTACACCAGCTGGTGTATAGGATTTAATCAACAAACAAATATCGGTACTTACACATTGGTACCGAAAGATCAGCGCCGCGCCCGACTCTCCTCAGCACAGGGGTCCCGTTGTGTGTTGGATCTAGCACAGACTCCTCTCACAGCCTCAACAGCAGTTAACCGTAACGCAGTAACTCTCAGTTACTGCGTTACGGTTAACTGCTGTTGAGGCTGTGAGAGGAGTCTGTGCTAGATCCAACACACAACGGGACCCCTGTGCTGAGGAGAGTCGGGCGCGGCGCTGATCTTTCGGTACCAATGTGTAAGTACCGATATTTGTTTGTTGATTAAATCCTATACACCAGCTGGTGTAGCTGCTTTTACTGCCTCTGATCATCATTAGACTGAGAGTTACTGCGTTACGGTTAACTGCTGTTGAGGCTGTGAGAGGAGTCTGTGCTAGATCCAACACACAACGGGACCCCTGTGCTGAGGAGAGTCAGGCGCGGCGCTGATCTTTCGGTACCAATGTGTAAGTACCGATATTTGTTTGTTGATTAAATCCTATACACCAATTTTAAGCGGACGCTTCTGTCTTCCACTTAGACGCTATTCAGAACAAGCTGGGAGGAATCAGAAGACCACTATCGTCCACTATCGTATACTTTGCTTTTGCGGAAAGCCTGTGAAGGACATTCGATTGGGACTTACATTTGGGAGCCTATTTAAAGAGTTTCCATTTGAATCTAAGATATTCTTTTTTTCTTTTATTTTTATTACTTTTTTAATTCTGTTACTATATTAGCACTTGGTTTATTAGTTAGGACCGGTCACTATTAAATGTGTTATTAAATAAATATTAGATTTATTATCATAGCCATATGTTAGAAAGAGTACTTTTAATTTGTTTATTCAATGTGTTTTTAAGATTTGGTTTTCTTATTTGGGAATTATAAAAAATTTGGATTTTACATTTTTCCCATATGTGTTTTATTTCATGTCTATATCCACCATCAATTTAAACTTTTGATTATAATAAATTGAATTTTAAAATTTAAAATTTTAACACTTTGATTATAAATAAATCAATTTTTAACCCTCAAGTGTGAGGACAGAAATATTCTTTGCAGTGAAATATTTTGCACATAATTACACATTCAGGAATCCTGAGTTTTTTTAGTTTTATATATAAATTCCCCCTTTTTAACTGTTTACTTCGGCATCAATTTTTTGCGCACATATCCTTTTTCTAATCCTTGTCTTTGTTTGTTTGGAAGCTATATTGGGAATCTTCCTTATATATGTGTTTGTATCAGGTCATTTTTGCGCTGGTCTCTAATTGTTTACTAATCTGATTGGTCACCATGATTTACGTCTAGTCGTACCTGATAGACCTGGCGCCTAGAACCGTTAGAACTTTGGGTTTTTGAAAGTGGCGACCAATCAGAGACTAGCAGATGTTCTGTGATTGTTCGACACTATTTAAATTTCCAAAAAGGTTTTTTAGCTAATAGTCTTTTTTTGGTTTGAAAAAGCCTATGTACGGGCCGAAACGCGTCACCTAGGCTCAAAAGTTCTGTTTAACTTCTTGCACTGTTGGAAGTGTGTGAGGGGTGTCCCCACCCGACGCTGAGGTATCCAGCTATCGGCTGGGAATCTTGGGGGCATTTTCCTCCGGCATCTTCCTGCAGTTTTTTACCTTCAGCCCAGCTGGTTCTTCTCCTAAACCTGAGAAGGAATCTTCCTAAACAAGGCCCTTTTTGCCACCTGGGGGAGAGAAGTCACAGCTCTTTTTGGACTAGTAGGTATGGCTATATAATATATCCTATAGTATATACAATGTTTTATATATATGTGTGTGTGTGTGTGTATATATATATATATATATATATATGTATATATATATGTATGTATGTATGTATTTTTTTTTTCTCTCTCACTATTTTTGGCACTAATTAAAATAGACTTTAATCTGTTAAAATAAAGCTAGCTCTTTACCCCTATACTATAAAAACAATACTTCAAATATTAAAAGTATAAATATAATTATTGAGCAGACATGCCTAGTATACCCATCATGTCTATATACAAATGGAATTCACCTTGTTAACCAGTTATTAGGTTAATCTCACACTTGTAAATTAGTATTTCCCTTACACACTGCATAGAGAGGTTCTAAAGAACTGTAATGTAACCTTAAGAGGTGTGAAAGGGCCATTGTATATGTCACTTCAGTTGGATTCTCATTTTCGATCCAGATAAGTACTTAAAAGGACATTGTACTATAAAATTGTTTTTACATTAATGTCTTTCCAATAACTTGTTATACTAGCTGAAGACTATAAAATGTATGAGAAATTGCATCTTTATGTTTATTTTTGCATTTGAAATAGATGGTTTTGTTCTTTGAAACCATAATCCGCCAAAATAGTTTGAGCTTTTAGGGAAATATATATTCTTAGTTTATCACTTGCTGTATACACACACACACACACACACATTCTTCTTCATATTATCTGTAAACCAAAACACAAAACTTAGAAGAATTGAAAATGAACATTTTATTGCTTATTTCTTCTTCCTCCTACTGAGTGTAATTTCTTCTGCTGGCAATGTTTACACAGGTTTGATTTAAAGGATCAGTCAATTGAATTATTTATTTCTATGTAGTAGTTAATGTTGATTAAATCCTCCTTTAGCCCGTCTTTCATGCATATATAGTTTTTGTTAAAAATCACTTACTTTCAATCCTCCGCCCTAATGGCATATAAGAACCGCTATGCATCTGAGCAGTATTCTTTCAACCTCCTTGACGATACAAATACAATGCGCATGAGCAAAATAAGTGCACGAGCAAGAAACGTCTTGCTTGACACGGAGCAATTCTTTTCAACAGAGCCTTCAGTGAGGATGACGTAATGGCGACCATTTCAAATCGTCCGGAGGATGAAAAGTAAGTGATTTTTAATGGAAACTATATATGCATGAAACATGGGCTAAAGGAAGGAGGATTTAATCATCAACATTAACTACTACATAGGTATAAGTAATTCAACCCTTTTGTGTTGACTGTCCCTTTAACCTATACTTTAAAGGACAGTCTAGTCAAAATTAAACTTTCATGATTCAGATAGCGCATGCAATTTTAAACAACTTTCCAATTTACTTTTACCATAACATTTGCTTTGTTCTTTTGGTATTCTTTTTTGAAAGCTAAACCTAGGTAGGTTTATATGCTAATTTCTAAGCCCTTGAAATGCAACCTCTTATCGCTGTCTATTTTGACAGTTTTTCACAGCTAGACAGTGCAAGTTCATGTGTGCCATATGATAACATTGTGTTCACTCCTGTGGAGGTAGTTATTAGTCAGCACTGATTAGCTAAAATGCAAGTCGGTCAAAAGAACTCAAATAAGGTGTTAGTCTGCAGAGGCTTAGAATGTTTGTGCAAATCCAGAAATTTGCTTGTTGCTCTATTATTCAAATAAAAACAGTGCTAAAAATAGCTGAATAGACTTGTGCATTCAGCATTTTTCGTTCAATACTGAATGCGGAAGAAGGACGACGTTTGTGATGTTGAAATCTTTTCATAGCCAAATTTCTTCTTGTGAAACTGAAGTACACTTACACTAAAATTTGTGCAAATCCAGATTTGTTTCATTTTCACTAGAAGAAAGTTGGCTCCGAAAAGATCTGAATATCACTAAAGTCTGCTTAATTACGCATTCGGCATTGAATGAAAATGCTGAATGCACAAGTCTATAGCCAAATAACAAAATTCTACCCATGCCTATTATTTATATCCCTTTATCCCCTTAACCCAATCCGACGTATATGTTCGTTATATATATGTGTGTGTGTGTGTATATAAGTCCAATTCCAGGTGCACTCCCTATAACTTATTTAGCAACGGCCAGGGTGCTTCGTACAAAACATACAAATATCCTTTAATCCTCTTCAGAAGAAAAAAACGCTGCACTCACCGGTCTTGAGAATGATACATTTTATTCATAATCTCATGAACTCATAGTCACATGAAAACCCCAGACGTTTCGGTACCCAGCTGGTACCTTTTTTAATGGGTAGTGTCAAAGTCTGCAAATGTTCCCTAACAATAACTCACACCCGTTCCCTATTTATACCCTAATGTGCTCTACATTTCCGGATCAGCCAAACCCATGTGATTACACCACGTAGATTCCGACATACATCCGATACTTCTCTGCCAAACACATGGCTAATTACCATAGCCTCTCCCACCCATGACGAGTAGCTGCTACGTCATCCTTGGAGTAATCCAGCAGTGAAATACAACAGGCGTGACTGAACCCGGACCAAACTAAAAACATTACACCTCCACTATTGCAATCAAGTAACTAAAAAAAAATATATATACTTAAAGCCTGTCACTATATTACGGACAAGACTACAAACCCTAAAACCTAAACTAATCGAATTAGAACAAAAAATGTAATCGTGCCTGACACAGCATGGTAGAAACTTATAAAGGCGGATAACACACTCTTCTATTGCAATCACATATTCTGATATACTTGAATTTTGTAGTTGTCCATCTTCAAACAAGGATAATTTTTACTTTATGTTCGATTAGGATGAGACCTAGATCGTCCAATCATAGCCACATCAGGCTAAAGGAACACCTTATAATCCAACTGGACATTTAAACCTCTTGGGGCTACAGTATCCAAACGATAGATCCATGAAGCCTCCAACTGAAGGAGCTTCTTGTGCCTATCTCCACCTCGACTCAGTGGTGGCACATAATCAATTAACATGGTCCTTAGGCTGGCTGCAGTATGTCCTGCTAGCATAAAATGCCTAGCTACAGGTTGATCTGATTCTTGTTTGTCTATAGCCACCCTTATCGCATGGCGATGATTAGCCATCCTCTCTCTGAATGTAGTTGAGGTCTTTCCTACATATACTAAGGAACACGGACACGTCAAGATATAAACAACAAAGCTGGTTGTACAGGTCAATCTGTGAAAGATTTTATAGCTTCTCCCCGTTCGGGGATGATGGAATTGGGTACCCATCAACATGCTGTTACAAGTGGTACAATCCCCACACTTAAAGCAACCAATTTTCCTTCTGGTATCCATCCAGGTATCTTTCTGATAACATTTCACTGGATCGTTGTGAATCAGAATATCCTTTAGGTTCGGAGCCCTCTTGTAAACAATGCGGGGTGCATCTGTCTGTGTAAATGGGAGTGACCTATCAGTCTTCACTAAATCCCAATTGGTCCGAATGGATTTTTCAAGTGTCTTATGCAGGGGGGTAAATGTAGTAATGAGATTAACTTTAACTTTATTGGTGGTATCATTCTCATTTTTTGTTTTAGTTAGGAGTGCCCTTTGATCATGTTGTGATATTCTTTCTTATATCATATCAATGTCCGAAGTTCTATAGCCTCTCTCCTTCAGTTTCAACTTCATTTCAATTTCTTGGATATATCTAGTCTCTGTGAGTGTGTTATTGCGTGCTACTCGCATGAGCTGTGAGGAGATCACACTCCTTTTCTGATGTTCAGGATGAAAACTAGTCGATAAGAGCAAAGAATTCTTATCGGTTGATTTAGAATACAATGATGTAGCAAACCTAAAACAATCATCAACTGAATATTTGGTAATATTTAAGTCTAAAAAAGGTATGGATGTAGTGTAGTGCACATATATACATACACGTTGCAGCTTCAGGATTTCCAGCACTCTCGGCTGTAAAGTGACTGCCGAGAGCTGCAGGCAATCTGTCCTCATATGGTAACTGAGCACGATTGGTGCTCTGTTACCAAATTAGTGCAGATTGCCGTATCGTTAAAGATAGTCACATGATCTGTGTCACTGTCTGTCACGATCTCCTTCAGTGCTGGTGGGAAATGCGGAGGGAAGGCGGTAGGCAGGTGGGCGATGGAGGAGGGAGGGAGTAGGAGTGGCCCTACACTGCAGAAATAAAGGTTGGAAGGGAGAGAGAGGGAAGGGACGCCGCACTACAGGGGTAAAATAAATCAGTGTGGGGGGAACCTTACAATCGTGCTGGGAGGAGTAGGTGGGGGGACCACTACACTACAAAAAATAATAATAAAAAATAAAATTTGTACCTAAACTGGGGACTGGCAGACAGCTGACAGTACCTAAGATGGTGGAGGGGGAGGGTTAGAGAGCTGTTTGGGAGGGATCAGTGAGGTAGGATGGATTCTACACTGCAGAAAATAAAATTAATTTATATTTAAAAAAAAAAAAAAAGCCCTAATATTAATACTAGCAAGACTGTCTGCCAGTACCTAAGATGGTTGTGAGGAGTGGGGGGGAGAGCTGTTTTGGAGAAATCAGGGAGTTGAGTGGTGTCTGGTGGGAGGGCAAGCCTTACACTAGAATACTTTATCCCTTACCAGCTAACTAATTCCTTAATTGCCATGAATTTCAGAAGTATGGTGCGCAGCTGCAATTAGCATCGTCCTTTTTACCAAAAAGCAATGGCAAAGCCAAGCATATCTGCTACTTCTGAACAAAGGGGACCCCATAGAAGCTTTTTACATCCATTTGTGTTGTTATAACTGCACAAGCTGTATGTTAGTTTCAGTGAGAAACACAAAGTTTGTGAAAAAGTTAACAATTTTTTTATATGATCGCATTTGGTGGTAAAGCAGTGTCATGAAATATACCAAAAGGGACCTATTTCAATACCTTGGGTTGTCTACAAAAAAGAAATATATAGTATTGATAGGTAAATAAAACAAAAAAACAAACAAGGTTCTATTTTTAAATGAAGTGATAGCAAAAATGCTAAAAATTCTTTGGTATTTTGGGCAAGTTTTCTATGTTATTCCTGGTAGCAAAAGGGTTAAAAGACCTAAAACCCCAAATTTTTCTTTCATGATTTAGACAGAGCAGACAATTTTAAACAACTTTCCCATTTACGTGTCTGCGGCACTACGTGGCAGCAGTTTTGCCATAATGTTCTACTTAACCAAAAGCACTAGATGGCAGCGATTTATCCTGCTATGTAGTGCTCCAGGCATGTGCATACCACCTATCTACAAATCTTTTCAGCAAAGAATAACCTGAAAACTGAGCACATTTGATAATAGAAGTATATTGAAACATTTTTAAAATTATATGCTTTGTCTGTATTATGGAAACACAATTTATAATTACTTGAGAAATGCCTTTCTTTCATGGTGGTGGGAGTCCACGATCCGTTACTCCTGGAAATTACTCTTTCCTGCCACTAGGAGGAGGCAAAGACTCCCAAAAGCTCTATAAAAACCCCTCCCCCCTCACTTGCAGCTCTAACATATAACCTATGAGGTAGGAAAAGAAATAGGAGCAAGGAAAAAAGATGTCCACAATAAAAAAAATGCCAGAAAAACCAAAGGGTGGGGTCTTGTGGACTCTCACCACCATGAAATAGATTATTTTTTTATTGTAAGCATATATTATATTTTATTTCTTACAGATGGTGAGAGTCCACGATCCCTTACTCCTCGGAACTAATGCCAAAGCTGTGTAGTCCACGAGTAATGAAACATAAAAAACTAAATCCACAAAACCCCACAAAATGGCAAAACAATGCAATGAAGAAAAATAGTAGAATGAGCAGTAATCCGTTAAGGTGGAGGCTGATTTGCCCTAATTTTTTTTTAACAATTTCACGACTAATATAGTCAGAAGATGCAACCCTAGGCAAGAAAACAAATTTAGTCCTAAAAACTGCTTTATCCTTAAAAAAATAGATTAGGAGGATAACATGAAAGAGCATTTGACTCAGAAACTCTTCTAGTAGAAGAAATAGGTAAAAGAAACAAAACCTTATGCATAGGGTCAAAAGAAGGAGCCTACAAAACCTTCAAAACCAAGATAAGACTCCAAGGGGAAAAAATTGGTTTAACAACAAGATTAACTCTAGCCAAAGCCTGAACAAAACTAAGAATTTCTGGAAGATTAGCAATCTTTTAAAGGAAAAGACCTGAAAGAAAAAAAATTATTGGCGGATAAACCTTTATCTAAACCATCTTGAAAAAAATCAAAAATCCTGGGAATTCTAAAAGAATGTCAGGAAAAAAAACATGATCCGTACACCAAGAAATAAAGAACCTCCAAACCTTAAAATAAATCTTCTTGAACACAACCTTACAAGTCTGTATCAGAGTCTCAATAACAGAATCAGATAACACTCTCTGCTTAAGAACTATTTGTTCAATCTCCATGCCATCAAGCTTAGAGATTTGAGACCTGGAAGAAAACATACCTTGAGACAGATGGTCTGGATGCCAGTAAGAAACCAAGAGGGCAAATGGACATCTGAACTAGAGCTGCATACCAAATGCTGCAAGACCAAGACGCAGCAATTTGACGCACCCGCTTGTTTGATTTGGCAATCACCCTGGGAAAAATAACCAGAGGTGGAAAAAAACCCTGAGCTAGTCCAAATGACCAGAGAACTACCAAAGCATCTAAAATAACAGCTTGAGTATCCATGGACCTTGCACAGTACCTGCGAAGTTGGAGATTCAACTGAGAGACCATCAGATTTATCTCTGGGAGACTCCAAAGATCCTCTATCTGATTGAAGACTTCCAGACGAAGAGAGAACTCTCCTGGATGCAAGGACTAACGACAGAGGAAGAAAAGTTTCCCAGTTGTTCACTCCAGGAATATGAACAGTAGAAAATAATTTTTTACACGAATTGACTTCGGCCCACGAAATAATTTTTGATACTTCCTTCATGGTTAAGGAACTGTTAGTTCTCCCCTGCTGAAACAGAGTATATCTGAAATCGGAGATAAGACTCCCTTTCCAACAGAGGCGATCTCTGAAGGGATTTGAAAATTGAATGAAATTCTAAAACATTAATAGGAAATCTCGCCTCTCGAGGAGACCAAAACCCCTTACACTTTCTGAAACCCCCAAACACCCCCCTATCCTGAAAGAGTTGCATCTGTAGACTTTACAGATCAAGTTGAATGAACAAATAAAACCCTCTGTAAAATAAGCTAAAAGTTCAGCCACCAAGACCGAGACTGGCTTGTTCTGAAAACTAGATTAATCCTTTGAAATCTCAGAGGATGATCCCTGAACCACTGCCAAAGCATGCAAAGCTGAAGAGGCCTCATGAGGAAGCGAACAAACAGAATAGCATCTGAAGCCACAAACATGAGACCTAACCTCCATGCAATGAGCAACTGATGGGACAAAAGAGACCGAAGGTTTAGAAAGGCAGACACTAGCTTCATCCTCCTTAGATCTGTCAAAAAGAGACTCATGGAAACTGAATCTATCTGAGCCCTCAGAAACTCAATCTGAGGAACCAGTAAACTCCTTTGAAAAAAATGATTTTCCAACCATAATGTTGAAGACGCAACAACAGTCTGCTGGTGTAAACATTTGCAACTCCAAAAAAGGTTTAAAAAATCATCACTAGCAGAATCGTCCGAAAACCTCCTAAAAAGATTATTTAACCAAAAGGAAGAAGCAGCAGTCAAATCAGTAACAGATCCTGCTGATCTAAAACGATAACCTGCTTGCTTAAAAACTTTCCTATGGAAGGATTCTAACTTCCTTTTAAAAGAAGAACTATCTTCCAGAGGAATTATAGTTAGTATGTATAGCCAAAGTAGAAAAAGCCCCATCCACTTTGGGAATTGTTTCCTAAAATTTAATATAAGAGGCTGTAAAAGAATATATATCCTTAAAGGGACTGTCAACACCAGAATTTTTGTTGTTTAAAAAGATAGATAAGCCCTTTATTACCCATTCCCCAGTTTTGCATAACCAACACTGTTATAATAATATACTTTTTACCTCTGTGATTAACTTGTATCTAAGGATCTTCTGACAGCCCCCTGATCACATGACATTTTATTTATTATCTATTGACTTTCATTTCAGCCAATTAGTGCAGTGACTGCCACAAGTGGCGTGCGTCATCACAATATTATCTATATGGCTGACATGAACTAGCTCTCCCCTGTTGTGAAAAGCAAATAAAAAAGCATGTGATTAGAGGGTGGCCTTCAAGGGCTTAAAAATTATCATATGAGCCTTCCTAGGTTTAGCTTTTAACTAATAATACCAAGAGAACAAAGCAAAATTGGTGATAAAAGTAGATTGGAAAGTTGTTTAAAATTACATGCCCTATTTGAAATGTGAACTTTTTTTTTTTTGGACTTGACTGTCCCTTTAAACCAGAAGGATAAAAAGGAATACTTGCCTTAGCCCAATCTTTGGAAATAATCCCTGTGACTGACTCCAGCTACCCCAACTGGGTAGCTCAGCCAAAAGGGTCCTTCCTGTACCTGGAACTTGTAGCTATAGAGCGGAGAAAGGGATTTTAGCAAGAGCCCACCCTAATAACCAGACAAGACCAGTATTAAGGTGAAACACAAACAGACTTTATTGTGAAAAACACACTGCTTTTATACACATTGGCCATCTTGATAAGAGCCTTGTATCTAAGCCTCTGCAGACAGACCCCTTATTTCAGTTCTTTTGATAGTTTTGCATTTTAGCCATTCAGTGCTGACTCATAACTCCACGGGAGTGAGTGCAATCTTATCTATATGGTACACATGAACTAGCACTGTCTAACCGTGAAAAACTGTAAAAATGCACTGAGATAAGAGGTGGCCTTCAAGGTCTTAGACATTAGCATATGAGCCTACCTATGTTTAGCTTTCAATTTGATGATAAAAGTATAATGGGAAGTTGTTTAAAATGACATGCCCTATCAGAATCATGCATTTTTAACTTTTGTTAGACTGTTCCTTTAAGTCTGGGCTATTGACAGGCAATGTAAACACAGCCAGCAGAATAAATTACACTCCTGGTGTGGTGTAGAAGATATAACTAATAAAATAATTTTTAATTGTTCTCTCTTAAGCCCCGATGTTCTGAAGTGCTGCGAGGCGGCAACATATTTCAAAGGATCCGCCGAGAGGCGTTTTACTATACATGCCATTGGTCGGCGATACTGGCTAAAGATAACACCCAACATCTCCATCCATATTGGCGATGTATAGTAAAAGAGGCTTTGCAATATACCTGCTGTGTGGCTAACTGTGGTTAATTTAAAATATCTTTACTTTCTACTAAATATAATTCTAATCTATGGTGAAACCACTAAAACCAACACAAATAAATTGTGAAATAAACTCTATGAGAGGGTCTCCATTATTTCCAAACAGTTTATTTAGGAATCAATATATGTTAATAATAAGAGAAATATTTACAGGTATATACATGTACACATCTATTTTACAGCAAGACAGTCCAATATTGAATACAGGGCAACTTTACTACAATAACCCCAATTTGTCCAATACTGCTAAAATAATCATAGGAATATGCTTAGCCACATTCTCCAAGGTGTCCACCATCAGCCATCTTTCCAGGATAAGTAAGATAAGAAAAGGGGGGAGATAGAGAGTGCTCCACCCTTCTATACCACAATTCAATAGGGAGTGGCCTATCAAATGCTAGTCAAAGGCCACTGGGAGTGTCTTTAGTTCAGAGATCTGGGGGGAAGGGGTTTTAATTACAGCTAAGTCAGCAAGCTATGTTACCACACTAACCACTAAGCCTAATACCCCTAAACCGAAGTACCCCACAATTGCAAGCTAACTCTACACTAATAAAGATCTAAACCGCTACATAACCACCGCAAGTATCTATGCTATTAACCCCTAAACTGCCACATACCCACCGGAAGTACTAAACTATTAACCCCTATACCCCACACATACCCCAAATGCAAACTAACCACCCCCCTCTAAAATAAACCCCCTAAGTTACAATAAAAAAAATTGCAATAAAAATTAAAGATTAACTGTCACAACCCCAAATGCAATCTAACCCTACAATAACACCTTAACCCCCTAAGTTAAAAGAAAAAAAATCTATTACAATAAAAAATAAATCGAACTTACAAAAAATAATAAACTACAGTACCCAAAATAAAAAAACACCATTATACCTAACACTAATCTAATCTACATGCCCCATAAAATAAAAAACCCCACCCAAAAAAAAAACAAAACTTACACTAAAATAAATTACAATACCCTTAACCCCTTAAGTGCTAATGACGGATCAGAGCCGTCGCTAGCACTCACCTACCTTAAAAGCAATCTGGGGGTGCCCATCAACTCCCACTCCGGCGATCGTGCCTGTATAGTAACTGGCATTGCCTGGGGCTTCCCGTTACGTGTGGTGAAGTCACACGCAACTTTATTTAAAAATTACAATAGACAAGATAGGGAAAGGGGGCATGCTGCTTAGAAGCCTGTATCTCAGGCATCTAAGCAGCTACAGACCCCCAAGACCCACTGTTGGAAAGGTAATCGCCTAACCTTTCCAACGGTATAAGTCTTGGGGATCTGGGGGGGGGGGGGGGGGGGGGGAATCCAGCTTGGCACTCAAAGGGTTAAAAGGGCCTTTTGTAGGGCATCGCCCTAAAGTAATTTCAGCTCTTTCTCCTGTTAAGTGTAGTCAGTCCACGGGTCATCCATTACTTATGGGATATTAACTCCTCCCCAACAGGAAGTGCAAGAGGATCACCCAAGCAGAGCTGCTATATAGCTCCTCCCCTCTACGTCACACCCAGTCATTCTCTTGCACCCAACTAATGGATAGGATGTGTGAGAGGACTGTGGTGATTAAACTTAGTTTTTATATCTTCAATCAAAAGTTTGTTATTTTAAAACGGCACCGGAGTGTGTTGTTTTTCTTCTCAGGCAGAATTTGAAGAAGAATCTACCTGAGTTTTTTTGTATGATCTTAGCGGACGTAACTAAGATCCATTTGCTGTTCTCGGCCATTCTGAGGAGTAAGGTAACTTCAGATCAGGGGACAGCGGGCAGGTTCACCTGCAAAGAGGTATGTTGCAGTATATTATTTTCTAAGGAATGGAATTGACTGAGAAAATACTGCTAATACCGATATAATGTAAGTACAGCCTTAAATGCAGTAGTAGCAACTGGTATCAGGCTGATATGTATGTATGTTTTACACTTAAGTATTTCTGGGGAATGGCACTTCACTGGGAAAATACTGTATGCATATAACTTTTAGCCTATCTTGCAGTGTGAACGACTAGCAGCAGGCTTTTAATGACATCTCATAAATTAGATTTTAAACGTTTGCTGGCATGTTAAATCGTTTAATTATCTGAGGTACTTGGTGAAAAATTGTTTTGGGCATTATTTTCCACATGGCTGTCGTTTGTTTTAAATTAAAACAGTTTACTGAGCTTCCCTCACTGTTGTATTGTGAGTGGGAGGGGCCTATTTTGGCGCTTTTGCTACGCATCAGAAATTCAGTCACAGTCTGCATTTTTCTCCCTGCATGATCCAGGACGTCTCCACAGAGCTCAGGGGTCTTCAAAACTAGTTTTGAGGGAGGTAATCACTCACAGCAGACCTGTGAGACTGTGCTTTGACTGTGATAAAAACGCTTATATTTTCAATTGTTATACGTTTTTTCTGATATTAAGGGTTAATCATCCATTGCTAATGTGTGTAATCCTTTGCTAAATTTATGTTTTTACTGTGAAAATTTGGTTTCTATACCTAATCCGGTTCATTGTTATTCAACCGTGACAGTTTTTCTGTGCTTCTTAAAGGCACAGTAACGTTTTGCATATTGCTTGTAAATTTAGTTGAAAAGTATTCCAAGCTTGCTAGTCTAATTGCTAGTTTGTTAAACATGTCTGACACAGAGGAATCTCTTTGTGCAATATGTTCAAAAGCCAAGGTGGAGCCCAATAGAAATTTATGTACTAATTGCATTGATGCTACTTTAAATAAAAGTCAATCTGTACATGTTAAGCAACATTCACCAGACAGCGAGGGGGAAGTTATGCCGACTAACTTGCCTCACGTGTCAGTACCTGCATCTCCCGCTCAGGAGGTGCGTGATATTGTAACGCCAAGTACATCAGGGCGGCCATTACAAATCACTCTACAAGACATGGCTAATGTTATGACTGAAGTTTTGTCTAAATTGCCAGAACTTAGAGGTAAACGAGATCACTCTGGGGTGAGAACAGAGTGCGCTGATAATGCTAGGGCCATGTCTGATACTGCGTCACATTTTGCAGAACATGAGGACGGAGAGCTTCATTCTGCGGGTGACGGATCTGATCCAAATAAACTGGATTCAGACATTTCAAATTTTAAGTTTAAGCTAGAAAACCTCCGTGTATTGCTAGGGGAGGTGTTAGCGGCTCTGAATGATTGTAACACAGTTGCAATCCCAGAGAAAATGTGTAGGTTGGATAAATATTTTGCGGTACCGACGAGTACTGACGTTTTTCCTATACCTAAGAGACTTACTGAAATTGTTACTAAGGAGTGGGATAGACCCGGTGAGCCTTTCTCACCCCCTCCTATATTCAGAAAAATGTTTCCAATAGACGCCACCACACGGGACTTATGGCAAACGGTCCCTAAGGTGGAGGGAGCAGTTTCTACTTTAGCTAAGCGTACCACTATCCCGGTGGAGGATAGCTGTGCCTTTTCAGATCCAATGGATAAAAAGTTAGAGGGTTACCTTAAGAAAATGTTTGTTCAACAAGGTTTTATATTGCAACCCCTTGCATGCATTGCGTCTGTCACGGCTGCGGCAGCATTTTGGTTTGAGTCTCTGGAAGAGACCCTTGACTCAGCGCCATTAGATGAGATTACACACAAGCTTAAAACCCTTAAGCTAGCTAATTCATTTATTTCTGATGCCGTAGTACATTTAACTAAACTTACGGCTAAGAATTCCGGATTCGCCATTCAGGCACGCAGAGCGCTGTGGCTAAAATCCTGGTCAGCTGATGTAACTTCTAAATCTAAATTACTTAACATACCTTTCAAGGGGCAGACTTTATTTGGGCCCGGTTTGAAAGAAATTATCGCTGATATTACGGGAGGTAAAGGCCATGCCCTGCCTCAAGACAGAGCAAAACCTAGGGCTAGACAGTCTAATTTTCGTGCCTTTCGTAACTTCAAGGCAGGTGCAGCATCAACTTCCTCTGCTCCAAAACAGGAAGGAGCTGTTGCTCGCTACAGACAAGGCTGGAAACCTAACCAGACCTGGAACAAGGGCAAGCAGGCCAGAAAACCTGCTGCTGCCCCTAAGACAGCATGAAGTGAGGGCCCCCGATCCGGAAACGGATCTAGTGGGGGGCAGACTCTCTCTCTTCGCCCAGGCTTGGGCAAGAGATGTCCAGGATCCCTGGGCGTTGGAGATCATATCTCAGGGATATCTTCTGGACTTCAAAGCTTCTCCTCCACAAGGGAGATTTCACCTTTCAAGGTTGTCAACAAACCAGATAAAGAAAGAGGCGTTTCTACGCTGTGTATAAGACCTTTTACTAATGGGAGTGATCCACCCAGTTCCGCGGTCGGAACACGGACAAGGGTTTTACTCAAATCTGTTTGTGGTTCCCAAAAAAGAGGGAACCTTCAGACCAATATTGGATTTAAAAATCCTAAACAAATTCCTAAGAGTTCCATCGTTCAAAATGGAAACTATTCGGACAATCTTACCCATGATCCAAAGAGGTCAGTACATGACCACAGTGGATTTAAAGGATGCTTACCTTCACATACCGATTCACAAAGAACATTACCGGTATCTAAGGTTTGCCTTCCTAGACAGGCATTACCAGTTTGTAGCTCTTCCCTTCGGGTTGGCTACGGCTCCAAGAATCTTTACAAAGGTTCTGGGCTCTCTTCTGGCGGTACTAAGACCGCGAGGAATTTCGGTAGCTCCGTACCTAGACGACATTCTGATACAAGCGTCAAGCTTCCAAACTGCCAAGTCTCATACAGAGTTAGTACTGGCATTTCTAAGGTCGCATGGGTGGAAAGTGAACGAGGAAAAGAGTTCTCTCTTACCACTCACAAGAGTTCCCTTCTTGGGGACTCTTATAGATTCTGTAGAAATGAAAATTTACCTGACAGAGGACAGGTTAACAAAGCTTCTAAATGCTTGCCGTGTCCTTCATTCCATTCAACACCCGTCAGTGGCTCAATGCATGGAGGTAATCGGCTTAATGGTAGTGGCAATGGACATAGTTCCTTTTGCACGCCTGCATCTCAGACCGCTGCAATTGTGCATGCTAAGTCAGTGGAATGGGGATTACTCAGATTTGTCCCCTACGCTGAATCTGGATCAAGAGACCAGAGATTCTCTTCTATGGTGGCTTTCTCGGCCACATCTGTCCAGGGGGATGCCCTTCAGCAGGCCAGACTGGAAAATTGTAACAACAGACGCCAGCCTACTAGGTTGGGGCGCTGTCTGGAATTCCCTGAAGGCTCAGGGATCGTGGACTCAAGAGGAGAGTCTCCTTCCAATAAACATTCTGGAATTGAGAGCAGTTCTCAATGCCCTTCTGGCTTGGCCTCAGTTAGCAACTCTGAGGTTCATCAGGTTTCAGTCGGACAACATCACGACTGTGGCTTACATCAACCATCAGGGAGGGACAAGGAGTTCCCTAGCGATGATGGAAGTATCAAAGATAATTCGCTGGGCAGAGTCTCACTCTTGCCACCTGTCAGCGATCCGCATCCCAGGAGTGGAGAACTGGGAGGCGGATTTCCTAAGTCGCCAGACTTTTCATCCGGGGGAGTGGGAACTTCATCCGGAGGTCTTTGCCCAAATACTTCGACGTTGGGGCAAACCAGATATGGATCTCATGGCGTCTCGCCAGAACGCCAAGCTTCCCTGTTACGGGTCCAGGTCCAGGGACCCGGGAGCGGTCCTGATAGATGCTTTGACAGCACCTTGGACCTTCAGGATGGCTTATGTGTTTCCACCCTTCCCGATGCTTCCTCGTTTGATTGCCAGGATCAAACAGGAGAAAGCATTGGTGATTCTAATAGCGCCTGCGTGGCCACGCAGGACCTGGTATGCAGATCTAGTGGACATGTCATCCTGCCCACCTTGGTCTCTGCCTCTGAGACAGGACCTTCTAATTCAGGGTCCTTTCAAACATCAAAATATAATTTCTCTGAAGCTGACTGCATGGAAATTGAACGCTTGATTTTATCAAAGCGTGGATTTTCGGAGTCAGTAATTGATACCTTAATACAGGCTAGGAAACCTGTTACCAGGAAGATTTACCATAAGATATGGCGTAAATACTTACACTGGTGCGAATCCAAGAGTTACTCATGGAGTAAGGTTAGGATTCCTAGGATATTGTCTTTTCTACAAGAAGGTTTAGAAAAGGGTTTATCTACAAGTTCCTTAAAGGGACAGATCTCAGCTCTGTCCATCCTTTTACACAAACGTCTGTCAGAAGTTCCAGACGTTCAGGCTTTTTGTCAGGCTTTGGCTAGGATTAAGCCTGTGTTTAAGACTGTAGCTCCACCGTGGAGCTTAAACTTAGTTCTTAACGTTTTACAGGGGGTTCCGTTTGAACCCCTTCATTCCATTGATATCAAGCTGTTATCTTGGAAAGTTCTGTTTTTAATGGCTATTTCCTCGGCTCGTAGAGTCTGAGTTATCAGCCTTACATTGCGATTCTCCTTATCTGATTTTTCATTCAGATAAGGTAGTTCTGCGTACTAAACCTGGGTTCTTACCTAAGGTAGTCACTAACAAGAATATCAATCAAGAGATTGTTGTTCCATCATTGTGCCCTAACCCTTCTTCAAAGAAGGAACGACTTCTGCACAATCTAGACGTAGTCCGTGCCCTGAAATTTTATTTACAGGCAACTAAAGATTTTCGTCAAACTTCTTCCCTGTTTGTCGTTTATTCTGGACAGAGGAGAGGTCAAAAAGCATCTGCTACCTCTCTATCCTTTTGGCTTCGGAGCATAATACGTTTAGCCTATGAGACTGCTGGACAGCAACCTCCTGAAAGGATTACAGCTCATTCTACTAGAGCTGTGGCTTCCACTTGGGCCTTTAAGAATGAGGCCTCTGTTGAACAGATTTGCAAGGCTGCAACTTGGTCTTCTCTTCATACTTTTTCCAAATTGTACAAATTTGATACTTTTGCTTCTTCGGAGGCTGTTTTTGGGAGAAAGGTTCTTCAGGCAGTGGTTCCTTCCGTATAAAGATCCTGCCTGTCCCTCCCGTCATCCGTGTACTTTAGCTTTGGTATTGGTATCCCATAAGTAATGGATGACCCGTGGACTGACTACACTTAACAGGAGAAAACATAATTTATGCTTACCTGATAAATTCCTTTCTCCTGTAGTGTAGTCAGTCCACGGCCCGCCCTGTTTTTTATGGCAGGTCTAAATTTTAAATTATACTCCAGTCACCACTGCACCCTATAGTTTCTCCTTTCTCGTTTGGTTTTCGGTCGAATGACTGGGTGTGACGTAGAGGGGAGGAGCTATATAGCAGCTCTGCTTGGGTGATCCTCTTGCACTTCCTGTTGGGGAGGAGTTAATATCCCATAAGTAATGGATGACCCGTGGACTGACTACACTACAGGAGAAAGGAATTTATCAGGTAAGCATAAATTATGTTTTTTCATTTGAAAAAAAATTACAAAACCCCCCTCTACAATACAAGTGACCCCCACCTAACAAAATAGCAAAATCTACCTAAAACACCTATCCTAGAAAAGTAAAAATAAAACCGCCTATTCCTAAAAATAAAAAAAAACGACCCCCAGAAAAGACCTAATAAACCCCAAAAGTTGTACTCACTGTTGGGAAATCCGGCTACTCTTGATCCGATGTCTGCAATCTTCATCCATGTTGGGGCCCTCTTCGTTCCTGGTGCCGGGGGCCCATCTTCTTTGCTATTGGCTAATTAAAATCTGATTAGATTTTGTTATTTTAAAATCAGCCAATCTAAATTAACCGGTACTTTCGCCCTTCTGGAATTTTTTGTGTGCTGCGGCGACTGCATGAAGATGTGGGCTCGCGGAAGGGTGCCGAAGAAAAGAAGATGCGGAGGCGACGGAAGAGACTGCTGAAAGTCTGCCTCCGCCACTGCAAAGATGGGCCACCGGCTCCAGGAACCAGGATGAAGAGGGCCCTGACGTGGATGAAAATGGCGGAGGCGGCAGAAGAGGCCACCGAAGTCCGCCTCCATGAAGATGGGCCTCCAATGGTGAGTACAACTTTATGGGTTAATTAGTGCTTTTTTGGGGTGGGTTTTATATTTTTAAGAATAGGCTTTTTTATTTTTACTTTTATGTTCTAGAATGTTTTTTTTAGGTAGATTTTGTTATTTTGGGAGGTGCGGGGTTTTCTAATTGTTTTTTATTGTAAAAGAGCTGAAATCTTTTAAGGGTTATTGTAATTTATTTTAGTAGGGTTTTGTTTTGGGCGGCTTTTTTATTTATGGGGCATGTAGATTAGTGTTGGGTATAATGGTGTTTTTTTATTTTGGATACTGTAGGTTTTTTTTATTGTAACTTAGATTTTTTTTTAAATTTTTTTTAAAGGCGGGTTAAGTTTACAGGGGGGGTTAGGTGTTAGTTTAGTTCTAGTTTTGTTTGGGAGGTGGCGGTTTAGGCTTTAATTTCCTAACCACCTCCGTATGATGCATATTCTTTTAACTATTGTATATAAATTAATATGTATTTTCTTCTTGTATTTTTCTTGTAAACATAAATATATATTTTAAAATTTATATTTGTTACAAAAGGCATTAGTATTAAATTCTATTATTATATAATAGGCATGCAGTTATGTAATACTATAATTCTAATGCAACTGTCTTTTATAACATAAATATCTATTTAAAAAAAGATTACAAGTAGAGCGATATTTTGCATTTTCGCTATAGCGAAAACTCCGCTAGAGGTAAGATTTTTGCGCTAGTTGGGTTGCACTCGTATTACAAGTTTACCCTAGTGGTAGCCTGACTAGCGCAAAAATCTGATCTTAGAATATCATGTGCACGTTTACGTATTCCCCCCCATAGAATTCAATAAAGAAAGAAAAAGTAGAAAAAAAAAACCCCACTCTCGCGCAAACACCATAACATATTCTCATTGTGCTATTCCAACATGAAAATATGAATATGAATATTCCAATGTTCTTTTCTAACGGAATATGTTCTATATATTCATAAATACAAATATATCGATTAAGAAATACTTAAAACATATTCTGCTATGTACAGAACATTGAAATGTAAAAAATTTACAGTAAATACATAGTTAAAAATGTTATTAAATATGAATTTATATTTCTTGGCCATATTTCTTGGCCATTTTTCAGAGAAAATGAATGATAACATAAACTTTTCTTTCAATCATGTTTAGTGTTTAGCTGAAGCCATTTATTATCAATCAACTGTGTTTACTCTTTTTAAATCATAATGACAACAGAAACTACCCAAATGATCCTGATCAAAAGTTTACATACCCTGGGGATTTTGGCCTGATAACATGCACACAAGTTGACACAAAGGGGTTTGAATGGCTATTAAAGGTAACCATCCTCACCTGTGATCTGTTTGCTTGTAATTAGTGTGTGTGTATAGAAGGTCAATGAGTTTCTGGACTCCTGACAGACCCTTACATCTTTCATCCAGTGCTGCACTGACGTTTCTGGATTCTGAGTCATGGGGAAATCAAAAGAATTGTCAAAGGATCTGCGGGAAAAGGTAGTTGAACTGTATAAAACAGGAAAGGGATATAAAAAGATATCCAAGGAATTGAGAATGCCAATCCGCAGTGTTCAAACTCTAATCAAGAAGTGGAAAATGAGGGGTTCTGTTGAAACCAAACCACGGTCAGGTAGACCAACTAAAATTTCAGCCACAACTGCCAGGAAAATTGTTCGGGATGCAAAGAAAAACTCACAAATAACTTCAGGTGAAATACAGGACTCTCTGAAAACATGTGGGGTGGCTGTTTCAAGATGCACAATAAGGAGGCACTTGAAGAAAGATGGACCGCATGGTCGAGTTGCCAGAAGAAAGCCATTACTACGCAAATGCCACAAAGTATCTCGCTTACAATATGCCAAACAGCACTGAGACAAGCCTCAAACCTTCTGGCACAAAGTCATTTGGAGTGATGAGACCAAAATTGAGCTTTTTGGCCACAACCATAAACGCTAAATTTGGAGAGGAGTCAACAAAGCCTATGATGAAAGGTACACCATTCCTACTGTGAAACACGGAGGTGGATCGCTGATGTTTTGGGGATGTGTGAGCTACAAAGGCGCAGGAAATTTGGTCAGAATTCATGGCAAGATGAATGCAGTATGTTATCAAAAAATGCTGGAGGAAAATTTGCATTCATCGGCCCGGAAGCTGCGCATGGGACATACTTGGACATTCCACATAACAATGATCCTAAACACAAGGCCAAGTCGACCTGTCATTGGCTACAGCAGAATAAAGTGAAAGTTCTGGAGTTGCCATCCCAGTCTCCTGACCTCAATATCATTGAGCCACTCTGGGGAGATCTCAAACGTGCAGTTCATGCAAGACAGCCCAAGAATTTACAGGAACTGGAGGCTTTTTGTCAGGAATAATGGGCAGCTTTACCATCTGAGAAGATAAAGAGCCTCATCCACAAATACCACAAAAGACTTCAAGCTGTCATTGATGTTAAAGTGGTCAATAAATGGTAGTTTCTGTTGTCATTATGATTTAAAAAGAGTAAACACAGTTGATTGATAATAAATGGCTTCAGCCAAACACTAACCATGAGTGAAAGAAAAGTTTTTGTGTTATCATTTATATTCTCTGAAAAATGGCCAAGAAATCATAAATTCTGCCAGGGTATGTAAACTTATGAGCACAACTGTATGTATATGCATATGTGTGTGTGTATGTGTATATATATATATATGTATGTGTGTATATATATATATATATATATATATATATATATATATATATATATATATATATATATATATAAATAATGTGTGTGTGTGTGTGTATACATACATATACTATTTCCCAAGGAAGGATAAGCACAGTCTTACAAATCCTTTCAGCTGCCAGGGTGCACTTCAAAAGTAAATCCAAAGTTCCATCAAGAAAAGGCACTCACTGGTCTTCATAAAACATGGCATTTATTATTTCAATAAAACAGAGACATAACGTTTCGGTGTAATACAACTCCTTTGTCAAATGTCACAGAATCGGTTCAAAAAAGCAGAACCTAAAAACATATATATATACAACACACAGAGAAAGTCCAGCACTCACAAGCTCTCAGCTAAGATTAAAAGCAAAAATGGATGAGTTACTTACCGCATTTGGCCAAATGGGACAAGGCTGGTACCACGTCAAGGTCTCTTCCAAAAACCTGGGACCCTAAAACAGCCACACAATGCAAGCTCTCAATCCAACAAACTGGGAACAAGTGAAGGGTGCACAGGCTTATGTAATCACCCCAGACATATACAAAACACGGAAGGGGACTGCACTCTCAGACTGGACCGGGTACACATCCTATGACCCTGCAACATGCTCAGCCCTTGGTGCTCACTGGCACTCACAGGAAGCTGTGCTGTCCCCAGAGTCACAGGCATTTAACCCCAGACAGGTCTGGGTGCAAGAACAATAGGGAAAATTACAAAACAAATGAATACAACACACAGAGAAAGTCCAGCACTCACTTACAAGCTCTCAGCTAAGATTAAAAGCAAAAATTGAAGCTTGTCCCATTTAGCCAAATGCGGTAACTAACCCTTCCATTTTTGCTTTTAATCTTAGCTGAGAGCTTGTAAGTGAGTGCTGGACGTTGTGTGTGTGTGTGTGTGTGTGTATATATATATATATATATATATATATATATATATATATATATATATATATATATATATATATATATATATATATATATATATATATATATATATATATATAATAAGAAAAAGGCTTGCACTCACTGGATTAATGATAAAGTGCTTTAATTAACACATCAAAAAATATGTGACGTTTCGGGGATCAATCGGACCAAAGAAAGAGTGAACAAACAACAGTGTTTAAATAAAGTGTTAACCCCTCCCTCAAATCAGAATAGGACAGCCCTGTTTAGAACATGATATATACATTTTCAACAATAGCCTATCACATTAGCAACCAAACAACATTTCTACAATCAAAATATCACTTCTCATAAATAACATGAATTAATAATGTTCTAAGATAAAATATAAAGAATGTATTAAACTATATAGCTATATAACGGGGCTGAATCAGTGCACTGCTATAAAAATAGTGACAAATACCCATCCACTAACTATAGAAATAAAACTGCAATAGAGTGATTCTGATACATTAATAATGACTAACATTTTTACCAGATTTATACCATCTGATACACAGTGATCTCGTCAACCTTGGATAATAATATATAACTGCAGTTCTACACCATAACTGTATTAGCGGTACTTACATACCTCAGCTAAATCTATCTCGTAGCCATTGCACCTACCGAAACCGCCAAACGATTGCATCGTGGGCGTGGCCAAAAACTGACCCTGTGTGCTAAACGTCATCGGACCTCCCCCTTAGGGAATGAACAATGCAACATTCACGGGCAGGCTGTGGAGATTCGGTAACAGCAAGGGAGTAGACAGACATGATACCTACCACTGGCCAAAGATAAACATTAAACATTAATCTATCTCAAAAATTGTCCAATACGATAAATGAGGATTACAGGATTGTGGATCATATGGGAGTGTCCTTGATGACGCTGAAGATTGCAACCACCAATCATCATGGATGACGTTTACCATGTGTGTGGGAGGATTATAGCCACCAATCATTAGCCTTGTTCAAATGGATGACGTTTCCCATGAGAGTGAGAGAAGTCGTTCTGTTCATCATGTGTCATAGTTAGACCCTTGGATAAAGATGTGTAGTACACATATAAATAAGAATGGTCCTAAAAAATATAATAAATATACTGATAACAAAAAGAATAACAAAATATGTGTGCCACAAACTCACTGTGTATACCCCATGCCTATAGGGGACTATTACTAGATAAAACTATAATGAAATGAAACCCCCCCACTCATCTGTAGACTATAAGGGGACAAACACAATTTAAGTGCACACATAGTGTCAATCCTCAGAGATTGTAAAAGTGGGGGAACTAATTCAATTGAATATATACTATTATAGGTTACAAGGGTCAGAATGTTCACCACTTCACACATCCAAATTAGGGCCGTGGATGGGCACAAAATTTGTACCACCAACACAATTCCATAGTCGTGATCATACAGTGGATCCTAACATAATAGGCTAGAAATAAGAATAGATATTAATAGATAAAAGTTATGTCAAAAGTTAGAACATTAAATCAATGGTGACTAATTCAAGGTCCCTCCCTTCACACCCTTTATTTAACTATGCCAATGTTGTTACTGTTGGAATGATACATTAACCGTAAATTACAGAAAGCATTGCCAATCCAACTGATGATTCAGGCCATGAGGGTATAGAGTTTTTAATTTGAAGATCCACTTTGATTCAACTTGAAGTAAACGCTGGTTCCTGTCGCCTTCTCGCTGGGGGGGTGACACATGATCAATCAGAATAAACCTGAGATCACTAACTGTATGTTTCAACTGCATTAAGTGTTTGGTTACTGGTTGTTGTTTGTCTTTTGATTTCCTCACGGATAGAATGTCTGTGATTCGCCATCCTTGTATGGATAGTATCACTCGTTTTCCCCACATAGAACCTACCACATGTACAGTTCAATAAGTATACGACGTGTGTAGTGGTACAACTGAGGTAAAACTTAATGTCAAAGTGTTGATTCGTATGGGGGTGTCTAAAGTGAGAACCCTGGATCATTGAATTACAAGTGGTGCATCCAGAACATCTATAACAGCCTTTCTTCTTACTTCTAATCCAGTTCTTTTGGTAACAATATTCAGGATCCGTCGGCTGTCATTGGTGGTCCATACTCATTAAAGGGTAGGGTTGAATCAGTATTAACCACCGCACAGTGTTTTTTCAAATTATCAGCAAACTTTCTTCTGTCTGGGGAATATTCTGTGGTTAAGAGCATTCTCTTAGTTTCACCCTCCATGCTTTTATTCATTTCTTTTATTTTCTGTGTTGATAGAACCTCAGTTTGTGTTTAGTTGTTGCACCTCTTTGCAGAGTTTCTTGATCCTCGTGCTGGAGTAACCCCTCTGAACAAAACGTTTACCCATGTCATCTAGCTGAGCCAGTTTCCTTTAAGGGTCTGTGTTATTCCGCACCGTTCTCAACATCTGGGCCTTGGGAATTGAGGTAATCAAGCTCCTTGGATGAGCACTCGGGGAACACACAGGACTGAGTTTTTATCCGTTGGTTTGGCATAGAGTATCGTCGCCAGATTGTCAGCTTCCTTGTAAATCAATAGATCCAAAAATTCTATAGACATTTCATGGTACTTCAATTTAAACTTGACAGGATGTTGCAAATCATTCAACTCCTATCGCCGTCCACCTATTGATTTGCTCCTTGAGATGGTGAGATGCTGCCTTGAATTTAATTTTTTCAAATTCGAAACTAATTATTATTTGCAAATATCAGGGACGGCGATGGGGTCTAATATGACCCAATCTTACGCCAATATCTTTATGGAGGACTACGAGGAAAATATCATGAAAATCGCTGAGAGACCGCAGATATCTATGTATCGTTGATACATAGATGATCTGTTCTTCATCAAAAGGCTTGGAAGATTGGTTTCAAGAGTTGAATGATTTGCAACATCCTGTTAAGTTTAAATTGAAGTACCATGCAATGTCTATAGAATTTTTGGATCTATTGATTTACAAGGAAGCTGACAATCTGGCGGCGATACTCTATGCCAAACCAACGGGTAAAAACTCTGTCCTGTGTGCCTCGAGTGCTCATCCAAGGAGCTTGATTAACTCGATTCCCAAGGCCCAGATGTTGAGAACGGTGCGGAATAACACAGACCCCCAAAGGAAACTGGCTCAGCTAGATGACATGGGTAAACGTTTTGTTCAGAGGGGTTACTCCAGCACGAGGATCAAGAAACTCCGCAAAGAGGTGCAACAACTAACACAAACTGAGGTTCTATCAACACAGAAAATAAAAGAAATGAATAAAAGCATGGAGGGTGAAACTAAGAGAATGCTCTTCACCACAGAATATTTCCCAGACAAAAGAAAGTTTACTGATAATTTGAAAAAACACTGTGCGGTGGTTAATACTGATTCAACCCTACCCTTTAATGAGTATGGTCCACCAATGATAGCCTTCAAGAAGGGCAGATCATTGAGAGACCAGCTAATGCTAACGGAACATTGTTACCAAAAGAACTGGATTAGAAATAATAAGAAAGGCTGTTATAGATGTTCTGGAAGCACCACTTGTAATTCAATGATCCAGGGTTCTCGCTTTAGACACCCCCATATGAATCAACGCTTTGACATTAAGTTTCCACCCACTTGTACCACTACACACGTATACTTATTGAACTGTACATGTGGTCGGTTCTTTGTGGGGAAACGAGTGATACTATCCATACAAGGATGGCGAATCACAGACATTCTATCCGTGAAGCTATCAAAAAACAAACCTCTGATCAACCAGTAGCCAAACACTTCATGCAGTTGAAACATACAGTTAGTGATCTCAGGTTTATTCTGATTGATCATGTGTCACCCCCCAAGCGAGGAGGCGACAGGAACCAGTGTTTACTTCAAGTTGAATCAAAGTGGATCTTCAAATTAAAAACTCTATACCCTCATGGCCTGAATCATCAGTTGGATGGGCAATGCTTTCTGTAATTTACGGCTATTGTATCGTTCCAATAGTAACAACATTGGCATAGTTAAATAAAGGGGGTGAAGGGAAGGACCTTGAATTAGTCACCATTGATTTAATGTTCTAACTTTAGACATAACTTTTATCTATTAATATCTATTCTTATTTCTAGCCTATTATGTTAGGATCCACTGTATGATCACGACTATGGGATTGTGTTGGCACACATATTTTAATATATTTTGTTATTCTTTTTGTTTTTTTGTAATCAGTATATTTATTATATTTTTTAGGACCATTCTTATTTATATGTGTACTACACATCTTTATCCAAAGGTCTAACTGTGACACATGATGAACAGACCGACTTCTCTCACTCTCATGGGAAACGTCATCCATTTGAGCAAGGCTAATGATTGGTGGCTATAATCCTATAATCCTCCCACACACATGGTAAACGTCATCCATGTAAACAAGGCTGATGATTGGTGGTTGCAATCTCCAGCGTCATCAAGGACACTCCCATATGATCCACAATCCTGTAATCCTCATTTATCGTATTGGACAATTTTTGAGATAGATTAATGTTTATCTTTGGCCAGTGATAGGTATCATGTCTGTCTACTCCCTTGCTGTTACCGAATCTCCACAGCCTGCCCGTGGATGTTGCATCGTTCATTCCCTAAGGGGGAGGTCCGATGACGTTTAGCACACAGGGTCAGTTTTTGGCCACGCCCACAATGCAATCGTTTGGCGGTTTCGGTAGGTGCAATGGCTACGAGATAGATTTAGCTGAGGTATGTAAATACCGCTAATACTGTTATGGTGTAGAACTGCAGTTATATATTATTATCCAAGGTTGACGAGATCACTGTGTATCAGATGGTATAAATCTGGTAAAATTTTTATTTATTCATTATTAAAGGGCCAGTGTACACAGCAATCACCAGTCTATGTCCATAAAGGAAATACAGTGACTAAAGAAATTATACATATATAGTTAAACTTGCTAACTATAAGTAAACAGCTATACAATGTATTGAAATATAGCGTTTGCTCAGGTCATCAGGCACAGCTTATCAAGCAGCTTGCTGCAAAAGCTTTAGGAGAGGACAGCACATGCACAATTCACTGAGGGGACGTAACAGCAGACTGGCCGTGCAGCCAGAACATTTTCTAAGGGGTTTAGGCAAAGTGCATTGTATATAGACATTTAAAAAAAATATTTCTAAATACAGAGCATGATTAAAACAGAATGTCAAAACCACTATACTCAACTATTCCTGCTATTGTGTTTAAAAATTGAACACTTTTTGGGTAAACTGTCCTTTTAATGTATCAGAATCACTCTCTTGCAATTTTATTTCTATAGGTAGTGGATGGGTATTTGTCACTATTTTTATAGCAGTGCATTGATTCAGCCCCGTTATATAGCTATATAGTTTAATACATTCTTTATATTTTATCTTAGAACACAGCCTTGCCATTATTAATTAATGTTATTTATGAGAAGTGATATTTTGATTCTAGAAATGTTGTTTGGTTGCTAATGTGATAGACTATTTTTGAAAATGTATATATCACATGTTCCTATTCTGATTTGGGGGAGGGGTTAACACTTTATTTAAACACTGTTGTTTGTTCACTCTTTGTTTGGTCTGATGAAGGGGTGATTGATCCCCGAAACGTCACATATTTTTTGATGTGCTAATTAAAGCACTTTATCATTAATCCAGTGAGTGCAAGCTTTTTTCTTATTTTATAATTACATTTGCCTGCACCCTGGTAGATGTAGTCACTCACAGGGTCTTGTATCCAAATATCAATATATTTAATTGACGTTTCGGGGTCTCCCCCGTTTTCAAAATAAGTATAACAAATAACACAGACTTACCCTCTTTATACCCCCACACACATCTAACACCATTGCACAGCGTTCTCGCCCGCAAACCGAAGTGGCACGGTGTCACGTGACGCTGACGTCACACACATCACCATGGCAACCGGAAGGTAAGTCGCGTGTGCCTTGTGTGGATTAAAAACAAAGTACACAAGCATGGTGGTATAGCCAGTTACTACAGAGTCATACTGAACGGAACACATAATATAGCTATGCATCATTAATCTGACAATGTTAATACAATAGCCGTACAATGGTTCACACGCTCCCTGAGACTAAAAGAACACTTTGGCACCGCCGACAAGGAAGAGACAATGAAATTCAGGGGAAAAAGCACATATGACCCCAACAGCCATAATCCATCTATTTAAAACCTTATCGAGACTACTATTGCAAACCAGCAAAGGGAGCTTCAACAGGAATAAAGCCTATAGGTACAACTTGACGAATAAGGAAAGTTAAACACTCAGAATCCTACAAGAGGACAACAAGATTGTGCTGAGAGAAGCCGATAAAGGGGGTGCTGTACTACTACAAGACTACATTGATTATAAGAAGGAAGTGATGCGACAGCTGGAAGATAAAGACACCGACAGTGTACTGTCCAACCAACAAATTCAAAAACATGCTGGACGAACTAATCCAACAGCTGTACAACAACAATCTCATTGACAAAGGTACCAGTGAATATATGACGGTGGGGTTCCCTAGAACACCAGTACTTTTATATGCTACCTAAAGTGCACAAGAGCTTAACAGACCCCCCCAGGGAGACCAATAGTATAGGCAATTGGCTCCCTGCTCCAACCAATAGCGACCTATGTTGACTACATACTCCAACCTTTGGTTCAGAATATACCTTCCTTTCTGCTAGATTCAGCAGCGATGATCAAACTAATATTACAGCAGCCACCGCTAACTGAGAATGTGTTACTGGTCACATAAGATGTGACCTGTTTGTACACGGTTATACCACATCAGGAGGGAATTGCGGCCACAAGAAGACAACTGGCAAAGTACCCGTATATTGGTCCCCCAGCAGAGGCCATCTGTGAGATGCTTAGGATGTGTCTGGAGCTCAACTACTTTCGTTTTGAACGAACATTTTATCTACAAGTAGCTGGAATGGCCATTGGGGTCTAACATTGCCCCTTCATATGCTAACTTATTTATGACCGAATTGGAGAATGGTGGCACAGAGCTATTTCATGACCCAAGAATACAGCTATTTAGAAGATATGTAGATGACCTGTTCATACTTTGGACCAATGTTCCCTCTAAGGTGCGTTGCAGCCCGGCCACGCACCTTCCCTCTCTGTCTAGCGCAGGCAGTACATCAGGCCGCGCAAAACACAGGAGAATTTGGAAAGTGATTTTTTTATTTTTTATTATTTAATTACAGATGGCCTCCAGGAAAACGGCATGACAGAACACTGTGACCGTTTAAATAAAAAGTCCCTTCGGTCCGGTGTAGCACAGCTTGATCTGTTTCCTATGCTACACTGAGGGGGAAGGACTTAAGCTGACTGACAGCTGTGTGCATAAATCACACAGCACTGTCAGAGACCGGGAGAATTCAAACACGGAAGGTGTTGGGCAGCAAGCAATAAGCACAGATACTTCAACACAAAAACTGTCTTGAAAAAGGTCCCTGTGAGGACCGAAACGTTGACTGAAACTTTATTGAAGAAAAATTAATAAAACTATGTTTATTAAGACCTGTGAGTGCCTCTTCTTGCCTTGAAGTATGTGTGTGTATGTATGTATGTATGTATGTGTGTATATATATATATATATATATATATATATTCCATCTAAAGGGGAGTCCACAGCTTCATTCATTACTGTTGGGAATTAAGAACCTGGCCACCAGGAGGAGGCAAAGACACCCCAGCCAAAGGCTTAAATACCTCCCCCACTTCCCTCATCCCCCAGTCATTCTTTGCCTTTCGTCACAGGAGGATGGCAGAGGAGTGCCGGAGTTTCGGAGTAGTCTCTTATGGAGGGTAGTACTCTTCGCATTAGGACTGGAGTTTTAAGTAGTCCTGTCAGCGTCTCAGTGAGAGCCTGGGCGAAAGTTAGAGTCCGGAGATGCAGGGAGAGTCTCTCTGCGAAACCATCCCGACTCATAGTAACAGCTCCATAAGCAATCTGTGTTGATAAGTTTTGCTTTTTTTATTAATAATGATAACATAGAAGACAGGGTCACAGTGTGGCACCTTTTTATCTTTACAGAATCAAGGGTTAATATTCCTGGAAGGGGGATTATTGAACAGGGGGTGGTTTATACATGATTTTGCGCGGCCATTTTTTGGCACGTTTTTCCCTAGTGCAGGGGCGGTCCTGCCAGGCATTCCATGTGACTGGGTGTGGCTATCTATCCTCTGTTGATCTGTGGAGCAGGAGACGTAGCGGTTTCTGTAGACCAGGTCCTAGGAGGTGGTGAGTGCCCCGGACATTGGTGGTATAAAGGTGCCTTTTTTATAAATAAAGTTAGTCTACCCAAACGCGCAAGCGATGGAGAAATCTGACGCGTTGGAGGGCTCACCTTTCTTAAAGTCTCATTCCTGTGTTTATTGTGAGGAGGTTCTGGTAGATCAGCCTGCTCAACTATGTTCCACATGCCTTGATAAAGTTACAACATCTAAATGTAAACGGATGTCTAGTACTACTGAGCTATCCACCTCTGAGGGTTCTTCGTCCCGGGAGGTGCATTCCCTACATTCATCCCTGATTGCACATGCAGCGCCCCGGGGTTCAACCGTTACGCCTTTGGGAGAGATTCCTTGGCCATCAGACTTTGCTGACCAACTGGAATCGGCGGTTTAGAAAGTGACCCATTCCTTACCACGTTCTGCTAAGCGCAAGCGTAGGGTTTATAATAGCGGCCCGGCCCAGGGTTTGTCCATGCCGATGGCTGATCCAGAGGCTCTATACGATGACCAGGCCCATTCCGACTCTTTGGAGGAGGCCCCTTCTGGGTCGGAATCTGTGTCATTTAAACCTCCGGTGGCGGAGAAGCCTGGTTATAGGTTTAGGATGGAGAATCTGCACTTTTTGCTACAGCAGGTGCTTGCTACTCTGGAGGTTCCGGAACCTAAGATACCGGAGGAACCTGCAATTCCTAAGCTTGACAAGGTATACAAGGACATGGTAGTGCCTCAGTCTTTCCCGGTTCTCATTAAGATGGCAAATATTATAAAGAATGAATGGGAGGGATTAGGGTCGTCCTTTTCCTCTTCTTCTTTTAAAAAGCTGTTCCCCGTTCCAGACTCTCAGCTTGAGCTGTGGGGGACCATCCCTAAGGTGGATGGGGCCATTTCTACGCTCGCAAAGCGGACGACTATTCCCCTCGAGGATAGTTCGTCATTAAAGAGCCCATGGAGAAAAAGCTGGAAAACATTTTGAGAAAGATGTTTCAGCACACAGTCTTTGTTTCTCCAACATAGGTGTGTCCGGTCCACGGCGTCATCCTTACTTGTGGGATATTCTCTTCCCCAACAGGAAATGGCAAAGAGCCCAGCAAAGCTGGTCACATGATCCCTCCTAGGCTCCGCCTACCCCTTTGCAATTGGCGAGGTTAGCGGCTAAGAATTCTGGGTTTGCTATTGTGGCGCGCAGAGCGTTTTGGTTAAAATCTTGGTCGGCTGCTGCATCTTCAAGAACAAGCTACTTAACATTCCTTTCAAGGGGAAAACGCTGTTTGGCCCTGACTTGAAAGAGATTATCTCTGATATCACTGGGGGTAAGGGCCACGCCCTTCCTCAGGATCGGCCTTTCAAGGCAAAAAATAAACCTAATTTTCGTCCCTTTCGTAGAAACGGACCAGCCCAAAGTGCTACGTCCTCTAAGCAAGAGGGTAATACTTCTCAAGCCAAGCCAGCTTGGAGACCAATGCATGGCTGGAACAAGGGAAAGCAGGCCAAGAAACCTGCCACTGCTACCAAGACAGCATGAAATGTTGGCCCCCGATCCGGGATCGGATCTGGTGGGGGGCAGACTCTCTCTCTTCGCTCAGGCTTGGGCAAGAGATGTTCTGGATCCTTGGGCGCTAGAAATAGTCTCCCAAGGTTATCTTCTGGAATTCAAGGGACTTCCCCCGAGGGGGAGATTCCACAGGTCTCAGTTGTCTTCAGACCACATAAAAAGACAGGCATTCTTACATTGTGTAGAAGACCTGTTAAAAATGGGAGTGATTCATCCTGTTCCATTAAGAGAACAAGGGATGGGGTTCTACTCCATTCTGTTCATAGTTCCCAAAAAAGAGGGAACGTTCAGACCAATCTTAGATCTCAAGATCTTAAACAAGTTTCTCAAGGTTCCATCGTTCAAGATGGAAACCATTCGAACTATTCTTCCTTCCATCCAGGAAGGTCAATTCATGACCACGGTGGATTTAAAGGATGCGTATCTACATATTCCTATCCACAAGGAACATCATCGGTTCCTAAGGTTCGCATTCCTGGACAAGCATTACCAGTTCGTGGCGCTTCCTTTCGGATTAGCCACTGCTCCAAGGATTTTCACAAAGGTACTAGGGTCCCTTCTAGCTGTGCTAAGACCAAGGGGCATTGCTGTAGTACCTTACTTGGACGACATTCTGATTCAAGCGTCGTCCCTTCCTCAAGCAAAGGCTCACACGGACATTGTCCTGGCCTTTCTCAGATGAACGTGGAAAAGAGTTCTCTATCTCCGTCAACAAGGGTTCCCTTCTTGGGAACAATAATAGACTCCTTAGAAATGAGGATTTTTCTGACAGAGGCCAGAAAAACAAAACTTCTAGACTCTTGTCGGATACTTCATTCTGTTCCTCTTCCTTCCATAGCTCAGTGCATGGAAGTAATCGGGTTGATGGTAGCGGCAATGGACATAGTTCCTTTTGCGCGCATTCATCTAAGACCATTACAACTGTGCATGCTCAGTCAGTGGAATGGGGACTATACAGACTTGTCTCCGAAGATACAAGTAAATCAGAGGACCAGAGACTCACTCCGTTGGTGGCTGTCCCTGGACAACCTGTCACAAGGGATGACATTCCGCAGACCAGAGTGGGTCATTGTCACGACCGACGCCAGTCTGATGGGCTGGGGCGCGGTCTGGGGATCCCTGAAAGCTCAGGGTCTTTGGTCTCGGGAAGAATCTCTTCTACCGATAAATACTCTGGAACTGAGAGCGATATTCAATGCTCTCAAGGCTTGGCCTCAGCTAGCGAGGGCCAAGTTCATACGGTTTCAATCAGACAACATGACAACTGTTGCGTACATCAACCATCAGGGGGGAACAAGGAGTTCCCTAGCGATGGAAGAAGTGACCAGAATCATTCTATGGGCGGAGTCTCACTCCTGCCACCTGTCTGCTATCCACATCCCAGGAGTGGAATATTGGGAAGCGGATTTTCTGAGTCGTCAGACATTGCATCCGGGGGAGTGGGAACTCCATCCGGAAATCTTTGCCCAAGTCACTCAGCTGTGGGGCATTCCAGACATGGATCTGATGGCCTCTCGTCAGAACTTCAAAGTTCCTTGCTACGGGTCCAGATCCAGGGATCCCAAGGCGGCTCTAGTGGATGCACTAGTAGCACCTTGGACCTTCAAACTAGCTTATGTGTTCCCGCCGTTTCCTCTCATCCCCAGGCTGGTAGCCAGGATCAATCAGGAGAGGGCGTCGGTGATCTTGATAGCTCCTGCGTGGCCACGCAGGACTTGGTATGCAGATCTGGTGAATATGTCATCGGCTCCACCTTGGAAGCTACCTTTGAGACGAGACCTGCTTGTTCAGGGTCCGTTCGAACATCCGAATCTGGTTTCACTCCAGCTGACTGCTTGGAGATTGAACGCTTGATCTTATCGAAGCGAGGATTCTCAGATTCTGTTATCGATACTCTTGTCCAGGCCAGAAAGCCTGTAACTAGAAAGATTTACCACAAAATTTGGAAAAAATATATCTGTTGGTGTGAATCTAAAGGATTCCCTTGGGACAAGGTTAAGATTCCTAAGATTCTATCCTTCCTTCAAGAAGGATTGGAAAAAGGATTATCTGCAAGTTCCCTGAAGGGACAGATTTCTGCCTTGTCTGTGTTACTTCACAAAAAGCTGGCAGCTGTGCCAGATGTTCAAGCCTTTGTTCAGGCTCTGGTTAGAATTAAGCCTGTTTACAAACCTTTGACTCCTCCTTGGAGTCTCAATTTAGTTCTTTCAGTTCTTCAGGGGGTTCCGTTTGAACCCTTACATTCCGTTGATATTAAGTTATTATCTTGGAAAGTTTTGTTTTTAGTTGCAATTTCTTCTGCTAGAAGAGTTTCAGAATTATCTGCTCTGCAGTGTTCTCCTCCTTATCTGGTGTTCCATGCAGATAAGGTGGTTTTACGTACTAAACCTGGTTTTCTTCCAAAAGTTGTTTCTAACAAAAACATTAACCAGGAGCTTATCGTACCTTCTCTGTGTCCGAAACCAGTTTCAAAGAAGGAACGTTTGTTGCACAATTTGGATGTTGTTCGCGCTCTAAAATTCTATTTAGATGCTACAAAGGATTTTAGACAAACATCTTCCTTGTTTGTTGTTTATTCCGGTAAAAGGAGAGGTCAAAAAGCAACTTCTACCTCTCTCTCTTTTTGGATTAAAAGCATCATCAGATTGGCTTACGAGACTGCCGGACGGCAGCCTCCCGAAAGAATCACAGCTCATTCCACTAGGGCTGTGGCTTCCACATGGGCCTTCAAGAACGAGGCTTCTGATGATCAGATATGTGGGGCAGCGACTTGGTCTTCACTGCACACTTTTACCAAATTTTACAAGTTTGATACTTTTGCTTCTTCTGAGGCTATTTTTGGGAGAAAGGTTTTGCAAGCCGTGGTGCCTTCCATTTAGGTGACCTGATTTGCTCCCTCCCTTCATCCGTGTCCTAAAGCTTTGGTATTGGTTCCCACAAGTAAGGATGACGCCGTGGACCGGACACACCTATGTTGGAGAAAACAGAATTTATGTTTACCTGATAAATTACTTTCTCCAACGGTGTGTCCGGTCCACGGCCCGCCCTGGTTTTTTTAATCAGGTCTGATAATTTATTTTCTTTAACTACAGTCACCACGGTACCATATGGTTTCTCCTATGCAAATATTCCTCCTTAACGTCGGTCGAATGACTGGGGTAGGCGGAGCCTAGGAGGGATCATGTGACCAGCTTTGCTGGGCTCTTTGCCATTTCCTGTTGGGGAAGAGAATATCCCACAAGTAAGGATGATGCCGTGGACCGGACACACCGTTGGAGAAAGTAATTTATCAGGTAAACATAAATTCTGTTTTTTCATCCAGCAGTGGCCGTTGCGGTGGTTGCTGGAGCTGAGACCTATTGGTGTGAATCCCTGTGTGAAATGGTCGAGGGGGAGACATCCATCAATGAGAAAACACAGTCTTTGTTTTTCATCCAGCAGTGGCCGTTGCGGTGGTTGCTGGAGCTGAGACCTATTGGTGTGAATCCCTGTGTGAAATGGTCGAGGGGGAGACATCCATCAATGAGAAAACACACTTTGTTTTTCATCCAGCAGCGGCCGTTGCGGTGGTTGCTGGAGCTGAGATCTATTGGTGTGAATCCCTGTGTGAAATGGTCGAGGGGGAGACATCCATCGATGAGATACAGGAGAAGATTAAGGCGCTGAAGGGCGCCAATTCTTTCATCTGTGATGCCAATGTGCAAATTATTCGCCTGAATGCCAAGGTGTCAGGTTTTTCTGTTTTAGCGCGAAGGGCTCTGTGGCTAAAATCTTGGTCTGCAGACATGATCTCTAAAGCGAGGCTGTTGTCCCTGCCTTTTCAAGGAAAGATCCTGTTCGGTCCAGGATTGGATTCGATTATATCCACGGTTACAGGAGGGGAAGGGAGCTTTCCTACCGCAGGATAAGAAGGCTAAGCCTAAGGGATCTACTTTTCGTCCCTTTTGTGCGGACAAGGCCCAGCGCCAGCAACCCTCCGCGAAAGCGGACCAGTCCAAGGGATCTTGGAAGCCGGCTCAATCTTGGAATAAGTCCAAGCAGAGCAAGAAGCCCACCGAGACGAAATCGGCATGAAGGGACGGCCCCCGACCGGTCCCCGGATCACGTAGGGGGCAGATTATCTCTATTCTCAGACACATGGTTGCAGGATGTTCAGGACCCTTGGGTGCTAGAAGTTGTCTCCCAGGGTTACAGGATAGAGTTGAGATCCCATCCGCCCGAGGGCAGATTCCTCCTGTCAAACCTGTCTTCAAGACCGGAGAAGAGAGAGACCTTTTCTAGAGTGTGTGAGAGATTTTGCCTCTCTTGGGGTTATCGTACCAGTACCCCTAGCCGAAAGGGGTCTAGGGTACTATTCCAACCTTTTTGTGGTTCCAAAGAAGGAGGGCACATTCCGCCCGATTCTGGACTTAAAGTGTTTAAACAAGTTTCTGAGTGTTCCATCGTTCAAAATGGAAACAATCGGATCTATTCTGCCCCTAGTTCAAGAGGGACAGTTCATGACGACTATAGACTTGAAGGACGCTTACCTTCATGTGCCAATCCACAGGGACCACTTCAGGTTCCTAAGATTTGCATTTCTGGACCAACGTTTCCAGTTTGTGGCCCTTCCTTTTGGTCTGGCGACGGCCCTGAGAATCTTCACAAAGGTTCTAGGAGCGCTGCTTGCAGTGGCTAGATCCAGGGGAATTGCGGTGGCGCCTTACCTGGACGACATCCTGGTTCAGGCTCCGTCGCTCAGCATCGCAGAGGATCATTCGAGGGCTCGTCTTCTGCTCCAATCTTACGGTTGGAAGATCAACTCAGGAAAGAGTTCCCTGGTTCCCAGCAACAGGGTGGAGTTCCTGGGCACGATAATAGACTCTATGTCCATGAAGATATTTCTCACAGATCAGCGACACAGGAAGCTTGCGTCCACCTGTCTTGCCCTTCAGTCCTCCTCAAGTCCATCCGTGGCTCAATATATGGAAGTGATAGGTCTCATGGTGTCAAGCATAGATGTCATCCTATTCGCCAGGTTCCACCTCAGATCTCTTCAATTGTGCATGTTGAGGCAGTGGAACGGCGATCATTCAGATCTATCACAGCTGATATCCCTGGATGCTCGGACTCGGAACTCCCTCTCTTGGTGGATTCGTCCAGAGCAACTCTCCATGGGGACATCCTTCTTTAGACCGTCCTGGGAGATTGTGACCAGACGCCAATCTGTCAGGATGGGGAGCTGTTTGGGGTGCCAGGATGGCACAAGGAAAATGGTCCAGGGAGGAGTCTCTCCTTCCGATCAACATCCTAGAACTACGAGCAATCTACAATGCTCTGAAGGCTTGGCCTTCTCTGGGGTCGGTCATTTTAATCAGATTCCATACCAACAACATTACCTCGGTGGCTTACACCAACCATCAGGGGGGTACAAGGAGCTCCCTCGCAATGAGGGAGGTGTCTCGGAGTCTGGAGTGGGTGGAGTCCCACGACTGCTCCTTTCAGCGATTCACATTCCGGGTGTGGACAACTGGGAAGCGGACTTTCTCAGCAGGCAATCCTTCCATCCAGGGGGAATGGTCTTTTCACCCTGAAGTGCTTGCAGAGATTTGTCACGGATGGGGAACGCCGGAGATAGATCTCATGGCGTCCAGACTCAATTGCAAACTACCTTTATACGGGTCGAGGTCCAGGGATCCCCAGGCAGAGCTTATAGATGCCTTAGTGGTTCCTTGGGGATTCAGCCTAGCTTACATTTTTCCTCTGTTACCATTTCTACCTCGCATAGTGGCACGCATCAAACAGGAGCGGGCCTCGGCCATTCTTATTGCTTCTTCGTGGCTATGGAGCACGTGGTTTGGTGGGGATGTCATCCTCTCCGCCTTGGAAGTTACCCTGTCGCAGGGATCTGCTGTCACAGGGCCCCTTTCAGCATCAAAATCTAGATTATCTGAGGCTGACTGCGTGGAGATTGAACGCTTAGTCTTAGCCAAGAGAGGCTTTTCTGAAAGTGTGATTGATACTCTAATTCAGGCAAGGAAGCCAGTCACTCGTCGCATCTACCATCAGGTGTGGAGGACTTACTTGTCCTGGTGTGAGAAGCATGGATATCCTTGGCATAAGGTGAAGGTATCCTGGATTCTGTCCTTTCTCCAGGGTAGCTTGGAGAAAGGTCTTGCTGCTTGTTCCTTAAAGGGATAGATTTCGGCATTATCAGTCTTGTTGCATAGGAGACTCGCTGAGCTCCCTGACATCCAATCTTTTGTTCAGGCTCTGTCTAGAATCAGACCTGTCTTTAGGCAGTCGGCTCCGCCTTGGAGCTTAAACTTAGTCCTTAAGGTTTTGCAGAGGGTTCCGTTTGAACCTATGCATTCCATAGACATTATGGTTCTGTCCTGGAAGGTTCTCTTCCTGTTGGCTATTGCATCAGCACGCAGAGTATCTGAGCTAGCTGCCGTGCAATGTGACCCTCCTGCACACTGGGTTGGGGTTTCTCCCCAAGGTTGTGTCTAACCGTAACATCAGTCAGGAAGTAATTGCATACCTCCCAACATTTCAAAATTCAAAAGAGGGACACCCCCCACGGCAAAAAAAATTGAAATGTGGTGGGCGCAGCTTAAAAATTATGAGACCAAAGTAATATAAATAAAATTCTAAATAAAGTCATATATTTTAATACACTTAGGCAGCTCAAACCACTGGTATGGCTATGTGAGCTATGTATTTAATTAGCCTTTGCAAAGACATTGCTAAATATTTTTATCTTAATTGGACATTTAATAATACATTCTTTAAAACTGCTCTCTGCATTCCCCATTAATATTCTAGATTCTGGCCTTTAGAAGTTAGCAAAAATGCACAGTAGCACACTACATAGCATACACTTACACATGCAGATACACACACACACACTACATAGCATACACTTATACATGCTGATACATACACACTACATAGCATACACTTATACATGCAGATACACACACACACACACTACATAGCATACACTTATACATGCAGATACACACACACTACATAGCATACACTTATACAGGCAGATACACAGACACTACATAGTATACACTTATACATGCAGATACACACACACACACATTACATAGCTTACTTATACATGCAGCATACACTTATACATGCAGATACACAGACACTACATAGTATACACTTATACATTCAGACACACACACACTACATAGCATACACTTATACATGCAGATACACATACACACACTACATAGCTTACATTTATACATGCAGACACACACACACTATATAGCATAAACTTATACATACAGATACACACAGACAGTGATGGATACAGATAGACACATACACTACATCATATATGGGAATCTGTAATTCATTGTTTGGGATCCTGGGGTTGGCAAGCACATTATCTGGCAGTCTGCGGCTACCACTGTTCGTTACCCTGGTATTAGCACTGCTCATTGTATAAAACTGAAGGCATGCTAGTATTATCACCAGGGGTTAGACATCATCACTACCAGAGGTAGGTTAGAGAGGTCACCATTACCCGTGGTCAGAGTGTATACAGCCTTCTTACTCCTGCTTAACCCACACACCATTCCTTTTCCACAGGGAATCTAAGAGGTATCTAACCCTGTGAGAGCAAAGCCAGCTGCTTCTGAGTATGGGCCCAATAGAATTTAAAAAAAAATAAATACAATTTTTTTTTAATGCATGGGGAAAATCGGGACAGATGGCTAGCAACCCGGGACAGGGGGACAGACCCCTAAAATCGGGACTGTCCCGCGAAAATCTGGACAGTTGGGGGGTATGTAATTGTTCCTTCTTTGTGTCCTAACCCTTCTTCTTCAAAGGAGAGGTTTCTTCATAACCTGGATGTGGTTCGTGCATTCAAGTTTTATCTTCAGGCTACCAAGGATTTCAGACAGTCTGCATTTCTTTTTGTGGTGTATTCTGGGAAGCACAAGGGGCAAAGGGCCTCTGCTACTTCCTTGTCTTTTTGGTTGAGGAGTATGATTCTCTTGGCTTATGAGACAGCGGGACATAACCCTCCTCAGAGGTTCACGGCTCATTCAGCTAGAGCTGTGGCTTCGTCTTGGGCCTTCAAGAATTAGGAGAGTCCACGGCTCCAGCCGTATCTCTGATGGGCGGACCTAAATTTAATATTCTTCTGACACCATTTATACCCTGATATTTCTCCTACTGTTCCTAGTTCCCTCGGCAGAATGACTGGGGGATGAGGGAAGTGGGGGAGGTATTTAAGCCTTTGGCTGGGGTGTCTTTGCCTCCTCCTGGTGGCCAGGTTCTTAATTCCCAACAGTAATGAATGAAGCCGTGGACTCTCCTCCCCTCGATGGAAATGAAATTATCAGGTAAGCATAATTTATGTTATATATATGTTACTTTAAAAAAAAATCTAAGTTACAGAAATATAATAAAAATCTTATTTACAGAAAATAAAGACAGAATCCAAAAAAAAACCCAAAACATTATACCTAACACAAATCTTCATGCATCATAAATAAACCCCATCCAAAAAAAAAAAAAATCCCTAACAGTAGAAAAAAATTACAATAGACCTTAAAATGGCCTTTTGAAGACAATAAAAAAAAATACAACACACTCCTTTACAGTACAAGTAACCTCCAAAATAATAAAGTCTACCAATTTTTTTTTTATCTTCCTTTTTTATGGCCCCCATATCATGTGACAGACATCAGCCAATCACAGACTAGTATATGTTTATATATAAACTGCACTAGTGATATTGAATTTAAAAAGAGTCTATTCAACTAACTAACGGCTAGATTTAGAGTTCGGCGGTAAAAGGGCTGTTAACGCTCCGCGGGTTTTTTTCTGGCCGCACCATAAATTTAACTCTGGTATCGAGAGTTCAAACAAATGCTGCGTTAGGCTCCAAAAAAGGAGCGTAGAGCATTTTTACCGCAAATGCAACTCTCGATACCAGAGTTGCTTACGGACGCGGCCGGCATCAAAAACGTGCTCGTGCACGATTCTCCCATAGGAAACAATGGGGCTGTTTGAGCTGAAAAAAAACCTAACACCTGCAAAAAAGCAGCGTTCAGCTCCTAACGCAGCCCCATTGTTTCCTATGGGGAAACACTTCCTACGTCTGCACCTAACACTCTAACATGTACCCCGAGTCTAAACACCCCTAACCTTACACTTATTAACTCCTAATCTGCCGCCCCCGCTATCGCTGACCCCTGCATTACACTTTTAACCCCTAATCTGCCGCTCCGTAAACCGCCGCCACCTACGTTATCCCTATGTACCCCTAATCTGCTGCCCTAACATCGCCGACCCCTATGTTATATTTATTAACCCCTAATCTGCTCCCCACAACGTCGCCGACACCTACCTACACTTATTAACCCCTAATCTGCCGAGCGGACCTGAGCGCTACTATAATAAAGTTATTAACCCCTAATCCGCCTCACTAACCCTATCATAAATAGTATTAACCCCTAATCTGCCCTCCCTAACATCGCCGACACCTACCTTCAATTATTAACCCCTAATCTGCCGACCGGAGCTCACCGCTATTCTAATAAATGTATTAACCCCTAAAGCTAAGTCTAACCCTAACACTAACACCCCCCTAAGTTAAATATAATTTTTATCTAACGAAATAAATTAACTCTTATTAAATAAATAATTCCTATTTAAAGCTAAATACTTACCTGTAAAATAAATCCTAATATAGCTACAATATAATTTATAATTATATTATAGCTATTTTAGGATTAATATTTATTTTACAGGCAACTTTGTAATTATTTTAACCAGGTACAATAGCTATTAAATAGTTAAGAACTATTTAATAGCTACCTAGTTAAAATAATAACAAATTTACCTGTAAAATAAATCCTAACCTAAGATATAATTAAACCTAACACTACCCTATCAATAAATTAATTAAATAAACTACCTACAATTACCTACAATTAACCTAACACTACACTATCAATAAATTAATTAAACACAATTGCTACAAATAAATACAATTAAATAAACTAGCTAAAGTACAAAAAATAAAAAAGAACTAAGTTACAGAAAATAATAAAATATTTACAAAGATAAGAAAAATATTACAACAATTTTAAACTAATTACACCTACTCTAAGCCCCCTAATAAAATAACAAAGCCCCCCAAAATAAAAAATTCCCTACCCTATTCTAAAATACAAATATTACAAGCTCTTTTACCTTACCAGCCCTGAACAGGGCCCTTTGCGGGGCATGCCCCAAGAATTTCAGCTCTTTTGCCTGTAAAAAAAAACATACAATACCCCCCCCCAACATTACAACCCACCACCCACATACCCCTAATCTAACCCAAACCCCCCTTAAATAAACCTAACACTACCCCCCTGATGATCTTCCTACCTTGTCTTCACCATGCCAGGTTCACCGATCCGTCCTGGCTCCAAGATCTTCATCCAACCCAAGCGGGGGCTAGACATCCACTGAAGAAGTCCAGAAGAGGGTCCAAAGTCTTCCTCCTATCCGGCAAGAAGAGGACATCCGGACCGGCAAACATCTTCTCCAAGCGGCATCTTCTATCTTCTTCCATCCAATGACGACCGGCTCCATCTTGAAGACCTCCAGCGCGGATCCATCCTCTTCTTCCGACGACTAGACGACGAATGACGGTTCCTTTAAGGGACGTCATCCAAGATGGCGTCCCTCGAATTCCGATTGGCTGATAGGATTCTATCAGCCAATCGGAATTAAGGTAGGAATTTTCTGATTGGCTGATGGAATCAGCCAATCAGAATCAAGTTCAATCCGATTGGCTGATCCAATCAGCCAATCAGATTGAGCTCGCATTCTATTGGCTGATCGGAACAGCCAATAGAATGCGAGCTCAATCTGATTGGCTGATTGGATCAGCCAATCGGATTGAACTATATTCTGATTGGCTGATTCCATCAGCCAATCAGAAAATTCCTACCTTAATTCCGATTGGCTGATAGAATCCTATCAGCCAATCGGAATTCGAGGGACGCCATCTTGGATGACGTCCCTTAAAGGAACCGTCATTCGTCGTCTAGTCGTCGGAAGAAGAGGATGGATCCGCGCTGGAGGTCTTCAAGATGGAGCCGGTCGTCATCGGATGGAAGAAGATAGAAGATGCCGCTTGGAGAAGATGTTTGCCGGTCCGGATGTCCTCTTCTTGCCGGATAGGAGGAAGACTTTGGACCCTCTTCTGGACTTCTTCAGTGGATGTCTAGCCCCCGCTTGGGTTGGATGAAGATCTTGGAGCCAGGACGGATCGGTGAACCTGGCATGGTGAAGACAAGGTAGGAAGATCATCGGGGGGTAGTGTTAGGTTTATTTAAGGGGGGTTTGGGTTAGATTAGGGGTATGTGGGTGGTGGGTTGTAATGTTGGGGGGGGGTATTGTATGTTTTTTTTTACAGGCAAAAGAGCTGAAATTCTTGGGGCATGCCCCGCAAAGGGCCCTGTTCAGGGCTGGTAAGGTAAAAGAGCTTGTAATATTTGTATTTTAGAATAGGGTAGGGAATTTTTTATTTTGGGGGGCTTTGTTATTTTATTAGGGGGCTTAGAGTAGGTGTAATTAGTTTAAAATTGTTGTAATATTTTTCTTATCTTTGTAAATATTTTATTATTTTCTGTAACTTAGTTCTTTTTTATTTTTTGTACTTTAGATAGTTTATTTAATTGTATTTATTTGTAGCAATTGTGTTTAATTAATTTATTGATAGTGTAGTGTTAGGTTAATTGTAGGTAATTGTAGGTAGTTTATTTAATTATTTTATTGATAGGGTAGTGTTAGGTTTAATTATATCTTAGGTTAGGATTTATTTTACAGGTAAATTTGTTATTATTTTAACTAGGTAACTATTAAATAGTTCTTAACTATTTAATAGCTATTGTACCTGGTTAAAATAATTACAAAGTTGCCTGTAAAATAAATATTAATCCTAAAATAGCTATAATATAATTATAAATTATATTGTAGCTATATTAGGATTTATTTTACAGGTAAGTATTTAGCTTTAAATAGGAATTATTTATTTAATAAGAGTTAATTTATTTCGTTAGATAAAAATTATATTTAACTTAGGGGGGTGTTAGTGTTAGGGTTAGACTTAGCTTTAGGGGTTAATACATTTATTAGAATAGCGGTGAGCTCCGGTCGGCAGATTAGGGGTTAATAATTGAAGGTAGGTGTCGGCGATGTTAGGGAGGGCAGATTAGGGGTTAATACTATTTATGATAGGGTTAGTGAGGCGGATTAGGGGTTAATAACTTTATTATAGTAGCGCTCAGGTCCGCTCGGCAGATTAGGGGTTAATAAGTGTAGGTAGGTGTCGGCGACGTTGTGGGGGGCAGATTAGGGGTTAATAAATATAACATAGGGGTCGGCGATGTTAGGGGTAGCAGATTAGGGGTACATAGGGATAACGTAGGTGGCGGCGATTTGCGGTCGGAAGATTAGGGGTTAATTATTTTAAGTAGCTTGCGGCGACGTTGTGGGGGGCAAGTTAGGGGTTAATAGATATAATACAGGGGTCGGCGGTGTTAGGGGCAGCAGATTAGGGGTACATAAGTATAACGTAGGTGGCGGTCGGCAGATTAGGGGTTAAAATTTTTAATCGAGTGGCGGCGATGTGGGGGGACCTCGGTTTAGGGGTACATAGGTAGTTTATGGGTGTTAGTGTACTTTAGGGTACAGTAGTTAAGAGCTTTATAAACCGGCGTTAGCCAGAAAGCTCTTAACTCCTGCTATTTTCAGGCGGCTGGAATCTTGTCGTTAGAGCTCTAACGCTCACTGCAGAAACGACTCTAAATACCAGCGTTAGAAAGATCCCATTGAAAAGATAGGCTACGCAAATGGCGTAGGGGGATCTGCGGTATGGAAAAGTCGCGGCTGTAAAGTGAGCGTTAGACCCTTTAATCACTGACTCCAAATACCAGCGGGCGGCCAAAACCAGCGTTAGGAGCCTCTAACGCTGGTTTTGACGGCTACCGCCGAACTCTAAATCTAGCCGTTAGCGATTTAAGGAACGGGGATACTCAGAGTCATAAAAAATGAATATAAGAGGGTCAGTAATATGTCAAATTGATAGTCTATACCATACCTTGACTAGTAAAATGCAACCAGAAAGGAAAATAAGGTTCATTACTCAATACAATGAGGGGTGGAAGGACATACAAAGTATATTTAAAAAACACTGGCCTTTATTACAGACTGATAATGATTTGGCACAAATAGGGGAATATCCATCAATAACGGCTAGGAGGGCACCCAATTTAAGAGATAATCTGGTAAGAAGTTTTTACAGAAAACCACCAGCTAAACTAAATTGGTTACAAAATACCAAACAAGAACCAGGTTGCTATCCTTGCAAGTGCTGCAAAGCATGTAATTATTTACAAAAAGCTAGATACTTTGTATCTAAGACTGGGCGTATATATAAAATTAGATCTAAAATAACATGTAGAATTGAAGGAGTAATCTAGTTAGCAAAATGTGGCTGTTCTCTATTCTATATAGGTAAAACTACAAGAGCCTTACGTGATAGAACATTAGAACACCTTAGGGATATTGAACATGAAGTTAAAACCTCAATTATAGCCCAACACTTTAAATTATATCACAATTCCGCGCCCAAAACCTTTAGCCTCATAGGGATTGAGAAAGTGACTATGGGTATTAGAGGGGGGGGGGGTATGGATAAAGTATTACTGCAGCATGAGAGCCGATGGATTTTTTTTATTTTTTTTATTTTAATATTTTTATTGAGGACAAACATTACACTTATTACATGAAAAGAAAAAACAAGATATCAAATATTCTCAGCATATTTGTTCTTAAAAGTTCTAAAGCATAGATAGTCCTCATTTTCTTACCCCTTGTCGGTATAGGTCACTCTTGGACCTGTTTAAACTGTTCTTTAATTGCTTCCAGGGGTTAAATTATTTGGTGATAACGAGCAAAAAGCAAAAAAAATACATACAAAGAAAAACAGCATCTGTTTACCAGGTAATATTTAAACAAAAATTTCACGTTAATTATTAAGATGCTGGTGCCAAATCCGGACACCTTAACGATACATTACTCCTTGGGAAATTTATTTAACATGCAAAAGGGTATAAATCAACTGGTACATTTAAACCTTTAACTTAGTCACTCCCGATCCAACCCTGTAACTCAGAATTACAGATCTTTTCTGCGACTTTGCTGCCATCTAGGGTTCACATCTTATTATATTGGAAAAACTGATATAAATTAGACATTAACGCATATTAAAATCAAGAAAATATCTGGGAATGTGTGCCTAAACAATGCACATGTCTGTGTCTGTTTATATCATGGATAGAGCTGTATTACCAGTAACTTTGTCCTGCCCCTATTCCAAGCAGTTTACTACAGTTACCCCGGGACATAATTATTCTTGTGATGAGCATAACTGTGCCTGAACTTTCTCCTCTCATAGCCCGGCCGCTAGCCACGAGGGAGATAATATTATAATCCACCTTAAGGAGTAGGGTAATGGCTTTCATTATTTAGCAGGCCCTCTTCTAGCTTTAGTATTATAAGCGTCCTCGCTAGGGTCCCCCACCAACCCCTACTAGACTCTACAAAACTTTTAAGGGCTTAGGGAAATTGTAATTACTCTCTACGATCACTGTAAAAAGAGGGCTTTTATAGTTCTGCTTGATAATTATAGGCAACCCCTAAAGACATGCAAAGTCCAGTGCTACTTGGAATCGGCTATATTTATAAAATTGTGAGACACTCAAGACCAAACCCAAAACAATGAACTTATTAAATTGTAAAAGATACTAAACCACTATATAACATAACTTATCGGCAACGTTGCTAAGTTCTCTCATCCTAGAAGTGGTGTTTCAACCCCAAGCTTTAGACTGTGATGGCCGGAGGGTTCGCAAAGAAAAAAAAACATTAGAGGCCAGCTGCAAATGTCTTTCCTTGCAAGTTAGGGTCGGTATCGCCGCTTTCAATGTCTCTCTACTAGTATTCTCCTGATGCGCTTTGCAATGCTTGGTAGAAGAAGCTTCTGTAGAGCGATCTATAACATGGTTTGTGGCCATCAGAGTCAGGATTGCAGATGAAGAGGGTACCTTTGCTTTGATGATATTGATCCGAGGGTCCCCCCCTAACCCCCTGTTGCAGGTGGTGTTTGTCAGATATCCTCTTTGTTCTGTACATCTTTTCTGTGTTGAGCCGTGAGTGTTGTCTTCTCTTATTTCGGCTGTCTGCGGGCTACTAGATGGTGCTTTAATGTAATGCGGTTCCTGTACCACATCAGGCACTGTTTCCACGTGTCTAGGCCTTGTCATTTGGTTGCGCAGCTTAGGAACGTCTGCCTTCGGTGTAGAGTTAAAGTTTGTTTGAGTTTTGCCTTCCACACAATGATAACTCATTAAAAAGTCCTGTGGGGCATTGTCCATGAGACGTTGAAATAGAACCTCTAGTTTTAGCCATTGGGTGTTAATGGTTCCACATGGGTCCGCTTCATCCGCCATTTTAGTATCAGTTATGGTGAGTCGGGATGTCATAATAACGACCCAGTAATGAGACTCCCTGCTTATTCCGTCAGGAGACTGATGGTAAGGATAGTAAAGTCCGGTTAAGGCAAAGTACTTTGGATAACCGAGGGGGAAGCGCCACCTGTTATGTGCCGCCGCACCAGGTCCTCTCCGTCTGATTCAAAGCTCCGGCTTCATGCACACAGCTGGAAATAAGATATATTAGGTCTCACAGTGTACTGCGATGCCTCAGACACTGATTTAGCTTGATTTGCTGATGAATATCTCCTTTTTAACCGGCAGATTAACAGAGTATCAGCCGGAGCTCTGGAAATTGCGACCGATTCAGATCGCTGTTCAGACACGCCCCCCGAGCCGATGGATTTTTAACCTAAACACATTATCTCCAGGAGGTTTAAATGAGGAACTCTTATAGTCTCCCTTTTTATAAAGGTTAACTATGTTTGCCGCATGAATGTAACATTTGGTGCATTAATTGTTTCTGTAGTTTGAAATATTCTAAACAGTACAATGAGCTTTAGCAGTGTTAATTATACTAGCAAAATATTTTGGTTTTAACCTCAAAAACACAACAAAAAAAGTGTGATGTGTTAAATAATTCCCAGATTTTGTGTCAGTCATATATCATGTATCATGTACAGCTACCAAGTGGTTGTTTACACTTTGTGCCCTGTATCTTTAAATTTTCAAGTCATGAATTTAAGGTTGTTAAAACAGGTAACTATTGATAAAATGTACTGGCAACAATGCATACTACCAAGTGGTTGTTGTACAGTGAATATCAAGTGTCCTGTACCTTTAAATCTGAATAAAACAGTTGCTAATATGCAGCTTAAGAGGTGTTAGCCATAATGGTCTCATCAGCAGGAAGTTATTTTTTGTACAAGTGAAAGTAATAAATCATGCAGACTTTAACATATAATACCTGTTGAGCTAGTTCACTTTGGGTTAAACTCTGTTCATTTCTGTCGTTTACATTATGAGCCCTGCATCTTCAAATTCATGAGTTGTTCTGTGTATTCTCTCAAATGAGAAGTTTAAAAGGTTTAAAAAGCAGACAAATACTGATTACAATTATTGGCAACAATTTTTTTTTGTTTTTACAAAGAGGTTGCTTTTTAGCCATTATCAATTGTCTTGCACCTTTAATTAAAATAGCTGCAAAAGTGCAGCAGTATAAGCATGAACCATAGTGGTCATATGAACAGGGAGACATATGTAAAAAAAAGTTAGAAATATATTTCTGTTAATAACACCTGCTGATTTCATTCACATATGGTCAAAAAGTGTCAATTTTTGAGAAATATTTAAGTATTTGTATCTATTGATTAGCAGTGAACTTTATTTATTATTTATGTAGTAGAAATCTTTTTTTATTTTCACATGGTTCAATCTTGGGAGATGATCCTCAATTAGGCTGCTATTTAAAGGGCCATAATTCCCAAATGTTGAAACACTTCAAAGTGATGCAGCATAGCTGTAAAAAGCTGACTAGAAAATATCACCTGAACATCTCTATGTAAAAAAAGAAAGATATTTTACCTCAAAAGTTTCTCAGTAGCCACATCCCATTGTAAAGGACTTCTAAGCAGCAAATCAGTATGTCTGTCCCGGGACAGCTAAGGGAGTGAGCTTACGTGCACACTCATCTTATTTCCCTATTCAGTGTAAGGAAGTTTACTATGAAATCTCATGAGATCACAGTAAAAGAGTTCATGACTGTTGATGTTGATTGGCTGCTGTTCATTTCTTCATTTTTTTTTATTTTTTATCTGCATCTGGACTGCAGCTGGGTATAACTTTTACACAGAACTTACTCTGCTGAGCTAAGGAAATTGTGAGTTAAAATATCTTCCTTTTTTACATAGAGATGCTTAGGTGATATTTAACTGTCAGCTTTTTACAGTTATACTGCATCAGTTTAAAGTGATTTAACATATGAGTATTATGTCCCTTTAAGGCAGCTGAGGAAGAATGCAAATTACAAGCCCTGATGAAGCCAATTTGGTGAAACGATCGTAGGCAAATTTACTTTCAAGATCACTGGAGCAAGTGTTATCCACATATCCTTTTACCTCCACTGGAAAACAAAGAAACTTTGCTCAAATCATCACTGAACTGGGACACAACTGTTACTGAATCACAGTAAGCTTATGTGGCTATAAGGTTCTAGTTACCAGATTTATTGGGTCTGTTTGTTGCATGGTAGTATTGGCTGTTTAGTGTTGGTGTTCCAGAAGCTCTCTGGCTGCTCAGCTGTTCAGTTGGGCAGTTGTAAACTGCTAGCTTTTTAGCGTAAGTAGCAGAGCCTTACTTTACAGCCTCTCTCCTTACTTAAAGGGACACTAAACCCACGCAATTTTAAGCAACTTTATAATTTACTCCTATTATCAATTTTTCTTCGTTTTCTTGCTATCTTTATTTAAAAAGCAGGAATGTGATGCATAGGAGCCGGCCCATTTTTGGTTGAGAACCTGGGCTATGCTTGCTGATTGGTTGGTAAATGTAATCCTCCAATAAGGAAGCGCTATCCATGGTGCTGAGCCTAAAATGGGCTGGCTGCTAAGATTTACATTCCTGCTTTTAAAATAAAGATAGCAAGAGAACAAAGAAAAATTGATAATAGTAGTAAATTAGAAAGTTGCTTAAAATGGCATGCTCTATCTGAATCATGGAAGAAAAAAATGTGGGTTCAGTGTCCCTTTAATGGATTGCGAGCATGGTTTAAATCTAGACCTGTTTCTGTATGCCCATAAAGAGTGAAGATTGAGCAGTGCTTTATTACAAACAGGAACAATACCAGGATTACAATAGTTTTTTGTCACTATTTATTTCCTTTATCACAACTGTGGAAAAAAGGACATTTACAAAAGACTTTTTGTTTCTCTTGGGACTCATCAACACAGCATTCAGGAAAAACATAATTTATGTAAGAACTTACCTGATAAATTCATTTCTTTCATATTAGCAAGAGTCCATGAGCTAGTGACGTATGGGATATACATTCCTACCAGGAGGGGCAAAGTTTCCCAAACCTCAAAATGCCTACAAATACACCCCTCACCACACCCACAAATCAGTTTAACGTATAGCCAAGAAGTGGGGTGATAAGAAAAAAGTGCGAAAGCATAAAAAATAAGGAATTGGAATAATTGTGCTTTATACAAAAAAATCATAACCACCACAAAAGGGTGGGCCTCATGGACTCTTGCTAATATGAAAGAAATGAATTTATCAGGTAAGTTCTTACATAAATTATGTTTTCTTTCATGTAATTAGCAAGAGTCCATGAGCTAGTGACGTATGGGATAATGACTACCCAAGATGTGGATCTTCCACGCAAGAGTCACTAGAGAGGGAGGGATAAAATAAAGACAGCCAATTCCGCTAAAAATAATCCACACCCAAAATAAAGTTTAAATCTTATAATGAAAAAAACTGAAATTATAAGCAGAAGAATCAAACTGAAACAGCTGCCTGAAGTACTTTTCTACCAAAAACTGCTTCAGAAGAAGAAAACACATCAAAATGGTAGAATTTAGTAAAAGTATGCAAAGAAGACCAAGTGGCTGCTTTGCAAATCTGATCAACTGAAGCTTCATTCCTATACGCCCAGGAAGTAGAAACTGACCCAGTAGAATGAGCTGTAATCCTTTGAGGCGGAGTTTTACCCGACTCGACATAGGCATAATGAAACAAAGATTTTAACCAAGATGCCAAAGAAATGGCAGAAGCCTTCTGACCTTTCCTAGAACCGGAAAAGATAACAAATAGACTAGAAGTCTTTCGGAAATCCTTAGTAGCTTCAACATAATATTTCAAAGCTCTAACTACATCCAAAGAATGCAACGAGTTTTCCTTAGAATTCTTAGGATTAGGACACAATGAAGGAACCACAATTTCTCTACTAATGTTGTTAGAATTCACAACCTTAGGTAAAAATGTAAAAGAAGTTCGCAACACCGCCTTATCCTGATGAAAAATTAGAAAAGGAGACTCACAAGAAAGAGCAGATAATTCAGAAACTCTTCTTAGCAGAAGAGATGGCCAAAAAGAAACAAAACTTTCCAAGAAAGTAATTTAATGTCTAGCGAATGCATAGGTTCAAACGGAGGAGCTTGAAGAGCCCCCAGAACCAAATTCAAACTCCAAGGAGGAGAGATTGACTTAATAACAGGTTTTATACGAGCCAAAGCTTGTACAAAACAAAGAATATCAGGAAGACTAGCAATCTTTCTGTGAAAAAAAGAACAGAAAGAGCAGAGATTTGACCTTTCAAGGAACTTGCAGACAAACCTTATCCAAACCATCCTGAAGAAACTGTAAAATTCTAGGAATTCTAAAAGAATGCCAAGAAAAAAGATGAGAAAAACACCAAGAAATGAAAATCTTCCAGACTCGATAATATATCTTCCTAGATACAGTTTTACGAGCCTGTAACATAGTATTAATCACAGAGTCAGAAAAACCTCTATGATTGAGAATCAAGCGTTCAATCTCCATACCTTCAAATTGAAGGATTTGAGAACCTGATGGGAAAAAAAGGACCTTGTGATAGAAGGTCTGGTCTTAACGGAAGAGTCCACGGTTGGCAAGTGGCCATCCGGACAAGATCCGCATACCAAAACCTGTGAGGCCATGCTGGAGCCACCAGCAGAATAAACGAACGTTCCTTAGAATCTTGGAAAAAGAACTATAGGCGGAAAGATATAAGCAGGATGATACTTCCAAGGAAGTGACAATGCATCCACTACTTCCGCCTGAGGATCCCTGGATCTGGCAGATACCTGGGAAGCTTCTTGTTTAGATGAGAAGCCATCAGATCTATTTCTGGAAGTCCCCATATTTGAACAATCTGAAGAAATACCTCTGGGTGAAGAAACCTTTCGCCCGGATGTAGTGTTTGGCGACTGAGATAATCCGCTTCCCAATTGTCTATACCTGGGATATGAACCGCAGAAATTAGACAGGAGCTGGATTCTGCCCATACAAGTATTCGAGAGACTTCTTTCATAGCCAGAGGACTGTGAGTTCCTCCTTGATGATTGACATATGCCACGGTTGTGACATCGTCCGTCTAGAAACAAATGAACGATTCTCTCTTTAGAAGAGGCCACGACTGAAGAGCTCTGAAAATTGCACGGAGTTCCAAAAATGTTGATTGGTAATCTCACCTCCTGAGATTCCCAAACCCCTTGTGCTGTCAGAAACCCCCATACAGCTCCCCAACCTGTCAGATTTGCATCTGTTGAGATCACAGTCTAGGTTGGAGGAACAAAAAGAAGCCCCCTGAACTAAACGATGGTGATCTGTCCACCACGTCAGAGAGTGTCGAACAATCGGTTTTAAAGATATTAATTGAGATATCTTTGTATAATCCCTGCACCACTGGTTCAGCATACAGAGCTGAAGAGGTCGCATGTGAAAATGAGCAAAGGGAATCGCATCCAATGCAGCAGTCATAAGACCTAGAATTTCCATGCATAAGGCTACCGAAGGGAATGATTGAGACTGAAGGTTTCGATAAGCTGAAACCAATTTCAGACACCTCTTGTCCGTCAGAGACAGAATCAAGAACACTGAATCCATCAGGAAACCTAAAAAGGTTACCCTTGTCTGAGGAATCAAACAAACTTTTTGGTAAATTGATCCTCCAATCATGTTCTTGAAGAAACAACACTTATAAAAGACTGAAAAGGTTCTTTCTAGAGAAAATGAGCAAAGGGAATTGAATCCAATGCTGTGGCCATAAGACCTAAAACTTCTATGCATATATAGCAACTGAAGGAAATAATAGAGACTAAAGGTACCGATAGACGGAACCCAATAACATTATCCCTTGTCTGATAGAGACAAGGACAGTGACACAAACTATCTGGAAACCTCAAAAAAGGTGACCCTTGTGTGAGGGATCAAGAGCTTTAGAAAAGAAGATCCTCTAACTATGTCCTGAAGAGTAAGTGAATCATATGAGATTCCGCATCCTCAGAAAATAATCTGAATGAAAACAGAAAAATGAAAATATGCATTTATTGTATCTAATGAAAACAAATAATGCTATCAAAGACCATAAAAAGGCAAAATAGTTTGAATAAAACTCCAAAACCCGGTTCCTCAAAAGAAACTGGAAGAAATACCCCAGAAGATTCCAGGTCTGAGCAGCGCTTGAACCCCATGGGTGCCCAGCCATGCTTCAACAGTACCCAAAATATATAGGACAGAAACACAGTTAAAGAAAGTGTTAGCCTTGCTGGAATAAAATCAAAGAAATTTTGGACAAAATAAATTTCAAAGAAGCCTTAACCTGCCCCTTACCAGCCAAGCTGGAATACGGCACGTACATCGCAAAATTAGGGAGCTGATTTCGAACTCCAATTATAGACATGTTACTTGGGAAAGAACTCAGGAATTCGTTCCTTAATAAGAACAACCAAACTAGTATAAGCTTAAAGTTTTAGTCTTAGAACTCAACCTTGAAGCCCAGAGTAACAGTTAAGAATTGAATCCAATTATAAAATAAATAATTGATTATCTTAGAACAAAGGAAATATGGATTTTTAAAAAAAAAAAAAAAATCACAAAATTCTTCTAGCTAAAAAAGCTAAAGACATAGATTAACCCTCATTTGCGAAAATATTCAATAAAATGAATACACAAATGAAATTATTAGCATGATAGTCCGTATTAAAGGACCAGCCAATACAGTGGACTTGCATAATCAATAAATGCAAAACAACAAGACAAATGCAACAGCACCTAGTCTAGTAAATGTTGTCCCTTTAACAATGCTAAAATAAATCATAATCTGATACTTGATCTTAAAGTAAACAGAGAAAATGAAGCAATTGCAATATCCAAATAAATCACAGGACCAAGAAAAGTACCTGAAACTAAATAATTTTCCATAAATAAGATACAACTATCTAAAGGAAAATAAATACTATTTTGCTATAGAAACAATAGCATAATTAGTAGAATTAGAGATAGTCCCAATAAATTGGAGAACCCTCCAAATTGAATTTAACTGCTGGCAAAGAATATAGTTTAAAACCTTTGAAGAAGGAATAAAAGAAAATTCTCAGCCTATTCCATTCCCTAGTATAGGGAATTGGAAAGAAAACCTCTAAAGAAATAAATAGGCAGAAATAATGTCAGCTAGTCTTAAAGAACTAGTTACCTTAATATCCAAAATAATCAACACCTTTTCAACAAAGAACAAATGTACTTTAATAATTGAAAAATAATAAAAAAGTAGATTTGTTAGTGTCAATATCTGATGAAGAAAATTTCTGAAAAAAAACATCAGAGAAGGATAAATCAGTATGTTGTTGGTCATTTGAAACTTCAATAATTAAATAAGAAGTGAAAAAGACCTAAAATTTTTATTAGAAGGCACGAAGTCAGACAAAGCCTTTAACATAGAATCAGAAAAATATTTCTTATAAGTCTTCTAAATATTTCTTGTAAGAAAAGAAAATATATAAAGCATAAATACTAATGGAATCCGCATGTAAAAGTATAACGTAAAATCTTATTACAAACCATAGCTAAAGATAAACATTTATAACATTTAAAATAAATGAACTTAGCTTTGGTAGAACTGAAACTCAGTTAAGCGTTTTTCCAAAAGTGGCTTCTGATTCAGAGTCCATTTGAGACATCTTGCAATATGTAATAGAAAAAACAACATATAAAGCAAAATTGATCAAATTCCTTAAATGACAGTTTCAGGAATGGGAAAAAAATGCCAATGAACAAGCTTCTAGCAACCAGAAGCAATAAATAATGAGACTTAAATATTGTGGAGACAACAATGACGCTCAAATTTTTTAGCGCCAAAAAAGCCGCCCACATTATTTGGCGCCTAAATGCTTTTGGCGCCAAAAATGGCGCCACATCCGGTAACGCCGACATTTTTTGGCGCAAAAACGTCAAAAAAATGACGCAACTTCCGGCGACACGTATGACGCCGGAAATGACAAGAAAATTTTTGCGCCAAGAAAGTCCGCGCCAAGAATGACGCAATAAAATTAAGCATTTTCAGCCCCCGCGAGCCTAACAGCCCACAGGAAAAAAAGTCAAATTTTAAGGTAAGAAAAAATTGAATTATTCATATGCATTATCCCAAATATGAAACTGACTGTCTGAAAATAAGGAACGTTGAACATCCTGAATCAAGGCAAATAAATGTTTAAACACATATATTTAGAACTTTATATAAAAGTGCCCAACCATAGCTTAGAGTGTCACAGAAAATAAGACTTACTTACCCCAGGACACTCATCTACATGTAGTAGAAAGCCAAACCAGTACTGAAACGAGAATCAGTAGAGGTAATGGTATATATAAGAGTATATCGTCGATCTGAAAAGGGAGGTAAGAGATGAATCTCTACGACTGATAACAGAGAACCTATGAAATAGACCCCGTAGAAGGAGATCATTGAATTCAAATAGGCAATACTCCCTTCACATCCCTCTGACATTCACTGCACGCTGAGAGGAAAACCGGGCTCCAACCTGCTGCGGAGCGCATATCAACGTAGAATCTAGCACAAACTTACTTCACCACCTCCACAGGAGGCAAAGTTTGTAAAAACTGATTTGTGGGTGTGGTGAGGGGTGTATTTGTAGGCATTTTGAGGTTTGGGAAACTTTGCCCCTCCTGGTAGGAATGTATATCCCATACGTCACTAGCTCATGGACTCTTGCTAATTACATGAAAGAAACTACAATTCAGTGTGGTAAATTATTTATGGACATTTTATTTGGAACACATTATTTACAGGGTTCTCTTTGTTTAATTCCTAAGTTCACTGCTATGTATATATAATTTATTGTATGTAAGTTCACATGCACTATTTATTTTATAGTGCAATAAAACCAATCAATTTGACACTAGTATCATGTGTGTTGATGTTTTACTTCACCAGTATGGATGGTCATAACAATATATGGCCATTGGTTTTTCTCTAAGGTTTGAGGCAAGAGTGCTTTTTTTTAGTACTTAAAATTTTCTTTTTTTTTATTTAATAGTTTATAAAATTAACTAGAGCACCGGTCTTTTATGACTTTTTGCCTGCCTATACTATACTTGTGCCCGGTTATTTTTGTTATTTACTACTAGTATATGTATACCCTGTGCACATGCTCAGTAGGATCTTGTTCCCCTGGAAGTGTGAATATAAAAAGACTATACAAAATTTGGTAATCCAAGTAAATTGGAAAATGTCTTAAAACTGCATGCTCTATCTGAATCCTAAAAGTTTATTTTGACTTGTGTCTATTTAAATTGATACCATTTTGGTGTTCTTCTACAGGCTTGTCCAGTCGATCAGGATCTGGAAACTTGATTGGAATTTACAATGGGAAGGAGTTTATTTTTGAAGAGAGTGGATGGTTTTTGATTAATGGATTCAAGATGCTTTGGCAATATGGCCTGAACTTCCTGCGTATGCACATGTGGGTGGAAGACATGATGGATAAATTCATGAGGTATCTCCATGTGATATTATCTACATAAAAATGTGCTTTTCCTAAAAGTACCTTTTTTAAGTTACAAAGGAATATAAACATCCCTAACCAAATTATACAGAATTGAAAAGTGTGTTCATTTTGAAGCATATTGCGGCGCCAAACTGGATTTCCAGCATGGCTATTGGCTAAGAGGTGGAAACGTCACCTCTCGGCCAAATAGCTGAAATAGCGTTTGCTGGTGGGCTGCTTTTAGCAGCTCAGTGTGGCGATTGCTTAGAACAAATAAATAAACTTTCAGCATTAAAGGGACAGTCAAGTAAAAAAAAAAATTCATGTTTCAAATAGGGCATGTCATTTTAAACAACTTTCCAATTTACTTCTATCACCAATTTTGCTTTGTTCTCTTGGTATGCTTACTTGAAAGCTAAACCTAGAAAGGCTCATATGATAATTTCTAAGTTCTTGAAGGCCGCCTCTTATCACATGCTTTATTTGCTTTTCACAACAGGGGAGAGCTAGTTCATGTAAGCCATATAGATAACGTGATTACGCCCGTGGATTGTGGCAGACACTGCACTAATTGGCTAAAATGAAAGTCAATAGATAATAAATAAATAAAATGGCATGTGATCAGGGGCTGTCAGAAGATGCTTGGATACAAGTTAATCACAGAGGTAAAAAGTGTTGGTTATGCAAAACTGGGGAATAGGTAATAAAGGGATTATCTATCTTTTTAAACATTAAAAATTCTTGTGTTGACTGTCCCTTTAAGTATTTTATACTTTATGAATGAAAGTCCTCTTTATTTGTTCCAATGGTAAATTTACTATCACTTTTAAAGGAATAGTAAACTCAAAATTAAACTTTCAGGATTCAAATATAGCATACAGTTTTAAACAACTTTACAGTTTGCTGCTATTATGTCATTTGCTTCATTCTCTAGGTATCTTTTTTTTTTTAATTGAAAAATACACCTAGATAGGCTTTTATTAACAGCAATGCACTACTGGGAGCTAGCTGCTGATTGGTGGCTGCAAACACATACATCTGGTCATTGGTGCACCTAATATATTCAGATAGCTCCCAGTAGTGCATTGCTGCTTCTTCAACGAAGCATACAGAGAAAATGAAGCAACGTTGATAATAGGAGTAAATTAGAAAGTTGTTAAGCCCCTTAACGACCGAGGACGTGTGAAGTACGTCCTACAAAAAAAAATACCATTAAGGACTAAGGACGTGCCTGACATGTCCACTGGGGTTTCAAGCGGCGGAAGCGATCCTGATCGCTTCCAGCCGCTTTTAAGGTATTGCTGTGATGCCTCGATATTTGCACACCGATGCAGAGAGAGCCATTCTGTGGGGGGAGAGGGGGGGAGGGTTAGAGAGCTGTTTAGGGGGGCTCAGGGAGGTTGGCGGGTAAGGGGGGATCCTACACTGCAGAAAATATATATTATGGAAAAAAAGGTTTAAAAAACCCAAACAAAACCTTTTTATTTTTATACTGGCAAACTTTCTACCGAAGACACTACAGAAAAAAGTTAATTTATATAATTAAATTTTTTATAGCAAAATGGTTACTGGCAGACAGCTGCCAGTACACAACATGGCAGCTAATAGGTAGAGGGGGGAGGGTACCAAGATACCAAGAGACTGAAGACAAATTGATAATAGAAGTAAATTAGACAGTTGCTTAAAATAGCATTCTCTATCTGAATCATGAAAGAAAAAAATTGGGTTTAGTGTCCCTTTAATGGTGAGAAAAACGTAGTATAATAATGTGGTCTTTAGCGGTAAGAAAAGTGGAAAAAACACCCTACTTGCATTTAAACCCAATCACATTTTCTCAAGTGCGCTAACCAGACATGTAAATATTAATATTTCACATTCCAATGTTCTTGACAGAAGAAGTTTATTTATATTATTATTCTGTTTATTCATAAGTCTATATTTCTTTATATGAGGGTTTGGTGGTAAAAAAATATCTATACCGATAGATAGATATAGGAATATATATTTAAAAATACATAGAACATATTCTGCTATGTGAAGAACATTGGAATGTGAAATATTTACAGTAAATACTGTACATAGTATAACACTTTATTAAATATGAATATTGCATAAATATGCTTTTACATGTTTTCATATACTTGACTGCAAAAGTCCTCCAATGCACTTATAAATATGTCTATTTATGTATATATGTGTTTTTACAAGGCTTTTAAAAGGTAATAGCTCTAAAAAATAAAAAAAGTCATGAATGAAAGTCATCTTCAATTAAAGATATTTATCTAACGGCGGGTGTGCAGACACGCAACTTTACTATCACTTTAATATTTCAAAACTCCAGTTTCAAAATGCTGCAAATTGCTTAAACCAGCTTGAGTCGCAGCACTTGCAGGTTAAAGGGACAGTAAACACCTTGTAATTACAAGACATTTCTGTTGTGTTGCTCTAGAATAGCATATTGCCTAAATGTTTTTAAAACACATTATCATCCCTTTTTATTGGGGATAAAAAGCTAACACCCCTATCATCAAGTTATTATAAAGCACCTTGTTTTGGAGTTATCTGATAAAGTCAATTAGGATATGAAGCAGGGTTAGCCTTGCAGTCAGCAGGTGCATTTTAGGTTCTGAGAGTTAGAAATTGCTCAATTTTAAAAACTAAATTACATGAAAAGAGGGCAAAAGAAATAAACTATTGAAAATTTCTATCATTACACACAACTAAAAATTTTATATACAAAGCTCAAGGTGTTTACACTACACTACCTTTTCCTTCCATAAGGCAGGGAGAGTCCACAACTTCAATCCTTACTGTTGGGAAATACAACACCTTGCCACCAGGAGGAGGCAATGATACCCCAGCCAAAGGCTTAACCCCTTAGTGACCAGACCACTTTTCCATTTTCTAACCGTTTGGGACCAGTGCTATTTCTTTCTAATGACACAGTGAGTCCACGGATCATCTCTAATTACTATTGGGGAATATCACTCCTAGCCAGCAGGAGGAGGCACCACAGCAAAGCTGTTAAATATCACCTCCCTTCCCTCCAACCCCAGTCATTTTCTTTGCCTACGTTAAGAGCAAGGAGGTGGTACGGTTTATGTGTCTGAAATAAGATTCTTCAGTCAAGATCTTTTTTTATTTTACAGCAGAGCAAGTTTGTTCTGCTCCTTCTTGGGGTTTAGCCGTAGCCCATTTCAGTCTCTTCAGTAGAGCAGTGGTGGCTTTTAAACAATTGGGAACTTGTGGGGTATAATCCTCACTGTGCCTCCCAAATAGTTTTGCTGCCCTAACCGGAAAGCCTGAGTAAGATTACTCAGTCTCTCTTTTCTTCTACAGGTCCATTTGAGGGAGAATGCCTCTCAAACCTAGTGAGCTGCCCTGCTGCCAGTCAGATTTACATTAAGGTAAGTGTTGAATTTAATTCTCTAAAAAGGGAAGAACATTTTTGGCACTTTAACAGTTAACTCTGTTGGGACGTTAAATACATTATCCTATTAACCTATAATAGGATTAATGTGAGGCAGTTTGTGCAGGCACCGGGGACGAGAGAACTCTTTATTTGATATGGCTCAGTTAGTCTTTTTTTCTCTGGTGTGTTCCGGTCAGGGGTATAACAACTTGGTAGTGTGTTTTACTTGTGGTTTCTCTTGGCGGTTTTACGGTCTGATAATGCCGGCCGGGAAGTGTCAGCTGGGTACGCCCACGATGGGCAGAGCTTTTCTGAAGCGGCAAAGGAGTTTTTGCTCGCTTTTTCGTCAACCCTTCCTGAGGGTCGGAAGGGTGAAGTACTTCGTTGCGGCTCTGCATTCTCAGAAGTCCAGGAGAACGATCACTTGATAGCCATTGGGAGCAGCTCTGGTTTGAGTCCGGATCTTTAACTTCTATTGACTCTGGTAACCAGCAGGACAGGTAGAGGCTGTCTGAGTTTCTCTAGAGCCGCTGCTCTGCTATTAGAAAATAAAAAATTACTTTTAACATTTAAAGGAACAGTAACGTTTTTTGACATAAATTTCAAGATTAAATAAAGCATTTTATTTTTTGTTCATTTATTGAGTAAAGATGGACCAAGAGGCCCTGCAAAATGTTACTTGTACTTTGTGCTTTGATGCTAATGTGGAATCACCAATCCCTTTTTGTTCTTCATATATTGAGAGAACATTGCATTACAGGGATAGACTTTTTAAGTTGAGCCAACATTGTCTGGGGTGGATGCTGTTCAGGGGTCTCCTGTTCAAGTAATGCCGCAGCTTTCTCCTCAAGTGTCCCAAACTTTATCGTCTACACATGCAGTGCCCTGCGTTTCCTCTCACACTCCAGTTGGAGTTACCTTGCAAGACATTGCTACCCACATATCCTCGGCGGTAACTGATGCGCTGTCTGCTTTTCCCATGCTGCAGGGAAAGCGCAAGAGGAAATGTAAAGAATCAATGAGTAAGGTTTCTGATAAAGTTGTGGCTATGTTGAATGTTCCCTCCCAGAAGTCTGAGGAGGAAGATACTTCGGTAGCATCTGAGGGTGAAATCTCAGATTCAGACAGTGTAATTCCTTCTTCTGATACTGAAGTTGTATCCTTCAGGTTTAAAATAGAGCCAAGCAGGAGCAGTCCAAACCTTCCTGGAGGCCCAACCAGTCTTGGAACATGGGGAAGCAATCTAAGAAGCCCGTTAGTGACTCTAAGTCAGCATGAAGGGTCTGCCCCCGATCCGGGACCAGATATTGTGGGGGGCAGACTTTCTTCCCTCAGGCCTGGGTTTGGGATGTTTCGGATCCCTGGGCGGTGGACATCCTATCCCAGGGATACAAACTAGAGTTAAAGATCTTACCTCCCAGGGGAAGGTTCTGCTCTCAAGATTATCTGTAGACCAGATAAAGAGAGGCGTTGTTACACTGTGACATTTCCGACCTGGGAGTGATAGTTCCTGTTCCAATACAGGATCAAGGATTGGGATTTTACTCCAATCTGTTCGTGGTTCCCAACTTTCAGACCTATTTTAGACCTCAAAAGTCTAAACAAGTTCCTCAGAGTACCGTCCTTCAAGATGGAAACTATGTGTTCCATTCTTCCCTTGGATCAAGAGGGTCAATTCATGACAACAGTAGAATTAAAGGATGCATACCTGCATGTTCCCATCCACAGGGATCATCACATGTTTCTGAGGTTTGCATTTCTAGACAAACACTTCCAGTTTGTGGCTCTTCCATTCGGCCTTGCCACAGCTCCCAGAATTTTTTCAAAGGTCCTGGGATCTATGTTGGCTGTGCTCCGGTTGCGGGGTATTGCAGTGGCGCCTTATCTGGACGACATTCTGGTTCAGGCGCCATCCTTTCAACAAGCAAACTCCCACACGGAGATGTTATCTTTTCTGCGTTTTCACGGATGGAAGGTGAACTTGGGAAAGAGTTCCTTGATTCCAGCCACAAGGGTAGTGTTCTTGGGAACCATAATAGATTCCTTATCAATGAAAATATTTCTGACAGAAGTCAGAAAGACAAAGATTTTTGACTCTTGTCTTGCCCTTCAGTCCTCTCCTCGGCCGTCAGTGGCCCAATGTATGGAGGTAGTTGGTCTGAAGTATTAGACAAAAAAAGAAGAAAAGAAGGCGCCACAATAGTGCAACATCAGTGGTGTATACACAGTCCCCCACTCCAACCAGTTGTACTTACAAGAAATAAAGCACTTGATAAGTGCCACTACGACAATTTGAGCTCTTATAGTCGCTCAGCAGACTAATCCTCGGTTTTCCTGGATGCCTCTGTGTAGTGTTGATGTCTTTATCCACAAACCAGTGCACATGGAAACAAGGGGGTGCTAATAGATTCAGACCAAACCATATGCTATATTAGCCGTTTCAAAGTGGTTTCCCCAGGCTTCAGCTAGATCTGGTTATAAGGCAATATGTTCAAATGATATCCGTGGAAAGTCTCATATATATATATATATATATATATATATATATATATATATATTATATATATATATATATAAAGACTTTTATTAAAACAATGTTAAAACACAACGTTTCTCGGTCTTACAACGACCGTTTCATCAGGTGAATTACATGCTTCAATTAACCACGGATTTAAATGTGTTTGTGAACGTTCTAAGGGATACAATGCGCATGCGCGAAAATTACCTTTCGCAGGGAGACCAATCATCTCACATACTGCATCGGCCAATCAGGATCGAATTAGAGTCGCACACCTTCAGGGTAAAGAAACTCTGTAAGTAGTGTTCTACAAAGTATCGATCTACATTCGATACACTGGTGTGACGGATTGTCTAAACATGAAATATGTAATATAATTAGCAGTAGCACAAATGTTAATCTTTCTGTATGATTCTTATTTGCCGGAAAAAAATCACGCTAACGCATTGCTGTTATCCCGTACATTCTATAAACAATAACAAAATGACAAGATCAGAATACAAACAAACATGAAAGGCAAGGCTACCTCTCCTTTACCTGACTAAAACTATACAATACATTCTTAGTCTATAACTGTAAAATTAAACACTTGATGCTATTCAATTCCTAGAGGTCCATTTGCTAAAACAGAAACTGTTGAACTAGTGTTGTTACGCTAACAGGCTAAAAGGTCCTAAACTCAAAGGAACAAAATTAGGTGACAGGACCACTTTAATCATGGTATTAGTACTTCCTAATGGCCCCACTCTAAAGTGTACATATTAGATATTGATTCTCAATGGAGGAGTCATAAGGTCCCCAAAAATACCATTGTGGACTAGACCCCTTAAAGTTATACTGGATAATTCCTATATAGGATTATATATACCAGTTGTAAGTAATATTCATTATAATAGAGTGTGTGTATACCCTTCTGAATGGGAGTATGTCATATACCCCTAATGGTTGAAAGCAGCCATGTCGATGTTCTCATTTAGCCCAAATGGGCTCAGAGTCTTCATCCTCCAGATCCAATATGTTTCTCTCTGTCTGAGGTAGAGAAATCTATTTCTACCGCATTTGGGAAGAACCTGTTCAAGTGGGTATATTCTAAAAATATGAACAGGTTCTTCTCAGGAAATCCTAATACCATGATTAAAGTGGTCCTTTCACCTAATTTTGTTCCTTTGAGTTTAGGACCTTTTTAGCCTGTTAGCGTAATAACACTAGTTCAACAGTTTCTGTTTTAGCAAATGGACCTCTAGGAACAGAATAGCATCAAGTGTTTAATTTTACAGTTATAGACTAAGAATGTATTGTATAGTTTTAGTCAGGTAAAGGAGAGGTAGCCTTGCCTTACATGTTTGTTTGTATTCTGATCTTGTAATTTTGTTATTGTTTATAGAATGTACGGGATAACAGCAATGCGTTAGCTTGATTTTTTCTGGCAAATAAGAATCATACAGAAAGATTAACATTTGTGCTACTGCTAATTATATTACATATTTCATGTTTAGATCCGTCACACCAGTGTATCGAATGTAGATCGATACTTTTGTAGAACACTACTTACAGAGTCTCTTTACCCTGGAGGTGTGTGACTCTAATTCGATCCTGATTGGCCAATGCAGTATGTGAGATGATTGGTCTCCCTGCGAAAGGTAATTTTCGCGCATGCGCATTGTATCCCTTAGAACGCTCACAAACACATTTAAATCCGTGGTTAATTGAAGCATGTAATTCACCTGATGAAACGGTCGTTGTAAGACCGAGAAACGTTGTGTTTTAACATTGTTTTAATAAAAGTCTTTTTATATATATATGAGACTTTCCACGGATATCATTTGAACATATTGCCTTATAACCAGATCTAGCTGAAACCTGGGGAAACCACTTTGAAACGGCTAATATAGCATATGGTTTGGTCTGAATCTATTAGCACCCCCTTGTTTCCATGTGCACTGGTTTGTGGATAAAGACATCAACACTACACAGAGGCATCCAGGAAAACCGAGGATTAGTCTGCTGAGCGACTATAAGAGCTCAGATTGTCGTTGTGGCACTTATCAAGTGCTTTATTTCTTGTAAGTACAACTGGTTTGAGTGGGGGACTGTGTATACACCACTGATGTTGCACTATTGTGGCGCCTTCTTTTCTTCTTTTTTTGTCTAATACTGCAGAACTATATACCAACTAACATCCTGAAGAAGCAGCAAGCCGCGGATTGATTATCCACCTGATATAGGAATTTTTTCCACCCACCCCTGGCAATAGAGGGGATTACCTCAGCTCGCTATCTAGTGTGTGTGACTCCATCCCCTGTCCTGGACAGTAGCACTACTGTATACGATAAGTGATATAACACTTATATGTTGTAGTACAGAATATTTGTGTATGAAAATAGCATTTTGGTGACACTATATAGTCACTGATATATGTACAGTTATTCATTGGATTATTTATACAGCACTTTAATGTCTGCAATATAAGATTGTTTGATATGTCTATGAGTAGCCAGTGGTAAAATCACTCTCACAAGTGATATTGCATTTATAGTAGGTTTGTTTATTATTATTATTTAATTGCACATTGTGTTATGGTTACACAAGACAGCTGATTAGTCAGTTTTTTTCCCACGATTGAGTATTATTGTGAGAACATTACACCGAGTATATGATACACTTTTTTAGTACATGTTCATAACATTTGGCGCATCCAATTTTTGTATTTATATGTAGTTGGTCTGATGGTAGCTGCCACGGACATCATTCTGTTTGCCCGGTTCCATCTCAGACCTCTGCAGTTATGCATGCTCAAACAATGGAACGGGGATTATGCAGATCTGTCTCTGCGTTTTACATCTGGATCAGACGACAAGAGATTCTCTTCCTTGGCGGTTCTCCGGATCATCTCTCCCAGGGAACCTGCTTCCGCAGGGTGATTGTCACCACGGATGCCAACCTGTTGGGATGGGGAGCAGTCTGGGGCTCGTTAAAGGCTCAGGGAATATGGACTCGGGAGGAGTCAGTTCTCCCCATAAACATCCTATCTTTAATGCTCTCCTGGCCTGGCCTCAGTTAGCTTCAGCCCGGTTTATCAGGTTCCAGTTGGACAACCTAACTTCAGTGGCTTACATCAACCATCAGGGAGGAACTCGGAGTTCCTTGGCCATGACAGAGGTAGCCAAAATTATTCAGTGGGCGGAAACCCACAACTGCTGTCTATCTGCAATTCACATTCCAGGAGAGGACAATTGGGAAGCAAATTTTCTGAGCAGACAGACCTTTCACCCGGGGGAGTGGGAACTCCAACCGGAGTGTTTTCCAATTTGATTCTCAAATGGGGACAGCCGGAGCTGGATCTCATGGCATCTCGACAGAATGCCAAGCTTCCGAGGTACGGGATCATCAGGCTGTACTGATAGATGCACTTGCGGTTCCTTGGAACTTCAATCTAGCATACCTATTTCCTCCGTTCGCTCTCCTTCCATGGGTCATTGCTCGAATCAAACAGGAGAGGGCGTCGGTGATCCTCATTGCACTGACGTGGCCTTGCAGGATCTGGTCTGCAGACCTAGTGGAGATGTCATCTCTTCCACCTTGGAGACTTCCACTGAGGAAGGACCTTCTACTTCAAGGGCCCTTCCTTCATCCAAATCTTGTTTCTCTGAAGCTGACTGCTTGGAGATTGAACCCTTAATTATATCTAAGCGTGGTTTTTCTGAGTCGGTCATTGAGACTATGATTCAGGCTCGTAAGCCTGTTACCAGAAAGATTTACTATAAGATATGGCGTAGATATCTGCATTGGTGTGAATCCAGAGGCTAGAGTTTGGATTCCTAGAATTTTGTCTTTTCTCCAGGAGGGTCTGGAGAAGGGATTATCTGCTAGTACCTTGAAGGGACAAATTTCTGCCTTATTTATATTGTTGCATAAACGTCTGGCGGACTTGCCAGATGTGCAATCCTTTTGTCAGGCCGTGGTCAGAATCAGGCCTGTGTTCAAACCTGTTACTCCTCCCTGGAGTCTTAATCTTGTTCTTAAAGTTCTTCAACAGGCTCCGTTTGAGCAGATGCATTCCTTAGATATTAAGATGTTATCTTGGAAAGTTTTGTTTCTTGTTGCAATTTCTTCTGCTCATAGAGTCTCAGAGCTCTCGCCGTTGCAGTGTGAATCCCCTTACCTTATTTTTCATTCGGATAAGGTAGTTCTGCGTACTAAGTTAGGTTTCCTCCCTAAAGTGGTTTTGGATAGGAACATTAATCAACAAATCATTGTTCCTTCTTTGTGTCCTAACCCTTCTTCTCATAAAGAGCGTCTGCTGCACAACCTAGATGTGGTGCGTGCGTTGAAGTACTATTTACAGGCGACTAAGGAGTTTCATCAGTCTTCTGCTTTTTTGTTTTCTCTGGGAAACGCAAGGGTCAGAAAGCTACGGCTACTTCTCTTTCTTTGTGGCTGAAGAGTATAAATCGTTTGGCCTATGAAACTGCTGGATAGCAGCCTCCTGAGAGAGTTACGGCTCATTCCACGAGGGCTGTTTCCTGTTCCTGGGCATTCAAAAATGAAGCTTCTGTGGAACAGATTTGCAAGGCTGCAACTTGATCCTCTCTACACACTTTTTTTCCAAATTCTATAAATTTGATACTTTTGCCTCAGCTGAGGCTTCTTTTGGGAGACAGGTTCTTCAAGCAGTGGTGCCTTTTGTTTAGGTTCCCTGTCTTGTCCCTCCCTTATCATCTGTGTCCTCTAGCTTGGGTATTGATTCCCAATAGTAATTAGAGATGATCCGTGGACTCACCGTGTCATTAGAAAACGAAATTTATGCTTACCTGATAAATTTATTTATTTATTGCCACGGTGAGTCCACGGCCCGCCCTGTTTTCTTTAGACAGATTTTTGTATTGTAAACCTCAGGCACCTTTGCACCTTGTGTAACTTCCTTTCTCTCTTTTCCTTCGGTTGAATGACTGGGGTTGGAGGGAAGGGAGGTGATATTTAACAGCATTGCTGTGGTGCTCTTTGCCGCCTCCTGCTGGCCAGGAGTGATATTCCCCAATAGTAATTAGAGATGATCCGAGGACTCACCGTGTCAAGAAATAAATAAATTTATCAGGTAAGTATAAATTTAGTTTTCTCCAACATAGGTGTGTCCGGTCCACGGCGTCATCCTTACTTGTGGGATATTCTCTTCCCCAACAGGAAATGGCAAAGAGCCCAGCAAAGCTGGTCACATGATCCCTCCTAGGCTCCGCCTACCCCAGTCATTCTCTTTGCCGTTGTACAGGCAACATCTCCACGGAGATGGCTTAGAGTTTTTTAGTGTTTAACTGTAGTTTTTATTATTCAATCAAGAGTTTGTTATTTTGAAATAGTGCTGGTATGTACTATTTACTCAGAAACAGAAAAGAGATGAAGATTTCTGTTTGTATGAGGAAAATGATTTTAGCAACCGTCACTAAAATCCATGGCTGTTCCACACAGGACTGTTGAGAGCAATTAACTTCAGTTGGGGGAACAGTGAGCAGTCTCTTGCTGCTTGAGGTATGACACATTCTAACAAGACGATGTAATGCTGGAAGCTGTCATTTTCCCTATGGGATCCGGTAAGCCATGTTTATTACGATCTTAAATAAGGGCTTCACAAGGGCTTATTAAGACTGTAGACTTTTTCTGGGCTAAATCGATTCATTATTAACACATATTTAGCCTTGAGGAATCATTTATTCTGGGTATTTTGATATAATAATATCGGCAGGCACTGTTTTAGACACCTTATTCTTTAGGGGCTTTCCCAAATCATAGGCAGAGCCTCATTTTCGCGCCGGTGTTGCGCACTTGTTTTTGAGAGGCATGACATGCAGTCGCATGTGAGAGGAGCTCTGATACTTAGAAAAGACTTCTGAAGGCGTCATTTGGTATCGTATTCCCCTTTGGGCTTGGTTGGGTCTCAGCAAAGCAGATACCAGGGACTGTAAAGGGGTTAAAGTTAAAAACGGCTCCGGTTCCGTTATTTTAAGGGTTAAAGCTTCCAAATTTGGTGTGCAATACTTTTAAGGCTTTAAGACACTGTGGTGAAAATTTGGTGAATTTTGAACAATTCCTTCATGTTTTTTCGCAATTGCAGTAATAAAGTGTGTTCAGTTTAAAATTTAAAGCGACAGTAACGGTTTTATTTTAAAACGTTTTTTGTACTTTGTTATCAAGTTTATGCCTGTTTAACATGTCTGAACTACCAGATAGACTGTGTTCTGAATGTGGGGAAGCCAGAATTCCTATTCATTTAAATAAATGTGATTTATGTGACAATGATGCCCAAGATGATTCCTCAAGTGAGGGGAGTAAGCATGGTACTGCATCATTCCCTCCTTCGTCTACACGAGTCTTGCCCACTCAGGAGGCCCCTAGTACATCTAGCGCGCCAATACTCCTTACTATGCAACAATTAACGGCTGTAATGGATAATTCTGTCAAAAACATTTTAGCCAAAATGAACACTTATCAGCGTAAGCGCGACTGCTCTGTTTTAGATACTGAAGAGCATGACGACGCTGATAATAATGGTTCTGAAGGGCCCCTAACCCAGTCTGAAGGGGCCAGGGAGGTTTTGTCTGAGGGAGAAATTACTGATTCAGGGAACATTTCTCAACAAGCTGAACCTGATGTGATTACGTTTAAATTTAAGTTGGAACATCTCCGCATTCTGCTTAAGGAGGTATTATCCACTCTGGATGATTGTGACAAGTTGGTCATCCCAGAGAAACTATGTAAAATGGACAAGTTCCTAGAGGTCCCGGGGCTCCCAGAAGCTTTTCCTATACCCAAGCGGGTGGCGGACATTGTTAATAAAGAATGGGAAAGGCCCGGTATTCCTTTCGTCCCTCCCCCCCATATTTAAAAAATTGTTTCCTATGGTCGACCCCAGAAAGGACTTATGGCAGACAGTCCCCAAGGTCGAGGGAGCGGTTTCCACTTTAAACAAACGCACCACTATTCCCATAGAGGATAGTTGTGCTTTCAAAGATCCTATGGATAAAAAATTAGAAGGTTTACTTAAAAAGATGTTTGTTCAGCAGGGTTACCTTCTACAACCAATTTCATGCATTGTCCCTGTAGCTACAGCCGCATGTTTCTGGTTCGATGAGCTGATAAAGGCGGTCGATAGTGATTCTCCTCCTTATGAGGAGATTATGGACAGAATCAATGCTCTCAAATTGGCTAATTCTTTCACCCTAGACGCCACTTTGCAATTGGCTAGGTTAGCGGCTAAGAATTCTGGGTTTGCTATTGTGGCGCGCAGAGCGCTTTGGTTGAAATCTTGGTCAGCTGATGCGTCTTCCAAGAACAAGCTACTTAACATTCCTTTCAAGGGGAAAACGCTGTTTGGCCCTGACTTGAAAGAGATTATCTCTGATATCACTGGGGGTAAGGGCCACGCCCTTCCTCAGGATCGGCCTTTCAAGGCAAAAAATAAACCTAATTTTCGTCCCTTTCGTAGAAATGGACCAGCCCAAAGTGCTACGTCCTCTAAGCAAGAGGGTAATACTTCTCAAGCCAAGCCAGCTTGGAGACCAATGCAAGGCTGGAACAAGGGAAAGCAGGCCAAGAAACCTGCCACTGCTACCAAGACAGCATGAAATGTTGGCCCCCGATCCGGGACCGGATCTGGTGGGGGGCAGACTCTCTCTCTTCGCTCAGGCTTGGGCAAGAGATGTTCTGGATCCTTGGGCGCTAGAAATAGTCTCCCAAGGTTATCTTCTGGAATTCAAGGGACTTCCCCCAAGGGGGAGGTTCCACAGGTCTCAGTTGTCTTCAGACCACATAAAAAGACAGGCATTCTTACATTGTGTAGAAGACCTGTTAAAAATGGGAGTGATTCATCCTGTTCCATTAAGAGAACAAGGGATGGGGTTCTACTCCAATCTGTTCATAGTTCCCAAAAAAGAGGGAACGTTCAGACCAATCTTAGATCTCAAGATCTTAAACAAGTTTCTCAAGGTTCCATCGTTCAAGATGGAAACCATTCGAACTATTCTTCCTTCCATCCAGGAAGGTCAATTCATGACCACAGTGGATTTAAAGGATGCGTATCTACATATTCCTATCCACAAGGAACATCATCGGTTCCTAAGGTTCGCATTCCTGGACAAGCATTACCAGTTCGTGGCGCTTCCTTTCGGATTAGCCACTGCTCCAAGGATTTTCACAAAGGTACTAGGGTCCCTTCTAGCTGTGCTAAGACCAAGGGGCATTGCTGTAGTACCTTACTTGGACGACATTCTGATTCAAGCGTCGTCCCTTCCTCAAGCAAAGGCTCACACGGACATTGTCCTGGCCTTTCTCAGATCTCACGGATGGAAAGTGAACGTGGAAAAGAGTTCTCTATCTCCGTCAACAAGGGTTCCCTTCTTGGGAACAATAATAGACTCCTTAGAAATGAGGATTTTTCTGACAGAGGCCAGAAAAACAAAACTTCTAGACTCTTGTCGGATACTTCATTCAGTTCCTCTTCCTTCCATAGCGCAGTGCATGGAAGTGATCGGTTTGATGGTAGCGGCAATGGACATAGTTCCTTTTGCGCGCATTCATCTAAGACCATTACAACTGTGCATGCTCAGTCAGTGGAATGGGGACTATACAGACTTGTCTCCGAAGATACAAGTAAATCAGAGGACCAGAGACTCAATCCGTTGGTGGCTGTCCCTGGACAACCTGTCACAAGGGATGACATTCCGCAGACCGGAGTGGGTCATCGTCACGACCGACGCCAGTCTGATGGGCTGGGGCGCGGTCTGGGGATCCCTGAAAGCTCAGGGTCTTTGGTCTCGGGAAGAATCTCTTCTACCGATAAATATTCTGGAACTGAGAGCGATATTCAATGCTCTCAAGGCTTGGCCTCAGCTAGCGAGGGCCAAGTTCATACGGTTTCAATCAGACAACATGACAACTGTTGCGTACATCAACCATCAGGGGGGAACAAGGAGTTCCCTAGCGATGGAAGAAGTGACCAAAATCATTCTATGGGCGGAGTCTCACTCCTGCCACCTGTCTGCTATCCACATCCCGGGAGTGGAAAATTGGGAAGCGGATTTTCTGAGTCGTCAGACATTGCATCCGGGGGAGTGGGAACTCCATCCGGAAATCTTTGCCCAAGTCACTCAGCTGTGGGGCATTCCAGACATGGATCTGATGGCCTCTCGTCAGAACTTCAAAGTTCCTTGCTACGGGTCCAGATCCAGGGATCCCAAGGCGGCTCTAGTGGATGCACTAGTAGCACCTTGGACCTTCAAACTAGCTTATGTGTTCCCGCCGTTTCCTCTCATCCCCAGGCTGGTAGCCAGGATCAATCAGGAGAGGGCGTCGGTGATCTTGATAGCTCCTGCGTGGCCACGCAGGACTTGGTATGCAGATCTGGTGAATATGTCATCGGCTCCACCTTGGAAGCTACCTTTGAGACGAGACCTTCTTGTTCAGGGTCCGTTCGAACATCCGAATCTGGTTTCACTCCAGCTGACTGCTTGGAGATTGAACGCTTGATCTTATCCAAGCGAGGGTTCTCAGATTCTGTTATCGATACTCTTGTTCAGGCCAGAAAGCCTGTAACTAGAAAGATTTACCACAAAATTTGGAAAAAATATATCTGCTGGTGTGAATCTAAAGGATTCCCTTGGGACAAGGTTAAGATTCCTAAGATTCTATCCTTCCTTCAAGAAGGATTGGAAAAAGGATTATCTGCTAGTTCCCTGAGGGGACAGATTTCTGCCTTGTCTGTGTTACTTCACAAAAAGCTGGCAGCTGTGCCAGATGTTCAAGCCTTTGTTCAGGCTCTGGTTAGAATTAAGCCTGTTTACAAACCTTTGACTCCTCCTTGGAGTCTCAACGTAGTTCTTTCAGTTCTTCAGGGGGTTCCGTTTGAACCCTTACATTCCGTTGATATTAAGTTATTATCTTGGAAAGTTTTGTTTTTAGTTGCAATTTCTTCTGCTAGAAGAGTTTCAGAATTATCTGCTCTGCAGTGTTCTCCTCCTTATCTGGTGTTCCATGCAGATAAGGTGGTTTTACGTACTAAACCTGGTTTTCTTCCAAAAGTTGTTTCTAACAAAAACATTAACCAGGAGATTATCGTACCTTCTCTGTGTCCGAAACCAGTTTCAAAGAAGGAACGTTTGTTGCACAATTTGGATGTTGTTCGCGCTCTAAAATTCTATTTAGATGCTACAAAGGATTTTAGACAAACATCTTCCTTGTTTGTTGTTTATTCCGGTAAAAGGAGAGGTCAAAAAGCAACTTCTACCTCTCTCTCTTTTTGGATTAAAAGCATCATCAGATTGGCTTACGAGACTGCCGGACGGCAGCCTCCCGAAAGAATCACGGCTCATTCCACTAGGGCTGTGGCTTCCACATGGGCCTTCAAGAACGAGGCTTCTGTTGATCAGATATGTAGGGCAGCGACTTGGTCTTCACTGCACACTTTTACCAAATTTTACAAGTTTGATACTTTTGCTTCTTCTGAGGCTATTTTTGGGAGAAAGGTTTTGCAAGCCGTGGTGCCTTCCATTTAGGTGACCTGATTTGCTCCCTCCCTTCATCCGTGTCCTAAAGCTTTGGTATTGGTTCCCACAAGTAAGGATGACGCCGTGGACCGGACACACCTATGTTGGAGAAAACAGAATTTATGTTTACCTGATAAATTACTTTCTCCAACGGTGTGTCCGGTCCACGGCCCGCCCTGGTTTTTTTAATCAGGTCTGATAATTTATTTTCTTTAACTACAGTCACCACGGTACCATATGGTTTCTCCTATGCAAATATTCCTCCTTAACGTCGGTCGAATGACTGGGGTAGGCGGAGCCTAGGAGGGATCATGTGACCAGCTTTGCTGGGCTCTTTGCCATTTCCTGTTGGGGAAGAGAATATCCCACAAGTAAGGATGACGCCGTGGACCGGACACACCGTTGGAGAAAGTAATTTATCAGGTAAACATAAATTCTGTTTTTTACATTTCTGTGGTGTTTGTGTTTAGCTGTAATTTTCCTCTTAATCATTTACTGTACCCACACATATTACATACCGTTTTCTTGCCATTAAATGGACTTTCTAAAGATACCATTATTTTCATTATATATTATAATTTACTCTATAAAAAAAAATATGATGAAAAAATGGGGAAAAACTGTCAGGGTGCCAGGAATCAGACTGAGACGAGAAGAGCAAAAATAATCACACATTTATTAATAGCAAAAAATAATGAAAAGTCCACAAGTCAAATAACAAGCCAGGAATCAAAACCAGAGCTGGTAGTCAGACGAGCCAAGTCAGGAGCCAAAGCGAATAGTCAGACGAGCCGGAATCGGGAACAAGGAAAACAGCAGAGTCAGGAACAAGCCAGGGATCAGGAACCAGGAAGGACGTCAGGCAGCCAGGTAATACACAGGAGCTTTCACAAACAGGTCTGTGACAAGGCAAAGCATACTGAACAGAGGCCCTTTAAATAATAAGTGACGACATCACAAGGTGAGTAAAATGGCTGCCAGCAGCACATGGCAAACACAACAGGGAAAAAACCCTGACAAAAACACACTTTTTCTAACTTTGACCCCCAAAATCTGTTACACATCTACAACCACCAAAAAACACCCATGCTAAATAGTTTCTAAATTTTGTCCTGAGTTTAGAATTACCCAATGTTTACATGTTCTTTGCATTTTTTGCAAGTTATAGGGCAATAAATACAAGTAGCACTTTGCTATTTCCAAACAATTTTTTTTCAAAATTAGCATATATTAGCGTTGACATGTATTGATCTAGGCCCATTTTGGTATATTTCATACCACCATTTCACCGCCAAATGCGATCAAATAAAATTTGTTTTCACTTTTTCACAAACTTAAGGTTTCACACTGAAATTTTTTACAAACGGCTTGTGCAATCATGTCACAAATGGTTGTAAATGCTTCTCTGGTATCCCCTTTGTTTAGAAATAGCAGATATGTATGGCTTTGGCATTGCTTTTTGGTAATTAGAAGGCTGCTAAATACCGCTGCGCACCACACTTGTATTATGCCCAACAGTTAAGGGGCTAATTAGGTAGCTTGTAGGGTTAATTTTAGCTTCAGTGTAGAGATCAGCCTCCCTCCTAGACCCCCCTCAAACAGCTCTCTTCCCTCCCCTACCTCACAATTGTCACCGCCATCTTAAGTACTGGCAGAAACTCTGCCAGTACTAAAATAAAAGGCTTTTTTTTTTTTTTTTAAATATTCAGTCTGCAGTGATGGATCCCCCTTAGCCCCCAACCTCCCTGATTCCCCCCCCCCCCCATACACCTCTCTAACCCTCTCCCCTCTACCTATTTGCCGCCATCTTGGGTACTGGCAGCTGTCTGCCAGTACCCAATATGCCCCAGATAATGTGTTTTTATTTTTATTTAAAAAAACTATTTTCTGTAGTGTAGCTGCCCCCCCTCAATACCCTACCCCCTCTCCCAGATCCCTTGCAAAACCATTGATTCCCCCCCCCCCCCTCTGTGTTCTTCCTTCCTACACATTTTAAATGCAACTTAATAAATTAGGTGCACGTGCGCATGCCGCCCCCAACCACCTGGCCGCACTCCTGCTCCGACGAGCAACCAGATGTGAGATGCGATCCGTATCCAGGAACATTGATGGGCCGCCCACCCGCCTCCCTGCTACAGCTCCCACCCACCAACGATCAGCACTGTCACCAGATGGCTCCCTCTGCATCGGTGGGTAAAAAAGGGGATTGCAGTGATGCCTCAATATCAAGGCATCACTACAATACCCTGGAAGCGATCACGATCGCTTGCAGAGCTTCAAACCCCAGAGGATGTGCCAGGCACGTCCTTGGTCGTTAAGGGTAGTTTTTTGGAGGACATACATGGCTCATCCTCGGTCATTAAGGGGTTAAATATCCCTCTCCCCCCCCCCCCCCAAACATTCTTTGCCTTTCGTCACTATAGGAGGTGGCAGAGACGTGTCAGAAGGTTCGGATAGTCCTGCAATGGGTATGTTCCCTTCAAGAAAGGACTGGAGTTTAAGTAATCATGTCAACCTCTCAGTGAGAGTATTGATGAAAGTTAGAGTCTGCAGATGCAGGGAAAGTTTTTTTCTGCAAACCCATCCAGACTGTCGCCTAACATCTCCTGAGCAATCAGTGTTGACGAGTTTCACTGCTTGCTGTTACACACTCAAGTCCATGTCAGAAGCGTCGCTGCAAGACTGTCACACTTGAGAGGCTGTGCCTGTTCCACAGCATGGAGGGCAAAACCGTTTTATATATAGACTTTTGCTATACAGGGTCACCGTGTGGCTCCTTTATGCCTCGATAGGATCAAGGGTTAATATCTCCTTCAGAGAGATTATTTGAACAGCTAGGGGTTATTTATAACTGCTTTAATGTGAGAGGGCTCATAGACTGTATCATAGACTGTATGATTTTGGCTTGGAACAAACAGGTTTCACTTTCGTTTTTGAGTGTTTCGCAGCTCATAATAGCTTAGTGCCTTTTTCATAGAACTCCGGGTCCATTCCATCATCCTATCCATCTTGTTTCTCTGACTGCTTGGAGATTGAACGCCTAGTTCTGTCTAAGCGTGGTTTTTCTGAGTCGGTCATTGAGACCATAATTCAGGCTTGCACGCCTGTTACTAGAAATATTTACCATAAGGTATGGTGTAAATACCTTTTTTTGTGTGAATCCAAGGGCTACTCTTGGAGTAGATTCAGGATCCCTAGGATTTTGTCTTTTCTCCAGGAAGGCCTGGAGAATGGATTGTCAGTCAGTTCACTGAAGGGCCAGATTTCTGCCTTATCTATCTTTTTAGCCTTTGCATTCCATAGATATTATTATCTTGGAACGTTTTGTTCCTTATTGCCATCTCTTCTGGTCAAAGAGTCTTGGGAACTCTCAGCTTTGCAATATGAGTCGCCTTATTTTATCTTTCATGCTGATAAGGCGGTTCTTCGTACTAAGTTTGGTTTTCTTCCAAAAGTGGATTCGGATAGGAATATCAGGAAATTGTTGTTCCTTCTTCTTATAAGGAACATTTGTTACACAACCAGGATGATGTGCGTGCTTTAATATTTTATCTACAGGCGACTAAAGAGTTTCGCCTGTCCTCTGCCCTTTTTGTTTGTTTTTCTGATAAACGTAAAGGTCAGAAAGCTACTGCTACTTGTCTTTCTCTCTGGTTGAGAAGTATAATTTGTTTTGCTTATGAAAATGCTGGTCAGCAGCCTCCTGAGAGAATTACGGCTCATTCATTCAGATTTGCAAGGCTGCAACTTTTTCCAAATTTTTAAATTTGATACTTTTGCCTCGGCCGAGGCTTCTTTTAGGAGAAAGGTTCTTCAAGCAGTGTTGCCTTCTGTTAGGTCTGCCTGTCTTGTTATCCCTCCCTAGTCATCTGTGTCCTCTAGCTTGGGAATTGGTTCCCACTAGTAATTGATGACGTTGTGGACTCACCATATCTTAGGAAAGAAAACAAAATTTATGCTTACCTGATAAATGTATTTCTTTTCGGATATGGTGAGTCTACGACCCCTCCTTTTAATTTGAGTTATTTTTTTATTTTTTTTCAGGCACCTCTACAGCTTGTGTTATTCCTTTTTTCCATTTCCTTTCAGTCAAATGACTGGGGGTTCTGGGTAGAGGAGTGACACTTAACAGCTTTGCTGTGGTGCTCTTTGCCTGCTCCTGCTGGCCAGGAGTGATATTCCACACTAGTAAGTGATGACGTTGTAGACTCACCATATCCAGAAATAAATACATTTATCAGGTAAGCATACATTTTGTTTTTTTGTCTATCCTTCTGTGGATATACCTTAGCTATGGAGGACTCTGATACTACATTAGAAGGTTCCGCTCCTTCTGTACTGCTTAATAATTCCTGTTTATATTGTGAGGAGGCTGTGGTTTGCCCGCCTGCTCAATTTTGTTCAATTTGCCTAAGCACTGTTCTAAAGTCTAAGAAGGGAGACAAGTCTGCTAATACTCATAGCGCTATTAGCCCCTCTGAGACGTCTACCTCTCAGAATCTGTGTCCCGAGAGATTACTACCTTTTTTAGACTACCCCCTCCACATGCAGTTCCCCACGGCTCAATTAATCCTCCATCTGTAGGGGGCTTTTTTCCTGCGGACTTTATCATGCAGTTACAATTGGCGGTGTCTGCGGTCCTGAGTGCCTTACCTCCCTCTAGCAAATATAAGAGAAAGGTTAAACATAGTTCTCCTGACCTAGAGTCATCTAAATATTTTGTTGGATTTAGCTACTATATCCCAGCTATCCGAGTATAAGTTAACCTCTGTAGCTTCAGAGGGTGAACTTTGAGTCGGAGACTTCAGTTTCTAAACCTCCTTCAGCGGAGTAACCCTCCTTTAGATTTAAAACTGAGCATTTGCGTTTTTTATTAAAGGAGGTTCTGTCTACGCTAGAGGTTTCAGAGGCTACACTCCCTGAGGAACCTAAGATCCCTAAATTAGACAGGGTTTATAAAGACAGGAAGGTCCCTCTGACTTTTCCTGTGCCAGTTAAGATGGCGAACATTATTAGTAACGAATGGGAAAGAATAGGAACTTCTTTTTCCCCCTCGTCTACTTTTAAAAAAATGTTTCCCGGTCCCTGGGGCTCCATTCCTAAGGTGGATGGCGCTATTTCTACGCTGGCTAAGCATACTACTATCCCCTTGGAGGATAGTTTTTTCTTTTAGAGAGCCTATTGATAAGAAAATGGAAACTTTTCTGAGGAAGATGTTTCAACATACAGGGTTTTTATTTAAACCGGTGGCACCTGTAGCCGCGGTTGCTGGAGCAGCTACTTACTGGTGAGACACTCTGTCTGAGCTCTTTGAGGTGGAAACTCCCCTAGAGGAAATTCAGGAGAGAATTAAAGCTCTGAGAATTGCTATCTCCTTCATCTGTGACGCAAATATGCAAATTATTTGCCTAAATGCAAAGGCTTCTGGGTTTGCGGTTCTAGCCGGCCGGGCTCTTGGTCTGCGGATATGAGTACTTGGCAGCAGGCTCAGTCCTGGAATAAGTCCAAACAGACTAAGAAGCCCGCCAAAAATAAATCGTCATGAAGGGGCTCGGGATTGGATAGAGTAGGGGGCAGACTGTTTCGTTTTTGGTTCCTATGCATGTCTGCTATTTCGGAACAAAGTGACCCTAAAAAAGATTTTAAAATAATTAGAATTTTCACTGTGCATGTTTTCTGTAAATATCAGTGAGAACCCCAACGTTTGTGAAAAGAATCCTCTTTTTGTTTTTTTGTTTTGTTTCCTAAATTATTGCATTTTGCATTTATCTGACTGCCAGCTGTTAGCATGAAATATACCAAAATAGGCCTAGATCAATACCTTGGGTTGTCTATTCTTAAAATATAACGTTTATTTGGGCAGTTATACAATAGCAAATAAACCATTAACCCTTTGCCTGAACATATCTAAAAATCCCCTTTCAGAGTTGTGATTCACATCGGCAATTAGCTGCCTTTTAATTACCAAAATCAATACCAAACCCATAATGTCTACTATTTATAAACAAAGGGGATCCCAGAGAAGCTTTTACAACCATATGGCTTATGGCTGCACACATTATGTATAAATAATTTCAGTGAGGAACCCAAAGTTTGGGAAAAGGTGTATATATATATATATATATATATATATACATATATATATATATATATATATATATATATATATACATACATATACATACAGGTGGCCCTCGGCCCTCGGTTTACGCCGGTTCAATTTGCGCCGGTTCAGAATAACAACCTTTTTTTCCAGTAATGTGACTGCTATTAAAAAGATTTGGAAAGCAAAGTGCACTAATTAAAATAGCCAGTAGGTGGAGCTGTCCGCTTGTTTTGCAGCAAAGTTATGCAACTTAACAGCCTGAAATTGATCTGTGTACACAGAGCAAACATTAGCTATAGAACAACAAGTTTTAGCAGCCACTTCCCTATTATCTTCCTGTCCAGCTGCTTGAGGTGAGGGTGCCTAACTGCTTAATCACTGCAGATTGAAATGCATAGAATAGGGGAAGACCCAATATTATCTAACATGCTAACAATGCAGAGAACTGATTGCAGAAAAATGCAAGTAAAAAAACGTTTTTGTTTATTAAACTTAGTTTGATGATGATGCAGTCTGTTGTGTGATTATTTAAATAGGTGCTGTTAGCAAATGTTTTTGTTCATTAAACTTAGTTTGATGATACAATCTCTATTATTAGGTTTATAATGCTGTTTAGCATTTAAAGTCTTCATTTCAAAGCTTTAAAAATAATGTATTAGGGGTTACTTATGACAATTTTGAGAGGGGCCTGGAACCTAACCCCCTCACTTCCCATTGACTTACATTATAAACTGGGTTTCAATTTACAACGGTTTCTATTTACAACCATTCCTCCTGGAACCTAACCCTGGCGTAAACTGAGGGCTACCTCTGTGTGTGTGTGTGTGTGTGTATATATATATATATATATATATATATATATATATATATATATATATATATATATGTTATATATATATATGTATGTGTGTGTGTATATGTATATATGTGTATATATATATATATATATATATATATATATATGTATATAGAAAATAGAAAGAAAGTCCGGACAAGCGGCTCAAAACAAGGTTCCTTTATTTAGATGTAGCGTGTATAAAAACAGCATTAGCTCTGCAAAAAAATAGAAAAGACTGTTTGCAGGCAAAATAGTAGCATGGCCAGAGTTTAAGGGCTGTTAGGAGCACAAAGATGGGCTTGTCTACGCGTTTCAGCTCCTATGGAGCCTTACTCATAGACTGCATACTGCCCATTCTCATATGCAAATTAATATAGGCTTGCCTAACTTGTAATTGGATGTTTAGGGCCCTTTCCTGCTAACTAGTGCACATACCTATAGGGGAGGGACAAGGGGGTATGAGTTTAAATAAGAATACTTGCATGTGTTTATTATGTATATATGCACATAGGAGAGAAAACAAAACAAAGGGTTTAACAGTGAAGGAGTAACCATTAAACCCCTACACTATATATCACCTATCATTCTATGTAATAAATGTTTATTAATGTATGTATATGGGCACATATTTGAATGAACATGAAACTGCAGTTATGTATAGGTGTACCCATACTCCCTGTCTTATCTAATTAAGGATACACATATATGAGTACACACACGTGTGTTTATATGCAACCTAAGGCAAAAAATATATAGTACTAATAATAACTTAACCACTGGAAATTCATATTCTGTAGATATGTAATTTTCTTGGTAATAATTCTATTCTGTTCCTATGTAGAATATTATTATGGTACTTAATTGCCTAAAGGGAGCATAATCTCCTTTACTGAAGTTAAGAGCAGGTAAGGGACAATTGTGTGGGACCTCAATACTGTGATAAACAGTTAAGTTCAGAGGCTACACTACTAATCAACTCATTCATTAATATCTAGGTTAACTACCCCTATATTGCTATTATTACTCAGGATAATACCCCCTATTGTGTAATTAATCAACTTGACCTCTATTTGATTATGTAATAATCATTACAGGTCGTTGGTTATTCGGATATGAGGAAGGAGGAAAATTAAAGAAAATTAGAATTAGGATACAATGGAATAATGAAACAGAGTGGGGAGGGATACTGGACCAGGGACTACACTAGATTACCAATGGTTGATAAGGTCTGTTTCTATATTTAGACCTGAAGGTTGCCTAGTCCCCAAGGTGAAGATCCAAAAGACCTCCTTTCTAAGGAGGTCCTTGGATCTATCACCTCCCCGTGGTCTCTTTGGAATGTGGTCTATGACTATCCATGTAAAGTCTCTGACATCTCTATGATGCACTTCTATGAAGTGCTTGGCCGCCCCTGTGGTTAGGATACCCCGCTCAATGTCATTGAGGTGGGCTCGTATCCTCTCTCTTGCTTCTCGAGAGGTACAACCCACATACTGCTTGTCACATGTCAAGCATGTGATCATGTAGATGATAAAGGTAGATCTACAATTTGTGCAAAAGGAATGTGAATATACTTTTTGCGTGATTGTGGATTGAAATGTCCTATTTACACTGACATATCCACAGGCCTTGCATGTGCTATTACCACACTTATAATGCCCTTTTTGTGTTAGCCAACTGCTCTTTACTTTCGGCTTTTTTATTGTATTGCGTTTGGCAACACAAAGCAACCTTCCTTAATTTCATCTTTCAAAATATCATCAGCTAGCAGAATCGGAAGATTTTTCCGTAGTATTCTGCAAACCGCATAATATTGTGAACTGTAAATAGTCACAAATGTAGGCCTATTCCTTGTTGACTTTTGTTTAGGCCTTTCCTCAAGTAAAGTGGACCTATCTTGTTGTGAGACCTCATTGAAAGCTCTGAGTATGGTCATTCTATTGTACTCTCTCTCAAGGAATTTTTGTGTGAGAGATTCGCTCTCACGCAAAAAACTACCGTCCTCGGAGCAGTTGCGTCGTAACCTTAAAAACTGACCCTTTGCTATCCCATAGCTTGTATGCTTGGGGTGGCAACTCCTAGCATGAGGGAATGTGTTGGATGTTATTGGCTTAATATATAGTGAAGTGCTGACTCTATTCTCCACAGGTAGTCCTATCAAGATGACATCCAAGTATGGGGTCTGGGTTTTATCAAAACTGGTGGTGAAACTTAAACCCACCTCATTGTTGTTAAGATACTCACAAAAAGCCTCTCTGTCTTCATGAGAGCCAGACCACACAATTAGGAGGTCATCAATGTAGCGTTTATAGCTGGTAATTGATGATAGGAAGGGATTCTGGTCTGAATATAGGTGCGTCAACTCCCACCAGCCCATGAAAATGTTTGCATAGGCTGGTGCGAATTTCGCACCCATAGCAGTCCCTCTTAGTTGGAGATAAAAACTCCCTGAGAACTCAAAATAGTTGTGTGTTAGTAAAAAATCTAACACTCTCACTATATATTCTTTTAGATCAGCATTGTAGACACTGAATTTGTCCAGCATATATCTTGTGGCTGCTATCCCCTTGTCATGTGGGATGGCCGAATATAGCCCAACCACATCGACCGTAAGCCAGCCCATTTCATCATTCCAGGTATGATCTTGCATCAATCTCAGGAGATGTTTAGTATCCCTTAGATACGATGGCAATCCATATACCAGGGGCTGTAATAGAGATTCCATCCAATTGGATCAATTTTCAAAAAGAGATCCAATTCCTGAAACGATCGGACGCCCTTTCACCTCCTCCAAGGACTTATGGACCTTGGGGAGGTGATGAAATATCGGGACCACTGGATGTTGAACATTCAAAAAATCGAATGTTTCGTCATCTATCAGTCCCTGGAATCTACCATCGTCAAGCAGGTCCAAAAGGAGGGCCCCAAAGCGTTGTGTTGGATCCCCAGGCAATCTTGTGTATACATCTTTATCAAGTAATTGCCTTTCTGCTTCCTTGATATAATAGGATTTATCCAAAACTACTATGGAGCCCCCCTTGTCGGACTGCTTGATGATTATGTTATCCCTTTCACGTAGTTTCTTAAGAGACAATCTTTGTTTTGATGTTAAGTTGTCTTTTTCCCTAGTCTGAGATTGTGATGTTTCTCTTTCCAGTTTGAGGAGATCTTCTTCCATCCTTTTATGGAAGCTCTCTAGTATTTTGACCCCTACATTGCGTGGGGTAAAAGATAGATTTTGGCTTATAGCCAGTATGACTATCTATTGCTGCTTCATCTGATGAATTTTCAGATTCCAGCAAATATAGATTCAGAAAATCCCTAGCTTCTACTGGGTTGAGATAATCGTGCCTAGCACTTGTGTTAGATTCAGGAAACTCCTTCTCTATTACAGGATTAAGTTGGTAAAACTTCTTGAGAGTGAGGCCACGTATAAATTTATTTATATCTATCAAAGTATCAAAGACATTGATGTAGGGACAAAATTAAGGCCCAAACTCAAAACATCTAACTCTAATTCAGTTAGAGAAACACTGGATAGATTTATGATGTTGGATCCTTGTATTTGTTGGACTGCTTGCCTCTCCTCAATTGATACTAGTCTCGCTGAGACCCCTGTCTTGTGGACCCTCTTCCTCCTCCTCCTCCTTCTCCTAATCCCTGGGCCAACTGAGAAACCTGTTGGCCTATGGTCTCATCTACTGCCTGTACTGACTGAGCTTTCTTATATTTATTTCCCCTGGGTGGCTTAGGGGCATCTGAATTTTTTAGAATAGCTTTATTCGGTTCCAGACTCTCAGTGGTCTGAATATTAGCTGATATAGCGCTAGGCAGAGAAGGCAGTGAGGGCGGAGGGTACAACTGTGATGTATTGGTTCCAGGTACTGCTTCTTCATCATCAGAGGATTGTCCACTGGACATGAAGGCCACAATATGTGTGTATGTATATATATATATATAAATTTGGGGGGGAATTTTGAGAATTTGAGCCGTTGTCTTTCCAAATGGGCCCTGAACCCTTTGCCATAACGTGTCTAATTAGTGGCCTTCTGAATACAAAAAGAGCAATGGTAAACCCATACATGCCTGCTAATTCTGAACACAGTGGATGCTAGAGAACCTATTGCAAGCATTTGTCTTATGACTGCAGTTATATGTAAATTATTTCAGTGAGGAACCCAACATGTGTGAAAAACTTAAAGGGATACTAAACCCATTTTTTTTCTTTCATGATTCAGATAGAGCGTGCAATTTTAAGAAACTTTCTAATTGACTCCTATTATCAATTTTCTTCATTCTCATGCTATCTTTATTTGAAAGCAGGAATCTAAGCTTAAGTGCCGGCCCATTGTTGTTTCAGCACTTGGGTAGCGCTTACTGATTGGTGGCTAAATGTAGCAAGCTCTACCCAGGTGCTTAACCAAAAATGGGCCGGCTCTTTCCCTTACATTCCTGCTTTTTCAAATTAAGATAGCAAGAGAATGAAGAAAAATTGATAATAGGGATAAATTAGAAAGTTGCTTAAAATTGCAGGCTCTATCTGAATCATGAAAGAAAAGAATTTGGGTTTAGTATCCCTTTAATGATTTTATTATTAGTTAGAAAGCAACAGGTTTTTGGGGGCTATGATGAGCAGTATTTTTTTTTTTTTTTTACTTTTTTGCGGACATTTCCAATAATTTCATAATTCTGTGAATTATTAGCTAGTTGAAACTGTTATCCACTAAAAGCTTTTTTTATTCAACAAAAAAAAAGGTTCATAGATAAATCAAAAAAACACGGGCTTTATTTCTGTTTAAATTGAGTGATGGTAAAAAAGGCTAAAAAAAATTCCAGTAGAGCAAGTTTTTCTCTAAAATTTCCGATTAGTGAAGGGGTTAAAGGGACAGATAACACCAGAATTTTTGTTGTTTAACCCCTTAACGACACGAGTCGTACAGGGTACGTCGCACACAACCTGGTCTTTAAAGACCAGCGACGTACCCTGTACGACTTTGGGGATTAAAGCGGCTGGAAGCAATCCTAATCGCTTCCAGCCGCTTTACGGTTATTGCAGTGATGCTTCGATATCGAGGCATCCTGCAATAACATTTTCCCCCCATCCGATGCAGAGAGAGCCACTCTGTGGCCCTCTCTGCACCGGCATCGATGGCCGCAATCGTTGGTGGGTGGGAGCTGACCGTGGGAGGCGGGTGGGCGGCCATCGATGAAAGACTGAAGAGAGGTGGGCGGGATCGGGGGCGGGGTTGTCGGGAGAGCGCACAGGAGCGCGCGCGTGCATGGGAGGCGGCGGGTGGGCGCGTGCACGGGGAGGGAGCGGGTGGGAACCGCTACACTACAGCAAAAACATTTCATATGAGTGGCAGTAAGGGGGGATAAAAATCCCTAACAAAAGTAAATCTAAGGATCTGGGAGCGGGTGGGGATTGGTCTGTGGGGGGGGGGGGGGGGAAGCTACACTACAGAAAAAATGGAAATTTTTTTTTAAAAACATTTGTATTTGCAAACAGGGTACTGGCAGACAGCTGCCAGTACCCAAGATGGCTCCCAGTAAGGTAGAGGTGGAGGGTTAGAGAGCTGTTTGGGGGGGGGGGGGGGGGTCAGGGAGGTTGGGGGCTAAGTGGGGATCCTACACAGCTGCATATGTAAATATGCTATACAATTTTTTTAAAATTTTAAATATACCTTTTATTTTAGTACTGGCAGACTTTCTGCCAGTACTTAAGATGGCGGGGACAATTGTGGGATGGGGGAGGGAAGAGAGCTGTTTGGGAGGGATCCTGGGGTGTGATGTGTCAGGTGGGAGGCTGATCTCTACGCTAAAGCTAAAATTAACCCTGCAAGCTCCCTACAAACGACCTAATTAACCCCTGCACTGCTGGGCATAATACACGTGTGGTGCGCAGCGGCATTTAGCGGCCTTATAATTACCAAAAAGCAACGCCAAAGCCATATATGTCTGCTATTTCTGAACAAAGGGGATCCAAGAGAAGCATTTACAATCATTTATGCCATACTTGCAAAAGTTGTTTGTAAATAATTTCAGTGAGAAACCTAAAATTGTGAAAAATTTTACTTTTTTTTTTTATTTGATCGCATTTAGCGGTGAAATGGTAGCATGAAATATACCAAGATGGGCCTAGATCAATACTTGGGATTGTCTACTACACTACACTAAAGCTAAAATTAACCCTAGACGCTCCCTACATGCTCCCTAATTAACCCCTTTACTGCTGGGCATAATACACGTGTGATGCGCAGTGGCATTTAGCGGCCTTCTAATGACCAAAAAGCAACGCCAAAGTCATATATGTCTGCTATTTCTGAACAAAGGGGATCCCAGAGAAGCATTTACAACCATTTATGCCATAATTGCACAAGTTGTTTGTAAATAATTTCAGTGAGAAACCTAAAGTTTGTGAAAATATTTGGGGAAAAAGTGAACAAATTTTTTTATTTGATTGCATTTGGTGGTGAAACGGTGGCATGAAATATACCAAAATGGGCCTACATCAATACTTTGGGATGTCTTCTAAAAAAAAATATATACATGTCAAGGGTTAATCAGGGATTCCTGAAAGATATCAGTGTTCCAATGTAACTAGCGCTAATTTTGAAAAAAAGTGGTTTGGAAATAGCAAAGTGCTACTTGTATTTATGGCCCTATAACTTGCAAAAAAAACAAAGAACATGTAAACATTGGGTATTTCTAAACTCAGGACAAAATTTAGAAACTATTTAGCATGGGTGTTTTTTGGTGATTGTAGATGTGTAACAGATTGTGGGGGTCAAAGTTAGAAAAAGTGTGTTTCTTCTGTTATGTGTGATCAGTCCACGGGTCATCATTACTTCTGGGATATAACTCCTCCCCAACAGGAAATGCAAGAGGATTCACCCAGCAGAGCTGCATATAGCTCCTCCCCTCTACGTCAGTCCCAGTCATTCTCTTGCACCCAACGACTAGATAGGATGTGTGAGAGGACTATGGTGATTATACTTAGTTTTTATGACTTCAATCAAAAGTTTGTTATTTTATAATAGCACCGGAGCGTGTTATTACCTCTCTGGCAGACTTTGAGGAAGAATCTACCAGAGTTTTTACTATGATTTTAACCGGAGTAGTTAAGATCATATTGCTGTTCTCGGCCATCTGAGGGAGGTAAAAGCTTCAGATCAGGGGACAGGGGCAGATGAATCTGCATTGAGGTATGTAGCAGTTTTTATTTTCTGAATGGAATTGATGAGAAAATCCTGCTATACCGTTATAATGACATGTATGTATACACTTCAGTATTCTGGGAATGGTACTTCACCGGAACTACTCTGTTAAAGGTCACTAATCTTTTTAATAAGTATTATATCATGTTAAACGTTTTTGCTGGAATGTAGAATCGTTTACATTGCTGAGGTACTGAGTAAATAAATGTTTGGGCTTTATTTTCCACTTGGCAGTAGTTTGCTTTGAATTGTGACAGTTTCGTTTCTCTTCACTGCTGTGTGTGAGAGGGAGGGGCCGTTTTTGGCGCTCTTTGCTACGCATCAACAATTTCCAGTCAACTATTATTATTTTTCCTGCATGATCCGGTTCATCTCTGACAGATCTCAGGGGTCTTCAAACTTCTTGAAGGGAGGTACATTCTCTCAGCAGAGCTGTGAGAATTTTTTATATTGACTGGGGATAAAGACGTTACTCAATAATTTTTATGTCAATTTATTTTTGTTATCTTATTAATGGGAACAAAACCTTTGCTAAAAGTTGTGTTGTTTTAAAGTTGATGCTATAACTGTTTCTCAGTTCATTATCTCAACTGTCATTTAATCGTTTAAGTACCTCTTTGAGGCACAGTACGTTTTTGCTAAAAAAGATTATAACCAGGTTGCAAGTTATTGCTAGTGTGTTAAACATGTCTGACTCAGAGGAAGATATCTGTGTCATTTGTTCCAATGCCAAGGTGGAGCCCAATAGAAATTTATGTACTAACTGTATTGATGCTACTTTAAATAAAAGTCAATCTGTACAATGTGAACAAATTTCACCAATCTGCGAGGGGAGAGTTATGCCGACTAACTCGCCTCACGCGGCAGTACCTGCATCTCCCGCCCGGGAGGTGCGTGATATTATGGCGCCTAGTACATCTGGGCGGCCATTACAGATAACATTACAAGATATGGCTACTGTTATGACTGAAGTTTTGTCTAAATTACCAGAACTAAGAGGCAAGCGTGATCACTCTGGGGTGAGAACAGAGTGCGCTGACAATACTAGGGCCATGTCTGATACTGCGTCACAGCTTGCAGAGCATGAGGACGGAGAGCTTCATTCTGTGGGTGACGGTTCTGATCCAAACAGATTGGATTCAGATATTTCAAATTTTAAATTTAAATTGGAGAACCTCCGTGTATTACTAGGGGAGGTCTTATCAGCTCTCAATGATTGTAACACCGTTGCAATACCAGAGAAACTATGTAGGTTGGATAAATACTTTGCGGTACCGGCGAGTACTGACGTTTTTCCTATACCTAAGAGATTAACTGAAATTGTTACTAAGGAGTGGGATAGACCCGGTGTGCCGTTCTCACCCCCTCCAATATTTAGAAAGATGTTTCCAATAGACGCCACCACTCGGGACTTATGGCAAACGGTCCCTAAGGTGGAGGGAGCAGTTTCTACTCTAGCTAAGCGTACCACTATCCCGGTGGAGGATAGCTGTGCTTTTTCAGATCCAATGGATAAAAAATTAGAGGGTTACCTTAAGAAAATGTTTGTTCAACAAGGTTTTATTTTGCAACCCCTTGCATGTATCGCGCCGATTACGGCTGCGGCAGCATTTTGGATTGAGTCTCTGGAAGAGAACCTTAGTTCATCTACGCTAGACGACATTATGGACAGGCTTAGAGTCCTTAAACTAGCTAATTCATTCATTTCGGAGGCCGTAGTACATTTAACCAAACTTACGGCTAAGAACTCAGGATTCGCCATACAGGCACGTAGGGCACTGTGGCTAAAATCCTGGTCAGCTGATGTTACTTCTAAGTCCAAATTACTTAATATACCTTTCAAGGGGCAGTCCTTATTTGGGCCCGGTTTGAAAGAAATTATCGCTGACATTACAGGAGGTAAGGGCCACGCCCTACCTCAAGACAAAGCCAAAGCTAAGGCTAGACAGTCTAATTTTCGTCCCTTTCGGAATTTCAAAACAGGAGCAGCATCAACCTCCACTGCACCAAAACAGGAAGGAGCTGTTGCTCGTTACAGGCAAGGCTGGAAGCCCAACCAGTCCTGGAACAAGGGCAAACAGGCCAGGAAACCTGCTGCTGCCCCAAAGACAGCATGAACCGAGAGCCCCCGATCCGGGACCGGATCTAGTGGGGGGCAGACTTTCTCTCTTCGCCCAGGCCTGGGCAAGAGATGTTCAGGATCCCTGGGCGCTAGAGATCATATCTCAGGGATACCTTCTAGACTTCAAATTATCTCCCCCAAGAGGGAGATTTCATCTGTCAAGATTGTCAACAAACCAGATAAAGAAAGAAGCGTTTCTACGCTGTGTACAAGATCTGTTATTAATGGGAGTGATCCATCCGGTTCCGCGGTCGGAACAAGGACAAGGGTTCTACTCAAACCTGTTTGTGGTTCCCAAAAAAGAGGGAACTTTCAGACCAATCTTAGATTTAAAGATTCTAAACAAATTCCTAAGAGTTCCATCGTTCAAAATGGAAACTATTCGGACAATCTTGCCCATGATCCAAAAGGGTCAGTACATGACCACAGTGGATTTAAAAGATGCTTACCTTCACATACCGATCCACAAAGATCATCACCGGTATCTACGGTTTGCCTTCCTAGACAGGCACTACCAGTTTGTAGCTCTTCCATTCGGATTGGCTACGGCCCCAAGAATCTTCACAAAGATTCTAGGTGCCCTCCTGGCGGTACTAAGACCGCGAGGGATTTCGGTAGCTCCGTACCTAGACGACATTCTAATACAAGCTTCAAGCTTTCAAACTGCCAAGTCTCATACAGAGTTAGTTCTGGCATTTCTAAGGTCGCATGGATGGAAAGTGAACGAAAAGAAGAGTTCTCTTTTTCCTCTCACAAGAGTTCCATTCTTGGGGACTCTTATAGATTCTGTAGAAATGAAGATTTACCTGACAGAGGACAGGTTAACAAAGCTTCAAGATGCATGCCGTGTCCTTCATTCCATTCAACACCCGTCAGTAGCTCAATGCATGGAGGTGATCGGCTTAATGGTAGCGGCAATGGACATAGTACCTTTTGCACGCCTACACCTCAGACCGCTGCAATTATGCATGCTAAGTCAGTGGAATGGGGATTACTCAGATTTGTCCCCTACTCTGAATCTGAATCAAGAGACCAGAAATTCTCTTCTATGGTGGCTTCATCGGCCACACCTGTCCAGGGGGATGCCATTCAGCAGGCCAGACTGGACAATTGTAACAACAGACGCCAGCCTATTAGGTTGGGGCGCTGTCTGGAATTCTCTGAAGGCTCAGGGATTATGGAATCAGGAGGAGAGTCTCCTTCCAATAAACATTCTGGAATTGAGAGCAGTTCTCAATGCCCTTCTGGCTTGGCCCCAATTAACAACTCGGGGGTTCATCAAGTTTCAGTCGGACAATATCACGACTGTAGCTTACATCAACCATCAGGGAGGGACAAGAAGCTCCCTAGCAATGATGGAAGTATCAAAGATAATTCGATGGGCAGAGTCTCACTCTTGCCACCTGTCAGCAATCCACATCCCGGGAGTGGAGAACTGGGAGGCGGATTTCTTGAGTCGCCAGACTTTTCATCCGGGGGAGTGGGAACTTCATCCGGAGGTCTTTGCCCAAATACTTCGACGTTGGGGCAAACCACAGATAGATCTCATGGCGTCTCGCCAGAACGCCAAGCTTCCTCACTACGGGTCCAGATCCAGGGATCCGGGAGCGGTTCTGATAGATGCTTTGACAGCACCTTGGAACTTCGGGATGGCTTATGTGTTTCCACCCTTCCCGCTGCTTCCTCGATTGATTGCCAAAATCAAACAGGAGAGAGCATCAGTGATTCTAATAGCACCTGCATGGCCACGCAGGACTTGGTATGCAGATCTAGTGGACATGTCATCCTGTCCGCCTTGGTCTCTACCTCTAAGACAGGACCTTCTGATACAGGGTCCGTTCAAACATCAAAATCTAACTTCTCTGAAGCTGACTGCTTGGAAATTGAACGCTTGATTTTATCAAAACGTGGTTTTTCTGAGTCGGTTATTGATACCCTGATACAGGCTAGGAAGCCTGTTACCAGAAAGATTTACCATAAAATATGGCGTAAATACCTATACTGGTGTGAATCCAAACGTTACTCCTGGAGTAAGGTTAGGATCTCTAGGATCTTGTCCTTTCTACAAGAAGGCTTAGAAAAGGGTTTATCGGCTAGTTCATTAAAGGGACAGATTTCAGCTCTGTCCATCTTGTTACACAGGCGTCTGTCAGAAAATCCAGACGTCCAGGCCTTTTGTCAGGCTTTAGCTAGGATCAAGCCTGTGTTTAAAGCTGTTGCTCCACCATGGAGTTTAAACTTAGTTCTTAACGTTTTACAGGGTGTTCCGTTTGAACCCCTTCATTCCATTGATATAAAATTGTTATCTTGGAAAGTTCTGTTTTTAATGGCTATTTCCTCGGCTCGAAGAGTCTCTGAGTTATCAGCATTACATTGTGATTCTCCTTATCTGATTTTTCACTCAGACAAGGTAGTTCTGCGTACTAAACCTGGGTTCTTACCTAAGGTAGTTACTAACAGGAATATCAATCAAGAGATTGTTGTTCCATCCTTGTGTCCAAATCCTTCTTCAAAGAAGGAACGTCTTCTACACAATCTGGATGTAGTTCGTGCCCTCAAGTTCTACTTGCAGGCAACTAAAGGTTTTCGTCAAACTTCTTCCCTGTTTGTCGTTTATTCTGGACAGAGGAGAGGTCAAAAAGCTTCTGCTACCTCTCTCTCCTTTTGGCTTCGTAGCATAATACGTTTAGCCTATGAGACTGCTGGACAGCAGCCTCCTGAAAGAATTACAGCCCACTCCACTAGAGCTGTGGCTTCCACTTGGGCCTTTAAGAATGAGGCCTCTGTTGAACAGATTTGCAAGGCTGCAACTTGGTCTTCGCTTCATACTTTTTCCAAATTTTACAAATTTGATACTTTTGCTTCTTCGGAGGCTATTTTTGGGAGAAAGGTTCTTCAGGCAGTGGTTCCTTCTGTATAATGAGCCTGCCTATCCCTCCCGTCATCCGTGTACCTTTGCTTTGGTATTGGTATCCCAGAAGTAATGATGACCCGTGGACTGATCACACATAACAGAAGAAAACATAATTTATGCTTACCTGATAAATTTCTTTCTTCTGTTGTGTGATCAGTCCACGGCCCGCCCTGTTTTTAAGGCAGGTAAATATTTTTTAAAATTTTACTCCAGTCACCACTTCACCCTTGGTTACTCCTTTCTCGTTGATTCTTGGTCGAATGACTGGGACTGACGTAGAGGGGAGGAGCTATATGCAGCTCTGCTGGGTGAATCCTCTTGCATTTCCTGTTGGGGAGGAGTTATATCCCAGAAGTAATGATGACCCGTGGACTGATCACACAACAGAAGAAAGAAATTTATCAGGTAAGCATAAATTATGTTTTTTTTCCCTAATATTTTATCATTTTTTTAAAGTAAATGATAAGATATGATGAAAATAATGGTATCTTTAGAAAGTCCATTTAATGGCGAGAAAAACGGTATATAATATGTATAGGTACAGTAAATGAGTAAGAGGAAAATTACAGCTAAACACAAACACCGCAAAAAAATAGCCCTGGTCCTTCAGGGAAAGAAATTGAAAAATGGCCTTGGTCCTTAAGGGGTTAAAAAGATAGATAATCCCTTTTATCACCCATTCCCCAGTTTTTCATAACCAACACAGTTATAATAATACGCAATTACCTTTGTATCCAAGCCTCTGCAGACTGCCCCTTTATTTCAGTTCTTTTGAAAGACTTGCATTTTAGCCAATCAGTGCTCACTTCTTGGTAAATTCACGTGCGTGAGCACAATGTTATCTATATGAAACACATGAACTAACGCCCTCTAGTGGTGAAAAACTGTCAAAATGCATTCAGATTAGAGGCGGCCTTCTAAGAAATTAGCATATGAACCTCCTAGGTTTAGCTTTCAACTAAGAATACCAAGAGAACAAAGCAAAATTGATGATAAAAGTAAATTGGAAAGTTGTTTCAAATGACATGACCTATTTGAATCATGAAAGTTTTTTTTGGACTTGACATGACTGTCCCTTTTTAATAATTCTTTTTTTTGGCCTTTCTAGTGAGCCTGGGACAAGTAGAATTCTTATGCATAAGCGGTGTTTAATTTCATTTTAACCTCGGCACATTCTAAATAAAATATGAGAACAAATAAATACAGAATTAAAAGAATGGGATATTTATTTTTTAAATTTATATTTATTCTTGTGTTTTGCAGGATTTATCGCTACCAGTCTTTTGATTACTCATTCTCCAGCACAGAATCTTTACTTCATGCTGCTGGGGGCAATGACTTCATTGAGAGGCTTAACATGACTATTGATGAGAGCTTGCAGAAATCTGGCTTTTCTCAGAGGTTTATCGATGATATAGTGAATCCAGCAATGAGAGTAAACTATTTACAGGATGTAAAAATCAATGGCTTTGTTGGTGAGAACATTTTTAAAATTGTAAGATCTACATTTTATTTTAATGGGACATGAAACTGAAAATTTCTAATTTTGTCTTAAAAGGTCATGTTAAACAATTATGTTTCATAATTCATTTTAAATTTTATGCACCCTTTTCTTGTAATGTTCCTTCTAAAATCGCTTATTTTCCAAAACTCCCCTGTGGGACTCATTAAATTAGTTCTATCAGGGGGGTCTACCTTGGTAGGAAGATGGCAGCATGTTATCCGTATTGTACTTACGCAGTGGTTTCAGTGATGTTGATGTCATCGCCGCCTGTCTCAGCGTCCGAGAGTAGCCGACATGCTCTATCTATTGCAGAGCTATTCTGTGAACGGAACGGCTGTAGGCAAGTAAGGAGCGCAAAAAATTACCCCTAGTAATGATGAGCTGTCACGCCTGCCTCAGTGTCAGTAAAATACAATACCTACACGAAGTATAGGTACGGTACGGAGTAACCCAGAAATTAAGGTGGAGATAGGGATAACAACCAGCCAGAAGCTCTGGATGCAGTCCGGACTGTACAGTACTAGATCAATCTGGAGATACTGAGCAAGGACAACTAGTACTGCAAAAGGATACAATCCGGAAGTACTGGAAACAGTCACCAGGGGTCAGACTTAAGCGTAGTCAAAGACAATCCAGGTCAGCAACAGTAAGGCAAACAATCCAGCGAGGTACAAGGGGTTAAAGCAAAGTGTAGTCAAATATCAAATAAAACAGTAGATCCAATGAAGTACCAAGAGGCAGAGAAAAAGGCAGAGTCCAGACTCTAAATCAAAGTCTGTAACAGTGAGCAATCCAAAAGAGCAATAAACAGCACACCCTGAGTAGAAACTCAATAAACAGACAATGACTGCTGAAAGAGCTGGGTTTATATAGGCAGAGTAATTGCCAATTACCTGCAGCTGCAGGCAGGTGGAACCAAAGTGCAGGAAAACAAAAAGCTAACTAGGCAAAAGAAACAGACTGCAATCCAGTTGCAAGAAAAGCACATAGCAAAAGCAACAGTCCAGGAAGCTGAGGCCCAAAGTTCAATCCCAGGGGTGTGACATGATATTGGGGTATCTTCAGATGGTGATGTTTCTTCTGGGAATTAGGATCCCTCATCTGATATATAGAACCTGACAATTCCTCCTTTATATTTAAAGTTGAACATATTCTTTTTTTAAAAGAGGTCTTAGTTACTTTAGAGATTGAAGATCCTAAGTCTTCTGATAATCTTTGTAATTGTTTAAATTCAGTATTTAAAACTGTTGTTACTCTCCCTGAAGTATTCCCTGTGCATGATTGCTAGGGAATGGTCTAAGCCAGGTGTGTCTTTTAATCCTTCTGCAAGGTTTAAAAGGTTATATCCTTCACCTACAGCTAGTCTAGAGTTTTGGAAAACAGTTCACAAAGTGGATGGGGCCATTTCCACTCTAGCTAAACGTACTACTATTCCTTTGGAAGACAGTACTTCTTTTTAGGGTCCTTTTAGACAGGAAGTTAGAATCCTTCCTTATAAGGGCCTTTTTAAATACTGGTTATATTCTCAGGCAAGCTATTTATATTGATGGTGTAACTGCTGCTTCTACTTAATGGTTGTCCAGTCTTTCAGAGCAGTTTTCTGATGACCCTGTTAGTTCTTATCTATTAAGTTTGCTTCAGAGTGCTCATTCTTTTATTTTTAATACTGTGTTTAAAAATTATGAAAATCAATATCAAGAACATGTCTTTAGCTATTCTTACCAGAAGGGCCCTGTGGCTTAAATCCTTGAATGCTGATATGTTGTCTATTTCTAGATTGTCTCTTTCCTTTCAAGGAAATATGTTATTTGGTTCTGACTTAAATTCTATTATTTCTACTATTACTGGGGACAAAAGGGCTTTCTTTCTAATGATACAGTGAGTCCACGGATCATCTAATTACTATTGGGAATATCACTCCTGCCCAGCAGGAGGCAGCAAAGAGTACCACAGCAAAGCTGTTAAATATCACCTCCCTTCCCTCCAATCCCAGCCATTCTCTTTGCCTACGTTAAGAGCAAGGAGATGGTAAAGTTTAGGTGTCTGGAGAAGATTCTTCAATCAAGATTTTATTATTTTTCAGCAGTACAAGCTTGTCTTACTTTTCTCCTGGGGTGTAGCCGTAGTCCATGTCAGTCTCTTCAGTAGAGCAGTGGTGGCTTTTAAGCAATGGGAACTTGTGGGGTACAATCCTCACTGCACCTCCCATTTAGTTAATGCTGCCCTAATATTGAAAGCCTGAGTAAGATTACTCGGTCTTTATCTTTTTTCCACAGGTCCATGTGATTGAGCATGCCTCTCAAACCTAGTGAGCTGCCTTGCTGCCTAGCAGAATCCATGGAGGTAAGTTTTTTTTTTTTTTTTCTGGGCTGCATACAGGAAAAAGATGGCACTTTACAGTTTATTTCATTGGGACACTAAATATGGCCTCTAGGAAGTTAATGGGGTTATCTAAGGAAGTGGCGCAGGCACTGAGGACGAGGAGATCAGCTCAGTTTAATGGTGGTGTGTTTTACTTGCTCCCGGTGGGTTTTTTACCTCAGTATAATAATGCCGACCGGGAGGTTAGTTCTGTTATGCCCACGATGGGCGGGGCTACCAGACGCGCTAAAATGTTTCTGTTGCGCACTCTTCTTTTCACTTCCTGTGTTCCGGAGGTGAGAGATCTTGTTGCGGTTCCTGTCTTGTATAACGCTCGATGGACCTTGGGTGCAATGCTCAAGTTTGAGTCCAGAAACCATCTGAGAGCTATTGGCTCCGGTTTTCAGCAGGGCAGGTAGGCTCCTCAGCAAGTCCTAAGCTGAGGTGTAGAGGCTGTCAGGGGTGATTTAAACGTTTTTTTACCTTACAACAGTAGTTTTAAATAGTTTTGCTGTGAAAATAAAACAGTTTTCCTTTTTCAGGGAGGAACGTTAAGCTAGGAGCAAAAATGTCTGGGTTTGCCGTACTGGCCCGCAGAGCCTTATGGTTGAAATCCTGGTCTGCAAATGTGTCGTCTAAGCTTTTAGCGATTCCTTACAAGGGTAAGACCTTGTTTGGGCCAGGCTTGGTTGAGATTATTTCCGTCATTATGGGAGGAAAAGGTCATTTCCTCCCTCACGATAAGAGGAATAGGCATAAGGGACGTCAGAGTAATTTTCGTTCCTTTCGAAACTTCAAGGGTAAGCCTTCCTCTCCCTCTACAAAGCAGAAAAAGTCCAAGCCTTCCTGGAAGTCCAACCAGTCGTGGAACAAGGGAAAGCAATCTAAGAAGCACGCTAATGACTCAAAGTCGGCATGAAGGGTCTGCCCCCGATCTGGGACCGGATCTTGTGGGGGGCAGACTTTCCTTCTTCGTTCAGGCTTGGGTTCGAGATGTTCAGGATCCCTGGGCGGTGGACATTGTGTCCCAGGGATACAAACTAGAGTTCAAAACCTTTCCTCCCAGGGGCAGGTTTCTGCTCTCAATATTATCTGTAGACCAGATAAAAAGAGAGGCGTTCTTACACTGTGTTCAAGACCTTTCCGACCTGGGAATGATGGTTCCTGTTCCAATTCAGGAACAGGGTTTAGGATTTTGCTCCAATCTGTTCGTGGTTTCCAAAAAAGAGGGAACTTTCAGACCAATTCTAGATCTCAAAAGTCTAAACAAGTTCCTCAGAGTACCTTCCTTCAAGATGGAAACTATTCATTCCATTCTTCCCTTGGTTCAAGAGGGTCAATTTATGGTAACAGTTGATTTAAAGGACGCCTACCTGCATGTTCCCATCCACAGGGATCATCACAAGTTTCTGAGGTTCGCATTTCTAGACAAACACTTCCAGTTTGTGGCTCTTCCATTCGGTCTTTCCACATCTCCCAGAATTTTTTCGAAAGTCCTGGAATCCCTGTTGGCGGTGCTCCGTTTGCAGGGCATTGCAGTGGCGCCTTATCTGGACGACATTCTGGTTTAGGCGCCATCCTTTCAACAAGCAAACTCCCACACGGAGTTGTTGTTATCCTTTCTGCGCTCTCAACGATGGAAGGTGAATTTGGGAAACCGTTCCTTAATTCCAGCTACAAGGGTAGTGTTCTTGGGAACCATAAAAGATTCCCTATCTATGAAAATATTTTTGACAGAGGTCTTGTCTGGCGCTTCAGTCCTCTCCTCGGCCGTCAGTGGCTCAATGTATGGAGGTGATCGGTCTGATGGTAGCTGCCATGGACATCATTCCGTTTGCCCGTTTCCACCTCAGAGCTCTGCAGTTATGCATGCTCAGGCAGTGGAACGGGGATTATGTGGATCCGTCTCCACGATTACATCTGGATCAGGCGACAAGAGATTCTCTTCTTTGGTGGTTGTTTTAGGATCATCTCTCCCAGGGAACCTGCTTCCGCAGACCCACCTAGGTGATTGTGAGAACGGATGCCAGCCTGCTGGGATGGGGAGCAGTCTGGGGCTCTCTAAAGGCTCAGGGGACATGGACTTGGGAGGTGTCTGTTCTCCCCATAAACATTCTGGAGCTGAGGGCAATCTTCAGTGCTCTTCTGGCCTGGCCTCAGCTTTGAACCGGTTTATCAGGTTCCAATCGAACAAAATAACTTCAGTGGCTTACATCAACCATCAGGGAGGAACTCTGAGTTCCTTGGCCATGACAGAAGTAGCCAAGCTTATTCAGTTGTCGGAGACTCACAACTGCAGTCTATCTGCGATCCTTATCTCAGGAGTGGACAACTGGTAGGCGGATTTTCTGAGCAGACAGACCTTTCACCTGGGGGAGTGTTTTCCAGCTTGATTCTCAAATGGGGACAGCCGGAACTGGATCTCATGGCATCTCGTCAGAATGCCAAGCTCCCGAGGTACAGGTCAAGGGATCCTCAGGCTGTATTGATAGATGCTCTGGCGGTCCCTTGGAATTTCAGTCTTGCATACCTATTTACTATGTTTGCTCTCCTTCCTCGGGTCATTGATTGAATCAGACAGGAGAGGGCGTCGGTGATCCTCATTGCACCGGCGTGGCCTCACAGGATCTGGTATGCAGACCTAGTGGAGATGTCATCTCTCCCTCCTTGGAGACTTCCACTGAGGAAGGACCTTCTACTTCAAGAACCCTTCCTTCACCCAAATCTAGTTTCTCTGAAGTTGACTGCTTGGAGATTGAACGCTTAATTTTATCTAAACGGGGGTTTTCTGAGTCAGTCATTGAGACCATGATTCAGGCTCGTAAGCCTGTGACTAGAAAGATTTTACCATAAGATATGCCGTAAATATCTGCATTGGTGTGATTCCAGAGGTTTCTCTTGGAGTTGAGTTCGGATTCATAGAATTTGGTCTTTTCTCCAGGAGGGTCTGGAGAAGGGTTTATCTGCAAGTACTTTGAAGGGTCAAATATCTGCCTTGTCTATTTTGTTGCATAAACGTCTGGCGGATGTACCAGACGTGCAGTCTTTGTGTCAGGCCTTGGTCAGAATCAGGCCTGTGTTCAAACCTGTTACTCCTCCCTGGAGTCTTAACCTTGTTCTTAAAGTTGTTCAACAGGCTCCGTTTGAGCCTATGCATTCCTTAGATATTAATTTATTATCTTGGAAAGTTTTGTTTCTTGTTGCAATTTCTTCTGCCCACAGAGTCTCAGAACTCTCGGCGTTGCAGTGTGAATCCCCTTATCTTATTTTTCATTCTGATAAGGTAGTTTTGGTACTAAGTTGGGTTTCCTTCCTAAGGTTGTTTCGGATAGGAACATTAATCAAGACATTGTTGTTCCTTCTTTATGTCCTAACCCTTCTTCTCATAAAGAGCGTCTGCTGCATAACCTAGATGTGGTGCGTGCGTTGAAATACTATTTACAGGCGACTAAGGAGTTTCGCCAGTCTTCGGCTCTGTTTGTTTTCTGTGGGAAACGTAAGGGTCAGAAAGCTACAGCTACTTCTCTTTCTTTGTGGCTGAAGAGTATAATTCGCTTGGCCTACGAGACTGCTGGACAGCAACCTCCTGAGAGAGTCACAGCTCATTTCACAAGGGCTGTTTCCTCTTCCTGGGCACTCAAAAATGAAGCTTCTGTGGAACAGATTTGCAAGGCTGCAACTTGGTCCCCTCTACACACTTTTTCCAAATTCTATACATTTCATACTTTTGCCTCGGCTGAAGCTTCTTTTGGGAGAAAGGTTCTTCAAGCAGTGGTGCCTTCTGTTTAGGTTCCCTGTCTTGTTCCTCCCTTATCATCTGTTTCCTCTAGCTTGGGTATTGATTCCCAATAGTAATTAGATTATCTGTGGACTCACCGTGCCATTGGAAAGAAAACAAAATTTTATGCTTACCTGATAAATTTTATTTATTTCTTGACACGGTGAGTCCATGGCCCGCCCTGTTTTTAAGACAGGTTTTTTTTTTTGTTGTGTTATAAACCTCTGCACCTTGTTGCTTCCTTTCTCTCCTTTACTTCGGTCGAATGACTAGGGTTGGAGGGAAGGGAGGTGATATTTAACAGCTTTGCTGTGTTGCTCTTTGCCGCCTCCTGCTGGGCAGGAGTGATATTCCAAATAGTAATTAGATGATCCGTGGACTCACCGTGTCAAGAAAGAAATCAATTTATCAGGTAAGCATAAATTTTGTTTTTCTTCCTTAAAACAGGAAGTCTAATGGAAAATCTAAAGCTCCTAATCTTTGTCGTTCCATTCGTCAGAAAAAAGAACAGAAAACTGACTCCTCTATTCAAAAGCAAGGTTCCTCTGGTTCTGTCTGGAGTCCTAATGCTAATTGGAACGAGTCCAAACCGGGTAAGATGTCTGTTTCTGCCTCCAAGACTGCATAAAGGTGCAGCCCCCAATCCAGTAGTCCTGGTAGGGGGCAGATTAAATCTCTTTCAGGAGGCTTGGATTCATTCTTTCCCAGACCCCTGAGTTCAGAATATTATTTCTCAGGGATATCGAATTGGTTTCAGAACAAGGCCACCCAGAGGAAGCTTTTTTTCTCTCTCTGATGTTACGAGGAATCCTGTAAAAGCTAAAGCTTTTCTTCAATCCATCTCAGATCTTGAGGATATGGGAGTAATTGTTCCAGTTAAATTTGTAGGAATGGAGGATGGGATTTTATTCCAATCTCTTCATTATTGCAAAGAAGGAAGGCAGATTCAGACCAATTTTTAGATCTGAAAACTCTAAACAAGTTTGTAAGGATTCCATCCTTCAGAATGGAAACTATCAGGACTAATCTGCATTTTGTTCAGCAAAGTCAGTTTATGTCCACAATAGATTTAAAGGATGCTTGCCTTCATATTCCAGTTCACTCAGAACATCATCAATTTCTGAGGTTTGCCTTTCTGGACAAGTATTATCAGTTTGATGCTCTTCATTTGGTCTAGCTAGAACTACAAGAATATTTACCAAGGTTATGGGAGCCCTTTTTGTCTGTAATCAGAGCTCAGTATTAGTGTTTCCTTACCTGGTCGATATCTTGGTACTAGCTCAGTCTTTTTTTCCTTTTGAAGAATTTCTCACAAAACAACCTTTGTTATTTCTTTAAAGACATGGTTGAAGGATCAATTTGCCAAAGAGTTCTTTTGCCAAAGGTTACTTGGATAAAATTAGTATCAGCCTGTCTGAACCTTCAGTCTCTTCCCTTCCCTTCAGTGGCTCTATGTTTGGAAGTACTAGGTCTCATGACTGCATATTCGGATGCAATTTCATTTGCTCTATTTAGCATGAGGCATCTTTAGCTTTGTATGCTATCTCAATGGTGCAGGAATTATACTCGGATATCCCAAAATATATATTCTTAGATTCCAGCACAAACCAGTCACGGTTGGTGGCTGAAAAATCAGTTTATTATTCAGGGGGACTTCTTTAGCTCATCCCACCTGGTCTGTGATCACCACAGATGCAAGTCTTTTAGGTTGGGGAGCTGTTTGGGAGGCTCTGACAGCACCATGGGGTTTGGGATCCTCGAGGCGAGGTTACCTATCGATATTCTAGAACTCTGTGCAATTTTCAGGGCCCTTCAAACTTGGCATCTGTGAGTCTTATCTCCGTTTCCAGACAGCCAATGTTACAGCAGTTGCTTATATCAACCATCAGGGGAGAACTAACAGTTCCCTGGCTCTGATGGAGGCATCTCCAATTCTCTCTTAGGCAGAAGTCCATTCTTGCCTAATCTCTGCGATTCAGATCCCAGGAGTGAACAATTGGGAGGCAGACTTTCTCAGTTGTCAATCTCTACATTCAGTGGGAGTGGTTTCTTCATCAGGATTTGTTAACTCTGATTGTGTATCTTTGGTGCCTACCAGAAATAGATCTGATGGCCTCTCCTTTGAATAACAAACTTCCCAGGTACTTTGCAAGATTCAGGGATCCTCAGGCAGAGGTAGTTGATGCTGTAGTAGTTCCTTGGACATTCCAGCCTGCACATCTGAGAGTCATGTATCTAAATATGAAACATTGTACTTGGTTACAGCATTATTTCTGAATTTATTAATAGCCGGTTGCAAAAAATATTGTTTGCATCTAACTGCTTGATAGTATACAAATCAAATACAATGTTTCATATTTAGATACATGACTCTGAGGTATTATTCACATACCTATGCTATATATTGATATCGAGAGAGTTCAAGCAAACAGAATCTATTACATTAAGCAGCTATGCTAACATTAAGTGTGCAAGCAAGGACTTTATAATTACAGATAGAGTATTAGCTAGATAGCTTTAATCTCATAATCTGACATCCCACATATTAACAGGTCCTCTTGTTCCAGCATTATTTCTGGAATTAAGATAATTAAGATAATAGGCTAGATTACGAGTTGTGCGTTAGGGTAAAAGAGCAGCGTTAAGAGGTCCTAACGCTTTTTTTACGCCCGCTGGTATTACGAGTTTTGAAAGTTTAGGGTCACCGCACACTTCTTTGGCCTTACCGCAAAACGTCTTTTTTTCTATGGGACTTCAATATATATTTATTGATCAGCCAATAGGATTGAGCTTGCATTTTATTGGCTGTTCCAATCAGCCAATAGAATGCAAGCTCAATCCTATTGGCTGATTGGATCAGCCAATAAGATTGAACTTCAATCCTATTGGCTGATTGCATCGGCCAATAGGATTTTTTCTACCTTAATTCCGATTGGCTGATAGAATTCTATCAGCCAATCGGAATCTAAAGGAAACCCATCTTGGATGACGTCACTTAAAGGTACCTTAATTCTGTTTTAGTCGTCGGATGAAGAGTATGCTCCGCGTCGGATGTCTTGAAGATGGACCCGCTCCGCGCCGGATGGATGAAGATAGATGCCCGTCTGGAGGACCACTTTGCCCGGCTTGGATGAAGTCGTCTCCTGGTAAGTCGATCTTCAGGGGGTTAGTGTTAGGTTTTTTTAAGGGTGTATTGGGTGTTTTTTATTTTTTAGATTAGGATTTGGGCGGCAAAAGAGCTAACTGCCCTTTTAAGGGCAATACCCATCCAAATGCCCTTTTCAGGGCCATGGGGAGCTTAGGTTTTTTTAGCTAGTATTTTATTTGGGGGGTTGGTTGTGTGGGTGGTGGGTTTTACTGTTGGGGGGGTTGTTTGTATTTTTTTTTACAGGTAAAAGAGCTGATTTCTTTGGGGCATTGCCCCGCAAAAGGCCCTTTTAAGGACTATTGGTAGTTTAGTTTAGGCTAGGGTTTTTTTTTATTTTGGGGGGGGCTTTTTTATTTTAATAGGGCTATTAGATTAGGTGTAATTAGTTTAAATTTTTGTCATTTGTTTATTATTTTCTGTAATTTAGTGGGGGGGTTGTACTTTAGCTAATTTAATGTAGGTAATTGTATTTAATTTAGTTAATTTATTTAATTATAGTGTAGTGTTAGGTGTTAGTGTAACTTAGGTTAGGTTTTATTTTACAGGTAAATTTGTATTTATTTTAGCTAGGTAGTTATTAAATAGTTAATAACTATTTAATAACTATTCTACCTAGTTAATATAAATACAAACTTGCCTGTAAAATAAAAATAAATCCTAAGCTAGCTGCAATGTAACTATTAGTTATATTGTAGCTATCTTAGGGTTTATTTTACAGGTAAGTATTTAGTTTTAAATAGGAATAATTTAGTTAATGATAGTAATATTTATTTAGATTTATTTAAATTATATTTAAGTTAGGAGGTGTTAGGTTTAGGGTTAGACTTAGATTTAGGGGTTAATAACTTTAATCTAGTGGCGGCGACGTTGGGGGCGGCAGATTAGGGGTTAATAAATGTAGGTAGGTGGCGGCGATGTTAGGGCCAGCAGATTAGGGGTTAATAATATTTAACTAATTACTACTGAAAAGGTATAAATCACAGGTGTGTGATTTATATCACAAAAAGTATGCTTCTCTGCACTGGATGTATTTATAACTTTCAATATAGTACTTGTAGCAAAAAGAAATATAAAATGTAACTTTTATTAATGGTGATTAAAAAGACAGCTTATTTGTTATAGTGATCTGCTGCCCTCACGAAAATTAAAAACACTTCTCCTTTGGGATGGTATTTAGTATAGGCTGTACTTAGGTTGGTATCAAGATAAGATCTATGAGGTTTAATTATGTTCCCTTGCGTGTTATTAGCCTTATATATGGCTTGCTTAAAAAGTACAAACTAATTATAATTATTATTGTACTTTTAATATAATATATTGTAGCCTTATATATGGCTTACTTGAACAGTACACACTAATTGGTAATATATATTATCATGCGATTGTTGATCTCTTAGAGCATTACTTGTAGTCTCTATTTTTCTATATTACTTAGTAGTATTCTAGTGGCAAACAAAAGATATTAATATAGGTTGATAGAAAATTTCAGTTTTATAAGTTGTTTTACTCTGTTGTATAGCTTTAACTCAAGTTCAAGATGTTGAGGTTAGATAGTGCTATTGTTATTTTCTACCGGTCTCTTGCATGCATGTCCTTATCATTCAGCTTATGTTTTAGCCAGCCATTCAAGTTAGGTTTCTCTAAGGTGCTAATACGATGCAACTCACTTTTGTGCAGATGCAGTACTTATTCTTAATATGCTACTGCCATACTTTGATGGCAGGTCTCGCTGTTGGAACTATGTTGCACTTACTTTATCAATGCTTTACTTCATAATATATATGCATAGTAATAATTGGCACAGTTGCTTAGATTCAAAGCATATTACTACTGATTTGCTATTTCAACAAAAATGGCATAGACAAAAAGCTGTTCGGTTTCCTAGTTGCAGGAATTTATGACTATAACTATAGCACAGTTAAATTTAACTTAAACGAATAAGAGAAGGTATTGGGTCCTTTGTAGTTGTTATTACTTATGCTGCTATAATAGACTTTGTAGCAGGAGACCGTGTACTATTATAAGACCAGTTTGTATTACCTCTTTAGAATAAAACTGAGTACCCCCTCTGAGGAAGCGTTTGTGAAACGCCACGTCAGGGGTTCCCTAATTTTAAATAGCTCTGCTTTATGTTGTAAAACTATATTTAAATGTAAAAGAAAATTCAGTGTTGGTAAAACAATGCAATAGCAAACACGATCTAGTGGTATAGTTACCTTAGCATCTCAGGCGAAACAGCTGATATACCTCCATATTTAATAGTGTGACTACAGCGGTACAGTTGTTGTTTTACGGCTACTCAGTTTTATTCTAAAGAGGTAATACAAACTGGTCTTATAATAGTACAGGTCTCCTGCTACAAAGTCTATTATAGCAGCATAAGTAATAAAAACTACAAAGGACCCAATACCTTCTCTTATTCGTTTGAATGGCCGGCTAAAACATAAGCTGAATGATAAGGACATGCATGCAAGAGACCGGTAGAAAATAACAATAGCACTATCTAACCTCAACATCTTGAACTTGAGTTAAAGCTATACAACAGAGTAAAACAACTTATAAAACTGAAATTTTCTATCAACCTATATTAATATCTTTTGTTTGCCACTAGAATACTACTAAGTAATATAGAAAAATAGAGACTACAAGTAATGCTCTAAGAGATCAACAATCGCATGATAATATATATTACCAATTAGTGTGTACTGTTCAAGTAAGCCATATATAAGGCTACAATATATTATATTAAAAGTACAATAATAACAATTTAATTAGTTTGTACTTTTTAAGCAAGCCATATATAAGGCTATAATATATCACATTAAAAGTACAACAATAACACGCAAGAGAACATAATTAAACCTCATAGATCCTATCTTGATACCAACCTAAGTACAGCCTATACTAAATACCATCCCAAAGGAGAAGTGTTTTTAATTTTCGTGAGGGCAGCAGATCACTATAACAAATAAGCTGTCTTTTTAATCACTATTAATAAAAGTTACATTTTATATTTCTTTTTGCTACAAGTACTATATTGAAAATTATAAATACATCCAGTGCAGAGAAGCATACTTGTGATATAAATCACACACCTGTGATTTATACCTTTTCAGTAGTAATTATTTGTATGCTTAAAGGCAAGGTAAAGTTTGCTACATTTTAAAACTTTTTTACTTTTCTATTTAGCACTGCAATGCAGTCGCTAAGTCCTTTTACACAATTGTTGGGTTATTTTCATGATAAACATTAAAATATATGCGTACCGTTTATTGTTAAACTCCTCCCCGCATCTACTTCCTATTTTTTTGCTCTCATCGTAGAGACCCAACCCACCCGCACTGTACGTCAGCATTTTGCGCGTTCACGGACCACAATTTTTGTACGCATGCGCAACTTTCTGACGATACTTAGCATTCAGTAAATGAGACAAACTTGTCTTATGACTGACTGTTCAAAGGAGCATGCGCGAGTCATGAACGAGCGCGTTGAACAGTGTAGACGTTTCTGGTTGGACGCATGCGCAGTGCGGTCCGATGACGCCTGATATGCTGTGTTCACCACCGCATGGAGAAAGCGGTGATTGGACGACACAAGGTTAGAGAAGTGTCAATCACTTTGATAGAAAAGTCGGGCGGACGAGGAATCGTTGCAGGACACGAAGTAAACAATAAGATTTGCGGGTTAAAAAAAATAATATATAAAAATGATGAATTAAACTTATGCTAATTTGTTATGTTATTGATAAATGTGATAACGAGTGCACACAACTTTACCTTGCCTTTAAGCACTGCTCCTTAAGGTGACCTACAAATAGATATATATTCCTGACAAGGTACCTAAGGAGATATCAAGCGCTAAAAATAAATACAATTTGACTTTCTTTTTTTTTTGTTCCTAACTCCCAGATAACCAATATTTAACTGTTTGCGAGGCGGGAGTGCGGCGGTTTAGGGGGCGGTTTTAGGTGGCGGCGACATTGGGGGCAGCAGATTAGGGGTTAATAAATATAATGTAGGTGTCGGCGATGTTGGGGGCAGCAGATTAGGGGTTCATAAGTATAATGTAGGTGGCAGCGGTGTCCGGAGCAGCAGATTAGGGGTTAATAATATAATGTAGGTGGCAGTGATGTCGAGGGCGGCAGATTAGGGGTTAATAAGTGTAAGATTAGAGGTGTTTAGACTCAGGGTTCATATAAGGGTGTTAGGTGTAAACATAACTTTTATTTCCCCATAGGAATCAATGGGGCTGCGTTAAGGAGTTTTTACGCTGCTTTTTTGCATGTGTTAGACTTTTTTTCAGCCGACTCTCCCCGTTGATTCCTATGGGGAAATCGTGCACAAGCACGTTACACCAGCTCACCGCTGACTTAAACAGCGCTGCTATTGGAGTGCGGTAATGAGCAAAATTTTGCTCAACGCTCACTTCTTGTCTTTTAACGTCGGGTTTCTGAAGACTCGTAATACCAGCGCTGCAGGTAAGTGAGCGGTGAGACAAAACTGCTTGTTAGCACCGCACAGCCTTTAACGCAAAACTCGTAATCTAGGTGAATGTTTGTATCTGACTGCTTGATATCGTACAAACCAAGTATAATGTTTTACATATAGATACATGATTCTCAGATGTATTATTCACACATCTGTGCTATATATTGATATCTAGAGAGTTTAAAGGGACACTGAACCCAATTTTTTTCTTTTGTAATTCAGAAAGAGCATGCAATTTTAAGCAACTTTCTAATTTACTCCAATTATCAATTTCTCTTGTTAGGTGTATCCAGTCCACGGATCATCCATTACTTGTGGGATATTCTCCTTCCCAACAGGAAGTTGCAAGAGGATCACCCACAGCAGAGCTGCTATATAGCTCCTCCCCTAACTGCCATATCCAGTCATTCTCTTGCAAGCTCTCAACATAGCTGGAGGTAGTAAGAGGAAAGTGGTAAAATATAGTTAGTTTTTTCTTCAATCAAAAGTTTATTGTTTTTAAATGGTACCGGAGTGTACTATTTTATCTCAGGCAGCATTTAGAAGAAGAATCTGCCTGCGTTTTTCTATGATCTTAGCAGAAGTAACTAAGATCCACTGCTATTCTCACATATGTCTGAGGAGTGAGGTAACTTCAGAGGGAGAATGGCGTGCAGGGTATCCTGCAATAAGGTATGTGCAGTTAAGTTTTTCTAGGGATGGAATTTGCTAGAAAATGCTGCTGATACCGGATTAATGTAAGTTAAAGCCTAAATACAGTGATTTAATAGCGACTAGTATCAGGCTTGCTATCAGAGGTATATACTCTGATTAATGTGCAATATAAAACGTTTGCTGGCATGTTTAATCGTTTTTATATATGCTTTGGTGATAAAACTTATTGGGGCCTAGTTTTTTCCACATGGCTGGCTTTATTTTTGCCTAGAAACAGTTTCCTGAGGCTTTCCACTGTTATAGTATAAAAGTTACAGTTGGTGCAGTTAAAATTACAAACTGTGACATTCAGCTTCCCTCAGCAGTCCCCTGCATGCTATAGGACATCTCTGAAGGGCTCAAAAGGCTTCAAAAGTAGGAGCTGTGGCAGTTGTTATGACTGTTTAAAAAACATATTTTCTCCAACATAGGTGTGTCCGGTCCACGGCGTCATCCTTACTTGTGGGATATTCTCTTCCCCAACAGGAAATGGCAAAGAGCCCAGCAAAGCTGGTCACATGATCCCTCCTAGGCTCCGCCTACCCCAGTCATTCTCTTTGCCGTTGTACAGGCAACATCTCCACGGAGATGGCTTAGAGTTTTTTAGTGTTTAACTGTAGTTTTCTCCAACATAGGTGTGTCCGGTCCACGGCGTCATCCTTACTTGTGGGATATTCTCTTCCCCAACAGGAAATGGCAAAGAGCCCAGCAAAGCTGGTCACATGATCCCTCCTCGGCTCCGCCTACCCCAGTCATTCTCTTTGCCGTTGTACAGGCAACATCTCCACGGAGATGGCTTAGAGTTTTTTAGTGTTTAACTGTAGTTTTTATTATTCAATCAAGAGTTTGTTATTTTGAAATAGTGCTGGTATGTACTATTTACTCAGAAACAGAAAAGTGATGAAGATTTCTGTTTGTATGAGGAAAATGATTTTAGCAACCGTCACTAAAATCCATGGCTGTTCCACACAGGACTGTTGAGAGCAATTAACTTCAGTTGGGGGAACAGTGAGCAGTCTCTTGCTGCTTGAGGTATGACACATTCTAACAAGACGATGTAATGCTGGAAGCTGTCATTTTCCCTATGGGATCCGGTAAGCCATGTTTATTACGATCGTAAATAAGGGCTTCACAAGGGCTTATTAAGACTGTAGACTTTTTCTGGGCTAAATCGATTCATTATTAAAAACATATTTAGCCTTGAGGAATCATTTTATCTGGGTATTTTGATATAATAATATCGGCAGGCACTGTTTTAGACACCTTATTCTTTAGGGGCTTTCCCAAAGCATAGGCAGAGCCTCATTTTCGCGCCGGTGTTGCGCACTTGTTTTTGAGAGGCATGGCATGCAGTCGCATGTGAGAGGAGCTCTGATACTTAGAAAAGACTTTCTGAAGGCGTCATTTGGTATCGTATTCCCCTTTGGGCTTGGTTGGGTCTCAGCAAAGCAGATACCAGGGACTGTAAAGGGGTTAAAGTTCAAAACGGCTCCGGTTCCGTTATTTTAAGGGTTAAAGCTTCCAAATTTGGTGTGCAATACTTTTAAGGCTTTAAGACACTGTGGTGAAAATTTGGTGAATTTTGAACAATTCCTTCATGTTTTTTCGCAATTGCAGTAATAAAGTGTGTTCAGTTTAAAATTTAAAGTGACAGTAACGGTTTTATTTTAAAACGTTTTTTGTACTTTGTTATCAAGTTTATGCCTGTTTAACATGTCTGAACTACCAGATAGACTGTGTTCTGAATGTGGGGAAGCCAGAATTCCTATTCATTTAAATAAATGTGATTTATGTGACAATGACAATGATGCCCAAGATGATTCCTCAAGTGAGGGGAGTAAGCATGGTACTGCATCATTCCCTCCTTCGTCTACACGAGTCTTGCCCACTCAGGAGGCCCCTAGTACATCTAGCGCGCCAATACTCCTTACTATGCAACAATTAACGGCTGTAATGGATAATTCTGTCAAAAACATTTTAGCCAAAATGAACACTTATCAGCGTAAGCGCGACTGCTCTGTTTTAGATACTGAAGAGCATGACGACGCTGATAATAATATTTCTGAAGGGCCCCTAACCCAGTCTGATGGGGCCAGGGAGGTTTTGTCTGAGGGAGAAATTACTGATTCAGGGAACATTTCTCAACAAGCTGAACCTGATGTGATTACATTTAAATTTAAGTTGGAACATCTCCGCATTCTGCTTAAGGAGGTATTATCCACTCTGGATGATTGTGACAAGTTGGTCATCCCAGAGAAACTATGTAAAATGGACAAGTTCCTAGAGGTGCCGGGGCTCCCAGAAGCTTTTCCTATACCCAAGCGGGTGGCGGACATTGTTAATAAAGAATGGGAAAGGCCCGGTATTCCTTTCGTCCCTCCCCCCATATTTAAAAAATTGTTTCCTATGGTCGACCCCAGAAAGGACTTATGGCAGACAGTCCCCAAGGTCGAGGGAGCGGTTTCCACTTTAAACAAACGCACCACTATACCCATAGAGGATAGTTGTGCTTTCAAAGATCCTATGGATAAAAAATTAGAAGGTTTGCTTAAAAAGATGTTTGTTCAGCAGGGTTACCTTCTACAACCAATTTCATGCATTGTCCCTGTCGCTACAGCCGCATGTTTCTGGTTCGATGAGCTGATAAAGGCGGTCGATAGTGATTCTCCTCCTTATGAGGAGATTATGGACAGAATCAATGCTCTCAAATTGGCTAATTCTTTCACCCTAGACGCCACTTTGCAATTGGCTAGGTTAGCGGCTAAGAATTCTGGGTTTGCTATTGTGGCGCGCAGAGCGCTTTGGTTGAAATCTTGGTCGGCTGATGCGTCTTCCAAGAACAAGCTACTTAACATTCCTTTCAAGGGGAAAACGCTGTTTGGCCCTGACTTGAAAGAGATTATCTCTGATATCACTGGGGGTAAGGGCCACGCCCTTCCTCAGGATCGGCCTTTCAAGGCAAAAAATAAACCTAATTTTCGTCCCTTTCGTAGAAACGGACCAGCCCAAAGTGCTACGTCCTCTAAGCAAGAGGGTAATACTTCTCAAGCCAAGCCAGCTTGGAGACCAATGCAAGGCTGGAACAAGGGAAAGCAGGCCAAGAAACCTGCCACTGCTACCAAGACAGCATGAAATGTTGGCCCCCGATCCGGGACCGGATCTGGTGGGGGGCAGACTCTCTCTCTTCGCTCAGGCTTGGGCAAGAGATGTTCTGGATCCTTGGGCGCTAGAAATAGTCTCCCAAGGTTATCTTCTGGAATTCAAGGGACTTCCCCCAAGGGGGAGGTTCCACAGGTCTCAGTTGTCTTCAGACCACATAAAAAGACAGGCATTCTTACATTGTGTAGAAGACCTGTTAAAAATGGGAGTGATTCATCCTGTTCCATTAAGAGAACAAGGGATGGGGTTCTACTCCAATCTGTTCATAGTTCCCAAAAAAGAGGGAACGTTCAGACCAATCTTAGATCTCAAGATCTTAAACAAGTTTCTCAAGGTTCCATCGTTCAAGATGGAAACCATTCGAACTATTCTTCCTTCCATCCAGGAAGGTCAATTCATGACCACGGTGGATTTAAAGGATGCGTATCTACATATTCCTATCCACAAGGAACATCATCGGTTCCTAAGGTTCGCATTCCTGGACAAGCATTACCAGTTCGTGGCGCTTCCTTTCGGATTAGCCACTGCTCCAAGGATTTTCACAAAGGTACTAGGGTCCCTTCTAGCTGTGCTAAGACCAAGGGGCATTTCTGTAGTACCTTACTTGGACGACATTCTGATTCAAGCGTCGTCCCTTCCTCAAGCAAAGGCTCACACGGACATTGTCCTGGCCTTTCTCAGATCTCACGGATGGAAAGTGAACGTGGAAAAGAGTTCTCTATCTCCGTCAACAAGGGTTCCCTTCTTGGGAACAATAATAGACTCCTTAGAAATGAGGATTTTTCTGACAGAGGCCAGAAAAACAAAACTTCTAGACTCTTGTCGGATACTTCATTCCGTTCCTCTTCCTTCCATAGCTCAGTGCATGGAAGTGATCGGGTTGATGGTAGCGGCAATGGACATAGTTCCTTTTGCGCGCATTCATCTAAGACCATTACAACTGTGCATGCTCAGTCAGTGGAATGGGGACTATACAGACTTGTCTCCGAAGATACAAGTAAATCAGAGGACCAGAGACTCACTCCGTTGGTGGCTGTCCCTGGACAACCTGTCACAAGGGATGACATTCCGCAGACCAGAGTGGGTCATTGTCACGACCGACGCCAGTCTGATGGGCTGGGGCGCGGTCTGGGGATCCCTGAAAGCTCAGGGTCTTTGGTCTCGGGAAGAATCTCTTCTACCGATAAATATTCTGGAACTGAGAGCGATATTCAATGCTCTCAAGGCTTGGCCTCAGCTAGCGAGGGCCAAGTTCATACGGTTTCAATCAGACAACATGACAACTGTTGCGTACATCAACCATCAGGGGGGAACAAGGAGTTCCCTAGCGATGGAAGAAGTGACCAAAATCATTCTATGGGCGGAGTCTCACTCCTGCCACCTGTCTGCTATCCACATCCCAGGAGTGGAAAATTGGGAAGCGGATTTTCTGAGTCGTCAGACATTACATCCGGGGGAGTGGGAACTCCATCCGGAAATCTTTGCCCAAGTCACTCAGCTGTGGGGCATTCCAGACATGGATCTGATGGCCTCTCGTCAGAACTTCAAAGTTCCTTGCTACGGGTCCAGATCCAGGGATCCCAAGGCGGCTCTAGTGGATGCACTAGTAGCACCTTGGACCTTCAAACTAGCTTATGTGTTCCCGCCGTTTCCTCTCATCCCCAGGCTGGTAGCCAGGATCAATCAGGAGAGGGCGTCGGTGATCTTGATAGCTCCTGCGTGGCCACGCAGGACTTGGTATGCAGATCTGGTGAATATGTCATCGGCTCCACCTTGGAAGCTACCTTTGAGACGAGACCTTCTTGTTCAGGGTCCGTTCGAACATCCGAATCTGGTTTCACTCCAGCTGACTGCTTGGAGATTGAACGCTTGATCTTATCCAAGCGAGGGTTCTCAGATTCTGTTATCGATACTCTTGTTCAGGCCAGAAAGCCTGTAACTAGAAAGATTTACCACAAAATTTGGAAAAAATATATCTGCTGGTGTGAATCTAAAGGATTCCCTTGGGACAAGGTTAAGATTCCTAAGATTCTATCCTTCCTTCAAGAAGGATTGGAAAAAGGATTATCTGCTAGTTCCCTGAGGGGACAGATTTCTGCCTTGTCTGTGTTACTTCACAAAAAGCTGGCAGCTGTGCCAGATGTTCAAGCCTTTGTTCAGGCTCTGGTTAGAATTAAGCCTGTTTACAAACCTTTGACTCCTCCTTGGAGTCTCAACTTAGTTCTTTCAGTTCTTCAGGGGGTTCCGTTTGAACCCTTACATTCCGTTGATATTAAGTTATTATCTTGGAAAGTTTTGTTTTTAGTTGCAATTTCTTCTGCTAGAAGAGTTTCAGAATGATCTGCTCTGCAGTGTTCTCCTCCTTATCTGGTGTTCCATGCAGATAAGGTGGTTTTACGTACTAAACCTGGTTTTCTTCCAAAAGTTGTTTCTAACAAAAACATTAACCAGGAGATTATCGTACCTTCTCTGTGTCCGAAACCAGTTTCAAAGAAGGAACGTTTGTTGCACAATTTGGATGTTGTTCGCGCTCTAAAATTCTATTTAGATGCTACAAAGGATTTTAGACAAACATCTTCCTTGTTTGTTGTTTATTCCGGTAAAAGGAGAGGTCAAAAAGCAACTTCTACCTCTCTCTCTTTTTGGATTAAAAGCATCATCAGATTGGCTTACGAGACTGCCGGACGGCAGCCTCCCGAAAGAATCACGGCTCATTCCACTAGGGCTGTGGCTTCCACATGGGCCTTCAAGAACGAGGCTTCTGTTGATCAGATATGTAGGGCAGCGACTTGGTCTTCACTGCACACTTTTACCAAATTTTACAAGTTTGATACTTTTGCTTCTTCTGAGGCTATTTTTGGGAGAAAGGTTTTGCAAGCCGTGGTGCCTTCCATTTAGGTGACCTGATTTGCTCCCTCCCTTCATCCGTGTCCTAAAGCTTTGGTATTGGTTCCCACAAGTAAGGATGACGCCGTGGACCGGACACACCTATGTTGGAGAAAACAGAATTTATGTTTACCTGATAAATTACTTTCTCCAACGGTGTGTCCGGTCCACGGCCCGCCCTGGTTTTTTTAATCAGGTCTGATAATTTATTTTCTTTAACTACAGTCACCACGGTACCATATGGTTTCTCCTATGCAAATATTCCTCCTTAACGTCGGTCGAATGACTGGGGTAGGCGGAGCCTAGGAGGGATCATGTGACCAGCTTTGCTGGGCTCTTTGCCATTTCCTGTTGGGGAAGAGAATATCCCACAAGTAAGGATGACGCCGTGGACCGGACACACCGTTGGAGAAAGTAATTTATCAGGTAAACATAAATTCTGTTTTTCGTTTTGTTAATCTGTTTTTTGTATTAAGGGGTTAATCATCCATTTGCAAGTGGGTGCAATGCTCTGCTAACTTGTTACATACACTGTAAACATTTCGTTAGTTTAACTGCCTTTTTTCACTGTTATTTCAAATTTTGGCAAAATTTGTTTCTCTTAAAGGCACAGTAACGGTTTTTTATATTGCTTGTTAACTTGATTTAAAGTGTTTTCCAAGCTTGCTAGTCTCATTGCTAGTCTGTATAAACATGTCTGACATAGAGGAAACTCCTTGTTCATTATGTTTAAAAGCCATGGTGGAACCCCATAGGAGAATGTGTACTAAATGTATTGATTTCACTTTAAACAATAAAGATCAGCTGTTATCTTTAAAAGAATTATCACCAGAGGATTCTGACGAGGGGGAAGTTATGCCGACTAACTCTCCCCACGTAAAAAAAAAAAAAGTCGGACCCTTTGACTCCCGCTCAAGGGACTCACGCTAAAATGGCGCCAAGTACATCAAAGACGCCCATAGAGATTACTTTGCAGGACATGGCGGCAATCATGGATAATACCCTGTCAGTGGTATTAGCCAGACTGCCTGAATTCAGAGGAAAGCGCGATAGCTCTGGGGTTAGACGTAATACAGAGCGCGCAGATGTTTTAAGGCCCATGTCTGATACTGCGTCACAATATGCAGAAGCTGAGGAAGAGCTTCAGTCTGTGGGTGACGTCTCTGACTCGGGGAAACCTGATTCAGATATGTCTACTTTTAAATTTAAGCTTGAGAACCTCCGGGTGTTGCTTGGAGAGGTTTTAGCTGCTCTGAATGACTGTGACACAATTGCAGTGCCAGAGAAATTGTGTAGACTGGATAAATACTACGCGGTGCCGGTGTGTACTGACGTTTTTCCAATACCTAAAAGGTTTACAGAAATTATTACTAAGGAGTGGGACAGACCCGGTGTGCCGTTTTCCCCCCCTCCTATTTTTAGAAAAATGTTTCCAATAGACGCCACCACACGGGACTTATGGCAGACGGTCCCTAAGGTGGAGGGAGCAGTTTCTACTTTAGCAAAGCGTACCACTATCCCTGTCGAGGACAGTTGTGCTTTTTCAGATCCAATGGATAAAAAATTAGAAGGTTACCTTAAGAAAATGTTTATTCAACAAGGTTTTATCCTGCAGCCCCTTGCATGCATTGCTCCTGTCACTGCTGCTGCGGCGTTCTGGTTTGAGTCTCTGGAAGAGGCCTTTCAGACAGCTACTCCATTGACTGAAATACTTGACAAGCTTAGAACACTTAAGCTAGCTAATTCTTTTGTTTCTGATGCCATTGTTCATTTGACTAAACTAACGGCTAAGAATTCTGGATTCGCCATCCAGGCGCGTAGGGCGCTATGGCTTAAATCTTGGTCAGCTGACGTGACTTCAAAGTCTAACTTACTTAACATTCCCTTCAAGGGGCAGACCCTATTCGGGCCTGGTTTGAAGGAAATTATTGCTGACATTACTGGAGGTAAGGGTCATACCCTTCCTCAGGACAGGGCCAAATCAAGGGCCAAACAGTCTAATTTTCGTGCCTTTCGAAACTTCAAGGCAGGTGCAGCATCAACTTCCTCTGCTACAAAACAAGAGGGAACTTTTGCGCAATCCAAGCCGGCCTGGAAATCTAACCAGGCCTGGAGCAAAGGCAAGCAGGCCAGAAAGCCTGCTGCTGCCTCTAAGACAGCATGAAGGAACGGCCCCCTATCCGGCAACGGATCTAGTAGGGGGCAGACTTTCTCTCTTCGCCCAGGCATGGGCAAGAGATGTTCAGGATCCTTGGGCGTTGGAGATCATATCTCAGGGATATCTTCTGGACTTCAAAGCTTCCCCCCCACAAGGGAGATTTCACCTTTCGAGATTATCTGTAAACTAGATAAAGAAAGAGGCATTCTTACGCTGTGTGCAAGACCTCCTAATAATGGGAGTGATCCATCCAGTTCCACAGATGGAACAAGGACAGGGATTTTATTCAAATCTGTTTGTGGTTCCCAAAAAAGAGGGAACCTTCAGACCAATTTTGGATCTAAAGATTTTAAACAAATTCCTCAGAGTTCCATCGTTCAAAATGGAAACTTTTCGGACAATGCTACCTATGATCCAGGAGGGTCAGTTCATGACCACAGTGGATTTGAAGGATGCTTACCTTCACATACCGATTCACAAAGATCATCATCGGTTCCTAAGGTTTGCCTTTCTAGACAGGCATTACCAGTTTGTGGCTCTTCCCTTCGGGTTAGCTACAGCCCCAAGAATTTTTACAAAGGTTCTGGGGTCTCTTCTGGCGGTCCTAAGACCACGGGGCATAGCAGTGGCCCCTTATCTAGACAACATCCTGATACAGGTGTCAAACTTCCAAATTGCCAAATCTCATACGGACATAGTGTTGGCATTTCTGAGGTCGCATGGGTGGAAAGTGAACGAGGGAAAGAGTTCTCTATCACCCCTCACAAGGGTTTCCTTCCTAGGAACTCTGATAGATTCTGTAGAAATGAAAATTTACCTGACGGAGTCCAGGTTATCAAAGCTTCTAAATTCCTGCCGTGTTCTTCACTACATTCCGCGCCCTTCGGTGGCTCAGTGCATGGAAGTGATCGGCTTAATGGTAGCGGCGATGGACATAGTGCCATTTGCGCGCCTACATCTCAGACCGCTGCAATTATGCATGCTCAGTCAGTGGAATGGGGATTACACAGATTTGTCCCCTCTGCTAAATCTGGATCAAGAGACCAGAGATTCTCTTCTCTGGTGGCTATCTCGGGTCCATCTGTCCAAAGGTATGACCTTTCGCAGGCCAGATTGGACAATTGTAACAACAGATGCCAGCCTTCTAGGTTGGGGTGCAGTCTGGAATTCCCTGAAGGCTCAGGGATCGTGGACTCAGGAGGAGAAACTCCTTCCAATAAATATTCTGGAGTTAAGAGCAATATTCAATGCTCTTCTAGCTTGGCCTCAGTTAGCAACCCTGAGGTTCATCAGATTTCAGTCAGACAACATCACGACTGTGGCTTACATCAACCATCAAGGGGGGACCAGGAGCTCCCTAGCGATGTTAGAAGTCTCCAAGATAATTCGCTGGGCAGAGACTCACTCTTGCCATCTATCAGCAATCCATATCCCAGGTGTAGAGAACTGGGAGGCGGATCTTCTAAGTCGTCAGACTTTTCAGCCGGGGGAGTGGGAACTCCATCCGGAGGTGTTTGCTCAATTGGTTCATCGTTGGGGCACACCAGAATTGGATCTCATGGCGTCTCGCCAGAACGCCAAGCTTCCTTGTTACGGATCCAGGTCCAGGGACCCAGAAGCGACGCTGATAGATGCTCTAGCAGCACCGTGGTTCTTCAACCTGGCTTATGTGTTTCCACCGTTTCCTCTGCTCCCTCGACTGATTGCCAAAATCAAACAGGAGAGAGCATTGGTGATCTTGATCGCGCCTGCTTGGCCACGCAGGACCTGGTATGCAGACCTGGTGGACATGTCATCCTTTCCACCTTGGCCTCTGCCTCTGAGACAAGACCTTCTACTACAAGGTCCTTTCAATCATCCAAATCTAATTTCTCTGAGACTGACTGCCTGGAGATTGAACGCTTGATTTTATCAAGGCGTGGCTTCTCCGAGTCAGTCATTGATACCTTAATACAGGCACGAAAGCCTGTAACCAGGAAAATCTACCATAAGATATGGCGCAAATATCTTCATTGGTGTGAATCCAAGAATTACTCATGGAGTAAGGTTAGGATTCCTAGGATATTGTCCTTTCTCCAAGAGGGTTTGGATAAAGGATTATCAGCTAGTTCTTTAAAGGGACAGATTTCTGCTCTGTTTATCCTTTTGCACAAGCGTCTGGCAGAGGTTCCAGACGTCCAGGCATTTTGTCAGGCTTTGGTTAGAATTAAGCCTGTGTTTAAACCTGTTGCTCCTCCATGGAGCTTAAACTTGGTTCTTAAGGTTCTTCAAGGAGTTCCGTTGGAACCCCTTCATTCCATTGATATTAAACTTTTATCTTGGAAAGTTCTGTTTTTGATGGCTATTTCCTCGGCTCGTAGAGTCTCTGAGTTATCAGCTTTACAATGTGATTCTCCTTATCTGATTTTCCATACAGATAAAGTAGTTCTGCGTACAAAACCTGGGTTTTTACCTAAGGTAGTTTCCAACAAGAATATCAATCAAGAGATTGTTGTTCCATCATTGTGTCCTAATCCTTCTTCAAAGAAGGAACGTCTTTTACATAATTTGGACGTAGTCCGTGCTTTAAAGTTTTACTTACAAGCGACTAAAGATTTTCGTCAAACATCTTCCCTGTTTGTTGTTTACTCTGGACAGAAGAGAGGTCAAAAGGCTTCGGCAACCTCTCTTTCTATTTGGCTTCGGAGCGTAATACGCTTAGCCTATGAGACTGCTGGACAGCAGCCCCCTGAAAGGATTACAGCTCATTCTACTAGAGCTGTGGCTTCCACCTGGGCCTTTAAAAATGAGGCTTCTGTTGAACAGATTTGCAAAGCGGCTACTTGGTCTTCGCTTCATACCTTTTCAAAATTTTACAAATTTTATACTTTTGCTTCTTCGGAGGCTATTTTTGGGAGAAAGGTTCTACAGGCAGTGGTCCCTTCCGTTTAAGTACCTGCCTTGTCCCTCCCTTCATCCGTGTACTTTAGCTTTGGTATTGGTATCCCACAAGTAATGGATGATCCGTGGACTGGATACACCTAACAAGAGAAAAGATAATTTATGCTTACCTGATAAATTTATTTCTCTTGTGGAGTATCCAGTCCACGGCCCGCCCTGTCCTTTTAAGGCAGGTCTAAATTTTAAACTACAGTCACCACTGCACCCTATGGTTTCTCCTTTCTCGGCTAGTTTCGGTCGAATGACTGGATATGGCAGTTAGGGGAGGAGCTATATAGCAGCTCTGCTGTGGGTGATCCTCTTGCAACTTCCTGTTGGGAAGGAGAATATCCCACAAGTAATGGATGATCCGTGGACTGGATACACCACAAGAGAAATAAATTTATCAGGTAAGCATAAATTATGTTTTTTCTTCGTTCTCTTGCTATCATTATTTGAAAAAGAAGGCATCTAAGCTTTATTTTGGTTTCAGTACTCTGGACAGCACTTTTTTATTGGTGGATGAATTTATCCACCAATCAGCAAGGACAACCCAGGTTGTTCACCAAAAATGGGCCGGCATCTAAACTTACATTCTTGCATTTCAAATAAAGATACCAAGAGAATGAAGAAAATGTGATAATAGGAGTAAATTAGAAAGTTGCTTAAAATTTCATGCTCAATCTGAATCATGAAAGAAAATTTTGGGGTACAGTGTCCCTTTAAGTGTTTTCTAAAAGTGTATGATTGAATAGTTAAACGAATAAAGATAAAGTATGAATGGTTAATAATCGTTCCAGGAATTATTCAGTGAGAATTTTTCCTAAATAATTGCAGACTTTGTAACTCATTTATCTATGAGTCTCCTTAGTGCTATATTGCCCCCCTAACAGGTGCTTGTTGATTACATAAATATTTGGCACCTATAAGTACTTACCATTAGTACTACTTTGTCTGCTATCTTGTTACTATAAAAACCCCACATGAAAAGAAAACTTTTACATAACACATTACCTGCGCAGTATGTGTCTGTGGTTTGTGAGTGCCTGTTTTTTTCTTTTTCCTTCATTTCACTGTGCAGACGGTGGCTATACAGGTTGCTACTGGCACACTGAGCAGGTACAAACTATAAATACAGGTGCATGCGGCTCAGACGTATGCTTCCCAGGTTGAGAGCACAGTAAAATGTTATCACTGAAACAGTAACTGCTTACACTAGAAGTATTTCCTTCTAAATACAGGGAGAGTCCACAGCTGCATTCATTATTTGTGGGAATACAGAACCTGGCCACCAGGAGGAGGCAAAGACACCCCAGCCAAATGCTTAAATGCCTCCCCCACTTCCCGTATCCCCCAGTCATTCTTTGCCTTTAGTCACAGGAGGATGGCAGAAAAGTGTAGGAAGCTTTGGAGTAGTCTCTTATGGGGGGTAGTACCCTTGTCAGCCTCTCAGTTAGAGCATGGATGAAAGTTAGAGTCTTGAGATGAGTCTTTCTGCGAAGCCATCCAGACTCATATTAACAGCTCTTTAAGCAATCAGCGTTGACAAGTTTCACTGCCTGCATGCCTTCGCTCAAGTCCATGTCAGAGGCGCTGCTACAATCTTTCAAACTTGAAGGACCGTGTCGCTGTTCCACGGCATAGATTCCGGTAAAATCATTTAATTTTATACACGTTAACGATAGAAGACAGGGTCTCAGTGGGACTCCTTTATCTTTATGGAATAAAGGGTTAATATCTCCTGTGGGGGGTTATTGAACAGTGGGGATTTTTTAACTATGTTTGTTATATGATTTTGACTGCTTATGTGTAAGAAAGATTGCTGATACGGAACGTACAGGTTACTTTCTTTTTGAGAGCTGCGCAGTTTTTTATTAAGCTGGTGCGCCTTTTTCTTAGCAGGGGCGGTCCTGCATGAGCACCATGTGACCGGGAGTGGTCAAGTTTATTCCCGCTTTTGATTCCTGACTGAGTGTCTACGGAGAGGAGCGTCTTCTATACCTGCCTGGGTCATAGGAGGTGGGGAGTGCCCCAGCCATTGGGGGTATAAGGTGCCAGTTGTTTTTCTTTTTTAATAATAACTTAGACGAGTTATTTAGGATTCTGATATGTTAGAGGAGTATTCCTCCGAGACAGAATTTGATACCTGTGTTTATTGTGAGGAGGCCCGGGTAACCTAGCCCTCTCAATTATGTTCTGTATGCCACTATGTGTTCTCATCAACCACTGTTGGGTTGTCGGAGACCGCTGAGCCATCCGCCTCTGAGGATTCTGAATCCAGTGAGGCGCGTTCCCTAGATTCTTCTGTACCTACATATGCAGTTTTCCAGAGATCTGCTCTCCCTTCGCCTGTGAGGGAGTTGTTTCCATCAGAGGTTGCTACGCAGTTCCGCATGGCTATCTCTACGGCCTTAGCGATGATACCTATTCCTGCTGCGCGCAAGTGAAGGGCCAACCCAGGTTCTCCTGACCAAGGGCCGTCGTGTAAAATGACTATTGTGTCCGATCTTTCCTCTGGGGATGCAGTTTCCTCTGAGGCTTCAGAGATTAAACCTCCAGGGTCTGATTCTACGAACTTGAATCCTTCGACTGCGGAGAGCATAGCGTTTAGATTTAGATTGGCACACCTGCGTTTACTTCTGAGAGAGGTTTTGGCGATGTTAGAAGTTCCCAGTATTGATCCGTCAGTTGAATCTCAGTCCTCTAAATCGGATAACTATCTTGAATAAGACGAGAGGAGAGGAATAGGTTCCTATTCCTTATCGTCTCCATTTACATTTTTTTTTTTTCTTCTCTTATTAGAATCTCAGTTCCGAGCTCTAGGGGGGATTGTGTGTGTGACAGGCTGGACCTGGTTTTGTTTACACTTTCCCTGTTTTTCAGTTAAATATTTGGGCGTTGCCTATTTTTCCTTTGCATGCTATTCAATTTTAGGATAGTTTTCAGTTTTTTAGAGCTCTGGGTCGTTATGGAAACTGGTATAAGACGTTTCGTCACATGGGATTTTGAGACTATCGACTAAATTGGTCGAGTTTGTTGTAGACTTCCGGTGGAAGCATTTAGATCTCTGTTCGGGGTGATGGTCCCCCGATAATTACTAGACAATCTTTTAAGACACGGAGCTTATATTCTTTATTTTGTTTATCTAAGTTGTTTTTCTAGTATTGCTGGAATTTGAGAATTTCTGTTAACCCTTGAAGTTTTTCACAGATGTGTTGTATCCTTGATGACAGGCAGGACCTGTTTTGGGTACTAGTTAAGTCTGTTCCTTCCGTTTACACAAAAGGGAGTCATTCTAGCTTCTGGTCCAGATGCTTTTAGTTCTTCTATACTAGAGTACAGGCTGGACCTGGCTTTACACTTTATCTTCGATGGGCGCTTGAGGGAGCTAGATTTTTTTTCCTTTGGGGCTGTTTTCTCTTCTCTTGATTTTGTCTTTGGAACGTTTTGGGGTGACTTTTGGAGTCATGGTCCTGGTATCTATCGTACTGTGGGAATAATTCTTTCCACTGTTTGGGTATGGTCCAGTAAGGAGGGGGGATTTCCGTCCTATTGGTTTATCTGACTGTTAAACTGAGCTTACAGGGCTCCTGTTGTCTGAGACTGTGAGATCTCTTCTTTTTTTCAGGTAGAATGATGGATTTCTATTTCTATGACGTTGTTCCCTTTCTAGATCTGTTTTAGCGGACTTATAGGGACTATTGGCGGGGGATTCGATCCCTGACGTTCAGTTTCTGATCTTTCTGTCTGAAGTAGCTATTCAGGGACGGTTTTGTCTTGGTCGCTTCGCTGTCTGTAAGGAGCGAGTGTCCTATGGGAGTCCGTGGATCAGGAGATTTCCTTCCTGTTTATCCTATGGTTCCTCAGCTGAGCATTCAACCTTGAGGCTCTGGTCTTCTGGGTTCGTACCAGTTGGGACTTTTCGGTGGGTAGCTCCCTTAGTTTGGAAGGGGAGAGTTTCTATTGTGTAGTCGGGAGGAGCTCGTACTATGGCTCTTTGTCAACAGTCCTCTAATACGCAGGCTTTTCAGGAACGGATGTTCCAAACTATTTTTTATCCCGAGGAGCGATACCTGATTGGAGAAGCCGATCAGGAGTCCTTACCTATCCATGGTTTCCTCTTACACTCTCAGGGAGATGCGGCGTAGTGGTTAGATCCACCGCTTCTGAAGTGGAAGGTTGTGGCTTGGAACCCAGGTCAACTTCTGTGTTTTTTCTGCCAAACGGTGAGTCTACAAGCATCCCTAAGTGGAAGGGTATTCTGGGACCTTCAGTCTCTGCTGTTGGACCATATTACTCGTTGTTGGAATTGGTCTGATCCTAGCAAAGCTAGCGACATGTGAGACTGATTGTTCTTTTTATGTCCGCGAGTTAGTATCACGGTTTAAGGGTCTCGCCTTCGTGGGTATTGTTACTGGGCGGCATAGACTCTTATTTCTGTGAGCGGATGCAAGAAATTGTCTAGCAGAGGGAGAGCGTTCTGGAAGGGCGATGTTCTTTTTATGGCGCATAATTAGTCCCTTGTCATCTATCATTGATGCTGAGGATCTCCCTTGTAGGGGGAGCAGATGTGTTCTGGTTTTCTTTGGGTGTCTGTCTTTATTTTCCCCAGGATGAGCAGGGGGAAGGGCCCTCCTAGCCACCGCTGGATAGAGCAGTCCTTTTCAGGACAGATAGCTTTCTTCTACTAAGGTGTACCTTTGTTGCATAGTACGCGGTAGGTGTGGGTTGAATCCGGCTGCAGTCCTTGCTCCTTGATTGTGGGCTTGCAAGCAATTTTCCCTGCATGTTCTTCTGTTCCAGAGGATCATTGCATTATCAGGCGTTTCGTTCTTTTTGCTGGGGCGCTGTCTACAGTTAGGCCGGTACCTTTCTTGCTTATTCTTGAAGCTTAGCCTCTTTTTGGGGTGGCTCCGGATTAATTTTTCAAATCGTGCAGGAAGGTTCTTTGAATTCCTTTTTCAGCGATTTATTCCATCTGTAGATGTTTTTCTACGTGCCATTGCCCCTTTGTTGTGATCTTACAAGCCATACTCCTTAGAGGAGTTTCCTTTTATTAAGGTTGTTTACAAGTTTGTTAGGGTTTTCTCCCTAGGATTGTTATTTTAAATGTTATTCTCTTTTCTAAATGGAAAAGGTTTTTTTCCCTCAGGGAATCTTGCCTTATGGTCTTGGGACTCGGAGGCTTGGTTGCCTTCTTTAACATTATTGAAATTGTTTTTTTTTTTCACTTGACCTTGGAGTCATTGGGTTTCCAGCCTCCTCAGAGGTTATGGCTCAGTTCAAGATCAGTGATGTCTTCTTTGTTTTTGGGCAGGGGATCTTTATGGTTCCGATTGTTGGGCGACTATCTGGTCCTCTGAACATTCTTTTTCTTTTTTACTTCTGTTGCAGCAGCATCGGGAGAATGGGTTGGTTGCAGGCTGTGGTGCCCTCAGACTTGGGCCGCATTCCTTTTTGCCCTCCCATTAGCATTCAGTGTCCTCTGTAGCTTGGGTATAATTTCCCACAAGTAATGGATGCAGCTGTGGACTCTCTGTATTTAGAAGGAAAACATAAATTATGACTTACCAGATAATTTCCTTTCCTTCGATACAGGGAGAGTCCACAGCTCCCACCCGTGGTATTACATCAGTTGCTAAAGTATTGGGTAGCGATAATAAGTATAATGTTGCTCAAATTCAGTATTTCCTGAAATTATTGGAAGTTATTCTGTACATGAATTATGTTCTTTTCAAAGATACACTTTACTTTCAGAAAAAGGGTACAGCTATGGGATCCAATGTCGCCCCAACCTATGCCAACATATTTATGAATAATTATGAAGAATTGTTTGTATATAAACATATATTATTCAAGAAGTATGGAGCCACATGGTGGCGGTTCATTGCTTTCACCCACCCTCTACCTTTAAGGCTATACCAAAAAGCCAACTTCTGAGAGTAAATCGCATTGTGTCAGACACTGAATTAAAAAGATACGTTTAGAACAAATGTCTAAAACTTGTTCAAAAAGAAAAACAAAATGTTATTTCAATGACTAATAAGTCTGTGCCCTGAACAGAAAAAAACTAAGATGGACAGATTGGTCTTTGTGTCTCAATACAACACTAGAAGTAGCCAGATAAAATGAATCATATGTAAATACTGGCATATTTCACAGAAATGCCAACCAGGTATTATTGCATTTTTAGAATTCCCGATGCCAGCTTACAAAAGAGGCCCTAACATTAAAGAGCAGTTAGTTAAAGGGACAGTCTTCCAATAGAATTGTTATTGTTTTAAAAGATAGATAATCCCTTTATTACCCATTCCCCAGTTTTGCATAACCAACACAGTTATATTAATACACTTTTTACCTCTGTGATTACCTTGTATCTAGGAACCTTCTCCCAGCCCCCTGATCACATGACTGTGACTGTTTATTATCTATTGTCTTAAATTTAGCATTGTTTTGTGCTAAATCTTAAATAACTTTCTGTGTCTGAACACAGTGTTATCTATATGGCCCACGTGTACTTTCTGTCTCTTTGTGTTGAAAAGAGATTTAAAAAGCATGTGCTAAGAGGCAGCCCTCAAAGGCTTAGAAATTAGCATATGAGCCTACCTAGGTTTAGTTTAAACTAAGAATACCAAGAGAAAAAAGCAAATTTGATGATAAAAGTAAATTGGAAATTTGATTAATATTAAAAGTCCTATCTGAATAATGAAAGTTTAATTTATACTAGACTGTCCCTTTAAGGCTGATGTGGGCAGTAGCATATGTACTCGGAGAACCATCACGGGTAGGACACGTACAGGATGTTTTCATTGCTTATCATGCATTAATTGTAACTCCATGATTAAAGGAGATAAAATGTTCCACCCTTATACGGGTAAAAAATATGATTAAAATTTATCATTTACGCTATTAAGTGGCCAATGTATAAAAGAGAGCATGGACAGTCGACTCGAGGCACGAGAAAGGAATTCTAAACACAAGTCAAACATTAGATGTGGAGACAAAGATGCCCTAGTTTCCTCTCATTTTTTGTGGGGCACATTTAGCCAGCTCCGGTTTCAAATTATTGAACAGGTTCATATGCCCAGAAGAGGTGGCAAAGGGAGACTATGTTAAGTAATAGGGAAACCTTTTGGATCAATGAATTGGATACTCTATGGCCTAAAGGCCTTAATAGGGAATGTAACTAGACAGATTTCTGGTAGACAATAGATTTTTTTTGTCTAATTTTTTCTCATATTCTGTGTATTATTTAATTTGACCACTATTTTAATATCTAAACATCCAATAGGTTTGTAATTTATTTGCATATCTAGATATTATTTCTTTCATGTAATTGGCAAGAGTCCATGAGCTAGTGACGTATGGCATATACAATCCTACCAGGAGGGGCAAAGTTTCCCAAACCTCAAAATGCCAATAAATACACCCCTCACCACACCCACAATTCAGTTTTACAAACTTTGCCTCCTATGGAGGTGGTGAAGTAAGTTTGTGCTAAGATTTCTATGTTGATATGCGCTTCTCAGCATTTTGAAGCCCGATTCCTCTCAGAGTACAGTGAATGTCAGAGGGATGTGAACTGAGTATCACCTATTGAATGCAATGGTTTTCCTCACGGGAGATCTATTTCATAGGTTCTCTGTTATCGGTTGTATCCTACCTCCCTTTTCAGATAGACGATATACTCTCATATTCCATTACCTCTACTGATAACCGTTTCAGTACTGGTTTGGCTATCTGCTATATGTGGATGGGTGTCTTTTGGTAAGTATGTTTTCATTACTTAAGACACTCTCAGCTATGGTTTGGCACTTTATGTATTTATATAAAGTTCTAAATATATGTATTGTACTTATATTTGCCATGAGTCAGGTTTAAGTATATTTCATTTTGCAGACTGTCAGTTTCATATCTGGGAAATGCATTTTTCTTACCTTGGGTATAGTCTTTTTTTTCAATTGACTTTTCTTTTTAATTCGCGGGCAAAATTAGGCTCGCAAGGGCGCAAAATGACAAATTATATTGCGTCATTTTTGGTGCAAGATTTTTTTGGCACAGTTACGTTCGATGACGCAAATTCATCATATCCGGCGTGCATTGCCTGTTGTTGTTCCTTCAACATCTAATGAAGAAGATATACCTGTGAATTTAAAAGATTTTATTGCTGATTCTATTCAGAAGGCTTTGTCTGCCATCCCGCCTTCTAATAAACGTAAAAGGTCTTTTAAAACTATTCATAAAGTTGATGAAATTTCAAATGACCGACAACATACTGAATTATCCTCCTCTGATGAGGATCTATCTGATTCAGAAGATCCTTCCTCAGATATTGACACTGACAAATCTACTTATTTATTTAAAATGGAGTATATTCGTTCTTTGTTAAAGGAAGTGTTGATTACATTGGATATTGAGGAAACTAGTCCTCTTGTTATTAAGACTAGTAAACGTTTAAATTCGGTTTATAAACCTCCTGTGGTTACTCCAGAGGTTTTTCCAGTTCCTGATGCTATTTCTGATATGATTTCTAAGGAATGGAATAGGCCTGGTACTTCTTTTATTCCTTCTTCAAGGTTTAAAAAATTGTATCCTTTGCCAGCAGATACATTGGAGTTTTGGGAAAAGATCCCCAAAGTTGATGGGGCTATTTCTACTCTTGCTAAACATACTACTATTCCTATGGAAGATAGTACTTCTTTTAAAGATCCTTTAGATAGGAAACTTGAATCTTATCTAGGGAAAGCCTATTTATATTCTGGTCATCTTCTCAGGCCTGCAATTTCTTTGGCTGATGTTGCAGCTGCATCAACCTTTTGGTTGGAAAATTTAGCGCAACAAGAAATGGATTCTGATTTGTCTAGCATTGTTCGCTTGCTTCAACATGCTAATCATTTTATTTGTGATGCCATTTTTTATATAATCAAAATTGATGTTATATCTATGTCTTTAGCTATTTTAGCTAGAAGAGCTTTGTGGCTTAAATCTTGGAATGCTGACATGACTTCTACGTCTAGATTGCTATCTCTTCCTTTCCAAGGTAATAAGTTATTTGGTTCTCAGTTGGATTCGATTATTTCAACTGTCACTGGGGGAAGGTAGTTTTTTTGCCTCAGGATAAAAGACCTAAGGGTAAATCTAAAGCTTCTAATCGTTTTCGTTCCTTTCGACAAATTAAGGAACAGAAACCTAATCCTTCCCCCAAGGAATCTGTTTACAATTGGAAACCTTCTTCAAATTGGAATAAATCCAAGCCGTTTAAGAAACCAAAGCCAGCCCCCAAGTCCGCATGAAGGTGCGGCCCTCATTCCAGCTCAGCTGGTATGGGGCAGATTAAGATTTTTCAAGGATGTTTGGACAAATTCTGTTCAAAATCAATGGATTCTGAGTATTGTCTCTCAGGGGTATCGAATAGGATTCAGAGTAAGACCTCCTGTGAGAAGATTTTTTCTCTCATGCATCCCAGCAAATCCAGTGAAGGCTCAGGCTTTCCTGAAGTGTGTTTCAGACCTGGAGCTTTCAGGGGTAATCATGCCAGTTCCGTTTCAGGAACAGGGTCTGGGGTTTTATTCAAATCTATTCATTCTCCCAAAGAAAGAAAATTCATTCAGACCAGTTCTGGATCTGAAAATTTTTAATCATTATGTAAGAGTACCAACTTTCAAAATGGTGACTATAAGGACTATTCTGCCTTTTGTTCAGCAAGGGCATTATATGTCCACAATAGACTTACAGGATGCATATCTTCATATTCCGATTCATCCAGATCATTATCAGTTTCTGAGATTCTCTTTTCTAGACTAGCATTACCAATTTGTCGCTCTTCCTTTTGGCCTAGCGACAGCTCCAAGAATCTTTTCAAAGGTTCTCGGTGCCCTACTCTCTGTAATCAGAGAACGGGTATTGCGGTGTATCCTTATTTGGACAATATCTTGGTACTAGCTCAGTCTTTACATTCTGCAGAATCTCACACAAATTAACTAGTGTTGTTTCTTCAAAGACATGGTTGGAGGATCAATTTACCAAAAAGTTCCTTGATTCCTCAGACAAGGGTCACCTTTTTAGGTTTCCAGATAGATTCAGTGTCCATGACTCTGTCTCTAACAGACAAGAGACGATTAAAATTGGTTTCAGTTTGTCGAAACCTTCAGTCTCAATCATTCCCTTCAGTAGCTATGTGCATGGAAGTTTTAGGTCTCATGACTGCAGCGTCGGACGCGATCCCCTTTGCTCGTTTTCATATGAGACCTCCCCAGCTTTGTGTGCTGAATCAATGGTGCAGGGATTTTACGAGAATATCACAATTAATATCCTTAAATCCCAATGTTCGACTATCTTTGACTTGGTGGTTAGATCACCATTGTATAGTTCTAGGGGCCTCTTTTATTCATCCTACCTGGACTGTGATCACAACAGATACGAGTCTTTCAGGTTGGGGAACTGTCTGGGGATCTGACAGCACAAGGGGTTTGGAAATCTCAAGAGGCGAGATTAGAAATCAATATTTTGGAACTCCGTGCATTTGTTTTCAGACAGACAATATCACAACTGTGGCATATGTCAATCATCAGGGTGGGACTAACAGTCCCCTAGCTATGAAAGAAGTATCTTGGATACTTTCTTGGGTGGAATCCAGCTCTTGTCTAATTTCTGCGGTATGTATCCCAGATGTAGACGATTGGGAAGCGGATTATCTCAGCCATCAGACTTTACATCCGGGGGGAGTGGTCCCTCCATCCAGATGTGTTTTCTCAGATTGTTCAGATGTGAGGTCTTCCAGAAATAGATCTCATGGCTTCTCATCTAAACAAGAAACTTCCCAGATACCTGCCCAGGGATCTTCAGGCAGAAGCAGTGGATGCGTTGACACTTCCTTGGTGTTACCAACTTGCTTATATTTTCCCGCCTCTAGTTCTTCTTCCAAGAGTGATCTCCAAAATCATCATGGAACAATTGTTTGTGTTGCTGGTAGCTCCAGCATGGCCTCAAAGGTTTTGGTATGCGGATCTTCTTCGGATGTCCAGTTGCCAACCTTGGCCACTTCCATTAAGGCCGGACCTTCTGTCTCAAGGTCCGTTTTTCCATCAGGATATTAAAATCATTTAATTTGAAGGTATGGAATTTGAACGCCTAGTGCTTAGTCATAGAGGTTTCTCTGACTTAGTGATTAATACTATGTTACAGGCTCGTAAATCTGTTTCTAGAAAGAATTATTATCGAGTTTGGAAGACTTATATTTCATGGTGTTCTTCTCATAAATTCTCCTGGCATTCTTTTAGAATTCCTAGAATTTTACAGTTTCTTCAGGACAGTTTGGATAAGAGTTTCTCTGCAAGTGCCTTGAAGGGACAAATCTGTGCTCTTTCTGTCTTATTTCACAGAAAGATTGCTAAGCTTCCTGATATTCACTGTTTTGTACAGGCTTTGGTTCGTATCAAGCCTGTCATTAAATCAATCTCTCCTCCTTGGAGTCTTAATTTGGTTTGGACATTAAACTACTTTCTTGGAAAGTGTTGTTCCTTTTGGCCATTTCTTTTTCTAGAAGAGTTTCTGAATTATCTGCTCTTTCTTGTGAATCTTCTTTTCTGATTTTCCATCAGGATAAAGCAGTTTTGCGGACTTCATTTAAATTCTTACCTAAGGTTGTGAATTCTAACAACATTAATAGAGAAATTGTTGTCCCTTCCTTGTGTCCTAATCCTAAGAATTCTTAGGAGAAATCCTTACATTCTTTGGATGTGGTAAGAGCTTTGAAATATTATGTTGAAGCTACTAAAGATTTCAGGAAGACTTCTAGTCTATTTATCTTTTCTGGTTCTATCATCCCACTACTTGGCTATTCGTTAAACTGAATTGTGGGTGTGGTGAGGGGTGTATTTATAGGCATTTTGAGGTTTTGGAAACTTTGCCCCTCCTGGTAGGATTGTATATCCCATACGTCACTAGCTCATAGACTCTTGCCAATATGAAAGAAATTTATCAGGTAAGTTCTTACATAAAAAATGTTTTTTTAATTTTTATGATTAAACTTTTTCATACTGAGTATTCATATATTTGACAATTAAATATATACATTTTTTATATTTTTTGATAGATCAATTTAATTGTGATTATCTATATGTAATTTGATTCATATTTGTTGTATAAATAAAAAAAATTTTTTAACTAGGTATTGCATTATGTTGCACATGTATTTCTTTTACAAGATATGACGAGTCCACGGATTTCATCCTTACTTATGGGATATCGCCTCCTGGTCAGCAGGAGGAGGCAAAGAGCACCACAGCAGAGCTGTATATATAGCTCCTCCCTTCCCTCCCACCCCAGTCATTCTCTTTGCCTGTGTTAGTGATAGGAAGAGGTAAAGTGAGGTGTTAGTTTAGATTCTTCAATCAAGAGTTTTTTATTTTTAAATGGTACCAGTGAGTACTATTTTTCTCAGGGTAGACAGAAATCGTCATTCAATGCTGCCCTGATGATGATGGTCTTAGCAAACATTATCTAAGACCCTGCTTGTTCCCACAGAGCTGAAGGTGGTGAAAAGAGCATCTTCATTGTGTGGGACCATGTCATGCTGCGCTCAGAATTGAGGTATGTGCAGTCATTTGCTTCTGGGGAAACTAAGATATATCAGAACAGACTGACATTTATTCCCTATACCGGGGAGGGGTAATCAGTATGCACAGTGATCATGAATGGTGTGCCTGGGGTTCCCCTCTCTATTGGGTGCTATCAACTGTGTTTTTTTCAGTAAACTGATGTGTGCTTCACCCAGTGGGTATACTATGTTGTGGGCTGATGCTGGGAGATTGCGGATTGTTCCCAAAGGGTTACAACGTTATCTGTGGTGAAACTTATGACTGGACAGGGGAGTGTGTTTTATTTGAGGGGCACATTGGCGGTTCTCTTTATTATGGTTTATGTGGTTAAACGACATTTTTTTTCTTCCCATGCGGTTTCCTTGCTAGGGACTTGATTTACGCCCACGATGGGCGGGGCCTAGCTTCGCGCGCTTAGCCGCGCAGTTGTCATCCGGATCCTCGATCGGCAGCAGGTCTCTGGGCTCCGGTGTGGCCTAAGTCAGTTTGTGTATGCAACTTCACAAACAGACTTGGGAGTGCTGCTCACGGAGTATTCAGTGTCTCATGGGGGCAGGTAGGCGCCGCAGCAGAGCTGTGGCGAGGTGCAAGTGCCAAAAGTTTGTTAAACCCTTATGCATAGCTGAACTGGGCAAACAGAGTAATATTTACTAAAGATTTTATAGTGCTCCCTATTGTTGCATAGTTTTGTTGTGGAGCAGAAAAATTATTGCGGTTTTATTTTTTAAAGACACAGTAGGCTTGTTTTATTTCAAATTTTTTTTTATAAGTTTTGGCTTTCAAAATTAATTTTAATTAAGTAAAAGATGATCAATATTGCTATTGCTGGTTTGTTTGTCATGGCTGAACTTCAGGAAAGTACCTGTTCTATGTGTTTAGATGCCAATGTGGAACCCCCTATTACTTTTTGTCCCTCATGTACTGAGAGGGCTTTACAATGTAAAGAACACATTTTCTTTAATGCAAGTATGTCTAAGGATGCTTCTCAGACTGATGAGACTATATGCCGCAACTTTCTCCCCAAGCGTCACAACCTTTAACGCCCGCCCAAGCGACGCCGTGTTCCTCAACCGCGTCCACTTCATTCACTCTGCAGGATATGGCTGCAGTTATGTCATCCACTCTTACAGAAGTTTTATCTAAGTTGCCAGTGTTACAAGGCAAACGCAGAAGGTCAGAGGCCCATGTGGTCCCTGCGACTTCTGATGCTTTAATGGCTATCTCCGATATACCTTCCCAGGGCTCTGAATTGGGGGGTAGTGAGGCCCTGTCTGAGGGGGAACTGTCTGACTCAGGAAGTGCATTAACCCCGACAGATTCGGACGTCATGTCCTTCAGATTTAAGCTTGAACACCTCCGGCTTTTACTGCGAGAGGTTTTGGTGACTCTGGACGACTGTGACTCTATTGTGGTCCCACCAGAGAAATTGAGTAAAATGGACCCCCTCTGAGGAAGCGTTTGTGAAACGCGCGTCAGGGGTCCGACAGGGGTAGCTCAGTCTCTCCTGTTCGTTTTTTAACCTGCTTACTCTTGTTGAAAATATGCTTTATTGAACCTACTATAGCCTTCCCAGCCTCTGGTCTTTAATAGTGTAATGATACAAATAATTAGCCCTCGGATTGTAAGGGCTTAGTCCATATTTAAACACTTTAAATTTTGACAGAGGACTGGGTGATACTCCAAATATTGGTTCTTATACTTTATTGCCATAGTGCAATCAACAGAGTTTAAGTGCTTTTATTCTTTCAGCTCTGTTATTTGAGTGTGTGTGAGTTCCTTGTTGATTTAATAAAATTTAATTGTATGAATGGAATGGAACTATTTTAATTTAAATATACTTTCGCATCAGCAGAGTTAACCAGTACTATACTATTGCAGTATTGGTTTTCTTTTCTTAAACTGGATTGTATCCTCTATTACAATTAGTTTAACTAGTTGTTGAATACCTTCCCAGGGCTCTGAATTGGGGGGTAGTGAGGCCCTGTCTGAGGGGGAACTGTCTGACTCAGGAAGTGCATTAACCCCGACAGATTCGGACGTCATGTCCTTCAGATTTAAGCTTGAACACCTCCGGCTTTTACTGCGAGAGGTTTTGGTGACTCTGGACGACTGTGACTCTATTGTGGTCCCACCAGAGAAATTGAGTAAAATGGACAAATACTTAGCGGTCCCTTCTTATTCCGATGTTTTTCCGGTTCCTAAGAGAATCTCGGAGATTATTGCTAGGGAATGGGAAAGACTGGGTATCCCGTTCTCCCCTTCTCCTATTTTTAAGAAAATGTACCCTATAGCTGACACTGTTCGGGACTCTTGGCAGACGGTCCCTAAGGTGGAGTGAGCTATTTCTACCCTGGCGAAGCGTACGACTATCCCTATCGAGGACAGTTGTGCTTTTAAAGACCCCATGGATAAGAAGTTGGAGGAGGGTCTTCTCAAAAAACTCTATATTCATCAGTGGGTTTTATTGCAACTGGCGGCCTGCATTGTAACAGTCACGACTGCGGCTGCTTTTTGGTTTGACGCTCTAGAAGAGTCTCTTAGAACTGAGACCTCTTTAGAGGAAATACAGGACAGAATTAAGGCACTGAAGCTGGCTAATTCTTTTATTACGGATGCTTCCTTTCAGATAACCAAATTAGCTGCTAAGAGTTTGTTATTTTCCATCTTAGCACGAAGAGCTTTATGGTTAAAATCTTGGTCTGCGGATGTGTCCTCTAAATCTAAGCTTTTGGCTATTCCTTTCAAGGGAAAGACCCTATTCGGGCCTGATTTGAAAGAAATAATTTCTGACATTACGGGAGTTAAGGGTCATCTCCTCCCTCAGGACAAAACATCTAAACAAAGACGAATTTTCGTTCCTTTCGTAATTTCAAAGGAATCCCCCCTTCCTCTGCCGCTAAACAGGAAGGGAATTATTCACAAGCCAAGCCCACCTGGAGACCCAACCAGGCTTGGAACAAGGGTAAACAGCCCAAGACGCCCGCTGCTGCTCCCAAGACAGCATGAAGGGGCGGCCCCCGATCCGGGACCGGATCTGGTAGGTGGCAGACTTTCTCTCTTTGTCCAGTCTTGGATAAGAGACGTTCAGGATCCCTGGACACTAGAAATCGTGTCTCAAGGGTATCAGTTGGAGTTCAAAAATTCCTTCCAAGAGGAAGGTTTCTTCTTTCACGATTGTCTGTAGACCAGATAAAAAGAGAGGCGTTCTTACTTTGTGTAAAAGACCTCTCCACTATGGGAGTAATTTGTCCCGTTCCAAAACAGGGGCGGGGTTTTACTCAAATCTTTTTGTGGTTCCCAAAAAAGAGGGAATGTTCCGACCCATTTTAGATCTCAAAAGTCTAAACAAGTTTCTCAGAGTTCCATCCTTCAAGATGGAGACTATCCGGACAATTCTTCCATTGGTCCAGGAGGGTCAATATATGACTACCGTGGACTTAAAGGATGTATATGTTCATATTCCTATCCACAGAGATCATCACCAGTTCCTGAGGTTTGCCTTTCTGGACAAACATTTTCTGTTCATGGCCCTTCCTTTCGGGCTGGCCACGGCACCCAGGATCTTCACGAAGGTTCTAGGGTCTCTGCTGGCGGTTCTCAGACCGCGGGGCATTGCAGTGGCGCCTTATCTGGACGATATTCTGATCCAGGCGTCTTATCAGCTGACAAAGTCTCATACCGACATTGTTCTATCCTTTCTAAGGACTCACGGGTGGAAGGTGAATCTAGAAAAGAGTTCACTAAGTCCACAGACAAGGGTTCCTTTCCTGGGAACCCTAATAGACTTTATATCCATGAAAATCTTTTTGACGGAAGTCAGAAAGGTAAAGATTCTGAACACATGCCGATTCCTTCAGTCCAATCCTCGGCCATCAGTGGCTCAGTGCATGGAGGTAATTGGATTGATGGTGGCGGCAATGGACATCATTCCGTTTGCTCGTTTTCATCTCAGACCTCTACAACTGAGCATGCTCAGACAGTGGAATGGAGATTATGCAAATTTGTCTCCTCAGATAGATCTGGATCAGGAGACAAGGGACTCTCTTCTTTGGTGGTTGTCGCCGGATCATCTGTCCCAAGGGACGTGCTTCCCACATGAGTGATAGTGACAACGGACGCCAGTCTACTAGGATGGGGAGCAGTCTGGAATTCCCTGAAGGCTCAGGGTGTGTGGACTCGGTCGGAGTCTCTACTTCCAATCAATATTCTGGAGTTGAGAGCAATATTCAATGCACTTCAGGCTTGAACTCAGTTGGCCTTGGACAAATTCATCCGATTTCAGTCGGACAACATCACGACTGTGGCTTACATCAATCATCAGGGAGGAACAAGGAGTTCCTTAGCGATGACAGAAGTATCCAAGATAATTCGGTGGGTGGAGGCTCACTCTTGTTATCTGTCAGTAATCTACATCCCAGGAGTGGACAACTGGGAAGCAAATTTTTTGAGCAGACACACGTTCCATCCGGGGGAATGGGAACTCCATCTGGAGGTCTTTGCCACCCTGATTCTCAGATGGGGCAGACCGGAGCTGGATCTTATGGCACCTCGTCAGAATGCCAAGCTCCCGAGATACGGATCCAGGTCCAGGGATCCTCAGGCCGAACTGATAGATGCCTTGGAAGTGCCTTGGTCGTTCAACCTAGCTTATGTGTTTCCACCGTTTGCTCTCCTTCCCTGGGTGATTGCTCGGATCAAACAGGAGAGGGCTTCGGTGATTCTCATCGCTCCTGCGTGGCCTCGCAGGACTTGGTATGCCGATCTGGTGGACATGTCCTCTCTGCCACCGTGGAAGCTTCCATTGAGGCAGGACCTCATTCAGGGACCCTTCCATCATCCGAATCTAGTTTCTCTGCAGCTGACTGCTTGGAGATTGAATGCTTCATTTTATCTAAGCGAGGGTTCTCTGATTCGGTCATTGATACCTTGATCCAGGCACGTAAGCCTGTTACTAGAAAGATTTACCATAAGATATGGCATAAATATCTTTATTGGTGCGAATCCAAGGGCTACTCATAGAGTAAGATTAGGATTCCTAGGATTTTATCTTTTCTCCAAGAAGGATTGGAGAAAGGGTTATCAGCAAGTTCCTTAAAGGGACAGATTTCTGCTTTATCTATTTTGCTACACAAACGTCTGGCAGATATTCCGGATGTTCAATCTTTTTGTCAGGCTCTAACTAGAATCAGGCCTGTGTTTAGACCTATTGTTCCTCCTTGGAGTTTGAATTTAGTTCTTAAGGTTCTTCAAGGGGTTCCGTTTGAACCTATGCATTCCATAGATATTAAATTGTTATCTTGGAAAGTTTTATTTTTGGTTGCTATTTCTTCTGCTTGCAGAGTTTCTGAGCTTTCAGCATTACAATGTGATTTTCCTTACCTTATTTTTCATTCCGATAAGGTAGTGTTACGTACCAAACCTGGTTTTCTTCCTAAGGTTGTTTCCAACAAAAATATTAATCAGGAAATTATTGTTCCTTCATTGTGTCCTAATCCTTCTTCTAAGAAGGAGCGTCTGTTACATAACTTGGATGTGGTCCGTGCCCTGAAGTTTTACTTGCAGGCGACTAAAGAATTTCGTCAATCATCTTCATTATTGTTTTTTCTGGAAAACGTAGGGGCCAGAAAGCTACGGCTACCTCTCTTTTTTTTTTGGCTGAAGAGTATCATCCGTTTTGCATATGAGACTGCTGGACAGCAGCCTCCTGAAAGAATTACGGCTCATTCTACTAGGGCTGTGGCTTCCTTATGGGCATTTAAAAATGATGTTTCTGTTGAACAAATTTGCAAGGCTGCAACTTGGTCGTCTCTTCATACTTTTTCCAAATTTTCCAAATTTGATACTTTTGCCTCGTCCGAGGCTGTTTTTGGGAGAAAGGTTCTTCAAGCAGTGGTGCCTTCCTTTTAGGTTCCTGTCTTGTCCCTCCCTTTCGTCCTTGTCCTATAGGTTTGGTATTGTATCCCATAAGTAAGGATGAAATCCGTGGACTCGTCATATCTTGTAAAAGAAAAGGAAATTTATGCTTACCTGATAAATTTATTTCTTTTACGATATGACGAGTCCACGGCCCACCCTGTCATTTTCTAAGACAGGTCTTTATTTTTGTTAAACTTGGCTTTTCCTTTCTCTTCCTAACTTCGGTCGAATGACTGGAGTGGGAGGGAAGGGAGGAGCTGTATATACAGCTCTGCTGTGGTGCTCTTTGCCTCCTCTTGCTGACCAGGAGGCGATATTCCATAAGTAAGGATGAAATCCGTGGACTCGTAATATCGTAAAAGAAATAAATTTATCAGGTAAGCATAAATTTCCTTTTTTATAACCACTAGGGGGGAAGTGTTGCATTAATTTTGTTGTAATGGATGCATACGAATTTTTCATATTTTATGTGAATTGTTCACTTTTTGTACCACTAGATGGCAATATTTATGTGTTAATCACAATTGTTTGGCGCCATTATGGCTATTTAAACACTATTATGTTCACTATGTGTCAGCCCAAAACGTTGCTTTTCTGGACCCTGTATAAGCAATAAAGGTCGTTTTATATATTACAGCTGGAGAAAACTCTTTTGTGTGGATTCTGTTGGGCTTGGTAAGCCTTCTCCGTGCCTCTGTGTGTGGTGGGTGCTGTATTTCATTTGTTTGTTTCGTGTTCTCCGATGGGCCACCCTAATTTTTTTTTTTTTCTGGCACCTTTTTCACCCTGATATTTCTCCTACTGTTCCTTGTTCCCTTGGTAGAATGACTGGGGGATGAGGGAAGTGGGGGGGGGGGGGGGGTATTTAAGCCTTTGGCTGGGGTGTCTTTGCCTCCTCCTGGTGGCCAGGTTCTGTATTTCCACATGTAATGAATGCAGCTGTGGACTCTTCCTGTATCGAAGGAAAGAAAATTATCTGATAAGTCATAATTTATGTTTTTTGCTTAAAGGGTTATAAATCTTTGTACACTGCCATTTTCAAAAAACCTGTATTACAAACATGAATATCTTCTTGTAAATTCACTTACTTTTTTGTTCAAAACGAAGCTTCTAAATATGTAGAATGAATAGATTTTTGTTATCCAAAAATCTGCTGCAACTTTCCCCAAGTTCACAATAGCGCTTCCTCCAATCCCGCTGCATTAGGAAGAGTCTGTAATTATAATATCAGTCATAGAAACAAGCTCTACAAATCGCATGGGCAGTAATCTTCATGATCTATCGCATGCGCACTTAACCGAAACGAACGTGTCCACCATCTTTGTTTGTCACAAGTTGCGCACACACTACATCATAATAGCGATGCTTTTTAGCGCACCTTGCATTTGTTTCAATATTTAGGTTATATGAGGGGTCATAAATGCCCTATGCGCATGCGTGAGTCGCAGAAGGGGACAAACTGTGCATGCGGGCACCATGATTGTTCTACCCAGATAGTCATGTAGTTGTTAGTCAGCACTTCCATTAAAAGCAATAGTATTTGAAGGTCTAAGACTGTTAGTGCCAAAATTACCTAGTTTCATGAATCACTGATGGGACAGTTTTTTTTTTTCCTTTCAATTTTGCTTAGTTCTCTTGGTATCCTTTGTTAAAGGATAATTCTTGGTGAGCTCAGGAGTGTGCGTGTGTCTTAAGCCATCTGGCAGCAGTGATTGTAACATTGTTTATTGCAGTGTTATACAGTGTGGCAAATACTGCTTCCATAGACTGTTAAAGGGATAATAAACCCATTTTTTTTCTTTAATTATTCAGATAGAGCATGCAATTTTAAGCAACTTTCTAATTTACTCCTATTATCAAATTTTCTTTATTCTCTTGCTATCTTTATTTAAAAAGGGCCTAAAATGGGCCGCCTCATAAGCTTTACATTCTATCTGAATCGTGAAAGAAAAAAATTGGGTTTAGTATTCCTTTAAAGACAACGATGGATAACAAGAGAACAAAGCAAATTTGATAATTAAAGTAAATTTGAAATTAGTGTACAGCTGCATGCCCTACCTGAATCTTGAGTGTTTAATTTTGATTTACTATACATTATTAACACATTATTAACACATTATTAACACATGGCAGAAAGCCTGAAGATCATTTTCCTTCTTTTCTTTTTTTTTTTTCTTTCTTTTTTTAAAGCACAGGAACAATAAATTTGGTCACATTTTATACAAGTAACACACAACTATAAACAGAGTACACAGAGAACAAACGTATTTAAAGGGACACTGAACCCAATTTTTTTTCTTTCGTGATTCAGATAGCGCATGCAATTTTAAGCAAATTTCTAATTTACTCCTATTATCAATTTTTCTCCGTTCTCTTGCTATCTTTATTTGAAAAAGAAAGCATCTAAGCTTTTTTTGGGTTCAGAACTCTGGATAGCACTTTTTTAGTGGTGGATGAATTTATCCACCAATCAGCAAAGACAACCCAGGTTGTTCACCAAAAATGGGCCGGCATCTAAACTTACATTCTTGCATTTCAAATAAAGATACCAAGAGAATGAAGACAATTTGATAATAGGAGTAAATTAGAAAGTTGCTTAAAATTGCATGCTCTATCTGAATCACAAAAGAAAAAAATTTGGGTTCAGTGTCCCTTTAACCTGAGTGTGGGTATTTGTTTATTTGAGTGGGATTGGTCTCATTTAATCATCTATGTATCTTATCAGCTTTTGCTGCCTGCATTATAACTTGGCGCATTTCTCCTGAGCTATATTTATAGAGCTTGTCTGAAACATTATTTCCTCCTGCACACTATGAGCTAGATTACAAAAGGAGCATAATCAATAATGCAGGGTGTGCTGTCTTTTGTGTGACCTTGCGCAAACTCTCTAACACACAATCTAGTGAATGGTTAAATATTTTAATGAAAGCATCCTAACGTGGTTGATACTTCTTAGATTTCTTTATACTATTAATGGATAGCACAGGGAGTGCTAGTAGCTCGCTCGTATTGCAAATGGTGAGTTAAAAAGGTTATGCTTGAGCACAATCCAAAATACAGCTAAAAAATGCAGCGTTTTTTCCAAGACCTGTAAATGTAAACCATTATGATTAGCAGTATAGCACAGAACATTATGAAGAACTGCACTACTTGCTCCATCCAGTTAGCACACCATCAGCGTAGCTCTCGAGCAATATCCAACAAGAATTTTACTTGCCTCCTTAGAAATTAATTGTGTGAGGGATGTAGAACCCCAGCACTGACGTGCAGATGTTAGTGTGCTCTGCTGTTGAATGAGCGACAAAAAAGAACTTTGGACTTCTAATATGAGCGCAAAAATAAAAAGCTGTATTGTTCTAATATTTTTGCGCACCACTTGTAATCAAGGCCTATGTGTTTTATGTTTATATAAAATTCCAAAATTAATTTAGTTTGGACACCTCCAGCTCTTTTATAGAAAGATACACTTTTTATAAAGCAGACTGGGAGAGAAATTCTGATGCTACTAATTGACATAGTCAAACCAGTTCTTATATTTGCAGAACGAATTATCCCTTTAAACAGGTAGGGTTATGGTCTGCTTTAATTGCATAACTTGTTAGGGTTAGTGAGGCAGAAATTCAAAATATGTTACAACAACAACAACAGCAAAATGTTAAAAACATATCTTATATAAATATGTTGGTATTAAATCTCTGTACAAGCTCATAATTATGTCTAAACCATTGAAAATGTATTATTATTATTATTTTTATTATTATTTATATATGCTGCTTTTATTTGGAAATAAAACAAAAACTCCACCCCAAAAAGTTAAAGGAACATTAAATATGTTTTATAGACATAGTATTGTTGATGTTATTTCCTGCCCCCCTCTAGTCATGGGTGCTACCATGTTGAAATGTACCTTTCATTGCATTCCAGTGCTGATATGTTTGCACGTGTGCAGCAACTCTCCTTCAGATATCTGCAGTGTAACCTAGGTTCCAAAATGGCAGCACCTATAATAAGGGAGATGCATGATATCTATTTAGTGTTTAATGTCCCTTTAACTACTTTACGCCATTAGGACGTTCCATGCTGTCCAAACAGCACTAGGATTTAACGCCTTGAGGATGGCATGGCAAGTTCTTCCTTGTACGGCGTCCTGCAGCCTCTCCCTTTGACCAAGGCAGGAATTGGACTGGGGTGTGTGCCCAATGATCTGATCCTGGTCTTGAAATCACACGATCACATCAACATTCGCGTGATTTCCTTCGTTCTGATGTTAAACATTTGCTCCCGCATGAAGGGGTTAAAGTACATTACGAGGGATCGCATACAAAACATCTTATCCAAATTCTTAAACCACTTTACTAAATTAAAATAGGAAAAAATAGGAAATGATGCAGTTCAGATTGGCAAATGACCTTTCATGCTCCCTAACAATAGGTTGCTATACTTTCTTACATATCTCACCCCTAAAAATGTTGTCAAATTATTTGATTCAGACAGGGAAACAACTTTCTAATTTATTTCTATTATCAAATTTTCTTGGTACATAAGCTCAGGAGCATTCATGTGTCTGGAGCACTATATGGCAGCATGATGATTTCCTGCCATATAGTGCTCCAGACACCTACCTAGTACCTAAGTATCTCTTCACCAAAGAATACCATGAGAACGAAGCATAGAAGTAAATTAGAAACTTTTTTTTTTTAAATGTATGTCTGATAAAAGGGGTTTTTATATGCATTTAAGGAAGGTCATTTGTGTAAAGTGGTTATATTTTTTTAAAAACAGTTTTAAAGGGACACTCAATCAAAATTAAACTTTCATTATTCAGATAGAGCATGCCATTTTAAACAACTTTCCAATTTACTTCCATTAACAAAATGTGCACAGTCTTTTTATATTTAAACTTTTTGAGTCACAAGCTCCTACTGAGCATGTGCAAGAATAAGTGTGTATGCATTTGTGAATGGCTGATAGCTGTCACATGGTATGTGTATGCATTTGTGATTGGCTGATGGCTGTCACATTGTATGTGTATGCATTTGTGAATGGCTGATAGCTGTCACATGGTACGTGTATGCATTTGTGATTGGCTGATGGCTGCCACATGGTACAGGGGGAGTGGAAAAAGACATAACTTTTAAAATTGTCAGAAAAAAAATCTACTTATTTGAAGTTCATATTAAGTGCTATTGCATTGTCTTGCTATCTTGCATTTGTTGATTATGCAAATCTACTGTGTACTAATGTTTGTCTGACTTTGTTTCATAGGAGCAGTGTCTCTGGCTGGTACAGACTCAGGGCTTTGGTCAGTGGAAGGTGGGAACAAGCTTGTGTGCTCTGGTCTTATTTATGCCTCTAAGGCACAATTAATTCAGGGCACTGTCACCTCAGTGCAAGAAAGAACACGTCCATTAAGAACAGGTGAGCATTTATCAATCTGCAGGAATATTACCCATCTAAATGGCAATCTTAAACGGACATAAACCCCCCCCCCCCCCAATTCTTCTTTCATGATTATTAGTGTAAAGTTTAAAATGAAACTTTCCAAATGTACTTTTCTTATCAAATTTACTTTGTTCTCTTGGAACACTTTGTTAAAAGGCAGGAAGGAAAGTGTAGGGACGTGCATGTGTGGCTGGAGCAATCTATGGCTTCAGTATTATAACTGTTATACATTTGGAAGAGCACTAGGTGGCAGCAAGTGTTTCCTTTCATGTTTCATCTACAGCTTCAATGAAGAATTCTGTTAGGACAAATTAAATTTGATAATAGAGGCACATTGGAAACTTTTTTTACTAGTGTGCTCTGTATGAATTGCACACACACAAAAATTAGGTTTCATGACCTTTCAAGGGATAGAAAGGTCAAAATTGAAACGCGCATGGGTGCATTTCAGTTACAAATTGAAGCAGTAATATACTTCTATATCTAGTAAACGTTATTACTGTAGATCAGCGGAATACGCTCGTATGCTGTGAGGGCCTGGACACCAGTATTCAAATGTCCTTCCTGCTCAGATTGTCAGCAGGGGATAATATGACACAAATGAACACCACCATCGGGTCTCTGAGCAGGCGTTTGAATACTGGTGTTCATGTCCTCACAGTATATGTGTGTATGCTGCTGAAAAAAACATTCATTACTTTTACTAGGATCATTTTTGCTAATGGAAATATAATGAAAAAATGCTTCTATTTAAAATTGAAATGTACCCATGCACGTTTGAATTTTGACCTTTCTATCCTTTTAAGGTCTGCTTAGTAAAATCTCTGAAATTATCTTTACTGTTAAAGTGATGGTAAGCTCTCCCCTTTTTAAAATCAGATGCAGAATGTTAGTGATATGTTAGATGAACACTGAACCCACATTTTTTCTTTTGTGATTCAGATAGAGCATGCAATTTTAAGCAACTTTATAATTTACTCCTATTATCAAATTTTCTTCATTCTCTTGATATCTTTATTTGAAATGCAAGAATGTAAGTTTAGATGCCGGCCCATTTTTGGTGAACAACCTGGGTTGTTCTTGCTGATTGGTGGATAAATTGATCCACCAATAAAGAGCTGTCCAGAGGTCTGAATAAAAAAAAAAGCTTAGATACCTTCTTTTTCAAATAAAGATAGCAAGAGAACAAAGAAAATTTGATAATAGGAGTAAATTAGAAAGTTGTTTAAAATCGCATGCTCTATCTGAATCATGAAAGAAAAAATTTGGGTTCAGTGTCCCCTTTAATACATCAGTTGTAATGAAGTTGTGCTATAAACTTACTTTTTAATATAGGTATGAAATTCAAATACCCTGCACACAAGGGCCATATGGGGAGAGCGCTGATTGGACAAAAATTCAAAACGTTAGCTCACAGAAAAATTTACTTTTCTCCAACATAGGTGTGTCCGGTCCACGGCGTCATCCTTACTTGTGGGATATTCTCTTCCCCAACAGGAAATGGCAAAGAGCCCAGCAAAGCTGGTCACATGATCCCTCCTAGGCTCCGCCTACCCCAGTCATTCTCTTTGCCGTTGCACAGGCAACATCTCCACGGAGATGGCTAAGAGTTTTTTGGTGTTTAAATGTAGTTTTTATTCTTCAATCAAGAGTTTGTTATTTTAAAATAGTGCTGGTATGTACTATTTACTCTGAAACAGAAAAGAGATGAAGATTTCTGTTTGTAAGAGGAAGATGATTTTAGCAACCGTTACTAAAATCAATGGCTGTTTCCACACAGGACTGTTGAGATGAAGTAACTTCAGTTGGGGGAAACAGTGGGCAGACTTTGCTGCTTGAGGTATGACACATTTCTAACAAGACTTGGTAATGCTGGAAGCTGTCATTTTCCCTATGGGAACCGGTAAGCCATTTTCTTAGTTTAGTATAAGAATAAAGGGCTTCACAAGGGCTTTAAAGACTGGTAGACATTTTTCTGGGCTAAAATGATTACTTTATAAGTATATTTAGTGGATTATAACTATAAATAGTTCTTTTAATCTTGGGGATTGTATTAAAAAAACGGCAGGCACTGTATTGGACACCTTTTTCACTGGGGGCCTTTTCTAGTCATAGGCAGAGCCTCATTTTCGCGCCACTAATGCGCAGTTGTTTTTGGAAAGCAAGGCATGCAGATGCATGTGTGAGGAGCTAAGAACCACTGAAAAAGCTTATTGAAGGCGTCATTTGGTATCGTATTCCCCTCTGGGCTTGGTTGGTTCTCAGCAAAGCAGATACCAGGGACTGTATAGGGGTTAAATGTAAAAACGGCTCCGGTTCCGTTATTTTAAGAGTTAAAGCTTCCAAATTTGGTGTGCAATGCTTTTAAGGCTTTAAGACACTGTGGTGAAATTTTGGTGAATTTTGAACAATTCCTTCATACTTTTTCACATATTCAGTAATAAAGTGTGTTCAGTTTAAAATTTAAAGTGACAGTAACGGTTTTATTTTAAAACGTTTTTTGTGCTTTGTTATCAAGTTTATGCCTGTTAACATGTCTGAACCATCAGATAGACGATGTTCTGTATGTTTGAAAGCCAAGGTTCCTCCCCATTTAAATATATGTGATGAATGTGACATAGTGTCCAAACAAAGTAGGGACAATGATGCCACTGATAATGATGTTGCCCAAGATGATTCCTCAAGTGAGGGGAGTAAGCATGGTACTGCATCATCCCCTTCTGTGTCTACACCAGTCTTGCCCACACAAGAGGTCCCTAGTACATCTAGTGCGCCAATACTTCTTACTATGCAACAATTAACGGCTGTAATGGATAATTCTATTAAAAACATTTTATCCAAAATGCCCACTTATCAGAGAAAGCGCGATTGCTCTGTTTTAGATACTGAAGAGCATGAGGACGCTGATGATAATGGTTCTGACATACCCTCACACCAATCTGAAGGGGCCAGGAGGGAGGTTTTGTCTGAGGGAGAAATTTCAGATTCAGGAAAAATTTCTCAACAAGCTGAACCTGATGTTATTACATTTAAATTTAAGTTAGAACATCTCCGCGCTCTGCTTAAGGAGGTGTTATCTACTCTGGATGATTGTGACAATTTGGTCATTCCAGAGAAATTATGTAAGATGGACAAGTTCCTAGAGGTCCCGGTGCCCCCCGATGCTTTTCCTATACCCAAGCGGGTGGCGGACATTGTAAATAAGGAATGGGAAAGGCCCGGCATACCTTTTGTTCCTCCCCCTATATTTAAGAAATTATTTCCTATGGTCGACCCCAGAAAGGACTTATGGCAGACAGTCCCCAAGGTCGAGGGGGCGGTTTCTACTCTAAACAAACGCACTACTATCCCTATAGAAGATAGTTGTGCTTTCAAAGATCCTATGGATAAAAAATTAGAGGGTTTGCTTAAGAAGATGTTTGTTCAGCAAGGTTACCTTCTACAACCAATTTCATGCATTGTTCCTGTCACTACAGCAGCGTGTTTCTGGTTCGAAGAACTAGAAAAGTCGCTCAATAAAGAATCTTCGTATGAGGAGGTTATGGACAGAGTTCAAGCACTTAAATTGGCTAACTCTTTTATCTTAGACGCCACTTTGCAATAGCGGCGAAAAATTCAGGTTTTGCTATTGTGGCGCGCAGAGCGCTTTGGCTAAAGTCTTGGTCAGCGGATGTGTCCTCCAAGAACAAATTGCTTAACATCCCTTTCAAGGGTAAAACGCTGTTTGGCCCTGACTTGAAAGGGATTATTTCAGACATCACTGGGGGAAAGGGCCACGCCCTTCCTCAGGATAGATCTTTTAAGACTAAAAATAAGCCAAATTTTCGTCCCTTTCGCAGAAACGGACCAGCCTCAAATTCTACACCCCCTAAGCAAGAGGGTAATAGTTCTCAAACCAAACCAGCCTGGAGACCGATGCAAGGCTGGAACAAGGGTAAGCAGGCCAAGAAACCTGCCACTGCTACTAAAACAGCATGAAGTGTTGGCCCCCGATCCGGGACCGGATCTGGTGGGGGGCAGACTCTCTCTCTTTGCTCAGGCTTGGGCAAGAGATGTTCAGGATCCTTGGGCGCTAGAAATAGTTTCTCAAGGTTATCTCCTGGAATTCAAGGAACTGCCCCCAAGGGGAAGGTTCCACAGGTCTCAATTGTCTTCAAACCAAATAAAGAGACAGGCATTCTTACATTGTGTAGAAGACCTGTTAAGAATGGGAGTGATTCATCCTGTTCCATTAGGAGAACAAGGGATGGGGTTTTACTCCAATCTGTTCATAGTTCCCAAAAAAGAGGGAACATTCAGACCAATTTTAGATCTCAAGATTCTAAACAAATTTCTCAGGGTTCCATCGTTCAAAATGGAAACCATTCGAACAATTCTTCCTACCATCCAGGAAGGTCAGTTCATGACCACGGTGGATTTAAAGGATGCGTATCTACATATTCCTATCCACAAGGAACATCATCGGTTCCTACGGTTCGCCTTTCTGGACAAGCATTACCAGTTTGTGGCACTTCCATTCGGATTGGCCACTGCTCCAAGGATTTTCACAAAGGTACTAGGATCCCTTCTAGCGGTGCTAAGACCAAGGGGCATTGCAGTAGTACCTTACTTGGACGACATACTGATTCAAGCGTCGTCTCTGTCAAAAGCAAAGGCTCATACGGACATTGTCCTAGCCTTTCTCAGATCTCACGGGTGGAAAGTGAACGTAGAAAAAAGTTCTCTATCCCCGTCAACAAGAGTTCCCTTCTTGGGAACAATAATAGATTCCTTAGAAATGAAGATTTTTCTGACAGAGGCCAGAAAATCAAAACTTCTAAGCTCTTGTCAAGTACTTCATTCTGTTCTTCTTCCTTCCATAGCGCAGTGCATGGAAGTAATAGGTTTGATGGTTGCAGCAATGGACATAGTTCCTTTTGCGCGAATTCATCTAAGACCATTACAACTGTGCATGCTCAAACAGTGGAATGGGGATTATACAGACTTGTCTCCGACGATCCAAGTCGATCAGAGAACCAGAGATTCACTCCGTTGGTGGCTGACCCTGGACAACCTGTCACAGGGAATGAGCTTCCGCAGACCAGAGTGGGTCATTGTCACTACCGACGCCAGTCTGGTGGGCTGGGGCGCGGTCTGGGAACCCCTGAAAGCTCAGGGTCTATGGTCTCGGGAAGAATCTCTTCTCCCGATAAACATTCTGGAACTGAGAGCGATATTCAATGCTCTCAAAGCTTGGCCTCAACTAGCAATGGCCAAATTCATAAGGTTTCAATCAGACAACATGACGACTGTTGCATATATCAACCATCAGGGGGGAACAAGGAGTTCCCTGGCGATGGAAGAAGTGACCAAAATAATTCAATGGGCGGAGAATCACTCCTGCCACTTGTCTGCAATCCACATCCCAGGAGTGGAAAATTGGGAAGCGGATTTTCTGAGTCGTCAGACATTCCATCCGGGGGAGTGGGAACTCCATCCGGAAATCTTTGCCCAAATAACTCAATTATGGGGCATTCCAGACATGGATCTGATGGCGTCTCGTCAGAACTTCAAGGTTCCTTGCTACGGGTCCAGATCCAGGGATCCCAAGGCGACTCTAGTAGATGCACTAGTAGCACCTTGGACCTTCAACCTAGCTTATGTATTCCCACCGTTTCCTCTCATTCCCAGGCTGGTAGCCAGGATCAATCAGGAGAGGGCTTCGGTGATCTTGATAGCTCCTGCGTGGCCACGCAGAACTTGGTATGCAGACCTGGTGAATATGTCATCGGCTCCACCATGGAAGCTACCTTTGAGACAGGACCTTCTTGTTCAAGGTCCATTCGAACATCCGAATCTGGCTTCACTCCAACTGACTGCTTGGAGATTGAACGCTTGATTTTATCAAAGCGTGGGTTTTCAGATTCTGTCATTGATACTCTTATTCAGGCTAGAAAGCCTGTAACTAGGAAAATTTACCATAAAATATGGAAAAAATATATCTGTTGGTGTGAATCTAAAGGATTCCCATGGAACAAGATAAAAATTCCTAAGATTCTATCCTTTCTACAAGAGGGTTTGGAGAAAGGATTATCTGCAAGTTCTTTGAAGGGACAGATTTCTGCTTTATCTGTTTTACTTCACAAAAAACTGGCGGCTGTGCCAGATGTTCAAGCTTTTGTTCAGGCTCTGGTTAGAATCAAGCCTGTTTACAAACCTTTGACTCCTCCTTGGAGTCTCAATTTAGTTCTTTCAGTTCTTCAAGGGGTTCCGTTTGAACCCTTACATTCCGTAGATATTAAGTTACTATCTTGGAAAGTTTTGTTTTTGGTTGCAATTTCTTCTGCTAGAAGAGTTTCAGAGTTATCTGCTCTGCAGTGTTCTCCTCCTTATCTGGTGTTCCATGCAGATAAGGTGGTTTTGCGTACTAGACCTGGTTTTCTTCCGAAAGTTGTTTCTAACAAAAATATTAACCAGGAGATAGTTGTGCCTTCTTTGTGTCCGAATCCAGTTTCAAAGAAGGAACGTTTGTTGCACAATTTGGATGTAGTTCGTGCTCTAAAATTCTATTTAGGGGCTACAAAGGATTTCAGACAAACATCTTCTTTGTTTGTTGTTTATTCTGGTAAAAGGAGAGGTCAAAAAGCAACTTCTACCTCTCTCTCTTTTTGGCTTAAAAGCATCATCCGATTGGCTTATGAGACTGCCGGACGGCAGCCTCCTGAAAGAATCACAGCTCACTCCACGAGGGCTGTGGCTTCCACATGGGCCTTCAAGAACGAGGCTTCTGTTGATCAGATATGTAAGGCAGCGACTTGGTCTTCACTGCACACTTTTACTAAATTTTACAAATTTGATATTTTTGCTTCTTCGGAGGCTATTTTTGGGAGAAAGGTTTTGCAAGCCGTGGTGCCTTCTATCTAGGTGACCTGATTTGCTCCCTCCCATCATCCGTGTCCTAAAGCTTTGGTATTGGTTCCCACAAGTAAGGATGACGCCGTGGACCGGACACACCTATGTTGGAGAAAACAGAATTTATGCTTACCTGATAAATTACTTTCTCCAACGGTGTGTCCGGTCCACGGCCCGCCCTGGTTTTTTAATCAGGTCTGATGAATTATTTTCTCTAACTACAGTCACCACGGTATCATATGATTTCTCCTATGCATATTCCTCCTTTACGTCGGTCGAATGACTGGGGTAGGCGGAGCCTAGGAGGGATCATGTGACCAGCTTTGCTGGGCTCTTTGCCATTTCCTGTTGGGGAAGAGAATATCCCACAAGTAAGGATGACGCCGTGGACCGGACACACCGTTGGAGAAAGTAATTTATCAGGTAAGCATAAATTCTGTTTTGAAGTGGGCAGCGGAGCGCGGGGTATTTAAATTTCATATTTATATTAAAAAGTAAGTTATAGCGCATCTTTGTTATAACTGATTTATTAAACTCCATCTAAAATATAACTAACATTCCAGATCTGATTTTAAAAAGGGGAGAGTTTACCATAACTTTAACATATATTTTGATGTTTTAATTGTTGCATGTATTTAGGGCTAGATTACAAATTGAGCGCAAAATATTTGCGCTCAAGTTAGTAATACCTGTGCACGCGAATATGCGCTGGTATTACAAGTGAGGTGCAATGGGAATGTGACAATATAATGTTAATGTAAATATATGTTAGTAATATGAAGATTTTATATTTTTATTAAAGGCTCAGGAAACCCCAACATTTTCTTTCATGATTTTGATAGAACATAAAAATTTAAACAACCTTTCAAATTACTTCTATTATCAAATTAGCTTCATTATCTTTTTATCCTTTGCTGAAGGAACACCATTGCACTACTAGCAGCTAGATGAACACATCTAGTTAGCCAATTACAAGAGACAAATGTGTGCAGGTACCAATCAGCAGCTAGCTCCCACTAGTGTAGGATATGTGTGCATTCCTTTTCAACAATTGATATCAATGAAGCTCATTTGAAAATAGAAGTGAATTTAAAAGTGTCTTAAAATTACATGCTCTATCTGAATCATGCAAGTTTAACTGTTGATTTCCTTTCCCTTTAATTTATCAGTAGAATTCACAAAAAGTCACAAGTATTTCAGGTTCAGTTAAAATACTATTTTAATATGTAAGTCAACTGGGCTTATACCGGAAGCTGTAGTAAATCTTTGCATATGGCCTGTTGCATCAAAGCTCAGAACCTCATGGCAACAAGTTATGTTATCCTGTTTCATTACAATAACTTTTTGTCGTATTGGTAACCTACGCGATAGTCTCTGTGTAGGTTATATATAATAACTTTAAAAAACCCTTGCCTATTGTGTATAAATCGTTGTTTTTATACTGTAGGTGGATCAGTGAAGCTATACGAAGTAAGCTATGAGACCTCGGAAGGTTCCCACTTGGACATGTATGATATATTAGTGATTGCAACTCCTCTCAACAAGGGCATTTCCAACATTAACTTCCTGGGTTTCAGCCCTCCCATTGAGACTTTCTCCAAACGCTACCAACAAACAGTAGCCACGTTTGTACATGGACGGATCAATGCCTCCTTCTTTGGGTGTCTGCTACCCTGCCAGTTTAAGCTATCTGAAATCTTGACAACAAATGATCCCAAATTGTTCTTTAGCAGTATTGGTGCTGTGAGTCCTGTGAAACCATCTCAAACAGAGAATACAAAACTCAATGATCTTAAAGTATGGAAGGTTTTTTCGACTGAGCCACTAAGAGAAGATCAGCTGCATCTCCTTTTTGAATCGTATCATGCAGTAATTGTGAAAAAGTGGCTGGCTTATCCTGTATACAATCCTCCAGAAAAACTACCTCCTGTTATTCTCCATGACAGAATGTATTACATTAATAGCATAGAATGGGCTGCAAGTGCCATGGAAATGAGTGCCATCTCAGCCAAAAATGTTGCCTTGCTTTCTCATCATCGCTGGTATGGCAAGGAAGAACAGATTGACCAGGAGAACTTAACTGAAAGGCTCAAATCTGAGCTGTAAGTGGTTTTGAATATTACAAACTGATTTCACTAGCCATTATTTGCAACACTTATTAACACCATAATAAAGTTTGTGTGGGTCTTTATTCACTTTGTTTTGTTTTTGTGGAGGCCAAATGGCCAGGGCTAGCTATGTAATGGGACCTGGTGAGACCATGGCACCAAGTCTACATAATATGGGTGGCACATAGGAAGCGCATGTTCTGGCTAATATTGTTAAAGGGACAGTCTAGTCAAAATTAAACTTTTATGATTCAGATAAGGCATGCAATTTTAAACAACTTTCCAATTTACTTTTTCTTCCTAAATGGAAAGAGTCCACAGCTGCATTCATTACTTTTGGGAATTAGGAACCTGGCCACCAGGAGGAGGCAAAGTCACCCCAGCCAAAGGCTTAAATAATCCTCCCACTTCCCTCATCCCCCAGTCATTCTTTGCCTTTCGTCCCAGGAGGTTGGCAGAGAAGTGTCAGAAGTTTGTTTTGTCTCTTATGGAGTGTAGTACTCTTCGACATGGGACGGGAGTTTTAAGTAATTCTATCAGTCTCTCAGTGAGGGGCAATCAGCGTTGTTGAACTTCGCTTTGCTGCCTGCTTTCTTCTCTCAAGTACATGGCGGAGGCGCTGCTACTATTCGTCACACTTGAAGGGCCGTGTTCCTGTTCCACGGCGTAGATTCCAGTGAGATCGTTTCATTTTACTTCAACAGAATGTACTGTAACTTAATTGTTTCCTGTAAGGTTCTATCCTGGAAACAGGGCTCATTAAATATGTATATGTATATATATTATAATACAATAAGGAAAATAGCCCACTATTGTCCGGCATAGGACTATAACTCTATCATAAAACATCCCACATATAAACAGAAAAGCAGAAGAGAGAGATATAAACCCTCAGTCAATGTGTAAAGAGAATTTATTATAACAATAGACAACATATGTAAATCTACTTCCAGTTTGCTACATGAACATATCTGTGAGCCAGTTAGCATGTCGTTTTTGGCCACACGTGAGGCGTGCTTATGCACTCAAGTGCCTCTGGATATTCGCAACCACCTTGGTTCTGAAGGAACTACCATCTTTGCAGCAACGCTCAAAAGGTAACCATATACCGGATATCCCACTTTGGAACAACGGAATGAAGCATACATGAATAAAGGTAACACAGCGATAATTCCTGTTAAATGCAATATGCCTTAAGAAGATAGGCGATACAGCAGTGCTTTAAAAGCAACAGTGATATTGGCATCATGCTGAATGTTACTTAGCATGTTACATATCCTTTGTTGAAGGATGAAAAATTTCGTTTGATTTGTTCCAATATTGGTAGACATGAGGATCTGATTATAAATAGTGGAGGATACATGGTTGTCAAGAAGTGTTTGGGACAATGCCGCTAATGTTTGTTTTTGGATTACAAATACAGCTTTTTTGCTGTCTATTAAGAATGGTGGTTTGCGAACTCTGAATTGGCTCTTGGTTGGACATATTGATATCTGAACGCTTGATTTTGGAATTAAATGTTCTAAGAATAATATTGCCCAACATTGATCTATTTCTTTTGGAACATATTGCTGCATTAATCATTGGATTTTGTATTTGTCATTTACTGATATGTTCATGTTGCAAACTGGAAGTAGATTTACATATGTTGTCTATTATTATAATAAATTCTCTTTACACATTGGCTGAGGGTTTATATCTCTCTCTCCTGCTTTTCTGTTTATATGTGGGATGTTTTATGATAGTTATAGTCCTGTGCTGGACAATAGTGGTCTATTTTCCTTATTGTTTTATTTTCTATTAATACCACTACCGTGCACTTTTTGTAAATGTATCTCTAGTTTAGGGAACATTACATTTCTTCTACAAGATACGAGTCCACGGATTCATCCTTACTTGTGGGATATTATCATCCTGCTAACAGGAAGTGGCAAAGAGCACCACAGCAGAGCTGTCTATATAGCTCCTCACTTGACTCCACCCCCCAGTCATTCTCTTTGCCTATGCTAGTAATAGGAAGGGTAAAGTGATAGTGGTGATAAAATGATAGTTTTAATTTCTTCAATCAAGAAGTTTTTTTATTTTAAATGGTACCGGTGAGTACTATTTGTCTCAGGGAGGATATGAAAGAAGATTTCCCCCTGAAATTGATGATTTTAGCAGCAGTTACTAAGATCAATTATGGTTCCCACAGATCTGAAGGTAATATGAGAAAACTCTTCAGTGTGGAGGACGGTCTCATGCAGCAAGCAGCATTTGAGGTATGTTTCAGCCCCTTTCTTCTAAGGAAACTTAGTGTATCAGAATTGGCTGATTTGGTTCCTTATAGTGGGAACAGGGTAAGCAGTAGTCCTGTAAATGAAAAGGGTGTTATTGTCCTACTGGGTGTTTTACTGACATTATTGCAGCAATTAGATACGCAGCATATAATATTGACACTGGGGTATTTTACAAAATTTTGGCATAAAATAAGCTTATTGATAAAGAGGACTTTATGTTGTCATTATATGTTTGGGGACCACATGGCTGTTTGTAACCGCTTCCCATGCGGTAGTTTAATCAAATAGTGCGACGTCCATTATGGACGGGGCCTATTTTCGCGCCTCAGATGCGCAGTTTACTCTGAAGGAGACAGCAGACATTAGCTCCGGTTGGGTCCTATCTGTGCGTTATACTATCCGGATTGGTGTCGAGTCGTTTGGCAGTTATCGTTATTTAGCAGGGGTCGTTATTTAGCAAATTGAGTTTTGTTTTGATTTATGTTCCTGTAGAGGGTAAATTTCTGCTCTTGCATGTGGGATGCAATAATTTTTGGCATCTCTGTATATCCATACCTAGGCCTAGATTTGGAGTTTGGCGGTAGATGGGTTGTTAACGCTACGCAGGCTTTTTTCTGGCCGCACCATAAATTTAACTCTGGTATCGAGAGTCCAAAAAAATGCTGCGTTAGGCTCCAAAAAAGGAGCGTAGAGCATTTTTACCGCAAATGCAACTCTCGATACCAGAGTTGCTTACGGACGCGGCCAGCCTCAAAAACGTGCTCGTGCACGATTCTCCCATAGGAAACAATGGGGCTGTTTGAGCTGAAAAAAAACCTAACACCTGCAAAAAAGCAGCGTTCAGCTCCTAACGCAGCCCCATTGTTTCCTATGGGGAAACACTTCCTACGTCTGCACCTAACACTCTAACATGTACCCCGAGTCTAAACACCCCTAACCTTACACTTATTAACCCCTAATCTGCCGCCCCCGCTATCGCTGACCCCTGCATTATATTATTAACCCCTAATCTGCCGCTCCGTAAACCGCCGCAACTTACATTATCCCTATGTACCCCTAATCTGCTGCCCCTAACACCGCCGACCCCTGTATTATATTTATTAACCCCTAACCTGCCCCCCACAACGTCGCCGCTAGCTACTTACAATAATTAACCCCTAATCTGCCGACCGCAAAGCGTCGCCACCTACGTTATCCTTATGTACCCCTAATCTGCTGCCCCTAACACCGCCGACCCCTATATTATATTTATTAACCCCTAATCTGCCCCCCTCAACGTCGCCGACACCTGCCTACACTTATTAACCCCTAATCTGCCGAGCGGACCGCACCGCTACTATAATAAAGTTATTAACCCCTAATCCGCCTCACTAACCCTATCATAAATAGTATTAACCCCTAATCTGCACTCCCTAACATCGCCGACACCTAACTTCAATTATTAACCCCTAATCTGCCGACCGGAGCTCACCGCTACTATAATAAATGGATTAACCCCTAAAGCTAAGTCTAACCCTAACACTAACACCCCCCTAACTTAAATATAATTTACATCTAACAAAATTAATTAACTCTTATTAAATAAATTATTCCTATTTAAAGATAAATACTTACCTGTAAAATAAATCCTAATATAGCTACAATATAAATTATAATTATATTGTAGCTATTTTAGGATTAATATTTATTTTACAGGTAACTTTGTAATTATTTTAACCAGGTACAATAGCTATTAAATAGTTAAGAACTATTTAATAGTTACCTAGTTAAAATAATAACAAAATTACCTGTAAAATAAATCCTAACCTAAGTTATAATTAAACCTAACACTACCCTATCAATAAATTAATTAAATAAAATACCTACAATTACCTACAATAAAACCTAACACTACACTATCAATAAATAAATTAAATACAATTCCTACAAATAACTACAATTACATAAACTAACTAAAGTACAAAAAATAAAAAAGAACTAAGTTACAAAAAATAAAAAAATATTTACAAACATAAGAAAAATATTACAACAATTTTAAACTAATTACACCTACTCTAAGCCCCCTAATAAAATAACAAAGACCCCCAAAATTAAAAAATGCCCTACCCTATTCTAAATTAATAGAGTTAAAAGCTCTTTTACCTTACCAGCCCTGAACAGGGCCCTTTGCGGGGCATGCCCCAAGAAAATCAGCTCTTTTGCCTGTAAAAAAAAACATACAATACCCCCCCCCCAACATTACAACCCACCACCCACATACCCCTAATCTAACCCAAACCCCCTTTAAATAAACCTAACACTAAGCCCCTGAAGATCTTCCTACCTTGTCTTCACCTCAACAGGTATCACCGATCCGTCCTGGCATCCGGTGCTGAAGAGGTCCAGAAGAGGCTCCAAAGTCTTCCTCCTATCCGGCAAGAAGAGGACATCCGGACCGGCAAACATCTTCTTCCAAGCGGCATCTTCAATCTTCTTCCATCCGGTGCGGAGCGGGTCCATCTTGAAGCAGCCGACGCGGATCCATCCTCTTCTTCCGGCGTCTCCCGACGAATGACGGTTCCTTTAAGGGACGTCATCCAAGATGGCGTCCCTCGAATTCCGATTGGCTGATAGGATTCTATCAGCCAATCGGAATTAAGGTAAGAATATTCTGATTGGCTGATGGAATCAGCCAATCAGAATCAAGTTCAATCCGATTGGCTGATCCAATCAGCCAATCAGATTGAGCTCGCATTCTATTGGCTGTTCCGATCAGCCAATAGAATGCGAGCTCAATCTGATTGGCTGATTGGATCGGCCAATCGGATTGAACTTGATTCTGATTGGCTGATTCCATCAGCCAATCAGAATATTCTTACCTTAATTCCGATTGGCTGATAGAATCCTATCAGCCAATCGGAATTCGAGGGACGCCATCTTGGATGACGTCCCTTAAAGGAACCGTCATTCGTCGGGAGACGCCGGAAGAAGAGGATGGATCCGCGTCGGCTGCTTCAAGATGGACCCGCTCCGCACCGGATGGAAGAAGATTGAAGATGCCGCTTGGAAGAAGATGTTTGCCGGTCCGGATGTCCTCTTCTTGCCGGATAGGAGGAAGACTTTGGAGCCTCTTCTGGACCTCTTCAGCACCGGATGCCAGGACGGATCGGTGATACCTGTTGAGGTGAAGACAAGGTAGGAAGATCTTCAGGGGCTTAGTGTTAGGTTTATTTAAAGGGGGTTTGGGTTAGATTAGGGGTATGTGGGTGGTGGGTTGTAATGTTGGGGGGGGGGTATTGTATGTTTTTTTTTACAGGCAAAAGAGCTGATTTTCTTGGGGCATGCCTCGCAAAGGGCCCTGTTCAGGGCTGGTAAGGTAAAAGAGCTTTTAACTTTATTAATTTAGAATAGGGTAGGGCATTTTTTTATTTTGGGGGTCTTTGTTATTTTATTAGGGGGCTTAGAGTAGGTGTAATTAGTTTAAAATTGTTGTAATATTTTTCTTATGTTTGTAAATATTTTTTTATTTTTTGTAACTTAGTTCTTTTTTATTTTTTGTACTTTAGTTAGTTTATGTAATTGTAGTTATTTGTAGGAATTGTATTTAATGTATTTATTGATAGTGTAGTGTTAGGTTTTATTGTAGGTAATTTTAGGTATTTTATTTAATTAATTTATTAATAGGGTAGTGTTAGGTTTAATTATAACTTAGGTTAGGATTTATTTTACAGGTAATTTTGTTATTTTAACTAGGTAACTATTAAATAGTTCTTAACTATTTAATAGCTATTGTACCTGGTTAAAATAATTACAAAGTTGCCTGTAAAATAAATATTAATCCTAAAATAGCTACAATATAATTATAATTTATATTGTAGCTATATTAGGATTTATTTTACATGTAAGTATTTATCTTTAAATAGGAATAATTTATTTAATAAGAGTTAATTAATTTCGTTAGATGTAAATTATATTTAAGTTAGGGGGGTGTTAGTGTTAGGGTTAGACTTAGCTTTAGGGGTTAATCCATTTATTATAGTAGCGGTGAGCTCCGGTCGGCAGATTAGGGGTTAATAATTGAAGTTAGGTGTCGGCGATGTTAGGGAGGGCAGATTAGGGGTTAATACTATTTATGATAGGGTTAGTGAGGCGGATTAGGGGTTAATAACTTTATTATAGTAGCGCTCAGGTCCGGTCGGCAGATTAGGGGTTAATAAGTGTAGGCAGGTGTCGGCGACGTTGAGGGGGGCAGATTAGGGGTTAATAAATATAATATAGGGGTCGGCGGTGTTAGGGGCAGCAGATTAGGGGTACATAAGGATAACGTAGGTGGCGGCGCTTTGCGGTCGGCAGATTAGGGGTTAATTATTGTAAGTAGCTGGCGGCGACGTTGAGGGGGGCAGGTTAGGGGTTAATAAATATAATACAGGGGTCGGCGGTGTTAGGGGCAGCAGATTAGGGGTACATAGGGATAATTTAGCTGGCGGCGCTTTGCGGTCGGCAGATTAGGGGTTAAAAAAAAAAACGAGTGGCGGCGATGTGGGGGGACCTCAGTTTAGGGGTACATAGGTAGTTTATGGGTGTTAGTGTACTTTAGGGTACAGTAGTTAAGAGCTTTATGAACCGGCGTTAGCCCAGAAAGCTCTTAACTCCTGCTTTTTTTCTGCGGCTGGAGTTTTGTCGTTAGAGCTCTAACGCTCACTTCAGAAACGACTCTAAATACCGGCGTTAGGAAGATCCCATTGAAAAGATAGGATACGCAATTGACGTAAGGGGATCTGCGGTATGGAAAAGTCGCGGCTGAAAAGTGAGCGTTAGACCCTTACCTACACGACTCCAAATACCGGCGGTAGCCTAAAACCAGCGTTAGGAGCCTCTAACGCTGGTTTTCACGGCTACCGCCAAACTCTAAATCTAGGCCCTAGTTTTTGAACGTTTATAGACCTTATTAAATGTGTTTGGAAAAATTGTGTGCTTTTATCTCTTAAAGGCACAGTACTCGTTTTTTTGCAAAATTGTTTTTTTCAATAAAAAGTCTTTACCAACTGTTGTGGTTATTACTACTTTGTTTAACATGTCTGACATTGAGGGAACTCATTGCTCTATGTGTTTAGAAGCCATTGTGGAACCCCCACTTACATTGTGTACCTCTTGTACTGATAGAGCCTTTCACTGTAAAGAACATATTTTAGCAAATGAAAGTGTGTCTAAGGATGATTCTCAGTCTGAAGAGAATCAGGATATGCCATCCAATTCTACCCAAGTGTCACAACCGTTAACACCCACACAAGCGACACCTAGTACCTCTAGTGCGTCTTATTCTTTTCCTCTGCAAGATATGGCTGCAGTTATGTCAACTACCCTCACTGAGGTATTATCTAAACTGCCAGTTTTGCAAGGTAAACGCAGTAGGCCAGGTATTAATGTAAATACTGAACCCTCTGATGCTTTATTAGCCATTTCCAATGTACCCTCACAGTGCTCTGAATTGGGGGTCAGGGAATTATTGTCTGAGGGAGAACTTTCAGATTCAGGGAATGTGTTACCTCAGACAGATTCGGAGTTAGCGTCCTTTAAATTTAAGTTTAAACACCTCCGCCTGTTGCTCAGGGAGGTCCTAGCGACTCTGGATGATTGTGAACCTATTTCAATTCCTCCAGAAAAATTGTGTAAGATGGATAAATATCTAGAAGTACCTACTTACACTGATGTTTTTGTGGTTCCCAAAAGAATTTCGGAAATTGTTAAAAAGGAATGGGATAGACCAGGTATACCGTTCTCTCCCCCTATATATATATCAGACACCATCAGGGACTCTTGGCAAATGGTCCCTAAGGTGGAGGGAGCAATATCTACTCTAGCTAAGCATACAACTATACCTATTGAGGACAGTTGTGCTTTCAAAGACCCTATGGATAAAAAGTTAGAGGGTTTTCTAAAAAAGATATTTATTCACCAGGGTTTCTTGTTACAGCCTACTGCCTGCATTGTTCCAGTAATTACGGCGGCGGCTTTCTGGTTTGACGCCCTTGAGGAGTCTCTGAAGGTAGAGACACCCTTAGAGCAGTGTTTTTCAACCAGTGTGCCGTGGCACACTAGTGTGCCGTGAGAGATCCTCAGGTGTGCCACGGCAGACTGACAACAGTGTGACATATTTTTTAAACTTTGCTTGTTTTTTACTCCCAGTGCAGGGGTAGTTTGTAGGAGGCATAGCATAACAGCACAATACATACAGTATGTGTGTGTTTGTGTGTATGTGTATATATATGCTGTATTAGGCTACAATGTGTGATTTTTTTTTAATTTTGGGATGGTGGTGTGCCACAGGATTTTTTAATGTAAAAAAGTGTGCCACGGCAAAAAAAAGGTTAAAAATCACTGCCTTAGAGGACATTTTGGACAGAATTAGAGCTCTCAAGCTAGCTATTTCCTTTATCACAGATGCTGCTTTTCAGATTGCTAAATTAGCGACAAAAAATGCAGGCTTTGCAATTTTGGCGCGCAGAGCGCTATGGTTAAAATCGTGGTCTGCTGATGTATCATCAAAATTTAAACTTTTAGCTATTCCATTCAAGGGTAAGACCCTATTCGGCCCTGAATTGAATGAAATCATTTCCGACATTACTGGAGGTAAAGGTCACGCCCTACCTCAAGACAAACCTCTTAAGATGAGGGGTAAACAAAATAATTTTCGTTCCTTTCGAAATTTCAAAGGAGTACCCTCTGCTTCCCCTTCCTCCACTATACAGGAAGGGAATTTTGCTCAATCCAAGTCTGTCTGGAGACCTAACCAGGCCTGGAATAAGGGTAAACAAGCCAAGAAGCCTACTGCTGCTACCAAGACAGCATGAAGGGGCAGCCCCTGATCCAGGACCGGATCTAGTAGGGGGCAGACTTTCTCTCTTTGCTCAGGCTTGGGCAAGAGATGTTCAGGATCCCTGGGCATTGGAAATTGTGACCCAGGGGTATCAGTTGGAATTTAAGGAATTTCTCCCAAGGGGGAGATTTCATCTTTCACGTTTGTCTGTAGACCAGACAAAAAGAGAGGCGTTCTTACACTGTAAAAGACCTCTATACCATGGGAGTAATTTGTCCAGTTCCAAAGCTGGAACAGGGACAGGGGTTTTATTCAAATCTTTTCGTGGTTCCCAAAAAAGAGGGAACTTTCAAACCCATTTTAGATCTAAAATGTCTAAAAAAAATTCTCAGAGTCCCATCGTTCAAGATGGAGACTATATGAACAATCTTACCAATGATCCAGGAGGGTCAATACATGACCACCGTGGACCTAAAGGATGCGTATCTTCACATTCCTATCCACAAGGATCATCATCAGTTTCTAAGGTTTGCCTTTTTGGACAAGCATTATCAGTTTGTGGCCCTTCCCTTCGGGTTGGCCACAGCTCCCAGAATCTTCACAAAGGTGCTAGGGTCCCTTCTAGCGGTTCTCAGGCCGTGGGTCATAGCAGTGGCGCCCTATCTGGACGATATCTTGATTCAGGCGTCAACTTATCATCTGACACACGGACATAAATCTCACACGGACATTGTGTTGTCTTTCCTAAGAACTCACGGTTGGAAAGTGAATGTAGAAAAGAGTTCACTTGTTCCACAAACAAGAGTTCCATTCTTGGGAACTCTGATAGACTCGGTAGACATGAAAATATTTCTGATGGAGGTCAGAAAATCAAAGATTCTAAATACTTGCCGAGCTCTTCAGTCCATTCCTCGGCCATCAGTGGCTCACTTTATGGAGGTCATTGGATTAATGGTAGCAACAATGGACATCGTCCCATTTGCTCGCTTTCATCTCAGGCCACTGCAGCTGTGCATGCTCAGGCAGTGGAATGGGGATTATGCGAATTTATCTCCTCAGATAAATCTGGATCAAGAGACCAGAGACTCTTCTTTGGTGGCTATCACAGGATCATCTGTCCCAGGGAATGTGCTTCCACAGGCCATCATGGTTTATAGTGACAACGGACGCCAGCCGAAGGCTCAGGGTACTTGGACTCCGATGGAGTCTCAATTACCAATCAATATTCTGGAACTGAGAGCAATATTCAAAGCGCTTCAGGCGTGGCCTCAGTTGGCTCTGGCCAAATTCATAAGATTCCAGTCGGACAATATCACGACTGTGGCATATATCAATCAGGGGGGAACAAGGAGTTCTCTAGCGATGATAGAGGTATCAAGGATAATCCGATGGGCGGAGACTCACTCTTGCCATCTATCAGCAATCTATATCCCAGGAGTAGAGAACTGGGAAGCGGATTTTCTAAGTCGTCAGACTTTTCATCCGGGGGAGTGGGAACTCCATCTGGAGGTGTTTGCATCATTGATTCAACAATGGGGCATTCAGGAATTGGATCTAATGGCATCTCTACAGAATGCCAAGCTTCCACGTTACGGGTCCAGGTCAAGGGATCCCCAGGCTGTACTGATAGATGCTCTAGCAGTACCTTGGTCGTTCAACCTGGCTTATGTGTTTCCACCATTTCCTCTCCTGCCTTGTGTGATTGCAAGAATCAAACAGGAGAGAGCTTCAGTAATTCTAATAGCGCCTGCATGGCCACGCAGGGCTTGGTATGCGGATCTAGTGGACATGTCATCTTTACCTCCGTGGAAACTACCATTGAGGCAGGACCTTCTCATTCAAGGTCCATTCCAACATCCAAATCTAAATTATCTGCAGCTGACTGCCTGGAGATTGAACGCTTGATTTTTTCTCTAAGCAGGGATTCTCTGAGTCGGTCATTAATACTTTGATTCAGGCTCACAAGCCTGTCACGAGAAAAATTTGCGAATCCAAGGGCTACTCATGGAGTAGGGTTAGGATTCCTAGGATTTTGTCCTTTCTCCAAGAAGGATTGGAGAAGGGATTATCAGCTAGTTCCTTAAAGGGACAAATTTCTGCTTTGTCAATTTTACTACATAAGCGTCTGGCGGATGTCCTAGACGTTCAGTCTTTTTGTCAGGCTTTAATCAGAATCAAGCCTGTGTTTAAACCTATTGCTCCGCCATGGAGTTTGAATTTAGTTCTTAATGTTCTTCACGGGGTTCCGTTTGAACCCATGCATTCCATAGATATTAAGCTGTTATCTTGAAAAGTTTTGTTTTTAGTTGCTATCTCTTCTGCTTGAAGAGTTTCTGAGCTTTCTGCGTTACAATGTGATTCACCTTATCTTATATTCCATTCTGATAAGGTGGTTTTGCGTACTAAACCTGGATTCCTTCCTAAGGTTGTTTCAAATAAGAATATTAATCAGGAAAATGTTGTTCCTTCCTTGTGTCCTAATCCTTCTTCTAAGAAGGAACGCCTGTTACATAACTTGGACGTGGTTCGTGCTTTGAAGTTTTACTTACAAGCGACCAAGGATTTCCGTCAAACATCTTCTTTATTCATTGTTTATTCTGGAAAACGTAGGGGTCAAAAAGCTACTGCTACCTCTCTCTCTTTTTGGGTGAAAAGCATCATCCGCCTGGCATACAAGACTGCTGGACAGCAGCCTCCTGAAAAAATTAAGGCTCATTCCACTAGAGCTGTGGCTTCCACATGGGCTTTTAAAAACGATGCTTCTGTTGAACAGATTTGTAAGGCTGCGACTTAGTCCTCCCTTCATACTTTTTCCAAATTTTCCAAATTTGATACTTTTGCTTCTTCTGAGGCTATTTTTGGGAGAAAGGTTCTTCAAGCAGTGGTGGCTTCCGTTTAGGTATGTCTTGTCCCTCCCGTTCATCCGTGTCCTGTTGCTTTGGTATTGTATCCCACAAGTAAGGATGAATCCGTGGACTCGTCGTATCTTGTAGAAGAAAAGGAAATTTATGCTTACCTGATAAATTGATTTCTTCTACGATACGACGAGTCCACGGCCCGCCCTGTCATTTTAAGACAGAATTTATTTTTTTTAAAACTTCAGTCACCTCTGCACCTTTTAGCTTTTCCTTTCTCTTCCTATACCTTCGGTCGAATGACTGGTGGGTGGAGTCAAGGGAGGAGCTATATAGACTGCTCTGCTGTGGTGCTTTTTGCCACTTCCTGTTAGCAGGAGGATAATATCCCACAAGTAAGGATGAATCCGTGGACTCGTCGTATCGTAGAAGAAATCAATTTATCAGGTAAGCATAAATTTCCTTTTTGTGGCTACTCTCATATATATTGTACCAGTTGTGCTGATTTAAATACGTTTATGATATATATATATATGGCCTCAGTGAGGCTCCTTTGGTATCTTGGAATCGAGGGTTAATATATCCCGAGAGGGATTATTTAACGGGGTTTTTTAATCATGTTTGTTAAGTGATTCAATCTGCTTATGTGTAGTGTTAACTGGGCTCTTGGCTTAGAACATAAGGGCCTTTGGAAGTGATGCAACCTTATAGTTGGGCACGCTTTTTGAGTCGACTGAGAAATTCGGGTCTGCTAGTGTCTGGTTCTAGGAGGTGGCGAGTGCCCCAGCCATAGTGCGTGTCAGGTGCCGTTAGATTTTTCTTTAGTCCATATTAATATATTTCCTGTTAAATGCAATATGCCTTAAGAAGATAGGCGATGGGGGGCGGAGCGAGCAGCCGAGCATGATGGCCGCATTCTAATGAAGCTCTGAATGCGGGCCGGGTACTATCGCTGCTAAAATCGTCTAAGTGCCCTAATGACGAGCCCTAAACTACTCCCAACTATCGTGGACTCCTGGCAAACACTCCTGTGAAAAAAGGAGACCGAATTTCCTGCAAAGCGCAACTCCGGAACGAAAATTCAGGTTTGCGGCCTTCACCGCGCCCGCCATTTCTACAATCCTGACCATGACCTGACAACGGCTGGTCAGCGGTTAAGAGGATACAAGAAAAAAAAAAAGCAGACATCACACGAGAGGCTCACAAAACAATCAATTTAACAGCGCACGGAGCCAAGATAACCTGTCGTCATAATCTCAGATATCCCTGGAGGTCAGACCATGCGATGAGGCTTGCGGTAAGAAGCACATGAATTACACCTTAACTTCAGTAGCCACACGATAACAAGCAAGAAACGCACTCACATTCAAACGAACTTAAACTTTTTAATAGCCTGTAAATCCTACTATCACCCACAGACCGCATACCTACATGGGACTTTATAATCTTACATTAAGCGCTGTTCAATGCGCACTCAGGGGGTAATATATCATCGGAAACATTTCTCCTTGGCCCTGCTATAAGTCCCAGTCGGCAAAGAACTTTCCTATAGATGGGATATGCAATTCACACGTCCTGAATTACCCAAGACAGTTTGCACACTTTAACGATGCTAAGTATTAAGGCATACTGAAAGCTGCACTCGCCACTTGTATTCGCTAACCAGCCTGATATGTAATGCGAAGCCCACCGCTGAATGTGCATCTCCTGGCGTGTAAGTGCTCACAAAATTCCCCTGGAAGCCATTTTAACGACATCCCTGCTGATTTAACCTGGTCTACCTTCCTCTAAACAGCAGCAAGCTAGATATTGGTGAGGCAAATACCTTAACAACAGCTATAATAGCGCATATTGAGTGCAAAGAATACAAAACAAAAGATATATCATTTTGTGACATATGCTTCTAGTTAAGTGACTCAAGACAACACACTCCTCGCACAAGTACCCCTGTTACTTTTCCCGCCATACTAAGGTGTGGTGGGTCATACCCCACTCTCCTTTTCCCGCAATCGCCCTGTGAGGGTAAAAATCCCCAGGGGGTACAGTGCGTTGAAGCACCGCAATTCAGACCTTGCAATTTACTAACATTCTCAGGCAATATGTCACAGAGGAAAAATACCCGTCAGGACAAGCCACAAAAGCTTCCACCCACTAACCAGCCTGCAGTGCACACTTTTTTCAAGCAGACAGATTCCCTACCCACGACTAAAGTGATAGATCCTCTGCTGGCCAATATGGAAGAAGATCAAGACAGCTGCTCATCTATAACAATTGAAGCTGTAAATGCTACTACAGCCCAAGAAGATGACACTCCAATAACATATAAAGCCATTGTAACTTTAATTGAACAGGTTAAGACATGCATCAAAGACGAATGTGCTGACCTGAAAAAAGAGATCAGTGACTTAGGCCATAGGGTTGATACCCTAGAGGAACACGAATTCGTAGTGGCCCAGAAGTTAGCTCATCTCTCAACCAATCAAGCTCAGCAGGACCAACACATTGCAGATCTTGAAGATAAAATCGATGACTTAGAAAACCGCACTAGAAGAGGTAACCTCCGATTCAGGGGAATACCTGAATCAGTGGAAAATAATGAAATCCGTGACTACCTCCAAGCCTTATTCGCAGAAATACTGGGGAACAATTCTTCTGATAATCCTGAAATACCACTAGACAGAGCCCATCGGGCACTACGGCCAAAGCCCCCAGACGACTCCCCTCCAAGGGACATAGTAGTTCATTTTCAGAACTACAGCCAAAAAGAGGAAATATATAATGCTGCTAGAAAGAAACAAGCTATACATTTTCAGGACCACCGAATCCAAATATACCAGGATTTATCACTCAGAACACTACAGAAGAGACGGGACTTTCAACCCTTAACATCTCATCTCCGCTCACTACATATCCCATATAGATGGGGATTTCCCACTTCAGTAATAGTGATGGAAAACGGGAAGAAAATGGAATGCTCCTCGCCATCTGACATTCACAGATTCTGTACCATCATAAAAATCTCTTTGCCGGACATAACAAATCTTCAACTCCCACAAAGACAACAGAATGGTATTGCCAATCCCAAGTCTCAACGGAGACCAGACCAAGATACCAACACAAGACAGAATAAAAGGAGACAAGTAACTCCCACCAGTGATGAAAACATGGACTCAGACTCTGTCAGATGAGTAAATGCAATGTTCTTTTTCACTTGACTTTCTTCTTCCCAACAGGCTCTGAACATCATTATTTAGGTGCTCATAATTCATAGACTAATATGGTGCTATTATTTTGGTACTCTACTCCTCTTAAGTTAGGTTCTTGCCAAACCAAGTTCTGTTTTGCTATGCAACGAGTTTAAAATGATATGTTTGATACAGTTACCTGCATTTTCTTGTAAAAGATGTTGTTCAGACTATGTCAGATGAGTAAATGTAATGTTCTTTTTCACTTGACTTTCTTCTTCCCAATAAGCTCTGAACATCATTATTAAGGTGCTCATAATTCATAGACTAATATGGTGCTATTATTTTTGTAGAGACTCTACTTCTCTTAAGTTAAGTTCCTACTAAACCAAGTTCTGTTTTGCTATGCAATGAGTTTAAAATGTTATGTTTGATAGAATTACCTACATTTTCTTGTAAAAGATGTTGTTCCATTTATATTTTCACACTAAGCCGCAAAATAGCTCCTCACCATGACTATCCCTCAAACCACACTAAATGACCTGACTGTCTCCTAAGTCCGAGCCCCAAGACAGGACCTATACTCAAGCTCACATAGCAGAATTTTAAGTCTTCACTAAATCAAGTCCAGTTTCGTTATGCACTGAGATTAAAAGGTTGTTTATAATATGATTACGTGCACTTCCCTGTACAGTTATTGTTTCATTTATGCACCCAAACTAGGCCACAAAATATCCTTCCTCCATGGATACTTGCTAGACCAAACTAAACGACCTGACTATCCCGTACTTTAGAGCCCCAAGACAATACTTACACACACACCCTCATAGAGAAATTCATGGTTACTTTTTATACACCCCCTTTCTCACTACTTAGATCTCTCACAGGATTAAACGATACCAGGGCACACTGACTAACCAAGTAAGCTTGATAACCTGATTCCTGAACGACCCATACGACTGAGGTAATGTGTATAAAACTAAACATTTCCAAATATCCACCCTCCCCAACTGACTATACAAAAAGCCCATAATGCACTCTCCAATAACCCTAAAGTACTCTCGGATAAAACTAAAGCCAGCTGATTGCATCTTTGGTGCTAAAACAATTCCGGGAAATAGTCTGCCCCTTATTATTATTATTACTGGGCTAGTATCACGCTTATCTACACTACGCACACACTGACTTACTTCACACCAATACCCGGCCTGTAATAATAGCTCCTACATATACAAGCACAAGTTACGAATTGATAATCTGTTAATTGTATTTTTTTTTCTTTACTTCTTTTGCTCTCTCTCAGATTCAGATTCAAATTGAAATCGTATATTAATATTATTTGAATTATTATTGCTAAACTTATTGCACACTGTTCTACTATTTTTTTTTTGAAAGTCATAATTTTTCTTTTCCATTTCCCACCCCAACTGACAATAACTAAACGACTCTTTCATTGTTACCTATCCTACCTATATCTTTCCAACAAAAACCCTCCCACCCCCCTCCCCTAGCGTCCCGTCTGGTCTTGCGATAACTGTCGGATAATTAATTCGAGCCACTGGACACTATGGTAGCACCCAGAGCACACCACAATGAGGAAACTTTACTCATAGCCACTCAAAACGTTAAGGGCTTTCTCTCAGCGGAGAAGCGCTCTATAGCTTTCCATGATTTCTATAAACGAAAGATTGACATCATTATGACTCAGGAAACACACTTCAAAAAAAATCGCAAGCCTATTCTATCTAAGAGATATTATGATCAGCACTTTTATAGCTCAAATACACATAGGAAAAACGGGGTTTGTATCTCGTTTAGGCGTAACTTTCCTTTTGAACTACTACAGAAACACACTGATAACGAAGGAAGAATTCTAATTTTAGTTGGCCTATGTTACGGCGCTCCGCTTACCTTGGTAAACACTTATGCTCCAAACAGACCCACCCCTAACTTTTTTAAAACCTTAGCTAACAAAGTTCTAGACCTAGCCAAGGGACCTATCATTGTTGGTGGAGATCTTAATTTCCCCATGAACCCAACACTGGATACATCCAGTGGGAAATCATATCTCCGTAATAATACTCTTAATTCCAACTGCGCAGCCCTACGAACGATTAATTTATTCGATACATGGAGAGTAGTACACACTAATAAAAGAGACTACACCTTCTTCTCACACCCTCAACACTCGTATTCCAGATTAGACTATATCCTATGTGACCAAGCCCTACTCTCTGCTCTAGTACACTCGAAAATTTCTCATACATCATGGTCTGACCATAGTATGGTCTCAACAGAATTTAAATGGGCTAATAAACCACACACTACATTTAACTGGAGACTCAATGACCACATAATGACCAACCAGGAAACAGTTGATGACCTTAAAAAACACTCAGATGAATTTTTTCAGATAAATAAACCTGAAGACACATCGCCCGCTAACAACTGGGAAGCATATAAATGTTTTATAAGGGGGGTTATAATAAATCACACAGCTACACAACGTAAGATCCACACGACTCAATTCACCTCCCTGACTAACGATCTGACTGCATGTGAGGCTAGGCTTAAAAAGGACCCATCCTCTACCACTGAACTTACCAAGCTAACAGATGCCAGAGAAGCCCTAAACAAATTTCTGATCCAAAAAGCACATATGAGGGCATTGACTACTAAATCTAAATTTTTTGTAGAAAGCAACAAAGCGGGACGCCTCTTGGCTAGGTCTCTTAGAAAGAAAAGACTGTCCAACTTCATTAGGGAGATTCGATGCCCTTCAGGTGGGGTTGCCCATAAAAATGAAGAAATTATTAACTCATTTGTTTCCTATTATACGAAATTATATAATTTGGTGGACATCTCCCCACAGGACAAAGCTAAGAGATTAGAAACATATCTAGCCAACGTCCCCACACCCTCTATCACAGAAGAGGACAAACGATTATTAGACTCCCCCATCACCCTTCAAGACATCAATCTAGTTATAAAAGCCCTGCCAAATGGCAAATCCCCTGGCCCAGATGGCCTCTCGAACAAATTTTATCAACTTCTGCAACAACACTTAAATCCCCAACTTTTAATACTATATAATGACATAGACCACGGGACTGTCTTCCCTAGCTCTCTTTTAGAAGCAGTAATCACGGTTATCCCCAAACCAGGCAAACCTACCGACATGGTTAGCAATTACAGACCGATCTCACTCATAAATATTGATATGAAAATATTCTCAAAAATTTTAGCCAACCGCATGAATATGATATTACCCAACATAATCCATCCAGACCAGGTAGGCTTCATAAGGGGAAGAGAGGCAAAAGACAACACCACCACCAGATTGCTCCACTCATTACAACAAGCCCACCTCAATAACTCACCTCTCGCACTACTCTCAACAGACGCGGAGAAGGCGTTTGACAGGGTAGACTGGCAATTTATGTGGTCTGCCCTGTCAAAATTTGGCTTTTCCAAACTCTTCATTTCTAGAATACAGGCCCTTTACCACAACCCAACCGCAAAGATTAAAGTGAATAACAACCTATCCCAACCTTTCTCCATATCAAACGGTACACGTCAAGGGTGCCCACTCTCACCTTTACTATTTGCTATCACAGTGGAAATATTGGCGATACAAGTTAGACATTGCCAGCATATTCATGGCTTAAATTTTGGAGACATCACCCAAAAATGCCTCTTGTTTGCGGATGACGTGATCTTTACTCTACGGTCCCCAAACATTTCTGTGCCTGCCCTTATACAAATATTAGAAGAGTATAAAACAGTCTCTAACTTCTCCATTAATATGGAGAAATCGGGATTAATACCAATAAACCTAACCCCCCAAGAATTGCAAACTATATCGCGACACACAAAATTCGTATTATCGGATAAACTTAAATACTTAGGTTTGACAATCTCCAAAGACATACGCACACTCTTTCCAGATAACTATATCAATCTCCAAGAGAACATTAAAACCTCACTAGAGAGCTGGCACAGACAGGGACACTTGTCCTGGATAGGACGAATCAACACGGTAAAGATGATGATAGTCCCCAGATATTTATATTTATTTCAAACCCTACCTATGCCTATGCCAAGATCCTACCTCCTAACACAACAAAAAATGATTAATTCTTTCATTTGGTCATATAAACGCCCAAGAATAGCACAATATACTATGTACCTGAGTAAGGAAGATGGAGGCCTTGGTGTCCCCAATCTTACTAATTATTACAAAGCCGCACATCTAACTAGAATAATAGCATGGAACCATGCCAACCCTACGAAACTGTGGATACAAATGGAAAGCTATTTGGCACAAGTTGACCATATGAGAGATTTACCTTGGGTCCCCAAAGAATCCAGACCACACATCATACAAAAAAACGATTATATCAAAACCACGCTGGAGATGTGGGATGACATACTCGCACATACAAAGGGTGTTTCCACCAAGATATCTCCTTTAACGCCCCTCCTTCACTATCAACTTTTTCTCACACATAACCTTTTCACTCATTCCCCTACCAATGTGATACACAAATTCCTGCCAGTCTACTTAATGACCAACGCCTCAGGTGTTAAAGATAGAATAACGCTTAATGAAGAACTAGGTCCTCCTTTTCATCGTTGGTACTCCTACTTGCAGATTAGACATGCAATCGGTCATAGCCCACACAAAGAGCAGATACTTCGGCCCCTAACCACATTCGAACAGCTTTGCATCAACCCTAATATACATAGAGCACACCTTTCCACGACTTACAAAATCCTTAGGGGCTCCTTCCCTGGAAAAAAGCCTACATATCTATCAAAATGGTCAGACGAGTTCCAAATTGACATAGACACGGAGACCTGGAAGAGATGTTTCCGACACACACACTCTGCCTCACTATCCATAGTTATAGCTGAATTAAATTACAAAATACTAGCCAGGTGGTATCTAACCCCTCAGCGCCTAAAGATCATATACCCCGCCGCATCTTCCACTTGTTGGAGGAGATGCGGAGAAGAAGGCACCCTCACTCACATATGGTGGTCGTGCCCCCACCTACGCACCTTCTGGAATCAAATAGAAAGACACATTACTAGAATTCTGGGCATTACCATCACACTAACCCCATCAATTATACTCCTCAACCTCACCCCTAACCTGACTTGTGCCTACCGTAAAAAATTACTCCTTCTAATGCTCTCCTGTGCTAAACGATTAATTCCCTGAAAATGGAAGACATGTGAGATACCCACTGTTGCCCAATGGAAACTCGAGGTAAACCACATTCTCACGTTGGAAAAGATGCATTACTGTTTTATAGGTAAACTTGATATGATATCCAATATTCAATTCCTTTGGGAACAAGGATCCCTCGACCACACGGAAATTGCTAACTCGACATCATTTACATGATGCTATAATCCCCTTATTCCTCCTCTTTTAGGAAGCCGCAGAGACTCAGGTGCGCCTCATTGCACTTCTGTCACGCTGGACCAGATGGGACGCTATTTCCTATCCCATATTTCATATTTCATATCTCATGTTTTACATTTCACATTTCATATTTCAGATTTCATATCTCATATTCCATATTTCACATTTCATATTTCATATCTCATATTTCATATTTTACATATCACATTTTACATTTCACATCTCATTACCTAAACCTCCCCACCCCAATCCTGAACCTCCTCCCCCGTCACCAAACTGAACCCCTTTGTATCCCCCATTGATATGTTATGACTCATTTTCAATTCTTAATTTTCCATCTTTTATTAATCTCAAAAAATAATTGTGAAAATTTGGTAACTAATTACAGATGTCTGCTCTTATAGTGAATTGCTGTTATGCCTTAGCTAGACAACTGCAACTTTAACAATTGTTCCTTTTTGCTTCATTGTACCAATTTTCAATAAAAATCATTTAAACACAAGAAGATAGGCGATACAGCAGTGCTTTAAAAGCAACAGTGATATTGGCATCATGCTGAATGTTACTTAGCCTGTTACATATCCTTTGTTGAAGGATGAAAAATTTTGTTTGATTTGTTCCAATATTGGTAGACATGAGGATCTGATTATAAATAGTGGAGGATACATGGTTGTCAAGAAGTGTTTGGGACAATACCGCTAACGTTTGTTTTTGGATTACAAATACAGCTTTTTTGCTGTCTATTAACCTCTTAAGGACATATGACGGAATTTTTCTGTCATAAAACAATTGAGCAAACTGAAAGCTGTGTCCTTAAAGGGTTAAGAATGGTGGTTTGCGAACTCTGAATTGGCTCTTGGTTGGACATATTGATATCTGAACGCTTGATTTTGGAATTAAATGTTTTAAGAATAATATTGCCCAACATTGATCTATTTCTTTTGGAACATATTATTGCTGCATTAATCATTGGATTGCGTATTTGTCATTTACTAATATGTTCATGTTGCAAACTGGAAGTAGATTTACATATGTTGTCTATTATTATAATAAATTCTCTTTACACATTGGCTGAGGGTTTATATTTCTCTCTCCTGCTTTTCTGTTTATATGTGGGATGTTTTATGATAGTTATAGTCCTGTGCGTGACAATAGTGGTCTATTTTCCTTATTGTTTTATTTTCTATTAATACCACTACCGTGCACTTTTTGTAAATGTATCTCTAGTTTTAGGGAACATTACATTTTGTGGCTACTATCATATATATTATACCAGTTGTGCTGATTTAAATACGTTTATTATATCTTGGAATCGAGGGTTAATATCTCCCGAGAGGGATTATTTAACAGGGGGGGTTTAATCATGTTTGTTATGTGATTCAATCTGCTTATGTGTAGTGTTAACTGGCTCTTGGCTTAGAACATAAGTCCATATTAATATGTTCTCTATCTAGTTATGGAGGATTCTGATGCTGAGACTGTTCATAGATCTGATGCTGAGACTGTTCACAGATTCATCGACTTGTGAAGAATGCGAATTGGCCCTGTCGACACAGGTCAATCAGTTATGCCGTCTTAGAGTGTGTGGTTCCTCTGGCTCAGGGAATCATGGGACTGCTGAGCCATCCGCCTCTGGGGGTCCTGTCCTCTGAGAGGTGAATTCCCTACCGTTTTCTACTACTACACATGCGGGTAACCCAGAATATGTTTATCCCTCCTTGCAGGGTGGCTTGTTCCCCCCCCCCCCCCAGAGGTTGCAGCACGTTTTCGCTTTCACATATTTTTGGCAATTATTCGCCTGCAAAGTCCAGATGTTTATTTGCGATTGTGCTTGTGTCCTATTGTCCCGGGTCTCCCAGCCTTGGGAGGGCCTGTATAATTCCCTGCGGGTGTAGCTGTCCCTGAGTGTTGTGCCTTCACGTTTTACTCAGACATGTTTTTGAGTTATTGGATGATCCTATCCTTAAAGGGACACTCAATTAAAATTAAACTTTCATTATTCAGATAGAGCATGCCATTTTAAACAACTTTCCAATTTACTTCCATTTACTAAATGTGCACAGTCTTTTTATATTTAAACTTTTTAAGTCACCAGCTCCTACTGAGCATGTGCAAGAATAAGTGTGTATGCATTTGTGAATGGCTGATGGCTGTCACATGGTACGTGTATGCATTTGTGATTGGCTGATGGCTGTCACATGGTACAGGGGGAGTGGAAAAAGACATAACTTTTAAAATTGTCAGAAAAAAAAAATCTCATTTGAAGTTCAGACTTAGTGCTATTGCATTGTCTAGTTATCTTGCCTTTGTTGATTATGCAAATCTACTGTGTTGACTGGTCCTTTAACGGATATGGAAATCCGCAGTTTTCTACTTCGGCGGTTTGGTCTTTTAAGGCTCTGGAATTTTCTTTGGACTTGTTCCAGCTGTGGTTCTCTTCTTGAGACCTTAGGATTTTGTCCGTTCTTTTGTGCGACCTGGTTCCCTTCGGGAGTTGGTTCCTTTGTAGGGACATGGACAGTGTGATCTCCTTGAACTCTGTTTCGGGTTAATCCCCAGGGCTGGGGGATGTTCTGCATCCTCCTTTCATCTTCTCCTCTGGGGGTGATTGTGGAGATTAGCCTTTATTCGAGTGACTTTGTCCTTGATGTATCCTCTTGTTCTTGGTCGTCTTGTGGCTGTTTGCCTAGAGACTCTAGTGACCTTGTTCGGCTTTTGCTTCCTTAGCTCCTTGTAGTGGTGGACTTTGTCAAGGGGTGTTCTCGTGCTTTGGTCGGGACTTGCGAGGTTTCCTCGTTGCCTAATTTATGGTGGACATTGTATTTTTGTATCCCAAGGGTCTGGTTTTTATATCAGATGGGGGATTTCAGTTTCCGGGTTCTTGATTGTTTGGGGGCTCGGACCTCTCCTCGCTCTGGTTCTTCCGGTGGCTGAGGTTCTCACTCAGCGTTCCCTTGTAGACCCCGTTGCGGGTTGTACCGGACTGTTAGATTCTAGAGCAGGTCCAGGGTTCCCCAGTTCCAGGAAACTTGAGCTGTGTCCTTTGGTCTAGTTGAACTGGTTCGGTTGGCCAGGTTTTTCTGGGCGATGCTCTTGGGCTTACCTTATGCCTATGGTCGGGTTCTCTTGGTTGGCTTGTTTAAATAGTGTGAGGGCTTCGCTACTCTACAAGCAAGGGGGTTCATTGTGGAACCATTGCAGCTATGACACCTTGTCTGTGTGCTAGCAAGTTAATCTTTTCAGGGGATTCCTTTCAGGTCATTGGCATTGGAGATTTTGTTCTATCGATTCAGCTTATGGCTTGTGTCCTGGGGGCAGGTTTTCTATCCTTTTGGCCCCTTTGCTGGCCCCCCTTTGTTTTGGGGGGCTTATATCTTTTTCAGAAGTGTGGTCCCTATCTTAGGGCTTCTCCTGTCTTCAGGAGGCTGGAACAGACGGGTTAACATATATGGAGAGAGGTCCTTCTCTGGGTTGTTCTGTCCATCGGGAGAGTTGCTGGCTCCGCCGTGAGTCTATGTTGGGCCTTTATCTAGATCTCTTGGTTACGGCCTTGTTGACTGTCTCCAGGTGATGTTTCAGATTGGCATTCGAACACTGCTGTAATGGTTGTGCCATTTTTCCCGCTCGTTTTTTTGAGCTGGGGGTTCTTCTGTTTCCCTGGTTCCAAACCTGCCAATGCTTGGGCTGGAGATAGGTCCTGAGATCTGTTGTTTTTTCTCGGATCTTGGGGGCGCTTTGGTCCTCATTGAGGTTCTGGGCTCTCCTTTTCTTTTCGAGACCTGTGTGTAGGTCTGGCGGCTTCAGTTGCCTAGAGTGTGTCCTCAGTAAGGGTTTTAACACTCTATTTTATTTGCCGCTTCTAGCTAGTATTCTGCTGTGTCATCCTGAGGATGGCTGCGGATTCTTGACTCAGGTGTTTACCTTCGTCTGGGTTTGCTACAGGTAATTTGCCTGAATACTTCACTGTTCTGAGTTCGGATGATCTTTGGTCTCCGTTTTCAGTTGTTAGGTGCTGGTTGGCTTGCTGCCTGGCAAGTGAAGGGTTGATCTTTGATGTCAGCCTCAGCTATTTGCGTGATTGTGTGCTAGCTAGCTGTTCCAATCCTTCACAGGATGTTGGGAGAACCTTTTCTCTGGTCTGCTACCTGATTCTAAACCTTGTGGTTTCTGTTTGGATTGGGCGTTGCCTCCTCTTGTTGTCAGGACCCATTTAGGTCTTTCGAGCTTGGTTTAAAATGGGGTTTTCCTTTTAGTGAGTTTGTGGTACCTTTTCGGTTTCCGTTTGGTTCTCCTTGCCTTATTCCCTTGGGAGTTTCGACTGGGGTTCCCTTCAAATAGTAAGGGGTGTGTGGTTGGGGACCGACTGTTGGACAACAGTGTCTTCTGGAGGCTTGTTGGCCCAGTTAAAGTCTGATGTTGCAGTCTCTAGCTAGGCTTTCGGGCTACCTGCTGGTCAGTGTCCTTGGGGCCTTTTCCCTTCCTATTTTCTCGGCTTCGGACAAAGCAGGGTTTTGTTGGGTTGTGGTTTCAGGTTTGGTGCCCACAGAATGGACCGCCTATTCTACCCTCCCGTTTTGGCATTCAGTATCCTCTATAGCTTGGGTATTGTTTTCCCAAAAGTAATGAATGCAGCTGTGGACGCTTTCCATTTAGGAAGAAAAACATAAATTATGCTTACCTGATAATTTTCTTTTCTTCCGATGGAAAGAGTCCACAGCTCCCCACCCGTCTTTTTTATGTGGGGCGTCTTTATTTTTTATTCTTCTGGCACCTTTTTACCCTGATATTTCTTCTACTGTTCCTTGTTCCTCGACAGAATGACTGGGGGATGAGGGAAGTGGGAGGAGTATGTAAGCCTTTGGCTGGGGTGTCTTTGCCTCCTCCTGGTGGCCAGGTTCTTAATTCCCAAAAGTAATGAATGCAGCTCTGGACTCTTTCCATCAGAAGAAAAGAAAATGATCAGGTACGCATAATTTGTTTTATCATCAAATTTTCTGTGTTCTCTCTGTTTTATTTGTTAAAAGCTAAACCTAGGTAGGCTCTCATGCTAATTTTTAAGCCTTGTAAAGCCGCCTCTTATCTCAGGGCATTTTGTCAGTTTTTCGTAGCTAGTTTCCTAGTCAATTGAATAAAATGCATGTCTGTCAAAAGAACTAAAATAAGGGGGCAGTCTGCAGAGGTTTAGATACAAGTCAATCACAGAGGTAAAAAGTATATTAATATAACCACATTGGTTATGCAAAACTGGGGAAAGGGTATCTATCTTTTTAAACAATAAAAATTCTGGAGTAGACTGTCCCTTTCAGAAAAATGTGTGTTATATTTTATCCATCAGCTGAGAATTAGCATGCTCTTGTGGGAAACTTTAACATGCTGAACTATTGTTAGGTTTAAAATGTAGTGGATGGACATTTGGGGGCGGGGGTCATTTCATTCTTGGACCCTGGAAACGCAATATTTTGTGCCGTCCCTAGATATACTCCTTCGTAACCAAGAAGTTGGGTTCTCACAAGTACAATAAAAGTACACTATTCTAAAACTCACCATATGATACATCATTTTGTATCATATATCATGATCATTATGTATCAGTTATGCAAACTATGAAGAGGGTATATTGTAAAAATTCAAGTTGGAATAAAATTACTAATGCATTGTAAAAGATATTGACTTTAATAGGTGATTGACATGATCACAATTAGGACACAAAGGCTAATATAAAAAAAATCAAGCTACTCTGACGTTTGACGTCAAAACAATATTCAAAATAAAAAGGCGGTATTGAAACTCAAGCAGTCCAGCTGATCTACACAGCTATTCAGCCGATGTATGAAAAGTATGTGGTTGCAATATTTCACGCATCAGGCAGCCGTATTGGCTTGGAATTGTATCAAAACAACAAGTGAGAATACAAGCACACTTGTATTCTCGCTGCAAATCTTCACCACCTACTTGCTGGCTAGCACCATTGTAAACAGTGGAGGAAATAGAGCCAGGCAGTAGTACAGAAACAAAGTACTTGTATATACATAATGCACATCATTTCTTTTCATAAGATGAGTTCATAGGTTTCCGTAACATGTCAGAAATATTTCCTGCCACCAGGTGGAGGTCAAGAACCCTCACAGGAGCTTTAATCTCTGCCACCTCCTCTCTCCACTCAGTTAGTTCTTGGCCTCTGAGGAGAGAGGTTAAGAGAGGTGCTCTGCAAGCCAAATTTTATTTTCTATCCTTATTTATTGGGAGCTCAGACCAAACTTGAGACCTAGTATTGTATTGTGGATAGATTTGGCAGACAGCAAAGAATCCACCAATACATTAAGTGTAAAAGTAAAAATGTGATCTATGGGGGGGCGTGTCTGAACAGTGATCGGGATCGGTCACACTTTTTTGAGCTCCAGCTGAATCTCCCCTAATCCGCCGATTTCAAAGAACCCTATTACAGCTATTTCTCTAAATTTGCACCCAGCATTGAACTACTCTCTAGTAGTGTGCTATATCACCAAAAACAAGCTGTATTTTTGAAGCTGCAGTACAAAATCAAACTACAGAGGCCTAGTGCGGCAGCAATTAACAGGCAGTGCTACCCCCCTCGGAAGTCCAAGGTATCTAGCTGCAGTTGGACACATCAAAATACCAACCCGAGTCTTTGCATTATTATCTTTAAACTTTGACAGGCCTAAGAGAAGGATTTTAGTTTACAGCCTAATTAGAAAATATAGTATAAATACCTGCATCACCTTGTATCTAAAATGGCCACCACGGAGAAGGCTGGCATTCAAGACATCTTCAACAATATGCATTGGCGCAAATTTGAAGAGCTTTGCTTACGCCTAATCGAAAAAGCCCCGCAGGATCCACTCCTCTTGCAAGGCACCTTGACAACTAACTACAGAGCCCTGAAAGCACAACCATTAGAGAGGCCAGAGCTGCAGAAAGTGTGCATCGACACTGTTACCCCATCGAGCAACCTTGGAGAGGTCGAACAGCCCACAAACTCAATCTCAAAGGGGATAGACCCAGCGATACTGGCGAAACTAGCTTCACACAGCATAGCGAGGAAGCTCCTACAGACGACGACATGCATACCACTGGTCTCGGCCCTGTGGGGTTTCGGGGGGCCCCCTGGGAAGCCGGGACTGTTAAAAGTGTATCTTCCAAGTCTGCAGCCTCCCTCAACCATCTTGATTCTAAAAGCCACTCGCTGGAAACTGCCTATGTTAAAAACAGGTACTTATACCGGACAACTTGAGGAGGCCTAAGCATTCACGTCATCTGCTCCTTGTATCATACTGGACTGCCCTTATTACTGATGCAACACGAGATCACCAGGACTTTACTATAGCATATATCGTTATGCTCACAAATTCTTTGGGTTAAGAGACAAGGATACTCTGCAGTACAAGCCGTTTAGCATGCATACCGGCAGAAAGTAGTAAAAGATCCAAATACGGTACTATGTTTAGACATTGCTGGCTTAGAATCCAACTTACTTATACGGACTGGTTGATGTTCTTGTTGAAACTTTAAAATGTATTATATCATATTATTTGATTGTTTGAAATCTATAGTTTTATATGTTTTGGGCTAAATAGCACATTAAGAAAAAACTGAATATTCCGACAGGGCAAGTAGAGATACGTACATTTGCTCAGCACCACAGAGAATTCTGCCTTTATAGTAATATACTAATGTGCCTCCACACGCTCGGGTTGATGTGTCCCATTTCTTATAAATATATGTTAACAGGGTTTAAATGACATATCTTTTAGGGTCCATATAACTTTGTCTTTGGATCTTGCAGTTTGCGGCCGGAGCTGTTGTGAAAAAGGCTAGCCTGATACCACATAAGGGACACTGCCCTATGCCTGGATGCATTTAGTTAAATATTTATGTTGGACCAAACCCTCGCACTAAATTAAGCGTCTTTTAAGATAATAGGACCTATAATACACCTCATGGGATATAGTTTATCTCTCGAAATGGTGGCCCAATTGTTAGAAGTCCTGGTTCCAGAACTCAACCCTTGTATTCCAGTCAACCTTATACTCCATACCATTATAGCTTAGTAGGCTAGGGACTATAGATGTCAAGTAACCATCATCTAACACTTATACAGTATAATTTTCAATAGAAAGTCGGTCGCATGTAGAAATGTAAGACATATTATGGATGTGTCTAGCTGTAGCTCTAGCATTGTTATTCTTTCGTTTATTATTCTCCATATATTTTTAGAACAATGCAATTTGTATTTTGTTTGTTTACTCCAGTGCTCTATAATACCCCATGTTTGTATATTGAATTTATATATCTGGTCCAAGAGTGACCAATACTGTCATATTTTGGGGCTTTATTATTATTTATTTATTATTATTTCTGAGGGTATGTATCAGAACTAACATATTGTTGTAAAGTGTAACAGGTAGCCTCATTGCTTATCTGTATGTTCTTTCTTATGTTCTCAATAAAAAAAAATGTGCTCTATTGTATTCGCTGTAGCTGTGACATATTCTATGTGGTTATGACCACAAGGGGAGTTTAAGTGTTTTTAAATGTGTATGATTGAATAGTTAAACCAATAAAGATAAAGTATGAATGGTTAAAAAATCGTTCCTGTATTAGTCAGTGAAAATTTTTCCTATATAATTGTAGGGGTAAAACAATTTAAGACATGGAGAGTCCACAATGTCATTCCAATTACTAGTGGGATATTCACTCCTGGCCAGCAAGAGGAGGCAAAGAGCACCCCAGCAAAGCTGTTAAGTGTCACTTCCCTTACCCATAACCCCAAGTCATTCTCTTTGCCTCTGTCAATGGAGGACGTGAAGTTGGTGTCTGAAGATTTTATTCCTTTTTTGGGTACTTTTCCGTGCAAGCAAAGATTTGGGTTTAGCGGTCTCCACATCAATCTCTAGTAAGAGTAGTGGTGGCTTTTAAGCAGTTAGAAAGTGGTGAGGTGGTCCTTGCTTTGTTTTCTAACATATTTGCTGCCCTCTGTATAGAAAGCCAGAGTTGGTTACTCTGTTCTTTCTTTTTCTACAGGTCTCTGTAAGGAGTATGTGTCCTTTCACACCTTGTGAGCAGTCTTCCTGCCCGACAGCTAGATTTGCAGGTAAGTGCTTTTGTCTTCTAGGTACTGGAGACTTGCACTAATTTAATTCTGCATTAATTGTTATGAGACATAATCATTTAGGGAGGATTCATTTGGGGCAGTATGTAGGCACTATTTGTATGTGAGGAGACTAGGAGTTAACAGGCCCCATTTAGTTTTATGGGATGGCTAATGACCCTATGGCTATGTGTATTTATCGCAAAGGTCTTTTTTGAGGGAATTTTTAAACGGCTACTTTCCATTTTTTGCTTCAATGTAGAATCGAACGCTTTTTCTTCAATGCGCAGTTTCTTTTGATGCCGCTCAGGTGACCTCCCGCTCTTCAGCTTGTAGCTTTAAGCGGAGCGGCGTCATTCCTGTGAGTTTCTGTGATAAACTTTCCAGGACTCCTATGGAATCAGCAGTAATATACCTTTAAGAGAATTGAACGTGAGCAACCCTTTTTACTATGTAAAGTTTGTAGCTGTTTCTAACCTCCCAAGATTCATTCTTTGTAATATGGAAGGTTGGAGTTAGCATTTGATTTACTGAATGGTGAGTGATTACACTTATGGTAAAGTGAAAAAAACATACTCCCCATTAAGATTGTATATAATTAATAAAGAATACAGTATAAGATTGAGATCTCTTAAATTAAATTTACACAATTACTGCAGTATTGTTTAAAGTGAAGGTAAAGTTTTGGCAAAAATGAGATTGTTTTTTTTTTTTATACAATTGTATATTACACAATGAGATGCTTTCAGTAAAAGTAGCTAGCGATACAAATGTTTCCCCTTAGTTGCTGTATTAGTTATGATGCGGTTTAAACACTGCCTGACAAATGAAAATGTTAATGCGCATGCGCTAAACGTGGACGCGCTCGCTTGGCCACTAAGAACTACAACAAGTTACGCATGCGCATATTGAAACATCCAATGATGGCGTCAATTGACGGCCGCCTAATGGTCAAAGAATCAATTGGCTGTCTAAACAACGTGATCGTTGTTTAGAAAAAAAAAATGACGGGTTGATTTTCGGATAGCGAAATCAATGATAAAAAAATATATCTAAGGTAATATTTAAATATCGAAATATTGATGAATGAAAGTACTTTTAATTTGGCTTAATATATTAATTTACCTTCGCTTTAAGGAAGCTGTTTGTCAGAATAATGTTTATAGGAGAGCGGTAGAATGAGTTCCTCTTTTAATAAGAGCCTCAAGTTTAGAAGATAGGATACATTGTCACAGACTTGAGTTCTCAAGTACTAAATTGGAAGTCCAGTAATTAAAAGAATCAAATGAAAATAGTACCTGAAATACTTTGGTAGCAAGTCCTCTCAGGAGAGGAAGAGTGAAACACTGTGAGGAGTGTAACAAGACTGCTGCTAGGCCTGTTGCAGACACTGGAAAACAGTTCAGCTGGAAAACACAGAGGAAAGCAGACTCTTTGCACACACTGGAAATCAGTTCAGCTGGAGAGCACACAGAAAAGCAGGCTGTGGTTCTGTTGAAACAATGGGAGGGAACTCCATGATGTTGATGGCAGCAGCTGTGAGAGGCTTTCAACTAGACATGGGCGGTTCGTTTCGGATTAATTCGGAAATTCGGTCAATTCGGTAAATTCGGAGATTCAGATCGATTCGGTTTTCCGAATTAAAATACTTCCGAATCTACCGAATGAATCCGAAATAGCTGCCGTATCTCCGAATAAATCCGAATTAGCTCGGTAAAATTCGGCATTTCCCCATAGGAAACAATGGGAGTTTCGGCTGAAAAAAAACTAACACCGCAGCCCCATTGTTTCCTATGGGGAAACACTAAGTCTGCACCTAACACCCTAACATGTACCCCGAGTCTCTAAACACCCCTAATCTAACACTTATTAACCCCTAATCTGCCGCCCCCGCTATCGCTGACACCTGCATTATTTTATTAACCCCTAATTTGCCGACCGAATATCGCCGCCACCTACATTATAACTATTAACCCCTAATCTGCTGTCCCTAACACCGCCGACCCCTACATTATAGTTATTAACCCCTAATCTGCCGCCCCCGCTATCGCTGACACCTGCATTATTTTATTAACCCCTAATCTGCCGACCCGATATCGCCGCCGCCTACATTATAGCTATTAACCCCTAATCTGCTGTCCCTAACACCGCCGACCCCTACATTATAGTTATTAACCCCTAATCTGCCCCCCCCCAACGTCGCCGCAATCTAACTACAAGTATTATTAACCCCTAATCTGCCGACCCGATATCGCCGCCGCCTACATTATAGCTATTAACCCCTAATCTGCTGTCCCTAACACCGCCGACCCCTGCATTATAGTTATTAACCCCTAATCTGCCCCCCCCCAACGTCGCCGCAATCTAACTACAAGTATTAACCCCTAATCTGCCGACCGCAAATCGCCGCAACTATAATAAATGTATTAACCCCTAAACCCGCCTCGCAAACACTATAATACATTTTATTAACCCCTAATCTGCCCTCCCTAACATCGCCGCCACCTACCTACAATTATTAACCCCTAATCTCCCGCCCCCAACGTCGCCGCTACTATAATAAGGTTATTAACCCCTAAACCTAAGTCTAACCCTAACACTAACACCCCCCTAACTTAAATATAATTTAAATAAAACGAAATAAGTTTACTATAGTTAAATAAATGAATCCTATTTAAAACTAAAGACTTACCTGTAAAATAAACCCTAATATAGCTACAATATAACTAATAGTTACATTGTAGCTATTTTAGGATTTATTTTTATTTTACAGGTAACTTTTTATTTATTTTAACTAGGTACAATAGTTATTAAATAGTTAATAACTATTTAATAACTACCTAGCTAAAATAAATACAAATTTACCTGTAAAATAAATCCTAACCTAAGTTACAATTACACCTAACACTACACTATCATTTAATTAATTAAATAAATGAATCATATTTAAAACTAAATACTTACCTGTAAAATAAACCCTAATATAGCTGCAATATAACTAATAGTTACATTGTAGCTATTTTAGCATTTATATTTATTTTACAGGCAACTTTGTATTTATTTTAACTAGGTACAATAGCTATTAAATAGTTATTGACTAATTAATAGCTACCTAGTTAAAATAATTACAAAATTACCTGTAAAATAAATCCTAACCTAAGTTACAATTAAACCTAACACTACACTATCATTAAATAAATTAACTACAAGTACCTACAATTATCTACAATTAAATAAACTAAAGTACAAACCCCCCCCACTAAATTACAAAAAATAAAAAACCACTAAATTACAAAAAATAAAAAAATATTACAAGAATTTTAAACTAATTACACCTAATCTAAGCCCCCTAATAAAATAACAAAGCCCCCCAAAATAAAAAAATGCCCTAACCTATACTAAATTACAAAAGTTAACAGCTCTATTACCTTACCAGCCCTGAACAGGGCCCTTTGCGGGGCATGCCCCAAAGAAAACAGCTCTTTTGCCTGTAAAAAAAAAACACAATCCCCCCCCCACATTACAACCCACCACCCACATACCCCTACTCTAACCCAAACCCCCCTTAAATAAACCTAACACTACCCCCCTGAAGATCTCCCTACCTTGAGTCGTGTTCACCCAGCCGGGCCGAAGTCTTCATCCGATGGGGCAGAAGAGGACATCCAGACCGGCAGAAGTCTTCATCCAAGCGGGGCAAGAAGAGGTCTTCCATCCATCAGAAAAGTACAAAAAAACAAACAAACACTAAATTAGCAAAAATAATAAAATATTACAATAATTTTAAACTAATTACACCTAATCTAAGCCCCCTACTAGCTATTAATATAGCTACAATATAACTAATAGTTACATTGTAGCTATTTTAGGATTTATATTTATTTTACAGGCAACTTTGTATTTATTTTAACTAGGTACAATAGCTATTAAATAGTTAATAACTATTTAATAACTACCTAGCTAAAATAAATACAAATTTACCTGTAAAATAAACCCTAACCTAAGTTACAATTACACCTAACACTACACTGTCATTAAATTAACTAAATAAATTAATCCTATATAAAACTAAATACTTACCTGTAAAATAAACCCTAATATAGCTACAATATAACTAATAGTTACATTGTAGCTATTTTAGCATTTATATTTATTTTACAGGCAACTTTGTATTTATTTTAACTAGGTACAATAGCTATTAAATAGATATTTACTGTTTAATAGCTACCTAGTTAAAATAATTACAAAATTACCTGTAAAATAAATCCTAATCTAAGTTACTATTAAACCTAACACTACACTATCATTAAATAAATTAACTACAAGTACCTACAATTAAATACAATGAAATAAAACTAAACTAAAGTACAAAAAAACAAACACTAAATTACAAAAAATAAAAAAAATTACAAGAATTTTAAACTAATTACACCTAATCTAAGCCCCCTAATAAAATAACAAAGCCCCCCAAAATAAAAAAATGCCCTACCCTATACTAAATTACAAAAGTAATCAGCTCTATTACCTTACCAGCCCTTAAAAGGGCCTTTTGCGGGGGCATGCCCCAAAGAAAACAGCTCTTTTGCCTGTAAAAAAAACACAATACCCCCCCCCCACATTACAACCCACCACCCACATACCCCTACTCTAACCCAAACCCCCCTTAAATAAACCTAACACCCTGAAGATCTCTCTACCGTGTCTTCACCCAGCGGGCCGAAGTCTTCATCCGATCGGGCAGAAGAGGACATCCAGACCGGCAGAAGTCTTCATCCAAGCGGGGCAAGAAGAGGTCTTCCATCCATCAGAAGTCTTGATCCAGGCAGCATCTTCTCTGTTCATCCATCCGGAGCGGAGCGGCAGCATCCTGAAGACATCCCACGCAGAGCATCCTCTTCTTTCTTGATCCGACGACTAAGTGACTGTACCTTTAAGTGACGTCATCCAAGATGGCGTCCCTTGAATTCCGATTGGCTGATAGGATTCTATCAGCCAATCGGAATTAAGGTAGGAAAAATCTGATTGGCTGATTCAATCAGCCAATCAGATTCAAGTTCAATCCGATTGGCTGATGGAATCAGCCAATCAGATTGACCTCGCATTCTATTGGCTGTTCCGATCAGCCAATAGAATGCGAGCTCAATCTGATTGGCTGATTGGATCAGCCAATCGGATTGAACTTGAATCTGATTGGCTGATTGAATCAGCCAATCAGATTTTTCCTACCTTAATTCCGATTGGCTGATAGAATCCTATCAGCCAATCGGAATTCAAGGGACGCCATCTTGGATGACGTCACTTAAAGGTACAGTCACTTAGTCGTCGGATCAAGAAAGAAGAGGATGCTCTGCGTGGGATGTCTTCAGGATGCTGCCGCTCCGCTCCGGATGGATGAACAGAGAAGATGCTGCCTGGATCAAGACTTCTGATGGATGGAAGACCTCTTCTTGCCCCGCTTGGATGAAGACTTCTGCCGGTCTGGATGTCCTCTTCTGCCCCATCGGATGAAGACTTCGGCCCGCTGGGTGAAGACACGGTAGGGAGATCTTCAGGGGGGTAGTGTTAGGTTTATTTAAGGGGGGTTTGGGTTAGATTAGGGGTATGTGGGTGGTGGGTTGTAATGTGGGGGGGGGTATTGTGTTTTTTTTTACAGGCAAAAGAGCTGTTTTCTTTGGGGCATGCCCCGCAAAAGGCCCTTTTAAGGGCTGGTAAGGTAATAGAGCTGATTACTTTTGTAATTTAGTATAGGGTAGGGCATTTTTTTATTTTGGGGGGCTTTGTTATTTTATTAGGGGGCTTAGATTAGGTGTAATTAGTTTAAAATTCTTGTAATTTTTTTTATTTTTTGTAATTTAGTGTTTGTTTTTTTTGTACTTTAGTTTAGTTTATTTCATTGTATTTAATTGTAGGTACTTGTAGTTAATTTATTTAATGATAGTGTAGTGTTAGGTTTAATAGTAACTTAGGTTAGGATTTATTTTACAGGTAATTTTGTAATTATTTTAACTAGGTAGCTATTAAACAGTAAATATCTATTTAATAGCTATTGTACCTAGTTAAAATAAATACAAAGTTGCCTGTAAAATAAATATAAATGCTAAAATAGCTACAATGTAACTATTAGTTATATTGTAGCTATATTAGGGTTTATTTTACAGGTAAGTATTTAGTTTTATATAGGATTAATTTATTTAGTTAATTTAATGACAGTGTAGTGTTAGGTGTAATTGTAACTTAGGTTAGGGTTTATTTTACAGGTAAATTTGTATTTATTTTAGCTAGGTAGTTATTAAATAGTTATTAACTATTTAATAGCTATTGTACCTAGTTAAAATAAATACAAAGTTGCCTGTAAAATAAATATAAATCCTAAAATAGCTACAATGTAACTATTAGTTATATTGTAGCTATATTAATAGCTAGTAGGGGGCTTAGATTAGGTGTAATTAGTTTAAAATTATTGTAATATTTTATTATTTTTGCTAATTTAGTGTTTGTTTGTTTTTTTGTACTTTTCTGATGGATGGAAGACCTCTTCTTGCCCCGCTTGGATGAAGACTTCTGCCGGTCTGGATGTCCTCTTCTGCCCCATCGGATGAAGACTTCGGCCCGGCTGGGTGAACACGACTCAAGGTAGGGAGATCTTCAGGGGGGTAGTGTTAGGTTTATTTAAGGGGGGTTTGGGTTAGAGTAGGGGTATGTGGGTGGTGGGTTGTAATGTGGGGGGGGGGATTGTGTTTTTTTTTTACAGGCAAAAGAGCTGTTTTCTTTGGGGCATGCCCCGCAAAGGGCCCTGTTCAGGGCTGGTAAGGTAATAGAGCTGTTAACTTTTGTAATTTAGTATAGGTTAGGGCATTTTTTTTTGGGGGGGGGGGCTTTGTTATTTTATTAGGGGGCTTAGATTAGGTGTAATTAGTTTAAAATTCTTGTAATATTTTTTTATTTTTTGTAATTTAGTGTTTGTTTTTTTTTGTAATTTAGTGGGGGGGTTTTGTACTTTAGTTTATTTAATTGTAGGTACTTGTAGTTAATTTATTTAATGATAGTGTAGTGTTAGGTTTAATTGTAACTTAGGTTAGGATTTATTTTACAGGTAATTTTGTAATTATTTTAACTAGGTAGCTATTAAATAGTCAATAACTATTTAATAGCTATTGTACCTAGTTAAAATAAATACAAAGTTGCCTGTAAAATAAATATAAATGCTAAAATAGCTACAATGTAACTATTAGTTATATTGCAGCTATATTAGGGTTTATTTTACAGGTAAGTATTTTGTTTTAAATATGATTCATTTATTTAGTTAATTTAATGATAGTGTAGTGTAAGGTGTAATTGTAACTTAGGTTAGGATTTATTTTACAGGTAAATTTGTATTTATTTTAGCTAGGTAGTTATTAAATAGTTATTAACTATTTAATAGCTATTGTACCTAGTTAAAATAAATACAAAGTTGCCTGTAAAATAAAAATAAATCCTAAAATAGCTACAATGTAACTATTAGTTATATTGTAGCTATATTAGGGTTTATTTTACAGGTAAGTCTTTAGTTTTAAATAGGATTCATTTATTTAACTATAGTAAATTTATTTCGTTTTATTTAAATTATATTTAAGTTAGGGGGTGTTAGTGTTAGGGTTAGACTTAGGTTTAGGGGTTAATAACCTTATTATAGTAGCGGCGACGTTGGGGGCGGGAGATTAGGGGTTAATAATTGTAGGTAGGTGGCGGCGATGTTAGGGAGGGCAGATTAGGGGTTAATAAAATGTATTATAGTGTTTGTGAGGCGGGATTGCGGCGGTTTAGGGGTTAATACATTTATTATAGTGGCGGCGATTTGCGGTCGGCAGATTAGGGGTTAATACTTGTAGTTAGATTGTGGCGACGTTGGGGGGAGGCAGATTAGGTGTTAATAACTATAATGTAGGGGTCGGCGGTGTTAGGGACAGCAGATTAGGGGTTAATAGCTATAATGTAGGCGGCGGCGATATCAGGTCGGCAGATTAGGGGTTAATACTTGTAGTTAGATTGCGGCGACGTTGGGGGGGGCAGATTAGGGGTTAATAACTATAATGTAGGGGTCGGCGGTGTTAGGGACAGCAGATTAGGGGTTAATATCTATAATGTAGGCGGCGGCGATATCGGGTCGGCAGATTAGGGGTTAATACTTGTAGTTAGATTGCGGCGACGTTGGGGGGGGCAGATTAGGGGTTAATAACTATAATGTAGGGGTCGGCGGTGTTAGGGACAGCAGATTAGGGGTTAATAGCTATAATGTAGGCGGCGGCGATATCGGGTCGGCAGATTAGGGGTTAATACTTGTAGTTAGATTGCGGCGACGTTGGGGGGGGCAGATTAGGGGTTAATAACTATAATGTAGGGGTCGGCGGTGTTAGGGACAGCAGATTAGGGGTTAATAGCTATAATGTAGGTTGCGGCGATATCCGATCGGCAGATTAGGGGTTAAATAATGTTATTATAGGGTTTGCGATGTGGGGGGGCCTCGGTTTAGTGGTTCATAGGTAGTTTATGGGTGTTAGTGACTTAGTGTACTAAATGGGTGTTAGTGTACTAAAAACATACCGAATTTCGGAACCGAATAGAACCGAATTCAGCCGAATCCGAATAAATCCGAAACGAATTTATTCGGATCCGAATAAATCCGAAACGAATTTATTCAAATTTTGCCGAATCCGATTCGATCCGAAACGAAATTCGAAAAGTCCGAATCGATCCGAACCGAAAACGAACCGAATTTTTTAGCCGTGCACATGTCTACTTTCAACAAGTAAAGCCTAAAGTAACTTGCAAAGTTAAAAAAAGTATGCTGAAAGATATGCCATACAATGAAGGTAAATAAGCAGCAATACAAAAACTAGGAAAGTACTTATTTATAGGTTAGAGACAAAACTCTGAGACCTGGCTAGTTCCTTAAGACAGAGGGGCATATGTATCAAGCTCCATGGACATCATTCCCTTTGCTCTATTCCATTTAAGAGCTCTACAATTATGCATGCTCATACAATGGAATGGAGACCATTCGGATCTGTCTCAGAGGATAGATCTGTCTCAGTTGACAAGAGACTCTTTCTCTTGTGGTGGATTTCTCAGGATCATCTGTCTCAGGGCACATGCTTCCGGAGACCCTCCTGGGTGATTGTGAGCATGGGCGCCAGCCTGCTAGGCTGGGCAGCAGTCTGGGACTCGTTAAAGGCTCAGGGCCTATGGACTTGGGAGGAGTCTTCTCTCCCCATTAACATCTTAGAGTTGAGAGCGATCTTCAAAGCCCTGATGGCTTGACCTCAGTTGTCTTTAGCCCGTTTTATCAGGTTCCAGTCGGACAACATCACCTCAGTGGCTTACATCAACCACCAGGGAGGAACTCAGAGTTCCTAGGCCATGAAGGAGGTGGCTCAGATTATTCAGTGGACGGAAGCTCATGATTGTCTAATATCTTCCATCCACATTCCAGGAGTGGGCAACGGGGAGGCGGATTTTCTGAGCAGACAGACCTTTCATCCCGGGGAGTGGGCTCTCCATCCGGAGGTATTCTCCAGGTTAATCCTCAAGTGGGGGTTGCCGGAGTTGGATCTGATGGCATCTCATCAGAACGCCAAGCTTCCAAGGTATGGTTTAAGGTCAAGAGATCCTCATGCCGTCCTGATAGATGCTCTAGCGGTTCCTTGGGATTTTGGTCTAGCATACTTGTTTCCTCCGTTTGCTCTCCTTCCACGAGTCATTGCTCGTATCAAACAGGAGAGAGCATCTGTAATTCTGATAGCTCCTGCATGGCCTCGTAGGATCTAGTTTTCAGACCTGGTGAGGATGTCTTCTCTGGGTAAGGGAAGTAACACTTAACAGCTTTGCTGGGGTGCTCTTTGCCTCCTCCTGCTGGCCAGGAGTAAATATCCCACTAGTAATTGGAATGACGTTGTGGACTCTCCATGTCCGGAAAGAAAGAAATGTATCAGGTAAGCATAAATTTTATTTTTTGTTACAGACTTTGTAACTCATTTTTCTATGAGTCTCCTTAGTGCTATATTGCCCCCCTAACAGGTGCTTGTTGAAAGAAAAAATATATATATTTGGCACCTATAGGTACTTACCATTAGTACTACTTTACCTACTATCTTGTTACTATAATATACTCTACACCTAGGTTTCTAGGTATTCTGGAAAAGTAGCACATTGATATATATTTCGTTAAAATAAAAATGAACATTCAGGAAGATATAACTCAAAGACAAAAGAAAGATTACAAGAGTTGGATCAACTATTAAATCCAACTAAAATTACTGGTTCACAAATTAATGAGGAAGGATTAAACAATATACAATGCAAACTACATCAAACTCTGTTTAAACATACAACAAAATGGGGGAACTGGCATTGTTTAAAAAATATGTAGAAAAGGACACCATAACAAGGGGTCTGAGAATTAAAATGTTCCCTGCCTTTAAACTACATAATGATGAATTAGTGAAACAATGGGAAAATATCTTTTAAGTGAGTGCTCTTTTAAACTTATTCAAGTTCTAATTAAACATGATACATTGGAACTTAATAAATTAGATGCAGAAATAAAAGAATACAATGAGCAAATCAAACCATTTGAGGACAAATTTGATTTTAATACAAAATATAAACTGTACCAACAAGAACTAGACAAACTAGAACAAGAGCTGATTCAAACAAAGAAATAAAAATTCCAAAGAGATTTAGACATTTATCAACAAAACAAAGTATATAAGTGGAGATAACACACCTCAAACAGACGCAGAAATAATAGACATCTGGTGAGGGAAGACAATAGTGGCACAGAAAGTGAGTCAGACATATCAGATAATGAATGTCCCAACATAGATAGAAATAGTACCACATATATTTTAACACCTCAAGCAACATATAATGAACCAGTAAGTCGTCTTTATTTTAGCGTCAGGCCCAAATGCACAACCCTTAATAAGCCCGGAGCACATAAAAGTCAACACAAAACGTAATATATCAAACTCCCAATGCTACCCGGAAAGACATAGATTCAAGACCTGCACAACGGAGCGCTACAGGAGTCCTTTAGCCAGAGTAGCTGATAGGTGACGTGAGGCTCAATGGAGAGAGGGTAAGGGGAGTATTTCCCAGAAGAAAATAGGCAGCTGCAGCTCTTCCCAGCACGTCTGCAAACGTGCTTAGTGTAGAAGTAGAATCCAAAAAAGTAGGAAAAAATGCGCTCCAAGCCCATATAAGTAAAAAAATCAAAATTTTATTCAAGCCATGTAAACACATGTAAAATCAAATATAGATAAAAGCGGTCAGCACAAAAGTGCAGAATGCAGTTAAATGAACAGGTGCAGACAGCAAACGTTTCGTGCATATGCGCACTTGGTCACTGCTTGTGACCAACGTTTGCTGTCTGCACTAGCTCAGCTATGTTGCGAGAAAGTATAAAACCCAAATTAAATTTTGTAACATCTCCAACCACTTCCTCAGAAGTTCAAACATTTTGCAAAATTGTATGTAACGAGATTGAAAAACTACCATCAATCGGAAGGCAAAGCAATATTTCCCAACCAGAAAAAAAAGCACTTGAGGAAATCAAAACATGGTCAGATGTAGTGATAGAACCGTCTGACAAGGGCGGAAATATTGTTCTATGGCCTAAAGACAAATATTTAACAGAAGCACTAAAACAACTGAATAATACAACATGCTATAAACAATTAATGTTCAATCCACATGAAACATATACAGAACAATACAACAAAATGGTACTAAAAACTTGGAAGGAAGGTATTATTACTAAAACAGAGAAAAATTATCTGATGAAAACCGATCCAAAGATGGCCACAATCTACTTCATACCAAAAGTACATAAAAACTTATCTGAGCCACCAGGAAGGCCCATAGCATCAGGAAATGCAAAGTTAACTGAACTAGCCAGTAAATACATAGATTTCAGACTAAAAATACCTAACTATACCTAAAAAAAAAAAAAAATACCTAACTATGTTACCTAGTTTCATTCGTTACACAATGGAAGTGTTACAAGTACTACGAGATCTCAAAGTAACAGATACAACCTGGCTAGTAACTATGGATGTGGAATCATTGTATACCAGCATTCGTCATAATGATGGTTTAAAAGCAATCAGTTATTTTTTATCCACTAATACCAATAAGAACCAACAACATAATGCCTTTATTCTGCAAATGTTAAAATTTGTATTAACACACAACGTATTTACGTTTAAGGATCAATATTATCTCCAAGTCCAAGAAACAGCCATGGGGATAACATGTGCACCCACATATGCAAATCTTTTCCTTGGATTTTGGGAATCCTTTAATGTATTTACTGGGGAAATTGATTGATATGAACAGCAAATACCCTTATGGGTTAGATATATCGATGATGTGCTCTTCCTATGGGAAGGCACAAAAACAGAATTGGAAAAATTCATACAAATACTTAATATTAATGATAAAAACATCAAACTGACTTATCAAGCATATTTAAGTACAGTGAATGTCTTAGATCTTGCCATAAGAAAAAAATGAAGATGGCAGCATTGACACACAAATGTATCGAAAAAACATCTACAAATACGTTATTGCACCATATCAGTGCCCACCCTCCAAGTACACTCAAAGTAATAGCCCAAATGGAATTCATAAGACAGAAGAAGAAATTGCTACAATGTACAAACATATTTACAAGAAAGCACTGAAATGATGGAAAGACTAACCCAAAGAGGATATAGTAAACAATCAGTTAAATCAGCCAGAATAGCAGCTTTAAAACAAGATAGAAACAACTTATTAAAACATAAGCCATCAAGAAAAAATATGTCCAAGATTAATTACCACACACAATTCCCAAATGCAACAGATAATTGGGATTATGAATACAAATTGGCACATACTACAAAATGATACTACACTTGCACCTATGATAGGGCATAAAATAACCACAGGGTACAAAAGACCCAGAAATCTAAAAGATTGATTGGTTCAAAGCCACTACATTCATATCCCAAAGAAAACAGCAAAAGACCCAGGAATGTATCCATGTGGTTCTTGTTCAGCATGTACATATGTAACTAAAATCAAACAAATCACTGACAAAACAGGCAAAATTCACAAATTAGAACAACACTATACATGTCGGTCGACAGGAGTGATCTATGTTCTTTTTTGTTCATGCAAGAAAGTTTACATAGGCATGACAACCCGCGAAGCCACGGTAAGAATTTTGGAACATGCCAATAATATTAAAAATGCCACAAAGGATGTATCCATCATATTAGTGGCACAACATTTTCTAAAAATTCACAAATGTGGAATAACTGACTTGAAATATGCTGTGATACAGAAAATCTCTCTGGGCATAAGAGAACGAAATCTGGAAGATGCACTTTTAAAGAATGTAGATGGATATATCTATTAGACTCCATGCAACCAAAAGGACTCAATGAATATATCAATTACTTTGTATACCTATAATTATAGTACATCACAACCAAATATATTTAATTCTGCACATTGACTGCAGCTCATTACTACTTACTTAATAATGTTTGATTAAGGATTTCATCCCTTTCCTAGGCACTTTTCACTTATTCTCAAATTAATTATTTGTGTTAATTACTTAACACTTTACTACCCAAGTATGCATACTTCAGAAGCAACAAGACACAATATTTAATAATGCAATTCATTTGTGACACTCCATCACTAAGTTTTTCATATACTTCACTTCCACTTCACTTTATTACGATCATTTTTATTTATGTGACCTACCTCTTTAACTATATGTGCACACAACCACTCTTCTCTTCAACACACTTTTAAAGGGACACTGAACCCAAATTTTTTCTTTCGTGATTCAGATAGAGCATGCAATTTTAAGCAACTTTGTAATTTCCTCCTATTATCAATTTTTCTTCATTCTTTTGGTATCTTTATTTAAAAAACAAGAATGTAAGTTTATATGCCGGCCCATTTTTGGTGAACAACCTGGGTTGTCCTTGCTGATTGGACAGCACCAATAAACAAGCGCTGTCCATGGTGCTGAACCAAACATTTGCTGGCTCCTTAGCTTAGATGCCTTCTTTTTCAAATAAAGATAGCAAGAGAGCGAAGAAAATTGATAATAGGACTAAATTAGAAAGTTGCTTAAAATTGCATGCTCTATCTTAATCACGAAAGAAAATATTGGGGTTCAGTGTCCCTTTAAGTAACATATTCATAGAAACTGACTTTCACATAATATTTAGAAACATCTACTCCTGCACCCTTAAAATTTTCACACACTAATGTGAACCAAATTAAGCTACTTTCCTCTTCAAAACATCAATGGTATCTATTGCCCTAGAATTTTATAAACAACCCACTTAACTCTAGAGAAATACTAACATAAATAGACATCATACCCCATGACACTCAGAAATGGTATACTCCGTGTTCTGTGTAATCTTGCTTCTGTCACTAAAACATCTGTCATTATTGTCATGCTACTGATGTATTCAATACTTTCATTATAAATACCAACCTGTAATAAATAGATCGAAATCCCTGCATATGGTCCAATTACCAAATAATATCTCTGTGGTATAATACAAAGTACACACAACAAGTGAAAGTATGTACAGTAAGAAACTTTAGAATTTATTCTTCAGCAGCAAAATAAAGAACCCCCTGATAAAGTAACTTATATTATCATACCCAACATGCATAAGTTTGCAACATGTAACAGAGTATAGCATAAATCTTCAAATGAAAAATGTATCCCCATTGGATGCCTAAACATGATTGACATGCAATCCTACCAATCAGAATCAAGATAATTCCTCATGATCATCCAATCCAACACACAAGGTGGGATTTATGAACCAGTAAATAGATTTACCAAACAGCCGGCGTGTAACCCCTCTGAGGAAGCGTGAGTGAAACACGTGTCAGGGGTCTGGCTTCAGAGAGTTCATACTCTCGTTTTTTAACCGCTTACTCCCTATGATAATTGTTGATTGCAATAATTTTTGCCAATAGCTTGTAAATGTGTGTTATATTCTGAGATCAGACGTTATGCTATGATAGTGAAACAAGTCAGTTAAACGTTAATCTAGCCCCCCGCTATAGAAAGGGCTTAAGCAGACAGAATCTATTACACTGAACAGCTGTGCTAAAGTTGACTGTGCAAGCAAGGACTTTATAATTACAGATAGAGTATTAGCTAGATAGCTTTAATCTCGCAATCTGACAGCCAACATATTAACAGGTCCTCTTGTTACAAAGTTATTTCTGAATGTATTAATAGCTGGCTACAAAAGATATTGTTTGTATCTGACTGCTTGATATTATACAAACCAAGTATAATGTTTCACATCTAGATACATAATTCTCAGAGGTATTATTCGCACACCTATGCTATATATTGATATCTAGAGAGTTTAAGCAGACAGAATCTATAACACTTAACAGCTGTACTAAAGTTAACTGTGAAAGCAAGTACTTTATAATTACAGATAGAGTATTGGCTAGATAGCTTTAATCTCGTAATCTGACATCCCACATATTAACAGGTCCTCTTGTTACAGCATTATTTCTGAATTTATTAATAGCCGGCTACAAAAGATATTGTTTGTATCTGACTGCTTGATATTATACAAACCAATTACAATATTTCACATCTAGATACATGATTCTCAGAGGTATTATTCACACACCTATACTATAGATTGATATCTAGAGAGTTTAAGTGTTTTTAAACGTGTATGATTGAATAGTTAAACCAATAAAGATAAAGTATGAATGGTTAAAAAATCGTTCCTGTATTATTCAGTGAGAAATTTTCCTATATAATGGTAGGGGTAAAGCACTCTTTTTTGTTACAGACTTTGTAAATAATTTTTCTATGACCACAAGGAGCCTGGGTACACGAATTACGGAACACATGTCAAATATTCGTAATGCCAAAAAAGACTTAGAAAAAGATAAGAAAATAACCTCAGTAGCTAGGCATTTTCTAGAGAAACACAATGGGAATGCTAAAGCGATAAAGTGCTGGGGATTAGAACAAGTTAAATGTGGCATTAGGGGTGGTAATACTGAAAATATCCTGTTACAAAAGGAAACTAAATGGATATTCTTATTGAATACAGTATTCCCCAATGGTATGAATGAATGTAATAACTATTGGGCATATTTATAATACATCTAATATATGCAAATATATATAGATAGCTAGTAAAAGGAAGAACCGTCTAAAGAGTATGTTACTGTATTAGAGAAAAATCTATTGAGAGTAATGCAGCCATACTATATATGAATGATTAATAAGCTTTCATTACAGTAATTGAATTCCATAGAGAATATATGTAGAATTATTATGATAGATGTGATCTTCACATCTGTGTATTGGATCGGATCTATTATATTTATAACCGCACCGCTATAATATAACATGCAAGGAACAGATACAGTTCAGCGCTAAGTCTGCACTTAGAAAATAGTTCACATTAAAATTAAATCCCTAAAAAGCCTCATAAAAATAATAATAAATGGAATAAGTATAAAAAATAAAAAAGTTATATAACATAAAACAATATGGTATATATAATAAAAAATAAAAACCTCAGTAAAAGTGATACAATAGATGTGAGCATATGTAGATATCACAAATTTTTAACAGCCACTTTTTTTCTGACTCAAAAGTTCATATGTGGAATCCTTGCTGGAAATAAAAAGCACACCTTTGTTGTAAATTAGAGCAAAGTGTTGATGATGGAAGCATAAATATTCTCCCACTTGTACAGAAAACTTCAAAGAAATACTTGAAAGGAATCCACCAATGCTGCTCTCTTTAAGCCGTGCTTCCTTATCAAAGCTTGAGAATCCAGAGGTACTTGTAATGTGAAAAAAACAGTGCTCAAAGAGGATTCAAGTGTAAATTTATTATACATAGATATCACGCAAATAAAAATGTACTTACAAGAAGTGCATGATTAAAAAGCCTTCATATAGAATTACTGTGTCCACAACAATCTAATTGCAGGCAATGAAGGTCAGCTGAAGGGAGTCTCTCACATACACACAAGCGTGAGCTGAAGGGTGTCAGGATCCCCACCAAAGCTACGAACACTTGGTCAGTCAGATGCGGTTAGCACAGTAGGAAATGCTGTCCCTCAAGGGGAATAACTGTCAAAATACCCCAACGCGTTTCCCCCGGATCACGACCGGGCTTTCTCAAGAGGATGTAGTGTATCGGATGCCAATATCCTAAATTAATGTCCTTTTAAAAGCTATCTGCTTAAAACTCCACCCCCAAAGGAGTGTTCATATTTAAAATGCTATAGGTCAATCTATAGCCAATCACAGTAGTCTATTTTGGGGGAGTGTTTGTAAAACAAATTGTAAGTAAAAATATTTTTCCTGTTATTAAATATACAATTACAAGTGCATTAATACGCTAAACTACACTTTGCATGAATTAAAAAAAACACCCCTCTATGTGATTCATTACAACTACAAACTAAAAAACACGATCATTCACTCCTATTTTATTTTCAGAATTAAGCATGCTGTCATCAAGTGATACAGATATTGAAATAGGCATTCTAATTGCAAATTCTTCTATACAGAGATGATACAACATACATAGTTCCTATAATACAAATAATTCATCTAATGTATCATCAATCTTAAAACGATAAACTAAAAAAACAAGTCTAATAAATAACAATTAATTACCAGACAGAAATATATCAATAACACCCTTCTAATTTATATGATGAACAACTACCGTCAATATTTTATACAACCAAAAATCGTAAAAAAGAAATCTAAAGTTAGAAAATATTTCTTAAAAACATAATCAAGCTTAAAAATCTATAACTAAGCATATATTATAAATTCATGAAATATTTATATATTACCAAATTAAAAAATTACATATCTAACTAAACTCATTTTAAAAAAGGAGGCTATCTCATCCAGTCATATTTAAAAAGCCGACATATTCTATAGATGCTGAATTGTACATAGTAAATATATTTTCGAAATAGCTAGATTTACATATAAGCTGCAACATCTATATCTATATTCATGCCCATTGGATGTAAACTTTTCAGTTTATAAATCCAGTAGTCTCCAACTTTCTAAACTCCAATAATCTATTAGGTTTGGTGGGCAGGACCCAACCTATTACCTGTACTCTTAAAGACGCAGGGTCGCTATTATGGTAATCCATAAAATGTTTACCAACATTATGTTTAATTAATTTTTCTTTTATATTACTCTGCGTCTAATTTGCCGTTTTGTGCGGCCTACATAGAGTAGGCCACACCCACACTCAAGGAAATACACTACAAATGTGGATTCACAATTACTCTTGAAACCTATCTCAAAAGAATATGTTCTATCTGAATTTTTGAAAGTCTTGGATCTGTTTATGTGTTGACACATATTACACCTGGATTTGGCACATCTTAGTGTGCCTTTCCAATTAGAAAGCCAATTCCCTTCTAATCAGCTGCAAATAGTCTTCACAAATGTCTAATAAATTTGGAAATAAGGTGAATTGAGAAACTAGATCAAGGGATTTGAATTTACTTGATAAAAACAGTGAAGTGGTAAATAGCTCTACTGATGGTCCTGAATTTATTTTTAAGATATTGGAAAAGTTATTGGAAATAGACTCTAGGGATTGGCAGGATCTCTTCTTATTAGAAAACTCTATATTACATCATAATGTGATCCCTAGGGGCCTTAGACTTTTTAAAAACCTGCCTTTGACCTAGAGGATGTAGAATACACCACAAAGTGGGAATCTGCACTCCATGATTGTTCAGTGAAATGAATAAGGATTTTGATCAAATATTGGCAAAGTAGATTAGATAAAACTAAGGTGGAAATTGATCATACTATTGAGAAAATACAACCTTTTAAAACAGACAGTAAGTGGGTGAATCGCAATAAGAGCATTTAGACACGGATTGAACAACTAGATAAAGATTTACTTACGAATAAACAGCAAAAATTATTAAGAGATATTAATGATTTTAAAGAGAATAAAGTATACACTTACAAAAAAACGCAAAAACAGGGATTTATAGGCAATTTTTCTAATGGTTCTTCTAATAATCATAATAAAAATGAAATTATCAAAAGACCTGAACAAGCCAGATTTAATCCAGCACAATTTGATAATAACATTTATGAGAAAACATCCAATAAGAATTAGCCGTATATGCTACACAATAACAGATATGAAAATAGAAGCCCAAACACGGTCAAACATAGGGAATATAAAGGAGGGGAGGGACCCTATAAACATTACCCAAATAATGGACAATACCATATAGGCCCCCCTAGAAATGACAATAATTCTATACCTTCTTATTACCAACAAGAGACACCGCATGTCATGATCCAGCCTAGAATTGAACCTGGGACCTGTCTCTATTTCTGCTTCTGTTCCTCCCCAGCCTGTTGTTTTACCACTTTGCCACAAGATGGCTTGAGCACAGACTAAGAATATTGGCTTTTCTGTTTGCTGCAACTTTAGTTCTCTGGCTCCACCTGCTTACTAGCTGAAACAAATCATATAATCAGCAGCCTGCTATATCTGGGAGGTTTGCTTTCAGTTCTGGGCCTTGAAATTGAGTGTTTTACTCTGACAGACCCTCTGGTCCTGTTTCCTGAGTGAATACAGATTTGTTGGATTTCCTGGTGCCTGATTTCTGCTTCATTTACAGACTGTTCTTCTTGATTTTCCCTTGGCACTGTGTTCCATTTCTGGACTGATTTCATGGCAATTGATCTTGGATAATTCTCTATTTCCTAAGGACTGACTCAGGTACTTTTGCTTGCTTGTTACCTGTTACTACAGAGTTCCAGTTTGCAGTCTATGCAAGTTTCCTGTTTGTTACAACATATAGTTCCAGTCTACAGCCTATAGACTTTGCCTTATATAATTTGCATATCTCTGCATTGCTAATTATCCTATCAATAAAACCATCACCTTTATTTCCTAAAACCCTTTACCTGTTTAATTATGCCAAAAAGGAAAGACTCACGCAGACAAAACACAACTTTAACCCCAGAACCTGACACCTCTGCACAACAGCTCCCAACTCCTGAACCTGCTCCCTTGCAGAGTATGACAGAATTCAAGGCCCTACATCGGAGCTTGCAGAGGTGATCCATTCTTTGACTGAAGTGTCAGAGAGAATTTTGTCTGTGGACTCTCATCTACTACAGCTTAATCAAATTCTAAAATCCCTTCCGGATGCATTAAAGTCTCTTATCCAAGATTTCACTGCACGATTCCAGACTTTACAGGATAGCCTGAAAGACTTTCTCAATAAAAAAATTTCTGGTTTGGGCACTCCTACTCCTGTGTCCACTACCCCAAAGACTGCATCCTTACTAATCCAAAGGAGGATATCAACCCCTCTTACCACTCATGATATGGCCAGAAGGAGAACTAATGGCTTATGTTTATATTGTGGAGCTACTGGGCATGTAATATCTTTTTGTCCAGTGAGACCTCCTAAGAAGTCTGTTCCGGGGTCTCCACCTCTAAATCCCGAGTCATTAAATGGGCAGGCTACAGAGAGGAAGTCAAACTTTAATCCCACTTCGGATTCCTCTATGAGCTCTGCATGGGTTCTATTTTACATCCCCTATTCTAACAGCCTAGGACTGCACCTTCCAAAGACTCTGATTTCTGTGAAGTACTAACATGTCATCCACAGAATCCTAGTACTACGAATCCAGAGATTTGCCTACCAAATGCAGCTACATTCTCATCTTTGTGCATTTCAGAAGAAATGTCTAACTATTCAACCATTGAAGATGATACTGATTCTGACACTGAAGGGACAGTGCTTCAAACTGCTGTTAGGTCAAAAGGTCCTTTACCTTCTGTTCCTCAGACCCACCTCTTCAGAACCTACAAGCCTAGAACTGCACAGAAAAAAAGATCAGTCATGTTGGGGGCCTCTATACTAATTCCAGTCCGCAGAATCCTCTTCTGGAGAACCCTTCAAAAAAGATAATACCCCCTGATTGTACTTATGCCTCTGATGGCACGCTAGTGCGCATTAAAGATCTGGAGCTATATGAGAATGCTAAGTCCGCCCAGTGGTCGTCCTTGAGGAGGGGGTACTGTCATGATCCAGCCTAGAATTGAACCTCGGACCTGTCTCTATTTCTGCTGCTGTTCCTCCCCAGCCTGTTGTTTTACCACTTTGCCACCAGATGGCTTGAGCACAGACTAAGAATATTGGCTTTTCTGTTTGCTGCAACTTTGGTTCTCTGGCTCCACCTGCTTACCAGCTGAAACAAATCATATAATCAGCAGCCTGCTATATCTGGGAGGTTTGCTTTCAGTTATGGGCCTTGACATTGAGTGTTATACTCTGACAGACCCTCTGGTCCTGTTTCCTGAGTGAATACAGATTTGTTGGATTTCCTGGTGCCTGATTTCTGCTTCATTTACAGGCTGCTCTTCTTGATTTTCCCTTGGCACTGTGTTCCATTTCTTGACTGATTTCCTGGCAATTGATCTTGGCTAATTCTCTATTTGCTAAGGACTGACTCAGGTACATTGGCTTGCTTGTTACCTGTTACTACAGAGTTCCAATTTTCAGTCTATGCAAGTTTCCTGTTTGTTACTACAGTGTTCCAATCTACAGCATATGCAAGTATCCTGCTTGTTATTACAAAGATCTGCATTCCTGCCATCAACTCCATCATGGAAAACCTTTCATGTTAGTTAGATTGTATTTTACAACCATTGGTCATCTCTTTGCCCAGTTGCACTAGAGACACTAAGCATGTCTTAAATATACTCAATAAGATTAGCTGGACACAGACATCTAACTGGCTCACCGTGGATGTTGTGGCGTTGTATACGTCCATTCCCCACGAGGCTGGCCTTAAAGCCATTGAATTTTTCTTGAAATACTACACTGAGTACAGTGACTCATTTCAGAGGTATGTCATCAGGGTTACATCATTTTTGTTAACCCATAATTTCTTTTCTTTCGAAAATGTATTCTATCTCCAGAGATGTGGGACCGCTATGGGGGCTAAATTTGCCCCCTCCTATGCCAACCTGTTCCTAGGTTGTGGGAGCGGTTCCACATCTTTGGAGATATTAATCCATACAGATCTCATATACAAATTTACCAAAGCTATATAGATGATCTTTTGATCATTTGGGATGGCCCTTTTGAACAGGCACAGGCATTTGTTGCTTTTCTTAATAATAACCAAATTGGTTTGCGGTTCACCTTTGAGTTTAATGAGGAAAAGATTCATTTTTTGGATATTCAATTGACTGCTGATCCTAACGGATCCATACATTCAAGGGTTTACTGCAAGCCAATTTCTGGTAATACTCTCCTTGAGGCCTCTAGCTGTCATCCTCCACATGTCTCCCATGCGGTGGCTAAAGGTCAGTTCGTCAGATTGAGACGCAACTGTTCCAGGCATCATGAATATGTACAGGAAGCTAATGATCTTAGCACTAGACTATTGAACAGGGGTTATTCACCTAAAGTTATCAATAGGGCTAGAAATGAGGTTGATAGACTCGATAGGAACTCACTTTTGAGAGATAATTCATCTTATAAAGGAATGTGCCACAAAGGTGTCACCTTTGTAACTGAATATAGCGCTCAGTATGGTGAGATCTGTAAAATTGTTAAACATTTTTCTGTACTTTCAGCTGATGACAAACTTGAAAGTACTGTTAAACAGGGCCTTAGATGCTCTTACCGTAAATGCAAGACTATTGGCAACATTGTATCACCCACTAAACTTACAAGTGTTAGTCCTAGGAACACAAGCTCTTGGTTATTACATCACGGCATGTTTCGATGTGGGCACAGAAAGTGCAAACCATGTGATCACGCACAGATCACTAATACATTCAACTCGATGGTCACTGGCGAGACTTACCAGATTTATGGTTGTCACAACTGCACTAGTACTTTTGTAATTTACCTCATTACCTGTGATGCTTGTCACCTGCAATACATAGGTCTCACCACTAGGGATGTGTCCTCTAGAATAAGGGAACACTTCTCTACCATTCACATAGGTAAATCTACATCTCGTATTGTACAACATTTTGTTTCAAAACACAATAATGACCTGAGTACGTTTAAGTGGTGTGTAATTGAAAAAGTGTCCACCCCAAAATCTGGCACCAATAAACTAAAGCTACTCAATAAACGTGAGATGTTTTGGGTTTTTAAACTTAATACCCAATATCCCAGTGGTTTAAATTCAGACTACGATCTGATTAACTACTGGGAATGAACTCCGCATATATTGTTTTACTGTAGCCCTTACATTGTTCCCCTTTTTATATCTACCTTTGCATCTATACATTTGTATATATATCTGCTGTATCTATTTATACATATGTATATATTATATTTTTTATATATGTGTATATTTTGCATATCCTTTATCTATTTATTCACAATATTATGTATTATCCTGTTCTTCCTTGTATTGGGTTTTTTCAATGGTTATTAATTGAATACTATAAATGTAATAACAAATTATTTGTAATACCAAGTAGTTTAACATTAACCTTGTTACCAATATTGCTGCCATTTGATATATTGATATAATGTAGTAGTATGTCTTTTTAAATCAGAGAGGGGTGTATCTGTATTAGCCAGGATTATCTTAGTCCTTTTAAAATGGGTGTTCAGATTTGTAACTATTAGGCTATGATTACGGCCCTTCTTGGCCGAAACGCGTAAGCCTGTTGCTTACTCCTCTCGCATTACCTGTTCCCCCCTGTGACCTTTCGTCTCCTGTTTTTATGGATTTATTTAATAAAAGTTACTTTTTATATATTTCATCCTTGGCGACTTCTTGTACTACTTCCTGCCTGTTACTACAGAGTTCCCGTCTACAGCATATGCAAGTACCCTGCTTGTTATTACAAAGATCTGTATTCCTGTCTGTTGCTACAGAGTTCCAGTCTACAGCATATGCAAGTATCCTGCCTGGCTGTTATTACAAAGAACTGCATTCCTGCCTGTTACTACAGAGTTTCAGTCTACACCATATGGTTCCAGTCTACAGCCTATAGTTCCAGTTTACAGCATATGCAAGTATCCTGCCTGTTATTACAAAGATCTGTATTCATGCCTGATATTACAGAGTTCCAGTCTACAGCCTATTTGCCTTATATAATTTGCATATCTCTGCATTGCTAATTATCCTATCAATAAAACCATCACCTTTATTTCCTAAAACCTTGTACCTGTTTAATTATGCCAAAAAGGAAAGACTCACGCAGACAAAACACAACTTTAACCCCAGAACCTGACACCTCTGCACAACAGCTCCCAACTCCTGAACCTGCTCCCTTGACACCGCATATGCTCCCCCAATGGAGACAAAGACATTTTAAAGAAGATAGAAACCCTCAATACAATATGAGTAGGAATCCACAACACGGTTTTGTTCCCTCCCCCAATAGATTTGGACCTCTCAATACTAATGTAGAATATGACAACAATCACAAGTGGGATTTATGGGGAGCAAGACCTAAAGAGAATAGGGATAACCAACATCCTTTTTTAGAAATGAGACAACAGGAAAAGGAACAACCCCCGAGAGTACCGTTAGGGAATTTAGACAAACCCAGACCCAGGAAAAGATCGTTAGAACCAGACGAGGGAACAGAGGAGGTAGATGAATACAGAAAGCTAGGGAGAAGAAGGAGAGGCTAGATATGGCTAATAAGGAAATTTTTAATCTAGCAAATATTGAGCTAGATCCTAATGATAATCACTTACTAAATAAGGGACTTGAATTTGCCCCTAAAGCAAAACCCAATGAACTAGAAATGTTTGTAGATGTTCACAAGTTCATCAGAAAAATGACCCTTAAACTGTATTTTCTGAAGAACCCCATTAATCAACCTATGGAGAACTTTCGTCATTTAGAATATAGGGATTTGGACACTTTAGTTTGGGACCTACATATTTATGGACACCCACTCAGTAAATTGATGTTTTTATATATTTATATTTTTTATCCAACCATCAACCAGCTTATCAGTTAACAGCTGTTTTATTGTAATTTATTTTGTGATTAAGTTTTGTTGTGGTTTTTAACCACAATTGTATTATTGTTTTTTATATAGATATATGCATATTTTATTGTTAATTTTAAGTGGATCCACTTTTGTATCTTGTTTGTATATTTTAGCTATAAGTAGCTTATAAAATATTTTATATACCCCTATAGAATTTCAACATATTTTATTTAAATAATCTTGTCACTACTAGTGTCTTAGCCTTTTAGGAGGCGCTCTGTGTATTTATTTTTAGCACATCCTCCAGGTAGGCCTATTGTATATGGTATTGGTTCTTTGTGTGACAATCTATCAAAATATATTGATCATTACTTGCAACCCATAGTTAAGGGCACTAGGGCATATCTTAAAGACACTCTAGCGGTGATACATATGTTTGAAGGTATGAAATGGGAAGAGAACATGAGCTGGATTACTTGCAATGTATCTGCCCTCTATACCTGTATCCCGCATGATTTGGGGGTACAGGCAATTGAGGAAGAACTTTATAAATGGAATATCCCTAATATACATATGCAATTTTTACTAGACAGTATTCATTTTGTTCTAAGACACAACTACTTTGTTTTTGAGGGGAAATATTACTTACAAACACGAGGCACAGCGATGGGGACAACTTTTGCCCCATCCTATGCCAATTTGTATGTCAATTCTTATGAAAACAAATATATTTGGAATAACAACCCCTTCTTTGGTAACATTCTCAAATATGGTCGATATATAGGTGAAATAATCATCCAATGACAAGGTGATTTTTCACTATTGGATGATTTTGTCGTGCATATGAACAGCAATAAATACAATCTAAAATCCACTAAGCAGTCATCATGTACATCCATAGAATTTTTGGATCTAATACTCTATAATGAGCAGAATACTGTTGCAGTAAAAAACTTCAGAGAGGAATGGTTACATAGAGGCAGCTAGTGCCCACAAAAAAATGCTGGATTAATATTGTGCCTTATAGCCAGTTCCTTAGAATAAGGAGAAATTGCACCCATTTGCACAATTATGAAGAAGAAGCTAATATTTTAGAAAATAAATTTTTAAGTAAAGGCCATAGGGCGCCATGTACTAAGGCGTCAATTTTTTCGCACAGACCGTATCGAAATAACCCGCCGGCATTCGCACCATGCGGATGGCACTTCGTTACATGAATGCGAAAGAGCAAAGTTAAGAAGCAGTCTGCGACCTGATTGGTTTAGTTCTTTACCCACGTGACGATCTAGGTGTCATAATCGTCAGACAAGCGGCAACGTCTGGCTGCTGACATGTATAAGAATGTGCATTTTCCCAGAAATCTTATAATATTGTTTATTTACTTTTCGGTATTCACTTTGACAAGATGGCTTGCTCCGGAGATTCTGCTACTTCTAAGAAGACTCGCAACCCTAACTTCTCGCATCAACAGAATGTTGTACTTGTTGATCTAGTACTCGAATATTATGACAATATTTATGGTAGTCGAGTCAAGCAAACCCCAGGCGCTCGTAAGAAGATTATTTGGGAGAAAATTAGTGACGCAGTGAGTGCTTAAGGACCCACTAAAAAAGATATCGAGTCCTGCAAAAAAAGGTTCAACAATATCAAGCGTCAAACAAAATCCAAAATTGCCAAAGAAAAGCAATATGCTCGAGGTACTGGAGGCGGACAACCTTATGTCGCAGATTTGACAGACTTTGAAAGAAAAGTTTTACAGAGGCTTGGCACGGAGGTCATTGAGGGCATAACCGATGACTGTGATAGCGATATTCGTGGTAATTATAATTTATAAATTAATATTTATATTGTTTACTTGTCTGCTCCAAAATTGTTTCTCTTACGTTCATGTTTTACAAAATTGGATTCTGTTAACGGAATCTTCATTATACAATTTCTGGTTTACCGTTCCTTTAAAGTAGATTTATGAATTACATTACTTCTCTCTGTATCTATTTTTTTAAAGTTCCAGTGAACGAAAAATAAAGCATTCATGATGGAGCATGAAAAACATTTTCAATTATCTAATATACTCCAATTTTTTTTTCCTATTGCTTAATGTATTTTAAAAAATAAGGCCTACATGGCACAGTAAAATGAAACCCAAATGTTTGATTTTGAAAGGGCATGCAATTTTAACCCACCTTTTTTTTTGTTTTTTTTCATTATCTAAATTGCTTTATTTTGTATATATTCTTTGTTGAATAACATATATTGATATTGAAATACTCGGTAGCTGCTATTTCTTCAACAAAGGAGAACTAACGAATGAAGCAAATTAGATAATAGTAACATAGAAACATAGATATTGACGGCAGATAAGAGCCATAGGCCCAGCAAGTCTGCCCGACCTTACCTAACAGTATAAACTTATCTAGTTCGTAGGATAGCCCTATGCTTGTCCCATGCATTTTTAAAGTCCCCCACAGTGTTTGTTGCTACTACCTCTTGAGGAAGTTTATTCCATAAATCAATCACTCTTTCTGTAATGAAGTGCTTCCTCAAATTACTCCTGAATCTACTACCCTTTAGCTTGAGCTCATGACCCTGGTAGTAAATAGTAATTTCTTTTTTAATGTATTCTCTATTGGAATCATTTGAGAAAGATGTTTTTAGAGACCTTTTAATTTGTGTATATTAAAGCAAGATACAAATCATAGGTAGAAAATGTTATAATGGGAGTACATTTAACTTTTAATTAGCATTTCATAAATTGCACATAAACTTTTTTTTTTTTTTTTTTTTTTTTTTATTATTATTTTTTATTGAGGTATATTTAACGGCATACATAATCAAATAAAATAAGTTTTTGCAACATACGGCACATACAGTAAGGTTTCAATGTTACAGGAATGATGAAATAAACATATAAGAAACGTAAAGACAACAATTTACATGCTATGTAGCCACTGTATACAAAGGATGCCAATCATTTAGAAACCTTCTACATGGCGCCTTAGGCCACTCTCGGACCATCATGAGTAATAGGAAACACTAAAGTGAGAGAAGGCAATTATAAACAGAGGAGACCACTTTCGGGGCTCATTGATAAACCTCGATTTTTTTGTTAACCAAAGCATAGAGTGTGATATAAAATATATGATATAATGCGGTATATAATGTGAGTATTATTTAGCAAATGATATTGTAATAAAAATATAATTTTACTGTAGAATAGTTAGCTGTAATACTTAAGGGGGTGATAGAGAGTGCGGTATAGGCAAGAGGAACCGCGTATTTAGTTCTCCTAAACCTAGGAGACATATTCTATAAAGGGGGGGGGGGGGAGGTGGTGAGCTGAATATTTAAATGTCAAGAATGTAAATGTAGAGTATTAGTTAAAAAACTGTTTGTGTATGGCTAATACCTGTGAAATGAAAGATGTCATGCATATCCTATGTGTTGGTAGCCAAAAATGTAATGGTTATCATGAGAGCCTCAGTTGGATGTTAGGGTTATATTTGCTTAGAAGACCAACTCAAAACTCTTAATATGATAGATAGGATAGAGGGCACAATTAGCTCACATTGCCCAGAAGGCATAATATGGGGGGGGAGGAATGAGATGGTAATAAAGCTATGATAGGTGGATGACATTCTTGGCTATTATTGAGCATAGCTTTAATGACTAAACTTGTAAATTTGGCGTTATCCATATAGCTCATTTAGAATAATTGAAGTACAGGGATCTTAAGTAGTGAGGTTAGTGTAAGTCCAGCCCACACTAAATGTTGACTCCAAGGCCCCTGATCTGTATGCATTCTACATATGATATCTGTAAATATGTTAGGGAACTCAGACATCCCGGCCGCAGACATCCAAGCCCCCAAACTATCTCTAGACGAAAAGCAGGAGAAGAGTGCATACTCAGTGTTACCAGATCAGATATTTTGTGGACATCCTTCTCTATTATGGGCAGAAGCCTATTGACGAATAAATGCCGTATAACCTATAGGTACATATAAAAAAGTACTGGGTGGGTATTGAGTCAAGGGGAAGCTACTAAACAGGGTGTTATACTGGGTTGTGAGGACTACTGCTAAAAGAGACACTAGCAAGTCATGACTTTCATAAAGGGCGTATACAGTGTTAAAGAGAGTTCAATATATAACACAGACCTAACTCATGATACTATTAAATCTGTTCTATATTCTTATGGGGGTAGGCCCACAATAGTTATGACTATTCCAATGGTTTAGGCTCCAGCAGTAACAAGCAAGTTGAGAAACCCCCTAACATGTTTATAAGTGAGCAACTATGTCAGTGAGAACTTTAAATATCTCTAGCGGTAACAGGCTAAGCTATATAGTAGAGGATGCATGACAGAGTGGGTCCAGCATTCCAAACAGAGGATAGCAGTGTAAACAGTTAATAACCATTATGACATTCACACAATTATAGCCACTACACAGCAAACTACAGAATTTAGCTCTGAAGCAACCTATGGGGTAGCTTCCCAAATCAATGACGAACATAAGAGACATTTACAATATGCGTTAAGAAACAGGGACCAGTATAGTTAGGATATACTTAAAACTGAAACTTGGGCAGTTAGATACTGGCATGAGAGGCTGGTTAAGTGCAAGCAGAGAATTGGTACACTTCAGTTAGACTTGCAATTTAATATACACTACTCTACTAGCTTTCCAAACTGCCTAAATAAACCTAGAAACATGTGTACAATAACAATAAAACTTAACATTATGAAAGTTTTCTAGAAATTGGGTAAATACTGCGTTCTAGCCACAAACTATATGCAAGCAAAAGCATGTTGTGAATCTAGGCAGAGCAACTCCATGCACACTGGGAAACCAGAGGAAAATAATTATAGAGTTAATTTGGAATGTCTCTGCAGTTGTGAAAATATCCCCTGCATTAAGCACTAATGCTTGTTCAAGTCCATAGAGATGCCCCTGTAACCGTACCAAATTCTCTTGTTATGGGCACTGAGATTGTGGGTAAACTGCTCAAAGTCATGTTATGGGCGTGATAGCTTAGCGGATATGCTGTGCTCTGAGTTGCAGTATAGTAAGTGTTAGCTTTTTCACTCCAAGGTTAGTAAAAGAGGTATTTTCACAGTGTACATTAACTATGACTGAGATAATCTTCACCGCCAGCCATAAGTTCTAATAGGAGGCATAGCTTGTTCTAGCCAACTCCAGCTCTAAGCAGAGCGCTGCGTCTCCAACTCAAGACAATCCCAGCCTGTGTATAAGTCGACAAGTGCGCACAGCAGAGGCAGCCACAGGGTTGTTGGGCCGATGGCGGGATGTATCCGGCAAAAAGCCAGAAGCATCTGGGCATGGGGTAACTCCAGTGACAGTTTGGTCTACACAGACTCACCATTCCAGTGAACCACGCTAGCCAGCCGGGTAGGTCTAGTTGTGCAGAAAGGTATGGAGCCGCATTGTCATCGCATCTGTTCTGGGGTTCACCTAGGGTCCTTTTTAAAGTGCGGGTCACCAGCGACGTCTCTCTCGACCTGAGTGCTATTGAGTGAAAGTTGTGCTGCTCTTTAGTAGAAGCCTGTATAGTTACCTCTCCCTGTTCCTCTGTGTCCGCTATTGCAGGAGACAGTGAAGCGTGTTCCTCATTTGTATTCCAAGATGGCGACTTTCGCGGGTCATCTATGGAATTCAGGCGCTTCTCCCCAAAGTCAACCAGGATAGGTGATAGAGTACTATGGGCAGTGAGGGGCTTGAAAGCCTCAGTCACAGCTTGTAGAAGAGCTTCGTTGTGACGATCCAGCAACTCCTGCATTTGTCTGTAGAGGAGAGCTGCCATACTTTTGCAAACGCGGTGCAGCGAGCAAGGTTAGGGAACAGGGTTCTTTAGAAGTGTCCAGCACTGTTAAACTGCTTTGAGAGGAGCAGGACAAAAGTATATCTTAAGAGTCTTCTTAAAAAAAGGATTTAAAGGGATGAAATATTACTGAAATTTTGTAAAATAATGAGATACTCTAGGAGCTCCCTAAATGCACGTCCTGCTCCTCTGCTAGTTGGCTCCGCCCCCAATTGCACATAAACTTTTAATTTTATTGATTGTATTAATTTCAATTTGTATTTACTAACTCCTAGGTGGTTCAGTTAGAGCGTCAACCTCTGCATCTGTCCATACCCCATCTACCTCTTCATCAGAGAGACCACGTCCTTCAACTTCTCAGCCTCTGAACGTAAGACAACAACAACATGGGCAATATTTACGGTCAACTACAAATACCAGCCACAGCCTATCGTCTGCAGATACTATTCCAGATGTAAGGAGCAGTACACCAGATACAGCTGTTGGAAGAAGCTCTGGTATGTATCTTTAAACCACTTATATATACACCTTCTAAATTTTTGTTTATAAATTAGATATTAATGTTTATTTTTAATTTTTACAGCAGATGTTGGACGTCTCTTCAGAGCCATGGTGACCGAATCAGCACCACTTTTCGATGGTAAGTTACTTTTTTAACCCCTTAATGACCGAGGACGTGCACGGGGGGTGGTGGGCGGGCGCGTGCATGGGGCGGGAGCGGGTGGGAACCGCTACACTACAGAAAAAAGTTACAAGTAAATTGTAAAAAAAATGAAAATAAACTTATTTTTTTAAAAGCATCTAAGGGATCAGGAAGGGGTGGGGGGTTGGTATTGGGGGGGGGGAAGCTACACTACAGAAAAGGGACATTTTTTTAATAATAACAGCATATTTTTCACTAAAATGGGTACTGGCAGACAGCTGCCAGTACCCAAGATGGCGCACATTAAGTCAGAGGGGGAGGGTTAGAGAGCTGTTTGGTGGGGGATCAGTGAGGTTGGGGGCTAAGGGGGATCCTACACATAAGCATATGTAAATATGCTAAAAAAAATGCACAAAAAAGCCAAAATTTTCCTTTTATTTTAGTACTGGCAGAGTTTCTGCCAGTACTTAAGATGGCGGGGACATTTGTGGGGTAGGGGAGGGAAGAGAGATGTTTGGGAGGGATCAGGGGGTCTGATGTTTCAGGTGGGAGGCTGATCTCTACACTAAAGCTAAAATTAACCCTGCAAGCTCCCTACAAGCTACCTAATTAACCCCTTCACTGCTAGCCATAATACACGTGTGATGCGCAGCGCCATTTAGCAGCATTCTAATTACCAAAAAGCAACGCCAAAGTCATATATGTCTGCTATTTCTGAACAAAGGGGATCCCAGAGAAGCATTTACAACCATTTGTGCCATAATTGCACAAGCTGTTTGTAAATGATTTCAGTGAGAAACCTAAAATTGTGAAAAATTTAACGTTTTTTTTAATTTGATCGCATTTGGCGGTGAAATGGTGGCATGAAATATACCAAAATGGGCCTAGATCAATACTTGGGGTTGTCTACTACACTACACTAAAGCTAAAAATACCCCAAAAAGCTCCTTACATGCTTCCTAATTAACCCCTTCACTGCTGGGCATAATACACGTGTGGTGCGCAGTGGCATTTAGCGGCCTTCTAATTACCAAAAAGCAATGCCAAAGCCATATATGTCTGCTATTTCTGAACAAAGGGGATCCCAGAGAAGAATTTACAACCATTTATGCCATAATTGCACAAGCAGTTTGTAAATAATTTCAGTGAGAAACTGAAAGTTTGTGAAAAAATTTGTGAAAAAGTGAACGATTTTTTGTATTTGATCGCATTTGGCGGTGAAATGGTGGCATGAAATATATCAAAATGGGCCTAGATCAATACTTTGGGATGTCTTCTAAAAAAAAATATATACATGTCAATGGATATTCAGGGATTCCTGAAAGATATCAGTGTCCCAATGTAACTAGCGCTAATTTTGAAAAAAAATGGTTTGAAAATAGCAAAGTGCTACTTGTATTTATGGCCCTATAAGTTACAAAAAAAGCAAAGAAGATGTAAACATTGGGTATTTCTAAACTCAGGACAAAATTTAGAAACTATTTAGCATGGGTGTTTTTTGGTGGTTGTAGATATGTAACAGATTTTGGGGTTCAAAGTTAGAAAAAGTGTGTTTTTTCCATTTTTCCTCATATTTTATAAATTATTTTATAGTAAATGATAAGATATGATGAAAATAATGGTATTTTTAGAAAGTCCATTTAATGGCGAGAAAAACGGTATATAATATGTGTGGGTACAGTAAATGAGTAAGAGGAAAATTTCAGCTAAACACAAACACCGCAGAAATGTAAAAATAGCCTTGGTCCCAAACGGACAGAAAATGGAAAAGTGCTCTGGTCACTAAGGGGTTAAAGTAAATATAGGATGACAAGACAAATAATTTTGTTAGAAACAAAATTTAACTTTTTAAACTTTGATAGTTATTCAAACTAATACTGTGAGATGGATGTATTTTATATGCAAACAGTTGTAGTAAGGAAGGCATTTAATCTTATTGTAAGATTCCAACATGACAGTATAACATGACACTATACATTTCTCTTGTATAGTCATCCCTCTAACCATTAATGTTGGAATAAATTTCGATCTGCATCTTTTTTTTTTTTAATTAATGCTAAATTGTTTTGTTTTTTTGTTAGATATCGCTGAGGAGGATGATTCATCAAGAGAGGTGATTCTGAATCTTGTTCCAGTTCCAGCACCAGAGGGTAGATCGCCAGAAAGTGGAAGCGTGACTCCTGACCTAACACAGATGGCACAAGATCAGGATTTGGATATACATGAGCCTGTTATAAACCCCCGTAGTGATGAGGAAAATACAAATTCACCACCTGATCATGGAGTTCAAGCACAGGGAATTGAACCATTGGAACAACCACAAGCTATTGTCCAAGAGCAGGCACCTTTGGAAGATGCAGGTCTTAACGAAATGTTAAATCTTGCCAGAGGATATAGAGCAGACAGTAGACAGGTCCAGGAAATTTTGTCTGGACATTTAGAAAGATTTGACACTTATAACCAGCAACGGTTGGAACTGGACCGTGAAATCTTTAACTGGCAAAGAGAAATGGACAGGGAAAGGAACCTACATATAAACAGGGCCTTGACAATAGCTGAAAACAACATGCGAATGGCTCAAAATACTATGCAAACTTTGTTTGAATTAATTAGAGATAGACATCAGAGCCAAGAGTCGCCAGATCCAAAAAGACCACGGTTTAATTAGTGCATTGTTAAGGACAATTTTAAAGTTATTATTATTGTTTTTTGTTGATGAAGAATATATTGTTATTTGTACATAGTTTTATTAAAGTTTATCCTGTGTTTATTTAATTTTCTTTTTTCTTTTTTAAATTTAGTTAAAATCATTTAAAGGTTTAAAATGTATTGTACACACAGACAAATCTAAGTGAAACAATTATAATTTTTATTACATCCAAAATATTAACAACATTTAATCACAATGGCATTATAAAAAAAAGTGCTCACGGACAATATTTTTTTTTTTTGGGGGTTTTGAATAAACTTTTTAACATACCAAAATATGACAATTTTAGTGGCTTCAAATAATAAAAAAAAAACAACATTTTTTTTTATTTAAAATGCAATCATTGATTATCTGTTTTCCACTACATAAGTATTGTAGAGATTCTGAACCTGTGTATTTAAATTCTTTATATCCATTATTTGTTTAATATCTTCACAGACAGAGGATTGAACTTGTGATACAACTGGTACACTGGAATCTAGAGAAGGGACAAAAATTAGAAAATAAATTAAGGATTATGAGAACATGTTTAAAATAAAAACAGATTATTAATAAGCAGGTAACAAAATTGTATTACCATTTTGGTTAGAGGCGGTATTATCCATAGATGTACTTGTCTGTGTAGATTTAGAAACCATAGATATGTCCCAGTCGTTATCAATATCAGAAATATTGGTTGAGTTTTTCTCACTACTTGCATCTGAAATATATATTTAAAAATCGAGGTATATATTTTGGTATTGATTTGACTATAAGCTATAATATAGTAAATCAAAAAATTAATAAACAATTACCTAGTTGAATTGAGGGTGAAGTGAATGACATCCTTTCAGGAGTATTATTTGCTTCATTGTCACTATCTATGAAAGATTAATAAGGAATTCTATATAAAAAATTGTAAGTTGAAAAATGCTAATGGTACAAAATATAAGAAAAATACCTTCTGTAGAAGATATTTGTATTATTCTTGTGAACCTTGTTTTCTTCTTTTTCATCACTCTTTTATTGGTTTCTGTAAATTACACAACAAGCTAATCATGATTAAATTTAACAGTTGTATAACTATAGATATGTAAACCATGGTTCTATTGTACCTTGAGGTGTATGAACGACAGTTAGGCGCCTGACACCTCCTTTCTGTGGGGACAATTGTCTGTCAAGCAAAGACAGTGGCAAGGGTGGGGATCTAGCCTCACTTCTAGGTGTCAAATTTAGAAAAGGCCTTACATAACGTGGAGGAGGAGCACCACAAATATTTTCTTTCTTCTTATCTGAAATAGAAAATTTGTACATATGTTTGTTTAAAGTTTCTTAGTTTTAAAATGTGTTATATAATAAAGTTTTCAATTTTCGTGTGTTAGAATGTTTATAGTGTTTCAATTTGTTTTAAATTAGAATGGACATGAAAGTGATATGGTACACCTATTTATTCTTTCAGTTCTCATATTGATGATGAACTTTGCATAGAATTTATAATGTAAAAGAATAACTAAATTATATACCAGTAAGAAACAGTATGGACATGAAAGTGATCACTATGGTACACTGAAACCTAATTATAATTTCAGTTCTCATATTGATGATGAACTTTGCATAGATTATATAATTTAAAAGAATAACTAAATTATATACCAGTAAGAAACAGTATGACATAAACTACGTTTGACAATTATAATAATACTGTAACATAACATCACATAATATAATTACCTAACAGCCATCCTTCAGGCATCTCTCCCTCCTCAAACTTCCGATATAACCCAGACTGACACAAGATATACGAATCATGGCAGGATCCAGGGAAGTTGTAACGGACACTGATTATTTTCATGTTATGGTCACACACCATCTGAACATTGAGGGAATGGTACTGTTTTCTGTTCCGGAAAACTTCCTCACGTTCTCGGGATGGTTTGACTGCAACATGGGTGCAATCGATGGCTCCAAGTACATTGGGCATTCCGGCCATTCTATAAAAATTAGACTTCACAGATTGCCACTCTTCTGGAGTCGCTGGAAGGCACACGTACCTTGGAAAGATGACCATCAAAGCATCAATAACTTTGGTTAGGTGCCTCGAAAAAGCAGACTGGCTGATGCCAATTATAACGCTAGACACAGCTTGGAATGAACCGGTGGCAAAAAAGTGTAAGGCTGCCAACAGTTTTAATAGTCCGGGTATGGCTTGTGAACGCGCTGTCATAGGTTCCAGGTATTCTGCTATTTCATAGTAAAGTTCCATAATAGCTTCTCTGTCCAAACGGAATCTCTGGATAATCTCTCGATCAGAAATGCTTTCCAAACCCATACGTGGAAGGAAAACTCTAGGGACTCTGATTCTTCTACCTCTCCTTCTTTGCAAGTTGTCAACCGGTGCCTGTATAGCCCTTCTTCCTCATAATTGAATTAATCGGAAAAGAAACATGTGTAAAAGTGTCTCTATCTTCATTCAGTGATCCAAAAACCAATAATGCTACAATAGTAGTCTAGTCCTTTCACTTAAGTACTTCTACCTGGCGTCAGGTTGAGACGCCCTATAGTTTTCTATTGTATTCGCTACCTAAATGGTCGCAAAGCAAATCATGCGAAGTTACAGTGAAAGTTGGAGCGGACGGATTAGTTGTAACATTCATAATTTCCGATTACAGCGAATTTACGTGCGATCGAACATGTAGTAAGTGGAAAAAGGCTTCGGAACGATCAGTTGCGTAAAATTACGATCGCTGATGAAAATAGTGTTTTTTTGACCAGATCGCAGATTGGTACATACGAGAAGCAGATCGTGAGCGAATTTTGACGCGGAAATACAGACGGACGGTCACTTCGAAGCTTAGTACATGGCGCCCATAATATGGATAAAATTAAAGAAGCTTGTATGAAGGCACAATTAAGTGATAGAAATAAATGAATGCTCCCTAAGCAACATACTTTGAACAATAATTTGCCTAATTAAGATATAAGGAATGATACCCAGTGTATAAGATTCACTACAATGTTTATTGAGGGAGCGGGTACCATTAGAGGCATTCTTAACAAGCATTGGCCACTTTTGAAAGCAGATCCCCTTTTGGGAACCCATTTGGGGGATAAACCCAATATTACTTTTAAAAAAGGTAGGAGTCTGGACTTCTGGTGGGCGGCGATCCAAGATGGCCACAGGATTCTGAAGCTCCGTTCAGCTTAGAGTTAAAGTGGCTGTAGATCTCGCCATCCTCTTCTCCCTTGACAATATCTGTGTCCGGGAACTCACTGGGGTCAAGGTATACCTCCCCTTGGCCGCCGAGAAGGAAGAAAATAAGCCATTTGGCTCAGTGGCGGGAATATCACAGCCGAGTCTCCCATATCTACTCCTGATTTGAATAAAAAAAAAAAAATGGAGTCACCTACTGTATCATTACAGACCGCTGCACTGACTCCCTCATCCTGGCTGAATTAAAGGCTGCGCTCCTACCTAAACTAGACCGCTTGTTGCTTTCCTGCTCTGATTTGTGCACAGTAATGAAAGTACAGGAACAACCTTACCGGCAGAAGACACACATTAGCAGCCTTGCCTCTCAGACTGCAATAGCTAATCCCGCATCGCATCCGCAAGCGGAGGATACGCAGGGGAGAGGGGCGATGGCAGCAGTGTAGCCCAAAGCAAATACCTGCAACACAACTTTCTGGCCGAATGGGGTACCGGAGGAGGGACCACAGATATAATTTCTAGTACAGCCAGTGACGGACCTGGATTTTGTACCGAGCCGGGATGGCCTCTCTGCCCACAGAGCCCACGATATGTCTACACAAGAAAATAACAATTCTGAATTGGACAGGCCTTTTATCATACAAATAGCACACCTGGACGGAAATCAGCATGGCGGTTGTCGCCCCCCGCAAATAGGCTGTGTTCCTTTGAAGTGTGGCTACCTAACTCTGACCCGTGTTGGAATCGGGTAATCTATTCACCTGGCCCTACTCACTTGTTGCAGGGCCGCAGTTTCTCTGTATTCCTGGCTGCCTGCAGATGAAGGAAATCTGGGAGGATTGTCAGTGAGCTGGCTTTTAGGGCACCTGGACTGATACACTTCTATAAACCTAACTGGCTCTTTCAGATTCGGCAAGCATAGTGCGGAGTTTTAAGATGAGCACATGGCCTCCCTTTGTTATTTTATTAAGTGAGTGGGGTGGTGCTGTCAGCTTCCCGTGCAGACTAACATTAGTTCTAAATAAGGAACCCTGCGCTGACCCTGTGGACATAGAGAGTTGTAATGGCTGTAAAACTACGTTAATATTTAAGGCTTGGGCTCAGATCCTTCAACTAACCTTTCTGGGACTCAAATATATTGTCAATAAAGAATCATTTACTGTTTGGATCCCTGTTTATCCCCTTTTGAATTTGGTGGCGGAGGAATATGACTGTAATAACCTAAATTCATACATAGCTTAAATTGTAAGATACCTGGCATCTTGGAATAGCCGCCTATATCTGTTCAATTCTATCTTGTATGTAACTCTGTTAGACAGCAGATGCCCTAACTTGTTTTTCATCTTGGCCATGTTGTGTGTTGTTCTACATGTGTTTTTGTTTTAGTTTTATTAGTGTATATTGTTTATTTTTTATTTTTTTGTTGCTCCCTAATTGACAATATATGTAAGGTAGCTGGTGACTTGTAACTATCCGTTTCCACAAAAATGTACTCATTACAGGCAGCATCAGCCGATTCACATGTATTTCCGTAGATTAGAGATTCTTTAATATCTGTAGGTAACTTTATGATATTCTTTACAGCCATCTGTTGGTGTCGAGTGGGAGGTTCTAATTCTCATAGATGTTAGTGGAAAATGGTTAGTTATTTTCAATGAATCCCATCACCTTGTTTAATATCCTAATATGGTTATTTCATATGAACCCTGGTTGTCCCCAATAACAAGGTCTATTGCATTGACACCGATATTCAAGAGAATCACAGTTTAACCTTATTGTAATTCACCTACAGCTACATCTTTTAGTAAAAATATATTCGGGCTGATGCAGGTTCATGGCCTAATCAAATTATAAGCTGGTTTACCCTGCAATACTGGATAGCATATATAGTGTCCCTTCTCCTATATATATATATATATATATATATATATATATATATATATATATATATATATATATATATATATATATGTATATATATAATGGGATGACATACATCTGGAAGCTCTGGGTCAACTAGGGATGTGTTTAGATTATGGGGGCTAGTTATCAAAGCGTCTAATATGCAGCATTCGCGACGTCAAGTACGCTCGCCATAGTTCGACATACATCGCCGTCGCGGACCGTAATTATGTTCGCCATAGTTATCAAAAAACACGTCCAAAATATGCGCGTCAAGTACGGTGCGAAGAGAAGCGGACTCTTGTGATCGAAGTCTGAGCGATTCAAGCTTTTCCCAACTTTATTTATATGTCCAGTAAATTCAATGAACAGAGCACCTACTTTTTCAGCAGATGATATATATAGATATATATATATAGATATATATATAGATATATATATATAGATATATAAATATATATATTTATTTTTATTTGTATATTTATCTATATCTATATCCATATCTATATCTATATATTTTTGGCAATTTTATTTTTATTGTGCTATAGAATAGTAAATATAGCAAGTAGCTAGCTGACCGTTGAGCCTACTATGTATTTCTGTTTGTATTTTTATTCATTGCGATAAGTAAGGTCCAACACTGCACATACTAATTGTTAAAGAGAGGCATACTTGGAGCCTAATTCCTTCAAATAAAAAATTTCATTTCGTATGCTATAACGAATGCATTACATGCCCCCTCCCTAGTGTTTAACGTAATTTCTAATTTACTTCTTTCTTTTGCAGCATCATATAGATAGATATATATCTATCTGTATTTTTATATATATATATATATATATATATGAAGGGTATAGGAAACGACTAATAACTACAACAGTGGGAGCTAGCTTACCATCGAGCCTTTTTTTTTCTTTCTATAGTAATTAATTGCGACAAGTTAGGTCCCACACTGTGCTCAAAATAGAGAGACACACTTGTAGCCAAATTCATTAAAGGCATTTTTTTCTTTTTATATATTGGATCGAATGCATTTTTTATGTCGACCTCCCCCCCCACATTGTGTACATCTAATTTTATAATAGACTTCTGTTTCTTTTGCCACATCATATCTAGATATATAGAGAGCAATACAGAGCGAGAGCAAGAGTCTATTTTTATATATATATTAATATATCTGTATCTATCACTTTATATTTCTCTCTATGTATGTATATATGTTTCTATGTCATTTTAAAATATAATGTTAATGTATGTATGTATGTATATATATATATATATATATATGTACATACATACAAAGAGAGAGAGATATGAAGTTATAGATATTAATAGATACTTAAAAAAAAAATATCTATATATTTATATATTTATATGTTTTAATTCATATATACTTTAAATTAATAAATGGAACACCAATATCATAGAATAATTTTTCAAGCGACAATACCAACCTTGAACTCTTCTCAAAGGAAAACCAAGCACATTTATGTACGTTCCGAATTATCATTTAAAATTCCATTTATAATTATTTTAAAAATTAATATTAAACTTTTTAATTAGTGCTTTTGTTACCTTTATTTTAAAAAGAAGGAATCTAGGCTGAGAATCAAGAGAAATTCAATTGAACCACCCTTTAAAATTGTTTTTTGAATTGTTGTTTAATCTGCAAGGTCAACTCATGAATGATTGCCAATGGATAATTGAATTGTACTGCCAGTACAGTCAGTTTACCGTTGTCTTTTATGTCTCTAGGTAGGAGGATGAGAGTATAAATTTACTAAGCCTTAAAAAGTGGTGTATTTGATTCAATTTCTAGTGCTTGCCTTATCCTCACCATTTTCCCCACCATATATACAATTTATTTCAAAAATATATTTTACCCGTGTTATTGAAGTTTTGGTAATTGTTCAATAAGGGTCTAGCTACATACTCAAAACTTAATATCTGAAGCATGAACATTAATTTTTCATATTTACTTTCACTTGACTCCTCAGATAACCTATTCTATGTGAAATAGCAATGGAGATGCGATAGTCAATCATATAACAATTCAAATTTTACAAATATCTTGCGGACCTGATACGACAGTGTGGATCAGGTCCGCAAGACCTTGCTGAATATCCTTTCTCTATTCAGCATTGCAACAGCAGGTCTTGTGAGCTCCTGCTGCAACGCCGCACCCTGCAGACTTGAGGATAATTGACGACCAGAAGGTAGTGTCAATCAACACGATGGTACTGTATAATTTGTAATTGTTGCGATTACTGTCCGCCTCATAAGATCTGGTGGACAGTGTTATCAATCATCAGTCTTTATACTGCTGCTCCCTATTTTACTATTTCTTGAGATTCTTAATAATTGCCAGAAACACGTCCCCTTATGTGCTTTCATTTATATATATTTGCAGCAATATATTTTTATATACTGCAGCTATATATTTTTTGAAATTGTTGCATATTTATACTGATTTACCTTGTTTTTTTCCATGTCACTAGAAATTAATATTTAAATCAATACAGTGAGACAGTAATAACTGCAATAAACTAATTTTTTAATGTTTCTTTTTTTAATTTTTTTTTATAAATAAACAAAACCAAAACAAAAATCAAAGATCATTTAGCGCCTGCTGCATATGACGAACTGCCCTAGCAACTGCACGTAGGGCCTCTGCAAGTTCGTCAAACACCGGCTGCAGAAATGGTCCCGTTTGTGTCCCCTGATCTCGATCTAGAAAAATAACCAAATAATGTATGTTAGAGAAATAATTGATCAATATCGAATTTTGAAAACATTATATTATTTTCACTTACATTCCACTATAGGCACCTCCTCTTCTTCCTCCCTTGGCAATGCTTCGTCAACAAATAACTCCCCCTCCTCTTCCTCAAAAGGCGGCATCTCCTCCTCCTCCTCCTCCTCCCCCCCCCTAGCCACCTCCACTGCTGGTGGAATTATCCCCAGTACTTGGTCGTCTGTAAGAGATGAAACATAGTAATGAATAAGTATTATTCAGATCACTGTCCAATACCAAATTGTACGATTCTTTCATTAACAAAAATGTTCAAAGTCTCCAAAATATTTATTTTTTTTAATAATTTTATAAATACATAAACTAATTTAAAAATATAAATTTTCCCTTTCATCTTTTATAAAGAGATTATAAATGTTTTCAATCATGATAGTTTAATTCATTCTTCTATTTCTAAGAAAAGCATATCTAGATATTCTCCGTAGTTGAAGATATGTTAATGATCAGAGATGTCTTGATTAAATGCAAAATCCATATGCAATGTGATAACTTCCTCAAATGATAGATATAGAATTAAGTAAATGGATTTCAACTATATCGTCAATGTTTAAAATTATTCAAATCTTTTTAGTAAAATTGCAAAGAAAATTTTTGTTTTTATTGTCCTTTCAACATGCTGGCTTTAATAACATTTAAAATATTACAAATTGTAAAGTTAGATTTTTCAAACATAGTATGATAATTTAAAAGTTACCTTGGATATCAGGGACTTCAGCTCTCCCTGAATCCACATGAGGTGCTGTTATATACCTCATCGGCAACGGTGGTGAGGAGTGGTTGTCCTGGGCGTTGCCATAGATACTGGCCGCATGTATCGTGGCACTAGATCACGCCTGCGATCTGTGAAAATATAAATGTTTATGTACACATTAGATACAGGTTATATATTATTGTTATGTATCTTCCGCATCCATGTATGTAAATTTCCCCCCCCAAAAAAAAAAAATTGAGAGATAACGAGCAATATCTTGCTCTCTCTTGTCTCTCCCTGTCTCTCTTGTCTTCCACTCTCTCGTCTTTATCTCTCTCATCTGTCTCTCTTTCTCTCTCTCGTCTTATCTCTCTCTCTCTCTCTCTCTCTCTCTGTCTCTTTCTGTCTCTCTCTCTCTCTGTCTCTCTAGATATCGATATATAGATATATAGTTCTATATACATATCAATATCTAAATATATATATAGATATATAAATATATAGATATATAGATATATAGATATATAGATATATATATATATATATATATATAGATATATATATATATATATATATATATATAAAGATATATAGATATATAGACAAATAAAAAATGATATTCTATATATGTTTAAACTTGAATGTATATGATGGAGCATGAACATTTTTTTTTACATTCTATATTATATATATGGATAATATAGGTAAGGTTGAACTAAAAAATAGTATTGCATTGACTCTCAACACAATTTTTTTTTTTGCAATGAATTTTTGAATTAGAGTAAATTAAATACATAGAAAGAAAAAAATGTCCGGATAAAAATTAAATTACATTCTTCAAAAAATGTAATGTAATTCCTGTAACACAGTAAAATAAAAAAAATAAAAAATTAATCAATGAAGAATCAATGTAATTGATGATTGCTTGCGTCATTTAAGTATCCCTCATATAAACTTCTGATATACGTACATATACGGACCAGTGCTCTTAACGCTTCATAGCGTTCACGCTCCCGTCGCCGAAGGTCAGAAAACCTTCGCAGGCAGCTGCGACGTGTCCTGGTGATACCGGACACCCTCCTCATCCTCCGCATCATCTCATAGATGATGCGGTCTCTGTCCTCGTGTATCATCCCCCGTACACCGCCTATGCGACGGGGAAAGTACCTATTCATCCCGTACACCAATATCAATAATTCACCCTGGGTGAATGGTACAGACATTGCAATATCAATCCAAAAAAATGTATGAATTTTTTTTATCAAAGTGCGACATACATATATCAATAATAGTGAAAGATCATTGGTTGTTGTAAGTGTACATAAAAATATCAATATTTGGTTGGCGGATTATATGTAGCACGTGTTCCTGACTAATAAACATGCAATTGACCTTTTCAAATGATATCATACATGCGCCACTAATTACTCTCATGACAATCACAAACTATAAATGTCAAATACGAGATTTACATAGGATTGTCTTGAATCATAATATTCCTGTTTACTGTCAATTTTTTTATCAAAACTAATTGTGGTATATTGCTGTCGCCTTAAAAAATTAAAATATGTGTATTTAAAAATGTCAAGATTCACTAAGGCCTAAATGTTATTTGTTTACAATGAATATCTTTCTCAATAAACATCCAAAAAAATACAACGATGGCGTAATATAAATAAGTGCAAATTGTAATCTGTCATGATAGTCTGTAGGATGTCATACTTGTCTACTAGTATAAATATTTTGATGTATAGAGGATGAACATTCATTCCAAACACAAACGTTAACAATTCGGCCTGAGTGAATATTGACAATATCAACTACAAAAATATCTCATATATTAGTGCGACGGCGATATACAAAATAAAGACTAATTTGATTGGTTCTTGGCTGTAAATACATATTCGGTTGGCTGATTGCATGTCTCACGTGTTCAACATTACTACCGGTTCTAAAAAATATAACAAATATTCGGTACGCTATTTAAATGTTTCACGGGTTCATAACATTACTTAACATAAAAAAAACATGCGACAGTATTAAAGCTTAACATAAAAAAATCATGAGTATTAAAGCAAGGCATATAAAATTATTTTACTTACGGTTTATTCAAATATCGAATTGTGAGATTGCCTGTATTCATGCAGGTACAAAGTATAAGCAAATATTTAAAGAGATCCCTCTCCTGTCGGACAATAGACAAAAAGTAAAATAAGCTGTCCACTTTTATAGACAAGTATGACACACTGTAGACAAGTATGACGGATTCATCATCATCAAATAATTTATACTGCGACATCAATATAATTTAAAACTTTATCTACGATAGCTTTGCAGAGACATCAAAAGATCCTTATTATTCGATCATTAAAGTAAACGGGCGTCATAAATGACGAAATTATATTAATATTATTCAATTTGTTATAATTACAATAAGAAATGTCAATTGTTAACTGCTAATTGAAATTTTCTATTAAAAGTCTATAAAAGGAAATCTAAAATGGAGTCAAATCACCTATGCTTTACAAGAGCTGTAGGTGCAAGAGTTACTATTTATTGAGATAGATTATTTATTTATTCATTTATTCTCTTGCTGCTATTTTTATCTTGTGATGTCTGCGCCTGGTAAAACAAAGTCAGGGCGCAGCGTGCAATTTAATTTTGAGCAGAACCGGATTTTAGTGACCCTTGTTTTAGAACATTATGATTTTATTATTGGTTCTAAAGCCCATAATACCTCGCTCTCCAGAAAATCTGCAATTTGGAGAGCAATCGCCGACAGTGTGTCCGCCGAAGGGAATCATCCCAAAACGGTGGACAACTGTAAGAAGCGATTTTCGGACATCAAAAGACGATTAAAGGCCAAGCTGGCCAGGGAGTTACAGTCTGCACGTCGGACCGGTGGTGGCGAGCCATATGTGGCTGAACTTAGAGACTATGAAGTTCAGCTGCGGGAGAAGCTGGGAGCAAACATGACGCTCGGTCTGGATTTAGTGGGGCATGATACTGACGAGTTGGCAGGTAAGATGATATTTATAGAAATATTCCTGTGGCACATTTTTTTTAATGTTCCATCAAAGGTTTTTTAGAGGGACATAACACCAACATTTTTTATTTTATGAATTTGAAAGAGAATATAATGTAAAACATCATTTTAAGTTACTTATATTATCTATTATTTTGAATATTTGTTAAAATTATTTGATGAAAAGCATATCTATATATGCTCAATAGCTGCTGATTGGATGCTGCACATAGAAGCATCATGTGATTGGAACACCATTGTGCATTGCTTTTACTTCAAATAAGGAAATTTTAGAAATTGAGAAAAAGAAAATATTAAAGTCAATAGGAATGTGTTTCACATTTATATTATCAATATGAATCATGAAAAATGAAGGACACCACCAGAGATGTCCAAGCAGCAGAAACGGCTCTTCAGCACGCCAAAGGTGCGCTCAATCACAGATCTTGTTGCCTTGTGTGCACGGTTGTAGCGCACCTCTTCCACTCCGTTGGGGTTTTGGACGGGTGGGAACAGCCACGGAAGACACGGATACCCAGAATCACCTTTAAAAAAAAATAGAGAATTGACATTAGCAATAGTAATTATTAAAATATTTCATATACATATGGTTAAAGCATTGTTTTTAAACCGATGGGCCGTGGCACACTAGTGTGCCATGTCAGAGATCCTCAGGTGTGCCGTGGCTGACAACAGTGCGGTTGTGTACCTCTTTCAAAACTCTAAATATTGGGAGGTATTTGAGGGGATCATCAGGCATCATTTACAACCATGACATTAACATTCATTCACAGACAATCACTATGATTGCTTGTGAATGAGTGTCAATATGTCATGTATATTTTGTAGGAGGCATGGCATGACAGCACAGTACAGTGTGTGTGTGTGTGTGTGTGAATATATATATATATATATATATATATATATATAAACACATATATATATATAAATATAAATAAATATAAAAAAAAAAAATATATATATATATATATATATATATATAAACACACATATATATATATATCCTGTATAAGGCTACAATGTATGATTTTGTAACATTTTTCAATGTAATAAAGTGTGCCACGGACAATAAAAGGTTTCAAATCACTGGGTTAGAGTATGTAATAGACATTTACCTATCAAGATTCCCTCTGGCATTTGGCCCTCCTGGAACCGATGGTAGATGGCAGAATTCCGGAGGACGAAGGAATCGTGATTGCAGCCAGGGAGTCCAGATCGAACACTCATCACCCTCAACCTGGCGTCACAGATGACCTGGATATTCAGCGAGTGATTGGATTTCCTATCCTGGTAGGGCTCTTCTTCATCCCTGGTAGGCTGCACTAGGATGTGAGTGCAGTCAATGGCCCCCAATACCCTTGGCAATCCAGCTCGATGGTAGAACTGGAGCTTGACAGCATGCCACTCCTCCGGTGTGTTTGGGAAGTGGACATGATGGACTAGGCGTCGGTGCAAAGCATCCAGGACAACCTTCAGATGACGTGAGAAGGTTGTCTGGCTCATACCAACGCCTAGACCTGTCACAGCCTGGAATGACCCAGTTGCCAAGAAATAGAGGACCGCAAGAAGCTTTACCATCCCAGGGATTGCCCTCGTTCTTCTAGTGAGTGGCTCGAGAGAGTCTGCGATCTCGACATAGAGCCTCTCAATAGAGGCCCTATCCAGTCGAAATCGACGGATCACCTCTCGGTCACTGAGGGCATGGAGCCCAATCCTTGGGTAGAAAACCCTTGGCACTCGCCGGCGTCTTCCATGTTGTATTGCAGCCATCAACACCCGTCTTGCCCTGCGTCTCCTTAATAAAAGCACAAAATTGACAACATTGAGGATGTCCATCCTCAAACCAAGAACCAAACAATAATAATGAAAAGCAGTGATTGAACAGCCCCTTTTATAATGCCTAGTTTCACAGATGTGAACGTTTTCAGTAATTAACTACATTGGTGCAGCAATCATTACCTAAGACATGGCTTGCACCTTTTGTTAAGTATCGCGTCATATAACGCTCAATTAAAGTGACTAATTGATCAACTACTAAATACTAGTGACGTATATGTCTTTTTTAACGCGTCATTTGACGAGCACAATACGATGTTCATAAACATATCTTATTGAGCCATTCAGGTGTGTATCACCTGTAAGAAATGCAGGTGTCTGTTTAATTATGAAAATTATTTATTCAAAACACATGAGTATGTTGCTCTAGTTTCAATGTTATTTCATATTTTTCTGTTTGGATGGCAGCATTATGAAGGTGAAAAAGGTCAGTGATTACTGTGTTTTACTATTAAATATTAGAGAATTAAGAATTTTCAATCCTAAGTAACAAAAAGAATGCTGCGTTGAACATTATGTGAAATATTGGGTTATTCTGGATGTGATTCCTAATAACATTTACAAATCAAATGTATTTTGAAAGTGCAGTTAAACATTGACATGAAGCGGACATTTATAATTGCATTGTAGCTACAAAAAGGGATCCTAGCAAATGACTGAACTCATTTCAATTTATTTTTAAAGTACAAAGTTACACAGTGACATAAATCCATGAAATTTATAAAGGCATTTTATCTCCAAAAAGGGATACTAGCAACTGACTTCAAAACATTATCAAACATTATCCTAATGATTTACCTTAGCCTCAACGATGCTGCCATCCAAACCAAATCAGAATTCATATAATGCCGATGTAAATTTGCATGTGTTTTGGATAATTGATTGATAGTCTAATTTGTATTGTGTGTAATTAAATAATAGCCTCTTTTGTATTGTGTATAATTAATTGATAACATTATTGATGTGCATTGTTTCGAATATTTTGCTATCCTTTGTGTTCATGTGTTTTTCATTTTCAAAATTATAACATTTGCTGTGCATTGTTTTCATTCTTTTCCTATCCTTTGTGTGCATGTGTTTTTCTTTTAAAAATTATAACAATTGCTGTGTATTGTTTTCATTCTTTTGTCATCCTTTGTGTTCATGTGTTTTTCATTTTCAAAATTATAACATTTGCTGTGCATTGTTTTCATTCTTTTCCTATCCTTTGTGTGCATGTGTTTTTCTTTTAAAAATTATAACAATTGCTGTGCATTGTTTTCATTCTTTTCCTATCCTTTGTGTGCATGTGTTTTTCATTTTCAAAATGGAACAATTGCTGTGCATTGTTTTCATTATTTTCCTATCCTTTGTGTGCATGTGTTTTTATTTTAAAAAATTATAACAATTGCTGTGCATTGTTTTCATTCTTTTGTCATCCTTTGTGTGCATGTGTTTTTCAGTTCCATAAACTCTAACAAGTGGCAAAAAAAAATATATATTTTCCATTGTTTTATTAGGTGACATGATCGACTCGAGCCCATTGACTACTATAGGATCCGCGACCTCTGAGGCGGCGCATTGAAAATGAGGTACGCTGCGTCGGATACGACGCGAGCGTAAGTGGTCATTTTTTGATAACTATCAGAAAGCTTCTAATTGTGTTGAATAGCAGGGCGAAAGCATTGGAATCCGCAAGTTTTCCAGAGGTTTTCTATTCGAATCGATCTGTGTCGAATTGAGAGCGCCGAATCGTATTTTACGTCACCAAAAATCAACTTCGGCCGATTTAGACACTTTGATAACTGAGGCGAAGCCAGTTTGCGACGTGTACGACGCGGATTTTCGGCCGATTTCAAGTAGACCTTTTGATAACTACCCCCCCATATATTTAGTTTGATAAAGTTGTTTTGTTTATTAGTATATATATATATATATATATATATATAAAAAAAATTTTTTTTAGGAAACACGGGTTATACATGAACTGATATCTAGCTAACCTGATGAGGCTCCTCTTACAAGAATCTCTTTGTTTTGAGCATTATCGGAGGACTATATGGTTTGCTATATATAGAAAATGGAAACTCAGTCTGCATCCCTTCTGTGATACCTTCAGTAATACCTGTACTGTGGCCATTGATATAGGTAATGCTTATTTCAAATGCGTATTGTGAATGTCTATAATTTTCTATAATTTTATGCATACATTTGTCTAGCTGTACCTGTGTTTCTTTAATAACAAAAAGAATAAAACAAAAAAAAAGGTAGGAGTCTCAAAAATCTTTTAGCCCCTAGCAAACTAAAAACAAAACCAAATGCAAACAATCAAGAAGGGAATTGGCTTTCAAATTGGAAAGGCACACTAAGATGTGCCAAATCCAGGTGTAATATGTGTCAACCTGTGTTGACATAAACAGGTCCAAGACTTTCAAAAATTCAGATAGAACAGATTCTTTTGAGATAGGTTTCAAGAGTAATTGTGAATCCACATCTGTAGTGTATCTCCTGGAGTGTAGGTGTGGCCTACTCTATGTAAGCTGCACGAAACGGCAAATTAGACGCAGAGTAAATTAACATATCTATAATATAAAAGAAAAACTAATTAAACACAATGTTGCTAAACATTTTATGGATTACCATAATAGAAACCCTGCGTCTTTAAGAGTACAGGTAATAGGTTGGGTCCCACCCACTAAAGCTAATAGATTATTGGAGCTTAGAAAGTTGGAGACCTACTGTATTCATAAACTGAAAAGTTTACATCTAATGGGCATGAATATAGATATAGGCATTGCAGCTTATATGTAAATCTCGCTATTTCAACAATATATTTACTATGTACAATTCAGCATCTATAGAATATGTCAGCTTTTTAAATATGACTGGATGAGATAGCTCCCTTTTTTTAAATGAGTTTAGTTAGATATGTAATTTTTGATTTTTTTAATATTTAAATATTTCATGAATTTATAATATATGCTTAGTTATAGATTTTTAAGCTTGATTATTTTTTTAAGAAATATTTTCTAACTTTAGATTTCTTTTTTACGATTTTTTGTTATATAAAAAATTGACGGTAGTTGTTCACCATATAAATTAGAACGGTGTTATTTATGTATTTCTGTCTATGGTAATTAATTGTTATTTATTAGACTTGTGTTTTAGTTTATAGTTTTAAGGTTGATGATACATTAGATGAATTATTTGTATTATAGGAACTATGTATGTTGTATCATCTCTGTATAGAAGAATTTGAATTAGAATGCCTATTTCAATATCCGTATCACTCGATGACAGCATGCTTAATTCAGAAAACAAAATTGGGTTGCATATTTTATTACAGTAGCGAATGATTGTGTTTTTTAGATTGTAGTTGTAATGAATCACATAGATGGTTGGTTTTTTTAATTCATGCACAGTGTAGTTTAGCATATTAATGCACTTGTAATTGTATATTTAATAACATGAAAAATATTTTTACTTACAATTTGTTTTACAAACACTCCCCCCAAAATGGACTACTGTGATTGGCTATAGATTGACCTATAGCATTTTAAATACGAACACTCCTTTGGGGGTGGAGTTTTAAGCAGACGGCTTTTAAAAGGACATTCATTTAGGATATTGGCATCCGATACACTACAACCTCTTGAGAAAGCCTGGTCGTGATCCAGGGGAAACGCGTTGGGGTATTTTGACAGTTATTCCCCCTGATGGACAGCATTTCCTACTGTGCTAACCGCATCGGGCTGACCAAGTGTTCGTAGCTTTGGTGGGGATTCTGACACCCTTCAGCTCACGCTTGTGTGGATGTGAGAGACTCCCTTCAGCTGTCCTCCATTGCCTGCAATTAGATTGTTGTGGACACAATAATTCTATATGAAGGCTTTTTAATCATGCACTTCTTGTAAGTACATTTTTATTTGTGTAATATTTATGTATAATAAATTTACACTTGAATTCTCTTTGCGCTCTGTTTTTTCACTTAACATATAATATAACATGCGTAAAATTGATGTAATTGTAATAACAAACACCCCCTTGTCATATCCGGATTGGATTTCTTGAGACTCCCACCAATAGCGCCCTGACACGGGGAGTGGCCGTGTATTATAGGGAACGTGAGAGCTGTTCTTTGTATCATTTTTTTTTTTACTACTTTAATTTCCCCCCCACTATTTAAACCAGGCCTCGGCCTGTATATTTTTCTGTTGGTAAGCTCCACCCCCCTTTTGGTGCTCTTTTCTCTCCCCCTTACCTACAGAAGTGTCTGGCTGTCAGTTCACAGGAACAGTCCTGGGATCTTTTTGGTGATCTGGGTTTTCATTTTTCACACTTTCTTCACTCAGGAGGCAGATGATTACCCTCACAGGAGCTGCTAAGGGGGTGGGTAATTGGAAATATTTTCAGTAAGCTTTTCCGGCATTTTGCATTATTCCTCATGGTTTCTGAGGTGTACATTTAGGCTTTTAAGTTATAGGTGCTTGCACTTTTGTTTAATATTTATGGGACATACTTTTATCCCCAGCTTATCCTATTTTTGCATACCATCTTATGTCACTGCGGTGGCGTACATTAACCATCAGGGAGGGACTCGTAGTCCCTTAGCTATGCAAGAGGTATCTCACATTTTGTCTTGAGCAGAGGAAAACCTCTGTACCCTATCAGACATTCACATTTCCAAAGTGAACAATTAGCAGGCAGACTACCTAAGTCATAAGTCTGTCCATCCAGGAGAATGGTCTCTTCATCAGGACATGTCTGATCAGTTAGTCCTGAGGTTGGGCCTTCCAGAAATAGATCTGATTGCATCCAAATTGAACTGTAAACTTCAGACATATTGCACCAGGTCAAGAGATCCAAGAGCTCTTGATATAGATGCTTTATTTTGTCCTTAGAATTTTCAACTGGTTTATCTATTTCCTCTGTTTGTTTTTCTTCCAAGAGACATTGCCAGAATCAAACAGGAATCAGCTTTAAGTAATACTCATAGCTCGGGCGTGGCCCTACAGAACTTGGTATGCAGACCTAATTCAGATGTCATCTCTTCCTCTATGGACTCTACCCTTAAGGAAGGATCTTCTGTCTCAATGACCTTTGTATCATCTGGATCTCAAATCACTGAATTTGATGGCATGGAGGTTGAACTCCTAGTTCTCAAGAACAGAGTTTTCTTAGACTCTGTTATCTCTACTTTGCTACAGGCCAGAAAGACTGTCAAGCAAATAATTTATCATAAAATCTAGAAAGCTTATTTTCTTTGGTGTTCTTTTAGAGGTTTCTCTTGGAAATCTTTTAAATTTTTTTATAATTTTGATATTTATACTTCCTCCGAAGCTGCTTTTGGTATAAAAGTCTTTCAGGCTGCACTGTCCAGCAAATAGGAACTGCAATCTATTTTGTCCCACCAATCCAAAATATGGACTCTCAGCTTGGGTATTTTATCCCACATGTTATGGATACTTATAGACTCATCTTCCAAAAACCCCAGAATTTATACTTACAAATAAATTGTTTTCTTTCGGGATGATGAGAGTCAATAGGAACCATCCTGTTTTTTTCTATATGGGCGACAGTTCTTATTTGCACTGTGCTAACCGCATCGGGCTGACCAAGTGTTCGTAGCTTTGGTGGGGATCCTGACACCCTTCAGCTCATGCTTGTGTGGATGTGAGAGACTCCCTTCAGCTGTCCCCCATTGCCTGCAATTAGATCGTTGTGGACACAGTAATTCTATATGAAGGCTTTTTAATCATGCACTTCTTGTAAGTACATTTTTATTTGCTTAATATTTATGTATAACAAATTTACACTTGAATCCTCTTTGCGCTCTGTTTTTTCACTTAACATATAATATAACATGCGTAAAATTGATGTAATTGTAATAACAAACACCCACTTGTCATATCCAGATTGGATTGCTTGAGACTCCCACCAATAGCGCCCTGACACGGGGAGTGGCCATGTAATATAGGGAACGTGAGAGCTGTTCTTTGTATCATTTATTTTTTACTAGTTTAATTCCCCCCCACACTATTTAAACCAGGCCTCGGCCTGTATATTTTTCTGTTGGTAAGCTCCACCCCCCTTTTGGTGCTCTTTTCTCTCCCCCTTACCTACAGAAGTGTCTGGCTGTCAGTTCACAGGAACAGTCCTGGGATGTTTTTGGTGATCTGCGTTTTTGTTATAAAACACTTTCTTCACTCAGGAGGCAGGTGATTACCCTCACAGGAGCTGCTAAGGGGGTGGGTAATTGGAAATATTTTCAGTAAGCTTTTCCGGCATTTTGCATTATTCCTCATGGTTTCTGAGGTGTACATTTAGGCTTTTAAGTTATAGGTGCTTGCACTTTTGTTTAATATTTATGGGACATACTTTTATCCCCAGCTTATCCTATTTTTGTATACCATCTTATGCCACTGCGGTGGCATACATTAACCATCAGGGAGGGACTCGCAGTCCCTTAGCTATGCAAGAGGTATCTCACATTTTGTCTTGAGCAGAGGAAAATCTCTGTACCCTATCAGCCATTCACATTTCCAAAGTGAACAATTAGCAGGCAGACTACCTAAGTCATAAGTCTGTCCATCCAGGAGAATGGTCTCTTCATCAGGACATGTCTGATCAGTTAGTCCTAAGCTTGGGCCTTCCAGAAATAGATCTGATTGCATCCAAATTGAACCGCAAACTTCAGACATATTGCACCAGATCAAGAGATCCAAGAGCTCTTGATATAGATGCTTTATTTTGTCCTTGGAATTTTCAACTGGTTTATCTATTCCCTCTGTTTGTTTTTCTTCCAAGAGACATTGACAGAATCAAACAGGAATCAGCTTTAAGTAATACTCATAGCTCGGGCGTGGCCCTACAGAACTTTGTATGCAGACCTAATTCAGATGTCATCTCTTCCTCTATGGACTCTACCCTTAAGGAAGGATCTTCTGTCTCAATGACCTTTGTATCATCTGGATCTCAAATCACTGAATTTGATGGCATGGAGGTTGAACTCCTAGTTCTCAAGAACAGAGTTTTCTTAGACTCTGTTATCTCTACTTTGCTACAGGCCAGAAAGACTGTCAAGCAAATAATTTATCATAAAATCTGGAAAGCTTACTTTCTTTGGTGTTCTTTTAGTGGTTTCTCTTGGAAATCTTTTAGAATTCCCAGTATTCTTCAGTTCCTTCAGGATGGAATGAATAAGGGTTTATTGGCTAGCTCTTTAAAGGGGCAGATTTTGTCATTATCTGTTTTGTTTCACAAGAAGTTGGCTAAATTGCCTGATGTTCAAAGTTTTGTACAAGCTTGGGTGAGAATTTGCCCTTTTATTAGATCCATTTCTTTCCCTTGGAATTTTCTGTTTTGCATGGTCCCCCTTTTAAACCTATGCATAATCTAGACCTCACATTGTCTTGGAAAGGTCTCTTCTTTCTAGCTATTTCTTCTGCTAGATGAGTTTCTGAATTATCAGCTCTGTCTTGTGATTCCTCCTTTTTGATTTTTCATCAGGGTAAAGCGGTCCTTCGGACTAAATATGATTTTCTTCTGAAGGTGGCATCTTCAGAGTATATTACTCAGGAAGTTGTTGTTCCCTCTCTGTTCCCAAAATCTTCTAACTCTAAGGAACGCCTGCTTCACATTTAGGATGTGGTCAGAGCCTTAAAATTTTATTTTCAGGCTACAAAAGATTTTAGACTGACTTTCAGTTTTATTTATTTACTTTACAGGTTCCAGAAAGGTTCAAAAAGCTACAGCGGTGGCCTTGGCATCATGGCTCAAACATATTATTCATAAGGCTCTCTTGGTTGCGGGAAAACTATCTACTTCCTGGGCCTTCAAGAATGACGCCTCTATGGAACAGATTTGCAAGGAAGCAACCTGGTCTTCCCTTCATACCTTTTTTAAAAAATTTATAATTTTGATATTTATACTTCCTCCGAAGCTGCTTTTGGTATGAAAGTCTTTCAGGCTGCAATGTCCAGCAAATAGGAACTGCCATCTATTTTGTCCCACCAATCCCCAATATGGACTCTCAGCTTGGGTATTTTATCCCACATGTTATAGACACTTTAAGACTCATCTTACAAAAAAAACCCAGAATTTATACTTACAAATAAATTGCTTTCTTTCTGGATAATGAGAGTCAATAGGAACAATCCTGTTTTTTTCTATATGGGCGACAGTTCTTATTTGCACCACTAAACCCTGCTTTCTGTCTTTCCTTTCAGTCTCTCTCCTTGGCTCGGCTACATGTATACTGAGTTGAGGTGGGAGTGATTAAAGCTCTTGCGAGTGTTCTTGATCTCCTCCTGGTTGCGGGAAACATATCCCCTATGGACTCTCATCATCCTGAAAGAAAACAATTTATCAGTAAGTATAAATTCTGTTTTTACTTTGGGTCCAATAAAAGATTTCATAATGTTTGTCTCTAGACACACAAAGGACCACTTAAGTTACAGAAAAAAGGGCTGGAAATTAGCAAAAATGTTTAAAATAAATCTTTGAAAAAATGTCTATGCTTGTTTTGAAAACACTCGCCTAGATTACAAGTTTTGTCGGTAATGCTGTGCGGTGCTAGTGAGCAGTTTTCCCTCACCGCTCACCTACAGACAACGCTGGTATTACGGGTTTTTACAAACCCGGCGTTAGCCGCAAAAAAGTGAGCAAAGAGCAAAATGTAGCTCCACATCTCACCTCAATACCAGCGCTGCTTACGGTAGCGGTGAGCTGGCATAACGTGCTCGTGCATGATTTCCCCATAGGAATCAATGGGGGAGAGCCGGCTGAAAAAAAACCTAACACCTGCAAAAAAGCTGCGTAAAGCTCCTAACGCAGCCCCATTGATTCCTACGGGGAAACACTTTTTATGTCTACACCTAACACCCTAACATGAACCTCGAGTCTAAACACCCCTAATCTTACACTTATTAACCCCTAATCTGCCGCCCCCGACATCGCCGCAACCTACATTATAATATTAACCCCTAATCTGCCACTCCGGACACCGCCGCCACCTACATTATACTTATGAACCCCTAATCTGCCGCCCCCAACATTGTCGACACCTACATTATATTTATTAACCCCTAATCTGCCATCCCCAATGTCGCCGCAACCTACCTACACTTATTAACTCCTAATCTGCTGCCCCCAATGTCGCCGCCACTATATTAAAGTTATTAACCCCTAAATCTAAGTCTAACCCTAACACCCCCCTAACTTAAATATAATTTAAATAAATCTAAATAAAATAACTATCATTAACTAAATTATTCCTATTTAAAACTAAATACTTACCTGTAAAATAAACCCTAAGCTAGCTACAATATAACTAATAGTTACATTGTATCTAGCTTAGGTTTTATTTTTATTTTACAGGTAAGCTTGTATTTATTCTAACTAGATAGAATAGTTATTAAATAGTTATTAACTATTTAATAGCTACCTAGTTAAAATACATTCAAATTTACCTGTAAAATAAATCCTAACCTATGTTACAATTACACCTAACACTACACTATAGTTACATTAATTACCTAAACTAAATACAACTAAATACAATTTAAAAAAATTATCTAAAGTACGAAAAAAATCAAACACTAAATTACAGAAAATAATAAAATAATTACAAGTTTTTTAAACTAATTACATCTAATCTAATTCCCCTAATAAAATAAAAAGCCCCCCAAAATAAAAAAAAGCCCTACCCTATACTAAATTACAAATAGACCTTAAAAAGGCCCTTTGTGGGGCATTGTCCCAAAGTAATCAGCTCTTTTACCTGTACAATACCCCCCCAATATTAAAACCCACCACCCACACACCCAACCCTACTCTAAAACCCACCCAATACCCCCTTAATAAAACCTAACACTAACCCCTTGAAGATCGGATGGATGAAGATAGAAGATGCCGCCTGGATGAAGACTTCTGCCCGTCTGGAGGACCTCTTCTTCCCGGCTTCGATGAAGAATTCTGCCCGTCTGGAGGACCACTTCGCCCGGCTTCGTTGAGGACTTCGGCCCGGTTGGGTGAAGACTTCTCAAGGTAGGGTGATCTTCAAGGGGTTAGTGTTAGGTTTTATTAAGGGGGTATTGGGTGGGTTTTAGAGTAGGATTGGGTGTGTGGGTGGTGGGTTTTAATGTTGGGGGGGTATTGTACTTTTTTTACAGGTAAAAGAGCTGATTACTTTGGGGCAATGCCCCGCAAAAGGCCCTTTTAAGGGCTATTTGTAATTTAGTATAGGGTAGGGCTTTTTATTATTTTGGGGGGGGCTTTTTATTTTATTAGGGGGATTAGATTAGGTGTAATTAGTTTAAAAAACTTGTAATTATTTTATTATTTTCTGTAATTTAGTGGGGGGGGGTTCGTACTTTAGATAATTTTTTAAAATTGTATTTAATTGTATTTAGTTTAAGTAATTAATTTAATTATAGTGTAGTGTTAGGTGTAATTGTAACTTAAGTTAGGATTTATTTTACAGGTAAATTTGAATTTATTTTAATTAGGTAGCTATTAAATAGTTAATAACTATTTAATAACTATTCTACCTAGTTAAAATAAATACAAAGTTGCCTGTAAAATAAAAATAAATCCTAAACTAGCTACAATGTAACTATTAGTTATATTGTAGCTAGCTTAGGGTTTATTTTATAGGTAAGTATTTAGTTTTAAATAGGAATAATTTTGTGAATTGTAGTAATTTTATTTAGATTTATTTAAACTATATTTAAGTTAGGGGGTGTTAGGGTTAGGGTTAGACTTAGATTTAGGGGTTAATACATTTTATATAGTTGCAGCGACGTTGGGGGCGGCAGATTAGGGGTTAATAAATGTAGGGGAAAGAAAGAGCTTTTGAGCTTACAAAATTTAAAACTAAGTATATATTATGGCAAATGAATTGAATGTACTCTCGTGGAACATAGGTGGTATCTCCTCGCCGATTAAACGCAAACTCATTATTAAAGAACTAGGTAAGTTAAAACCGAGTATTGTCTTCTTACAGGAGACTCATTTAAAAGATATTGAAATACCGAAATTGAAATCAAAGTGGGTCGGCGAGGTGATAGCAACACCATGTATAAATAGAAAATTAGGGGTAGCAATCCTTATAAATAGAAATCTAACATACGAAATCATCAAAATAGAACTAGATAAAGATGCTAGATATATGATTGTCCAGATTCGGGTCAATACAGTTAATTTTGTACTTTGTAATATCTATGCTCCAAATAAGTTTATTAAAGAATTCTGGGAAAAAATTAAGATCAAATTATTTCCATTTATATCTGATAACCTGATCGTAGGTGGTGACTTTAATATGTAATAAGTTTTTCTCATAAGCTTAAATTAATAGACATATGGCGTATTAAAAACCCAAATCTTCAGACCTATACATGTGAATCTAAGTCACACAAGTCTTTTTCTAGGATTGATTTTATTCTTGTTTCTGAGGCGCTTTCAATAATGAAAATCGATCCACAGATAAATGATATATTAATATCAGATCACGCAATTATCATACTTTCCCTTCAGCTAGGTAATAGCACTAGAAATAATATTCAAACTATTCCTTTTCCCCGTTACTTATACTATAATACTAGATTCTCCTATTGGTTAAAACAAAAATGGAGGGATTATTGTACAAATAATATCTCCTATCTGAATAAAATAGAAACTTTTTGGGAGGCATCAAAAGCAGTATTAAGGGGCGAAATTAAGTCATTTATATATGCTAAGAAAAAAAAAGTACTAGCCAGGGAAATACAATTAGCGAATCAAGTCAAAAATGCCTACAGGAAGGTTCTTAATAATCCCTCAAATACAAATTGGTCAAAATATATTCTAGCTAGACAAGAAAGGGACATAGTATTAAAACAGAAATCCCAGGAAGAAGAGCAAAAAATTAGTACCAAATTTAGAGGATCTTATGGTTGCTCGGCTAAATATTTGGCCAATCTAGTTAAGAATAGAACGAAAATTTTTTTTATCCTAGCAATTAAAAAAGATGGTCAGAGGAGTATAGAGACTAAAGAAATTAGTAAATTATTTTTTGAGTATTATCAGCAATTATATTCAAACACTCAGAGTGACAATGTAAATCAAGAATATTTCTGGTCACAAATTTTGTTACCTAGAATTTCTGAAGAACAACTAGCAGCACTTAATCTGCCAATTACATCGCAGGAGATTATATTAGCAATAAAAAAAGCTAAATTAAATAAGGCAGCAGGCCCAGATTGCTTACCAGTGGAATACTTGAAAATTTTAGTAGAGGAAATTACCCCAGTACTAGAAAAACTTTTTAATAGTTACTTTATGTCTAATAACCCAATCTCAGTCCACTTTTCTGCAGCAAATATTACATTAATACCGAAAAAAGGTAAGGACGTAGAAGATTTAGGGTCGTACAGACCGATATCAGTTTTAAATGCAGATTATAAAATACTAACATCAATTGTGGCCGCTAGATTGATGGGTTGTTTGGATGGAATTATTCACTCTGATCAAATGGGCTTCATGGCATCAAGGAAATCATCCAAGAATATCCGCAAAGTCACTACACTTTTAGATTATATGTGGAATATAGAGGATATTAAAGGGAAACAACTAAAGTATGACTCAGCAATTCTAACACTTGATGCCGAGAAGGCGTTTGATTCGATTGAGTGGGAATATCTATTTAAAGCCTTGGAAAAATTTGGTTTTAAAAATCAGATTGCACAGTTTATTCATAATTTATATAGTAAACCAATATCTTTCCTACTGGTTAATGGCTCTTTAACACAGGCAATATCCTTAAAAAAAGGTTCTAGACAGGGGTGTCCACTCTCCCCCCTACTGTTTAATATTGCGCTCGAACCTTTGGCCATATGGTTAAGACAACTATGCGTAGGGATTCCTATAGCTGCATCAAGACTGAAAATTCTCCTCTATGCCGATGATCTCCTGATCTTTTTATATAATACTCCCCAGGCAATACCATCAATCTTAAATTGTTTAAATCTTTTCAGTACCTTTTCGGGATACAAAATAAACTATACTAAAAGCGAGTTTATGTGGGTAAAAAAGGCTTTGTCTAGTATACGCGATCCTCCCTTTAAAGTTGTTGATTCACTTACATATCTGGGCATACACTTACATAAAAACCCAAATAATTGGTATAATCTGAACTTCCAAACACTCTTACAAAAGATCAAACTTAATTTAGAGATCTGGGCAGCATTTCCGCTGTCTATCTCAGCCAGAATTAGTCTTATTAAGACAATTGTCTTTCCACAACTGCTGTATTTACTACAGAATCTTCCACTCTTTCTTAAAAAATCTGATATAAATAAAATAAATGTTATGTTTACTAAATTCATTTGGCGTGGTAGGAAGGCGCGTATTTCTATTGATAAGCTTACACAAAAACGTAATATTGCTGGACTTGCCCTACCCAATATCAACTTTTATAACTTGGCCGCTTTAGTTAAAATTGCAATAGACTGGCTAGCAGAAACTAACTGGTTCTCTTCAAATGAAATTGAAAGTCCGATGATCTATCCTTTCTCGTTAAAAACTATCTTGCATAATTCAGCGAACAAAATCCCTGGTATTGTCTCTGGTTTAATTACCATCAACAATATAGTGATAGCATGGCGTAAATTCTGTTCCCTGATTGGGATAAATCACACCTTTTCTGAATATTTACCTATAATAGGTAATGTAGAATTTACCCCGGGAAACACCCAGAAAATATTTAGGATATGGGAAGAAAAGGGTCTGAAATACCTATACCAATTGCTTTCAGGTACAGGGCAGATATCGGCTTTTGAACAGCTTGTAAATCAATTTGATCTCCCGAGAAATAGCTTATTTGCCTACTTTCAAGTTCGACATTTTATGGATTGTAGGGACCCGACTCTGGACAATGGAGGCTCATGGTCAGATATTAGAATATGTATTCAAAAATCTGTGGGGGGAACCTTATCTATATCACTGATATATAACATTATGCTGGCTAAACAGAGTCAAATTTTTCTGGACAAAATTTGTAATACATGGCTACCTTATTTCCCTGATGTGAACCATGAGAAGATCAAGACAAGCTTCTCAGTCCTGGGTAAATGTAGGGTTTCAATAAATTGGAAAGAATCTCACATGAAATTACTTAATAATTACTATCTCACTCCTGCCAGATTGAAAAGAATGTTTGCTTCACAAGCATTTTTCTGCCCACGTTGTTCATATTTAAATGCAGACATTTCACATATGTTCGGTTCCTGCCCAAAAATTTATCAATTCTGGAATAAGGTATCATACTGGTTTAATAAAAACTATGGGACTAATGTCTATATAGGGTTGGAAGAGATTATATTTCTTGAGGTTCAAATAGATAATCAAAATTTGTATAGAAACATACTAAACACAGTAATATTACTATCCAGGCATTTAATTCTGAAAGCCTGGAAGAGTACAATAGCTCCTAGCTTCTCGCTTTTTATTAAAGAGGTACAGAATCAAATTATTTTCGAATCATTTCACACACAATTATTAGGGGAACAAAAAATTAAAAAATTCTTGGTAGGATGGCTCCCCATAATTAAAACTTATTCCCCTCAAATCCAAAAACGTATTTTGAACCCTTTCTTGAGCTCTAATAGTTTTGCTGAATTAGTTCTATTAAATGAATTTCCGGCATCTTGGATCTCGTTATATAGAGAAATATATTAGTGCTCATTAGCCCAGTAAATTAATTTAGCTTACTGAATAATAAAATACAATTAGGATTCAGCATTAAGGGAGACAGGGGACGGGGTTTTTTTTTTTTTTTTTTTTTCTCGCTTGCTTTGTTAAGGTGGAGCCGAGTCTCCATGGAATTTACAATGTGATGAGGAGCTGCGTCTCCATAATATATTATATTTTGTGTTTTTTTTTTATTCTTCTGTTTTTCTTTTTTGTTTGTGGACTGTCCTGTTTTATTTCCTGTGTTATATGAAAAAAACTGATAAATATTTAAAAAAAAAAAAAAAATGTAGGTAGGTGTCGGCAATGTTAGGGACAGCAGATTAGGGGTTAATAAAATTTAACTAGTGTTTGCGATGCGGGAGGGCGGCGGTTTAGGGGTTAATATATTTATTATAGTGGCGGCGATGTCCGGTTCGGCAGATTAGGGGTTAAAAAAAAATTGTGTTTGCGATGTGGGGGGCCTCAGTTTAGGGGTTAATAGGTAGTTTATGGGTGTTAGTGTACTTTTTAGCACTTTAGTTAAGAGTTTTATGCTACGGCGTTAGCCCATAAAACTCTTAACTACTGACTTTTAAATGCGGTATCAGTCTTGACAGGAGAGGCTGTACCGCTCACTTTTTGGAAGACTCGTAATACTGGTGTTATGCAAGTCCCATTTGAAATTTAGGATACGCAATTGATGTAAGTGGATTTGCGGTATTTTCGAGTCTGACCAAAAAAGTGAGCGGCACACCTGTCATTTCAAGACTCGTAATACCAGCGGGCGTTAAAAAGCAGCGTTGGGACCTCTCAACGCTACTTTTTAACCCTAACGCACAACTCGTAATCTAGCCGACTGTTTTTTGCAATTCACACACATATTTGCATCTTATTTACTCTGCATTTTTTAAAAATATGTGTCAAAAGTTTTTTTATTGGTGAATCGTTCTGTTTGTTAACCTTTTTCAGCGATAAGCCATTTCACAACCCTGTGCTAGAACTGTTAAGCACTTGTATTTGCATATATTTATAAAAAAATCTGATTATCCTAGCTTGTGAAGGTATAATCTAGATTCTATTAAAGACACAGAGACAAGTATTTTGCATTCTCTCTTTTACTACTCTTAATGCAGCATTTTAAAGAAAAAACATAGCATCATAAGATACAATAATATTAAAATATAACAGAAAACTAAGTACAACAATAAAAAGCCAGGGTATAGGCTATCATACAACATCAAGAAAAAAGTGACCAATCAGTGTAGGAATAGTGTCCATGAAAAAACTCCTCTTTCTTGTCTGATGTTCATGATGGAGGGATTGTTGAGAAAAAGGGACAGTCCAAAAAGTCCCATAATACACAACAAACAACATAAGAAGAAAAAAATAAACACTTGTCCAGAAAACATATTGGAATAGAAAATCTTGCTTGCACAATTAAAGTTGAACCATGGTCTAGTTGAAGAAGGATGATCTGCTTGAGAAAAAGGTAGAAATCCAGCTGTCAAAAAATTAAATCATTAAAACATGCAATAACCAAAGGGAGGGAACATATGAAAGGTGGGAAAGTACTCTGTGTCTTTAATAAAATCTAGATTATACCTTCCACAGCTAGGATAATAGGAATTTAATTACAAGACCAGAGACTCCTATTTTGGAAGTTTAAAGCATTCAAGAAAATAAATTAAGCAAGGCATGTTGGATGGGTCTGAAATAAAATAGTTTGAACATAGACTCTGAGGACCAATCGTCAGCATTCAAAATTTGTTGTAGAGGAGCAGATTTTAGAAAGGCTTTAGAAGCCGCAGAACCTCTGTCTGAATGAGCCAAAAAAATAATTATCAATCCCAGCCTCATTCATGACCTATTTAATCCACCTGGCAATAGTGGTAGAAGTGATAGCAGCATGAGGAGGAATACAAGAAATTAAAAGTTCGTTATCAGAAGGATGCCTAAAAGACAGGGTTCTGGATTCATATACTTTTAAACATTCAATTACACATAAAGGGGGTTCAGAATGAAGATAGGGATAGAAAATGGAAGTAGATAGAGTCTTAGTTTTATGAGAGAGAAAAAAGGTAACTCCTTCAGGAGAAAAACGTTAAGCATTCCAGTCTAAGGCTTTGACATCAGAGACTCTACAAAAAGATATTAAACAAAGAAGAGTAGCCAGTTTGGCAGAAAATTGTTTGAGAGAAAGAGAAGAATTATTAGGCCAAGATTTGAAAAAGGAAAAAATAAGATCCACATCCCAGAAAAATTGATGTTTTGGAACAGGAGGAGATTTTAACCTAATCTAGACCTGAGTCAAAAAGATGAGATAAATAATTAATAATATCAGTTAAATCTGCAGAAAAGGAATCCAGGTCTCTCCGCAAGCACCAGGTAGACCATTTAGACCAAGTGGCAAAGTAGCATCTACAAGTACCTGGGGCCCAAGACTCGCATGAGCAATCTAGCTCCTTACGAAAGGTTTTGGAGAGTCCAGGGTCCCCTGAGATTGTCTATGCCACCAGTCTGAGAGACCCTTGAAGAACTAGATTGTGGAAGTTGCCGTCTGGATCTGTTAGAAGATGAGGAAGAAGGGGAAACAGAATTGGAAAATTGATAGACATCTCCAGAAGGGATGGGTACCATGACTGAAGTGGCCAAAGGGGGGGTCACCATTGTTATAGATAAGAAATCCCTGCGAACAATTGAAATTGTCCTCGGAATCATGGAAAAGGGGGGAAAGCGTACACTCCTTGTAGTGGCCACTGGTGAAGAAAGGCATCTATTGCTGCTGCATCTGGATCTGGGCGCCAGCTGAAGTAAGGACGAATCTGAAAGTTTATTCTGGATGCAAAGAGATCTAAAAGAAAAGGACCTCTGAGGGATTGAAGAGAAAGTAATAGATTCCTGTCTAATTTCCAGTCGCTGGAATCTGATAAATGACGGGATCCCAAATCTGCTGCCAAGTTCACTTGTCCTGGAATGTATTCTGCTTTGACTGAGATGTTCCTGTCTAGGCAGAGATTTATAAAATCTTTGGTGATGTTGGAAAGGTCTCTGGAATTTGTGCCTCCCAAACGATTGAGATATTGCACTGCAGAAATATTGTTCATATGCAGGAGAATGGAAACTGGAAAACGAATATTTGACAAAACTCTTGACTGCAAAAGAACCAGCCAATAATTCTAAACAATTGATGTGAAAACGTTTCTCTTCCAGAGTCCACTTACCACCTGTGATGGAGGGACTGCAAGTTAGTCCTGTCAGAGAAATTTTGATTTTTTGATTACATATATTTTATTTGTTTTATTTTTGTGTGGTAATATTTTATATCTTTCAGTTATTTTATTAAAATGTCTGAACCTGCAGAGTGCACTACCCCATTAACTGCCCAAACAGGGCAAGACATGTTGAAGCTAGCTTGCAACGTCTCTGGTCTGTTAGAAATATTCTCTTGTCTATGGAGACTATTAGAGTACCCGAGAATTCTATCCTGGTACTTGATACAAGAGAACTCTGTCTAGATTATCTGCATCCATGGGATCGAAGAAGACAGAGGAAATATTCTGAATGGTCCACTCTTTGAAAAATTTCTTTAGCTAGACCAAACGGAAGGGCAATAAACTGGAAGTGCTGGTCCAGGAATGCAAACCTTAGGAATTGGAAGTGGTCCTTGAGGATTGGTACGAGAAGGGAGCATCCTTCAGATCTATCGTGGTCATGAACTACCCCTCTCAAACAAGGGGAAGAATGGACCTTATTGTCTCCATCTTTAATGAGGGGACATTTAAAAACCTGCTTAAGCACTTTAGGTCCAGAATCGGACGGAACATTCCCTCCTTCTTAGGAACCACGAAAAGGTTTGAATAGTATCCCAAACCTCTCACTGCGGGACAATAACTCATAGAAGACAGCTCCCGTACACACCCCAGAAAGGCTTCCCTCCTTTCTGGTCAGGAAGACAGGAGGAATCTGCCCTTGGGTGGCTGAGACTTAAAACCTATCATGTAACCCTGAGCTATGACCTCCAGGACCCATGGATCCTGCATGTCCCTGAACCAAGCGACTGAAAAGAGCGACATACTGCCCCCTACACGATCCAGAGGAGGACCGGGGACTGCCCATTCATGCTGACGTAGAGTCGGCGGGCTTCTTGCTCTGCTTGGATTTATTCCAATACTGAGCCGGTTTATAACAGCTCTTGGTTTGCTCTAGCTTAGCGGAGGACTGCTGACATGGGCTTTATCAGAACGAAAAGAACAAAAATCGTCCCTTAGATTAGTTCATATACTCTTGCGGTAGGAGGACACCCTTGCCGCCTGTGACCGTGGAGATAATTGAGTCCAGGCCTGGACCAGACAAAATCATTCCCTTAAAGGGAGGGAAGAAGTCTAGACTTAGAAGTCATATCCGCAGACCATGACTTCAGCTGACGGGCCTGAACAGAAAAAGCTGAAGCCATAGCATTCAAGCAAATAAACTGCCTAATAGCAGCACAGATAAAAGAATTAACAAACCTCAAGGCCGTAAATCTTTTTTGAGTAACGTTGAGGGGATCCTCCGCCCAGATAAAATCCTGTAAGGTGTCACACCAGAAGGTAGTTTCTACTTGAGAGTCCAGGACCGGGGACAATTTGTTAAAGGGAGAAGAGGGGGAAAAGGAATCCAATCCTGTCCCATTCATTCTTAATAATGTTCACCATCTAACAGGAGCAGGGAAGGATAAGGTACTCTATCCAATTAAGGAATTTAAGGTTCATCAGGCAATTTGGCCTCTGGAACCACTGAATGCACCAAAAACTTCCTTTAGAAGAAAGTGCAAATTCCTAAACTAAAGTCTGGTTCCTCCACAGCCAGAGGTTTAGAGGCAGCAGACTCCGACCCAGAATGTTCATACTCTGAAGTCTCAGAAATAACTTCCTCCTTGGATAACCCTCAGTTAAATCCAATAAATTATCTGATGTACTCTGGGAAGGAGTGCAATATGTAACCTTTCGCTTGTGCTTAGCAGGGAGAGGTAAAGCATTAAAGGCTGCAGACACTGCCGTCTGAACTGCGCAGTAACGTCTGGTGAAAAAAGGCCCCCTCCAGATGGAGGATCAGCAATGCTACGGGAAAACTGCATGTGTAGAGATATAAGAATGTAGGGTACGCACCTCAATGGACGACAACTCCTCAGACGGCTCCGTGGTATCAAACATGTTTGATATTATCACATTATCAAGGCATATAGAACATAATTGAGAGGGTGGAACTAAGGCCTCCTCACCATATAAACATAAATTACTTATTAGAAATAGAGGGAGTGCCCTCTAAAGTAACAGAATCCTCCATCGCTAGTGCAATAACCGGAGAACTAGAGAAATAAAACATCTTATTTTATTCAAAAAAATGTCACCCTTATACCCCAATGGCTGGGGCACTTACCACCTCCTATGACCCAGACAGTACAGAGATTTATGACTCCTCTATGATAGACACCCGGTCAGGAAAAAGGGAATGAATCACATGGTGCACAATGCAGGACCGTCCCTGCTATGAGAAAGCGCGCCAAGCTTATAAGCTGCATGGCTCTCAAAGTGAAAGTGAAACCTGTATATTCCGTAACAGCCTATAACATCTCAGACATAAAAGCAGCATAAAATCAAATAAACATATACGATTATTCCCCCCTGTTAAATAATCCCCCTAAGGAGATATTAACCCTTGATTCTATGCAGATAAAAGGAGTCACACTGTGACCCTGTCTTCTTGCGTTATCATACATGTATAAAATATGAAACGATCTTACCAGAATCTACACCGTGGAACAGGAACACGGCCCTTCAAGTGTGACAGATAGTAGCATCGCTTCTGACATGGACTTGAGTGAAGAAAGCAGGCAGCGAAACTCGTCAATGCTGATTGCCTATGGAGCTGTTAATATGAGTCGGGATGGTTTTGCAGAAAGACTCTCCCTGCACCTCCGGACGCTAACTTTCATTCATGCTCTCACTGAGAGGCTGACAGGACTACTTAAAACGCCAGTCCCATCTCGAAGAGTACTACCCTCCATAAGAGACTACTCCGAAATCTTCTAACACTTCTCTGCCAACCTTCTGTGATGAAAGGCAAAGAATGACTGGGGTTATGAGGAAGTGGGGGAGGTATTTAAGCCTTTGGCTGGGGTGTCTTTGCCTCCTCCTGTTGGCCAGGTTCAGTATTTCCCACAAGTAAGGAATGCAGCTGTGGACTCTTCCCATATTAAGATGGAAAATCTTTAAAAAGGATGAATTCCACAAAGTCTCAGCCAAGTCACCACAGGTTTAAGTAATTTGGTGAAAATCCAAGGGGCTGAGGATAGACAGAAAGGGAGGCAAGTGAAATTCCAGAGTTGATCCTCCAAACAGAAAGTTAAAAATTTCCAATGATCTTGGGCAATGGGCACGGTTAAATAAGCGTCTGTAAGATCTAGACAAACTAACCAATCGTTTTCTCTTAAACACTTTCTTAATAGATGAATACCTTCCATTTTGAAATAATGGTATGCAGTATTAGAATTTAGGGATTTTATATTTATAACTGGCCTGAATTGATTGATTTTATTTTTTACTAGAAATAAGTTGCTTAAATAAATATTGTGAGGCTGAAGTACAGGGAGAATTGCTTGGAAAAAAGGTTTGACATTTCTTTTGGACCAGAATTTTGTCTTGTTGGGAAAAATGAATGGGTTGTGGAAGTTTTATTTGAACTGGAAGGGAAATAAATTCTATGTGTATGCCTGTTACTGCTTGGAGAACCCAAGGATCTGAAGTAATTGAAAACCAATTTTGAGCGAATAAAGCAAGTCTGCCACCAATTTTGTCTGGGGAAGAAAGAACAGGGAAAAGAAAGGAGGTATTTACCTGGAGTTGGTCATGATCTGGCTCTGCCTCTTGAATCTCCTTGATTCCATGGGCGGGCTCGTGATGGAAAAAAGTATGAGGTGGAGGATTCTTGACAATTTCTCTGGTATTGGAAAGGGTATTAGTATTGATGGGATTGGTAATATTGAGACGCCGGGAAAGCGGCCTCTACCTTTACTGGTCCTGTCAGAGAAATTCTGATGGGGATAAAAGATATTCTTTTTTTTTTTTTTTTTTTAATTTTTTATTGAGGTTTATAAAGAGTACAGCGGAAGAAAAAATACTTCAGTTCACAATGACATCAGGTCAAACAAACATGCAATGATGTATTAGATACATATCCAAATAGTAAATAACAACAAGAGAATAGATTTTCAAGTAGAAAGTACAGCTAGGGTTACTGTGGAGAATCTATGTACATGTGACTCATAGAGATAAATTTATTGGAAACCTCTTTTTTTCTTTTTTTCTCACCTTTTTAAGCTGAATATGGAATCCTCTTATAGAGCTGCAAGCCACTTTTGGGCTCCAAAACGCTTATTATGAATAATAGAGGAATATTAAATTCTGAAATGGCCACTTTTGGGCCTTTGATTATAGCAATGAACTTCTAGTTGGTCTGGAGTACATGTTGAGTTAGATAAGTTAAGGCTACTCTATATGTTCATGAAGGAATATTTCTGGGATCCTGAACCTTCTGTAATGTAAGTGGGGTCATAAATATTTCCCTTAATCTATTCATATGCACCCCTCCACTTCCCTCTAATGGAGAAGCCCTGCCACTACGTGGGATCCTAAGGGTCCACCAAATCTCTGATCATAGATATTCTGAGGCCTCAAACTATAACAATAGTGAATATAAATAGATAGATACTGAAGTAAAATCCACATTCTGCCATTAACATCTAAGCCTATGCACTAATTTACATATAAACAGGAGTAAATATAAACTAGATGACACTAACAGAAGAATATTATGTACATACAGTGCTAAGTTAGTGATAATATGTTATACATGGGTTGTACGATATGCTTCAATAATAGAATGATAACATAATAACTGTTGTTGCCACTATAAAATTAATATGCTAGCGATGGATATAATAGTGTAGAATATTAACATTCAAATTAGTGAGATTACATCAAAGATATGCATTTCATTAGCAAAAACTAATATCTGCCAGGGAAAGAGAGTATTTCAAGCTAGTGGCACTGCGCATAAAACACCAAATGAGATAGCTTATGATGCTCAGCTACAGAACTAAACAAATATTCCACAATAGAAAGTTAAACTGATATGCAACACAACAATAGAACTAAACAAGTGAATATAGAACAGTCGATTAGCAAAGGCCAGTAAAATAAGGAGATGAAAAGCGTAAAGGCACCATAAAAAAACAGACACATCTCACTCCAATCCAATCTCCATCTAAGCGTAATTCCCACAAATAGCAAGTTGCGGCATTTCTGTATAATAAAGAACACTTAATGATTTCAAATTAACTAAGTATCGTTCTCCAATGTCAATAAACATGAAGGTTATAATGGAAATACCCTGTTGGGGAGTAGCAAACATACAATAAGTACCTTTATTACAGACCAAAACTTAGCATAGACATGCTAGTGAAGATGACCACTGCAGGGGAATCGGTCACAACATTTAGGAGCCAGGTTAATGTCTACCGGTCACACCGGCGCTAGTTCTGAATGAAAACACCCAGGGTGGTTACATTTATGTCCTCTGCTATGGTGCCAGATCATCCAGAATTCTAGTAGGTCAGACTCCCGCGAGGTAAGACAATTATGAAGGCATGGGTTTCCTTTGTCACCTCCATTCCACCTAGCTCCTTAGATAAAGTTTGCTGGCAGTCCGGGATCCCAGCAGAGCAGTGGCGGAATCCGCATCAGCTCAGGTCTCCATATAGGCATGGTCTGCATCCCCGGATCCCCAGGGCGTTGGGAGGAAGGTCCGGTCCATGTGGGCCGGCTAGAGAGCATTGCGCTTCGCATCCAGGTTAGGAGTGGAATCACGGTGCCATGCCCCACGCCTAGCAGAGCTTTCTCTAAGGTATGAGGTCCCAAGCACGAAAGGCATCGCTGCCAGTAATGTTCCAGCAGCTGGCCTAAGTACCCCAACTGTGTGCGTGTAGACGTGGGGTCTAATACTTCTATAACGATCCAGGTCCAAGTATAGATAGGGAAGGGCTGCCAGCATCGATTGTTATCTGCTGTAGAGCTGAATCTGGGCCCGTAATAACAGCAAATGTCTCTCTCTGCTCCATCAGGGTAACGCTAGTTGCCTTCTGCACAGCACAAAGGGAGGCAGTCTCGCCATTAACTGCTGTGATGCAGCCCCCAGCGTTAGCGTTCCGAGTGACCGACAGGCCAGCACCAGACCCAATCTCCTCACCTCCTCCATTAGCCTATGCTGAACATGTTACACATGAGGGTTTTTTCTGAGTAGTGCCAGGAGATGTCAACTGGGGAATAAGTGTAACTGCATGTTCCTGGCTGGGTGGGCTCATGATACCACTAAAACACTTATCGAGTAACGTATGTAGGCTTTGAAAATGTTCATCTAACATACGTAGCAGGGTTTCTTCTAGAATCTGTGACTCCATTTGTAGGCAAAGTTGTCCAGTTGCAATTGAACTGGTTTGATGACCCAGGGACCTGGGGGGTGTATACATGCGGTAGCTTTAACTACACCAGCAGTAAGACCAGAAGGCCTCACAACCTCGTGGCTAGTCGTAGTGCAGCCAGCTGAGGAACATAGGTAGGTCTGTTTTGTCTCAGAAATCTCCAGACTCCTCTAGAACAACTCAGGATGAAGTACTTTATGTTTTCCATGCAAAAAATAAAGTGAGAGCTTAGAATCAGGAGCTCCTCACACACACATCCTACCGCAACAGCTATAGGCTCCGCCCCCATAAAATATATTCTTAACTGAAGATTTAACCTTATTCAAATTAGAGAAAGTGTTCACATACTGATTTAGATCTTTAAGAAAAGAATCGCCAAAAAGAAGACCATTATTGTCTGAAGCAAGGTCATTTGAGGCAAAGTCAGCCATTTTTGGGTACATTTTTCGTAAAATATTACATCTTTCTAAAGACATTGCAGTATTGGTATTTCCCACAAAATAGAGAAGCCTTTGGACCCATTCACGTACAATATAAGGGTCGAGAAGAGCGTTCTCTGCAACAGCTTGTTCAGACATCTCAATTTAGTGATGGGACACACCGAATCCAATAACTTATCTTGACAGATCTTCCATGATCTGTCCATAACTTTTTTGATTTTATAGCCTGGTGCGCTAATGAATTTTAAAATCTTGGGGTTTACCTCTGGGGTAAAAGAAGCATTTTTTGGGGAGTAAGGGACGAGGACACTCAGCTCTTATTTTATTGCGAGTTTGCTTTTTTTGTGGTTTTCTAAGCAGGAAATCAATAAACTTAGCAATATCAATGGTTGGGCACCATTCTGCAGAGCATGGGTGGTGTAACTCGTCAGGATTAAACCAGGGGTTACCTAAACAGTCAGTAAATGTAACTTCCTCCTTATTTTTATCTTTAATCTTTTTAAACATTTTCTTATGTTTCTTAGCAACAGGGGAATAATCTGAGTCATCAGAAGAATTATTTAAAGAATCTGAATTAATATCAGTATATTCGTGTTCATCAGAACTATTAGACTCTGAGGAAGATTGTAATTTGACAAAAGGTTTAGAAACTATTTCAGATTTTGTTTTAGAAACTATTTTAGAATACCCCAAGTGGGTACCCTTGGAATGCTGGGTTCTTTAAACAGCAGAGATTAAATTTTATTAAATAAATTATTCACCGATGAATCAATCATAGATTGAACTGTTTGGGCAGTTAATGGGGTAGAGCATTCTGCAGGTTCAGACATTTTAATAAAATAACTAAGAGATATAATATATTACTACACAAAAATAACACAAATAGAATATATGTAATCAAAAAATCAAAATTTCTCTGACAGGACTAACTGAATTTAAATAAACTGAAGAGATGTAATTTCTATGTAAAGCCACAAGATGGCAACAACATATTAAATATAAATGTTAACAAGCAAAAATATTTTTTACAAGCTGTCGATCGTTATTGAAGGCAACAGTAACACATTTCTTTGAAGGAGAAACCGGAATGATGAATTGCGTGTCGCAGTTGAGTATAGGCATCGATGAAACAAGTGGGTGGGAAAGAGATGAAGGGTTGGCCCACAAACTGGCGGCGAAAATGGAGAGAGGCTCCAACTTAGAAAAAATGTGAAAAACAAAGAAAAAAAGGTAAAATGGAAGGAACCAAGGGGGTATAAAGACTATAGGGGTTAAAACAAAATATGGGAAAACCGCCTAGAAGTGAAAAATAGAGGAAAAAGAAAAAAAGAAAAGGGAAAGAATATATAAAGTATGGAGGAAATAAAAACAGATACAAAAAAATAAGGCTGCAAATAAATTACAGACACTAGGGAAAATAATATAGAAAATAAAGCACAATATAATTAAAACATGTTTGATAAACAATTTCTTTTAGAGTACATTTTTTGCACAACTTATCTCAGAGATGAGCAGCAAAAGAAAGAGGAGGTTTGGCTGGGTATTGGTCAGTTTATGGACACTATTCCTACACTGATTGGTCACTTTACTTTTTTTCTTTGTGTTATAAGATAGCCTTTATCCTAGCTTATTGTTGTACTTTGTTTTCTGTTCTGTTTTAATATTATTGTATCGTATGATGCTATGTTTTTTCTTTAAAATGCTGCATTAAGAGTAGTAAAAGGGAGAATGCAAAATAGGAGTCTCTGGTCTTGTAATAAAGTCTGCGAGGTGCCCACACATATCATACCATATTTATTTTTCAGCAAAGCATTTAAGAAAATAAATTTAGTTTGCAGAGATATAGTATAGAAACATGCCACCATATATAAATTAAATAAATACATTTTGTGTCATTCTCTTGGCTCACAAGGTAAATAGCAGCACTGCTGTCATCACTTTGGTGATCACCTGAAATTAGAGGAGGCTGTGATCCCTCAATCCATCTTTTACATGTGGTCTCAAACTAATTAAATAAGATGGGGTGATAAGGACTCTTTAGTATTCCCCCTCCCCACCACTTGAATTTACTTGATTTCAAGTGGGCAGTTGATCGCTGTTTTTAACTCTGAACAGCTCAACTACATCCTAAGGGCACAAGTGACCTCTTATTTGAAAAGGGTAATTTTTACCTCAAACAGAAACAAGTGGGATGATACAGGACCCTTTACACACTCACTTTCTGGGTAAATAGCACTCAAATGTGTTGTTAAAGGAGTTCTGGTCGGCAGGCAAATCAGCAGCAAGAATTTTGTAGCAAACCACCTCACTACTATTAATTTATGGATTAACTGCTTATGCCCAAACTTGTATCCTTGGTAGAACAGCTATCCGGACCAGTGGGGATTTTCATGAAAACTGGAATTGGCTTTAGAGTAAACCATCTTCTTTCCCCCACCAGTAGAATGTCACTGCTTGTTTGTATCCGTTTTATTATACACATACAGCAAACATGCACCACGTAAACGTAAAAAAGTGGTGGTGAAATTGGCTTACATGTTTTTACCGTTATTGGACTCACTTATTTCAAGTTGTGAAAGTCTAAGAGAAGAGCAAAGGATGGCCAGAAACTCATCTCTGCTCATTGTCTATCCTCTACAGCATCAGCACATTTTGACGCCATTGAAACAGGCTGCAGTGAATACTACTTCACTTGATAGCTCACTCATTGACAAGGAAGGAGTTCCGAAGCGGTTTGGTAGACTTCCACATGGGTCAGCAACTAAGTCTTCATCAAATAGTGTTCTGACTACGGGCTGCATTCAAGATTTACATGAGACAGGTAGGAACCTATTTCAGGTTTATTCTACTTTACATGTCTTGGACTGCAAAGATTAAAGGAATCCAAGGTACTCAACCTCAAGCAAGTTTACAAGAGCATAAACAGTATGTCTCCTGATTGGACACACAATGTTCTTTGTTCAGAGAAAGCCGTACAAACCATGCAGTCTCATTTTATCTGTCTAACTGAAATACTAGTTAGCAGGCAGTGGAGCTGAGGTCTATCAGCCTTTTTTAATTTGAATGGGGGTTGGATAGATTGTGAGTATATCTCTTCATTTATGACTTGTGCATTAACTTTGCTAGACAGAGGCTTTTTGTGCACTTCGGAGAGCGCTTATTACAAGTTCAAAGTAAAAAGTTTTTGCACAAGTGCTAACCCAAAGCGTGCAAAAAGCCAAACTTCAAATATTGTGACCGTGTTAACATATTCCCCCATAGACTTCAATGAAGCGCAAAAAGTTGAAAAAAAAACCTAAGATTCTTACCCTATCGCGTTTTAACCAAGTGTTAAACCCAACGTGAAATACAAATTTTTTAACATTCCAATGTTCTTCACATAGAAGAATATGTTCTATTTATTCAAAAATATTTATTTCTATAAATATCTTATATATATATATATATATATATACATACACATTTTATTTGTGTGTATATGGATATATATATATATATATATATATATACATACATACATACATACACACACACACAGAGTTAGGGGAAAAAATTATTTGATCCCCTGTGGATTTTGTACGTTTGCCCACTGACAAAGAAATCATCAGTCCATAATTTTAATGAAAACTTGAAGAAAGGAAGAAAAAAACGGAGCCAGAATGCCAGTGCGATTCAAGATTTATTCATGCAGGTAGGAGACAATAGGTACAGCTCCTTCTAACTGACGCGTTTCGCGCATGAGTACATGTGCTTCCTCAGAGATAGTTACCTGATGTCACAGGTGAGCTCAAATAGGTTATGTTAGCCAATAGAAAATGGCCATGTTCACTCTAATTGAAAGGAGAGTAGCAATTGGGCTCAGGTGTGACATACAGGTAAATTTTCAGGTGGCAAAATAGAATGGTAAATGCATTTTCCAAAACACATAATAATTTTCACCAATATTACATTGTGTACACAGTTTGACTAAACTAACTATCAAATCATTACTAACGATAGTGTGTATGATGTACTTAATAGTGATCTTATAGATGATTAAAAAAGGTAAAGAATACAGGGAATAGATTTTTTTATAATTAAAATGTTTTTTGATAATAAAGTTAAAAAATAATAAATTGATAAACAAGAACATAAATGAAGAAGGAATAACAAGAAAGGGAAGAAAAAGAAGAATAAAGATAAATAAGGGTAAGTATAATTGTATAGTCTAGTATCAAAGGGCAAGTCAGATTTAAAAGGATAAGTGCTTGTATATGCACACTCTTAAAAGTCATCTATCTAGCATCCTATTTGATTATATGTGGTGTATTAAATATGTTACTTTTTGTGTGGGAAAACCCCACATAGATACTGATTGGCTAGTAGAACCTTCATATATTTATCTCTAAGTTATTCCTTAAGTACAAAGTGTCTAATATGGTCAGGGATATCATTGTATATATTTTTTGTATATATTTAGATGTCTAGATTGTTAGATTACAATCCAATAGATTATGAATAGTAGTAGTTGTGATGGTAAAGGAAGGGGACTGTGGGAAGATGAAGGCTAGCATATATGTATTAGGCTATCATATAGGTAGTCTTTCCAAGGATGTCTGGGGCAGTGGTGAGGTACATTTTGTATTGCTAATGGAATGTACGTAAATCTAAGATTGTAGATGTTAAATTCATTCTACAAATAGGTATATATCATATCCTTTATTCTACAAATAGATTTACGCCATACCTCCTATTGATACCTGTGGGTGTTCTAGTAGCTAGCACAATTAGCCAATAGACCTCCCTTCTAAGTAGGGTTTTAAGTCTATCTCCTCCCTGAGGGTCCCTATTTATACATTCAATACCTTGGAATGAGAAATTGTTTATGCGAGCTGCATGTGTATAGAAGTGTTTAGCTATTGGTGTTCTAGGTATTGTTTCTTCTATGGAGATAAGGTGCTCCCTTATCCTGTCTTTTAGTGGACAGGTGGTTATACCTACATATTTGAATTTACATTATTTGCAAGTTACTAGGTAAATAACAAATGTGGATGTGCAGATGATTCTGCTCTTTAATGATATTATTTTCCTGTTTGAGTTGATGAGAATGTATAGGATTTTTTGGTATACATGTAGCTTTTACATGGAACGTGTCCACATTTGTAAAAACCAGTAGGCGGTGTAAGCCAATTAGCATGTGTAGGTACCTTTTTATTACATTTTTTCTTTACTATATCACCTATGTTTGTGGCTTTCTTAGCTGTAAATTTTATCTTATTGTCTAGTTTATACCTGAGTGTAGTATCTCCATTGAGAACTGGAAGATATTTTCTGATAATTCCACAGATTTTGTAAAATTGTATACTAAATCTAGTTGTGAAGTAGATAAAATCTGTGTCTCCTATATCAGTGTCTCCATGTGTCACATTCATGTTTGGATGTATGTTCTCATGTAGTTCTCTGTTTGTGATCTGTTTCGTATTTGCCTTTACCTTATTTAATAGAGTATGTCTATTCATTTTAGTTACCTGTATCATCGTTAGATATATTGATGTTGTTATTAACATCAATATATAAGTCTAGATATTCAATGCTTCTTTGGTCGGTCTTATATGTGAATGAAAGGTTTAATTCATTATTGTTAAGATGTGTTATGAATTCTGGAATTGTTGTGACTTGATCATCTTTATAGATCAAAATCAAGTCATCAATGAACCTTCCGTATGTAATAATATTGGGTTTGAGATGGCAATCACTTCAAAAGATGTGGGTGGTCTCAAAGTATCCCATATATAAGTTAACATACAAGGGGGCAAATTTTGCCCCCATAGCTGTGCCACATCTTTGAAGGTAATAAACCCCCTCAAATACAAAATAGTTATGAGTTACAAGATATTCTGTTATTTCGATCAAGAACTCTATAAAAGTGCTTGGGAAGTCTGTGTATCGTTCTAGCATAAACTTTAATGCTTTTAGTCCTTCCGAATGAGGGATGCTGGAATATAATGAGGAGACATTTATAGTCAACCATTTGTAATTGTTGTGCCATTTGGTTGTTTCTATCTGGTTGATCAAGTGTGTGCTGTCTCTGATGTATCCTGGTAAGGATCTGTCTACTGGTTGGAGAACATTATCTAACCAGTCTCCTAGTCTCTCACATAGGGAGCCCCTGCTGGCCACTATGGGCTTTCCCGGTGGCTTGTCCAGGGTTTTGTGGCTCTTGGGGACTATGCGAAAGGTTGGGACAGTGGGATGTTCTACTACACAGTGTTGTACAAATTGTGATTTGATTAAGCCTTCTTCACAAGCTGTATCTAATAGGGTGTGGAGTTCATGTCTAAATTTCTCTGTTGGATTAAAAGTTAGTCTTTGATATGTTTTGGTGTCTGCTAGTTGGGAGAGGGCCTCAAGTCTATAGTCAATTTTGTTAAGGATTAATATGGCCCCTCCATTGTCAGCTGGAGTAATGACTATATCAGGGTTCATTTTTAAGGTTTGTAAGGATTATCTTCCCCTATGGTAAGGTTGTCTATAAAAATATTGGAGGGATCTCTAATTGAATGGTACAATTTAGTAATTTCTTGTTCTACTAGTTGGTGTAACATTTAAATAGGTTCACTCCTGCTTTGTACTGGATAAAAGTGTGATTTGTCTTTAAGTGTGGTGCTTATAAGTGGTATTGGATTGTGTGTGCTTTGTTGTCTAAGTGTGGGTGCCTGAAGGGAAATCAGATCATTCAGATCACAAAGTTCTAAAAACATGAGAACAATGTCTTTTGTGAAATTGTCCATCTTATCGCTTTCTTGAGTGCTCGTGGTTTGTGTGCTCTGTGATGGGTGTGTAACTCTATTGTCAAATTGACTATTGACAATAGTGTCATTAGTCAAACTTATATCATTGTGAACTTGTGTAGTGAAGTGTTTTTTCAAAGTGATTGTCCTCATTAGTGCATTGATGTCTAAAATAGTGGTAAAAAGATCAAAATTGGTGGAAGATGCAAAAGACAACCATTTATTTAAATGTTGTAGTTGATGGTACGTAAGGGGAAAATTTGAAAGGTTGATTACTGCTTCTTTGTCACTTTCTTTATCCGACTCGGATATCTGGATCGTAGGTCCTCTTTTGGAGTACTGCTAGTAATTGGGGCATTGACTAAATCAGTCAACCTAGTTCTCCCCTGTGATGTTTGTGGACTATCTGATTCATTACTAGATCTACTAGTATGTATTAAGTTAGTATCATGGTTAAGGGTATTGCCTGATGCATCAGTTTCTATAATTTAAAAGGTTACTCTTTTGGAGTTGGATGTATGATGGGAACTGTTTTTCCTTTTCTTCCCTTTTCCCTGTTTGTTAGTCTGTGATCTATGTGGCTGGTTCTTTTGCCAAGAGTATACTATGTCCAGCTCATAGTCTTTGCTATCTCTTTGGTATTTGTTGACTTTTCTACTGGTAAAGTGTTGTGTCTAAATTTTGCATGGTATCTTCTAATTTTAATGGTAGGTTTATTTGAATCGTGAGATACAGACTAACAACAACAAAAATCCAGAAAAACGCATTTTAAAAAAAAGTTATAAATTGATTTGTATTTTAATGAGTGAAATAAGTATTTGACCCATTTGGAAAACATGTCTTAGTACTTGGGGGCAAAACCCTTGTTGGCAATTACTGAGGTCAGACGTTTCTTGTAGTCGGCCACCAGGTTTGCACACATCTCAGGAGGTATGTTGTCCCAGTCCTCTTTGCACATCCTCTCCAAGTCATTAAGGTTTCGAGGCTGACATTTGGCAACTTGAACCTTCAGCTCCCTCCCAGATTTTCTATGGGATTAAGGTCTGGAGACTGGCTAGGCCACTCCAGGACCTTAATGTGCTTCTTCTTCTTGAGCCACTCTTTTGTTGCCTTGGCCATGTGTTTTGGGTCATTGTCATGCTGGAATACCCATCTACGACCCATTTTCAATGCCCTGGCTGAGGGAAGGAGGTTCTCACCCAAGATTTGATGGTACATGGCCCCGTCCATCGTCCCTTTGATGCAGTATAGTTGTCCTATCCCCGTAGCAGAAAAACACCCCCAAAGCATAATGTTTCCACCTCCATGTTTGACGGTGGGGATGGTGTTCTTGGGGTCATAGGCAGCATTCCTCCTCCTCCAAACATGGTGAGTTGAGGCCAAAGAACTCGATTTTAGTCTCATCTGACCACAACACTTTCCCCCAGTTCTCCTCTGAATCATTCCGATGTTCATTGGCAAACTTGAGACGGGCCTGTACATGTGCTTTCTTGAGCAGGGGGGCCTTGCAGGCGATGCAGGATTTCAGTCCTTTCAGTGTGTTACCAATTGTTTTATTGGTGATTATGGTCCCCGCTGCCTTGAGGTCATTGACAAGATCCTCCCATGTAGTTCTGGGCTGATTCCTCACCGTTCTCATGATCATTGAAACTCCACAAGGTGAGATCTTGCATGGAGCCCCAGACCGAGGGAGATTGACAGTTATTTTGCATTTCTTCCATTTGCGAATAATCATACCAACTGTTGTCACCTTCTCACAAAGCTGCTTGACAATGGTCTTGTAGCCCATTCCAGCCTTGTGTAGGTCTACAATATTGTCCCTGACATCCTTGGACAGCTCTTTGGTCTTGGCCATGGTGGAGAGTTTGGAATCTGATTGAATAATTGCTTCTGTGGACAGGTGTCTTTTACACAGGTAACAAGCTGAGATTAGGAGCACTACCTTTAAGAGAGTCCTAATCTCAGCTCGTTACCTGTATAAAAGACACCTGGGAGCCAGAAATCATGCTGATTGATAGGGGATCAAATACTTATTTCACTCATTAAAATGCAAATCAATGTATAACTTTTTTGAAATTCGTTTTTCTGGATTTTTTTGTTGTTATTCTGTCTCTCACTGTTCAAATATACCTACCATTAAAATTATAGACTGATCATTTCTTTGTAAGTGGGCAAACACACAAAATCAGCAAGGGATTAAATATTTTTTTCCCTCACTGTTTGTGTATATATATACACATTCACCGACCACTTTATTAGGTACACCTGTTCAATTGCTTGGTAACACAAATTGCTAATCAGCCAATCACATTGCAGCAACTCAATGCATTTAGGCACCTAGACGTGGTGAAGACGACCTGCTGAAGTTCAAACCGAGCATCAGAATGGGAAAAAAAGGGATTTAAGTGACTTTGAACGTGGCATGGTTGTTGGTGCCAGACAGGCTGGTCTGAGTATTAAAAAAACTGCTGATTTACTGGGATTTTTGCACACAGCCATCTCTATGGTTTACAGAGAATGGCCAGAAAAAAAGAGAAAATATCCAGTGAGTGGCAGTTGAGTGGACGAAAATACCCTGTTGATGTCAGAGGTCAGAGGAGAATGGGCAGACTGGTTCGAGATGATAGAAAGGCAACAGTAACTCAAATAACCAAGGTATGCAGAATACCATCTCTGAACGCACAAAATGTTGAACCTTGAAGCAGATGGGCTACAGCAGCAGAAGACCACACTGGGTGCCACTCCTGTCAGCTAAGAGCAGGAAACTGAGGCTACAATTCGCACAGTCTCACCAAAATTGGACAATAGAAGATTGGAAAAACGTTGCCTAGTCTGATGAGTCTCGATTTCAGCTGTGACATTCAGATGGTAGGGTCAGAATTTTGTGTAAACAACATGAAAGCACGGATCCATCCTGCCTTGTATCAAAGGATTAGGCTGGTGGTGGTGGTGTAATGGTGTGAGGGTTATTTTCTTGGCACACTTTGGGCCCCTTTTGAGCATTGTTTAAATGCCATGGCCTTCCTGAGTATTGTTGCTGACCATGTCCATCCATATATGACTACAGTGTACCCATCTTCTGATGGCTACTTACAGCAGGATAATGCACCATGTCACAAAGCTCAAATAATTTCAAAATGGTTTCTTGAACATGACAATGAGTTCACTGTACTCCAATGGCCTCCACAGTCACCAGATCTCAATGCAATAGAGCACCTTTGGGATGTGGTGGAACGGGAGATTTGCATCATAGATGTGCAGCCGACAAATCTGCAGCAACTCCATGATGCTATCATGTCAATATGGACCAAAATCTATGAGGAATGTTTCCAACACCTTGTTGAATCTATGCCACAAGGAATTAACCCGGTAGAATGTCCCAGATCTAGCCTAGGACAAGCAACACTATATTCAGTGCTAAGGAGAAGTGTAAAAGGAGAAGTGTAAAAAGTATAAAAAAATTGTGTGACAATAAGGCCGCTTAAACCACAGGTATAAGGACAAAATAATTAACAAACAAACTCTCTTGTCCCTGAATCCAGACAAAAATTATAGAAAGATCTGTAAAGTGCCAGAATACCACTATAAGTTACAAATTAAGAAATAGCACAGATTATGCAGTTATGCACTTACTTGAAATTACCTCAATCATATGAGGTAAGTTGCCGCATCTTTAAAGGAGAGACCTCCATAGATAGAAACTGTGTATAGCTGCTGGTTGGATTCCTTCCCCTCCTGGAGTATAGTATATTTAGTCTGGGTACATTTGGTGTTTGCTTAGAAGTGTTGCATTTCTTTTTTTAATTTCTTCATTAAAGGGACAGTCAAGTAAAAAAAAAAAACTTTCATGATTTAAATAGGGCATGCAATTTTAAACAACTTTCCAATTTACTTTTATTACCAATTCTGCTTTGTTCTCTTGTTATTCTTAGTTGAAAGCTAAATCTAGGAGGTATATATTCTAATTTCTTAGACCTTGAAGGCCACCGCTAATCTGAAAGCATTTTTACAGTTTTTCACCACTAGAGGGAGTTAGTTCATGCATTTGTGAATGGCTGATTGCTGTCACCTGGTACGTGTATGCATTTGTGATTGGCTGATGGCTGTCACATGGTACAGGGGGAGTGGAAAAAGACAACTTTTAAAATTGACAGAAAAAAAATCTACTACTCATTTGAAGTTCAGACTAAGTGCTATTGCATTGTCTTGTTATCTTACATTTGCTGATTATGCAAATCTACAGTGTTGACTGGTCCTTTAATTTTCAGTCCATTAGGAATGAGATTCCCTTTTTTGCAGGATGATAAGAAGAAAATATCACTGTTGATCTGTGTTTCTTTTGTTATCAGTTTAATTGTTTGCTTCTTATTATGGCTGCATTCAGCATCTTCCATAGTCACGTTGATTGGAGTAGCCGTGTTAGTCCAGAGATTTAGATATCAAAATAACAAGAGTATTGCATTGAGTAATGATACTTTTTTATTGGACTAACTATACATTTATAAGATGACAAGCTTTCGGAAGAGTTCCTTCCTTTTTTCAAGTCTGAAGCAATACTGACCAATTTGATGGAATTTACAGATTATATCTTAAAACAGAGGCTAAAAAGACAGAAAGTGTTACAGAGGTCTGAATGCAGGGGGAGGAGGGGGTGTTGTAAAAATCATAATGGTTGTTTAGGAGACAGGCAGACAGTGTTCAGTAAAAGATAACAAGCAGGGGAAATATATGGTTATACACAAACCATATACTGACAAAGTTATATATCAACACAGAATTAATATAAATAAAGATGGGAAATTAGGTATACAGGGGAATATAATATAGTCAAAAAAGGAGAAAGGAAAGAAAGAAAAAAAGGGGAATAATAACAAAAGTGTGGACATAGGCTTACCTGCGTAATTATGCATAGAGAGTGTGGAATATACAATGTAATTGACTACAGTATATGAAAGTACATTACAAACATTTTTGATAATGGGTTAAGAAACCAGAGTCCACATTTAGTCCAGAATTTAGCAAGTTGAAGTGCATTATCATTTTCATTTCAAAGATTTTACTTTCCATGGTGTTTTTGAAGTTGCCTCTGAGAATCTTGATTTTGAGGTTTTGGATGGAGTGGTCAGGTTGGGTGAAATGGTGACCAACAGGGGTACAGTATTTTGTTTCACAGTGGTTTTTGATTGAGTGTCTGTGTAAGTTCATCCGAAGGTGCCGTTTTTGGCTTGTTTCTCCAATATAACATCCCACTTCACATGTAGTGCAATGTATCATGTATACCACATTTGCAGATATACATGAATATGCCCCTTTAATGTTATAAGATTTATTATTGTGATTTTGCTGTGCTGCTTTCACAAATGTGTTGACATAGTTTGCAGAGAGCTTTGTTACAGCGCTTGGATCCATTCTGGGTGTTCTTTTTATCAAGGGGTAGCTTTCTGTGGACGAGTTTCTGTTTTAGGTTGGGTGGTTGTCTGAGTGCCAGGATAGGGGGTTTTGTAAAGATTTTTTTGAGTGTGGGCTCCTCTAAGAGTAGTGGCTGTAAGTCTTTTATGATTTTTCATACTCCTTCTACAGCAGGGTTATATTTGACTTCTAGTGGGATACGCGATATGTTTTTCTTCTCCCTGTATTGTAGCAAGTGTTCACGTGGGGTATTAAGGGCAGAGTTAATTAGTTTGTTTATAACCCTTGTTTTGTAACCTTTTTCTCTGAATGATTGGGACAGTGTGATGAGGTGTTTGTCACAGTTCTTGGTGTCTTGGTAAATTCTGTGATATCTGGTGGCCTGACTGTAGATTATGGATTTTTTAATGTGATTGGGGTGGGAGCTGGAGCTGTGGAGGTAGCTGCATCTATCTGTTGGTTTCCTATATACAGATGAATGCAATTTGCCATTTGTGATGGATATTGTTGTATCCAGGAATCTGACACAGTCTCTAGAAAAGTTCATTTTAAGCTTGATTGATGCATGAAATAGATTTAATGATTTATGAAAATGTTCTAGGTGTTTTTCTTCTTCTGTCCATATGATGAAAATATCATCAATGTAGCGAAAGTATTTGAAGGTTTTGTGAGGGTGAGCTAGGAATCTCTGTTCTAAATCAGCCATGAAGAGGTTTGCATACTGTGGTGTCATTTTGGTGCCCATGGCTGTTCCCCTGGTTTGTAAGTAGATGGAGTTATTGAAGATGAAATAATTGTGAGTAAGTATAAATTATGTAAGTTTACTGACTGTAGAAGCACTATATGTCTGGTTAGAGCTGCCTGAAGAAAGAAAGTTTAAGCAGGCATCAATACCATCTTTATGTGGAATATTACTGTACAGGGATTCCACATCCATTGTCACAAGTATAGTATCCTCTGGTAATTCTGTTATCTGGCTGATTTTGTTAAGAAAAAGAGTAGTGTCTTTTATAAAGCTAGTGGTGTTAATAACTAAGGGCTTAAGAATATTCTCCACTTGGCCCGATATTTGCTCAGTCAGAGGGGGGTAGATATCAAGCCGTCAATCTCAAATACGCTGGAATTCCGCAGCGTATTTGTGGGGAGGCTGATTCGCCTAAGTTTTCAAGCCCTAGATACCGGCAAAAGTAGAATTTTGTGACGTAAGCTTCGATCCGCCGGACTCAGTCCGACACAGATCGATTCTTACGTCACCCCAGATGTTCCGCACACAAGTGCAGCACAATCTGACTACTTTTGCTAGTTATCAAAAAACTAGCAGGTACGCTCGGCACTTTTCCGGCCCAGCGTACCTGGTTTTCAAACCGCCGCCCTGGAGGCGGCGGATCCCATAGGAATCAATGGGAGTCTGACCATAGCGAAAGTTCATGTTCGCTGCTGCCAGATATCCCATTGATTTCTATGGGAGCTGTCTACACCTAACACCCTAACATGTACCCCGAGTCTAAACACCCCTAATCTGCCCCCCTACACCGCCGCAACTAAATAAAGTTATTACCCCCTAAACCGCCGCTCCCAGAGCACACCGCCACTCTAATAAACTGATTAACCCCTAAACCGCTGCTCCCGGAGCCCACCGCAAGCTATAATAAATATGTTAACCCCTAAACCGCCGCTCCCGGTCCCCGCCGCAACTATAATATATGTATTAACCCCTAAACCGCCGCTCCCAGACCCCACCGCCACCTACATGATACCTATTAACCCCTATCCTGCCCCCCCATACCGTCGCCACCTATAATAAAGTTATTAACCCCTATCCTGCCGATCCCGGACCTCGCCGCAACTAAATTAATAGTTTAACCCCTAAACCGCCGCTCCCAGAGCCCACCGCAAGCTATAATATATATGTTAACCCCTAAACCGCCGCTCCCGGACCCCGCCGCAACCTATATTAAACTTATTAACCCCTAATCTGCCCCCCCTACACCGTCGCCACCTATAATACATTTATTAACCCCTATCCTGCCCCCCCTACACCGCCGCCACTGTAATAAAATTATTAACCCCTAAACCTAAGTCTAACCCTAACCCTAACACCCCCCTAACTTAAATATTAATTAAATAAATCTAAATAATATTTCTCTTATTAACTAAATTAATCCTATTTAAAACTAAATACTTACCTTTAAAATAAACCCAAATATAGCTACAATATAAATAATAATTATATTGTAGCTATCTTAGGATTTATTTTTATTTTACAGGCAAATTTCAATTTATTTTAACTAGGTACAATAGCTATTAAATAGTTATTAACTATTTAATAGCTACCTAGCTAAAATAAAGAGAAATTTACCTGTAAAATAAATCCTAACCTAAGTTACAATTACACCTAACACTACACTATACTTTAATAAATAATTTCTATTTAAAACGAAATACTTACCTGTAAAATAAACCCTAAGATAGCTACAATATAATTAATAATTACATTGTAGCTATTTTAGGATTTATATTTATTTTACAGGTAACTTTGTATTTATTTTAGCTAGTTAGAATAGTTATTAAATAGTTATTAACTATTTAATAACTACCTAGCTAAAATAAATACAAAATTACCTGTAAAATAAATCCTAACCTAAGTTACAATTAAACCTAACACTACACTATCATTAAATAAATTAATTAACTACAAATAACTACAATTAAATACAATTAAATAAACTAACTAAAGTACAAAAAATAAAAAAAGCTAAGTTACAAAAAATAAAAAAAATAAGTTACAAACATTTAAAAAATATTACAATTTAAAGCTACTTACACCTAATCTAAGCCCCCTAATAAAATAACAAAGCCCCCCAAAATAAAAAAAATCCCTACCCTATTCTAAATTAAAAAGTTCAAAGCTCTTTTTACCTTACCAGCCCTTAAAAGGGCCTTTTGCGGGGCATGCCCCAAAGAATTCTGCTCTTTTGCCTGTAAAAGAAAAATACAACCCCCCCAACATTAAAACCCACCACCACATACCCCTAATCTAACCCAAACCCCCCTTAAAAAAACCTAACACTACCCCCCTGAAAATCACCCTACCTTGAGTCGTCTTCAGCCAGCCCACCATCAATGGAACCGAAGAGGAGATCCGGAGCAGCAGAAGTCATCATCCAAGGGGCGCTGAAGAAATCTTCCATCCGATGAAGTCATCATCCAGGCGGCGCTGAAGAAGTCTTCCATCCGGGTGATGTCATCTTCCAAGCGGCGTCTTCAATCTTCATCCATCCGGAGCGGAGCGGAGCCATCTTCAGACGAGCCGACGCGGATCCATCCTCTTCTTCCCGACGACTACCGACGAATGGATATTCCTTTAAGGGACGTCATCCAAGATGGCGTCCCTTCAATTCCGATTGGCTGATAGGATTCTATCAGCCAATCGGAATTAAGGTAGGAAAAATCTGATTGGCTGATTGAATCAGCCAATCAGATTGAAGTTCAATCCGATTGGCTAATCCAATCAGCCAATCAGATTGAGCTCGCATTCTATTGGCTGTTACTAGGTATAATGTAGGTGGCGGCAGGGTCCGGGAGTGGCGGTTTAGGGGTTAATACATTTATAAGAGTTGCGGCGGGGTCTAGGAGCGGCGGTTTAGGGTTAATAACTTTATTTAGTTGCGGGGGGCTCCGGTATAGGGGGTAGAACAGTGTAGTTAGTGTGGGTGTTTAGTGACAGGCTAGCAATAAAGCTGTAAAAAAGCCGAAGAGCAGTGAGATCGGATGAGTGATAACTATCACAGTCCGCTGCTCATCGCCCCGTACTTGGTGCGTGGCTTTTTGACAGCTTTATTGATAACTTAGGCGAAATTTTTCAGGTCCGCGGCGGCGATGGTAGGCGAGCTTAGGCTTGATAACTACCCCCCAGAGTGTTCATGCCAGTTATTATTGGTCCCCCTGGGTTCCCTGGTTTGTGGATTTTTGGGAGCATGTAGAATGTCCCTATGCTAGGGTTAGAGGGCACCAGTTTGTCCAGTTTATGTTGTGTGTGTTTAGGGAATGTTTTTATTAGTTTTCAAAACTGTTTTCTGAAGTGTATTCCTGGGTGGGGTCCTTTTCCAGTTTATTGTAATAAGTTTGATCTGATAATTGTCTATTTCCCTCTGTGATGTAGTCCTGTGTATTCATAATCACCACTGCTCCTCCCTTGTCCGCAGGTTTAATGGTAATATTTTCATTGTTTTTTAATTTTTCTATAGCGTTTTTTTCTAAATGTGAGAGGTTGTACATTATTTTTGTCTGCTGTGCGTTAAGCAGGGATGCTGTTCTCAACCGGAAGCTTTCAATATAGCTGTCCAATTTTGTATTGCGTCCTCGTGCAGGTGTGAAAATTGTGTACTTTTTGCTTCCATTGTAGTCCTCCATAGTGCTGGTATTTTCATTGTCATTTAGCCGCAATCTCCTGAAGAATTCTTCTAAGTCTGAGTATAGTTGTATGTTGTCTAGATTTGTACTTGGACAGAATAATAATCCTTTAGACAGTACTGATATCTCTGGTTCTGATAGGTGGTAGTTTAAAATGTTCACAATCCCTGAGTTTTCTGTATGGTTTTCTTGGTTGGTGACAGTTTGTGTTTTGAATGAGGTGCTGTTATTGTCAATGGATGTTTAGTGATGTGTTGTAGTTGATCTGTCACCTGGAGCTCTTTTTTTCTTGCATTTGGTGTTTGCTTCTGTTTTGTGACAGGAAGGCAAGTTTCTTCTTTTTCTTCTTGATAAAATGTTGCTGTTGTGTTTTGTAGAAGTGTTGCATTTCTTTTTTAATTTCTTCACCAAATCGATTATTTTCTTGTAGTTTTTGTAGTAGAAGCTGCTTACAGTCTTTTATTTTTTGCTTTTTGCTGTATAGTTGATGAATTAGGTTGTTTCTCACTTGTACGTCTGCAAAGTTTTCCAGCATACAGCATATGGACAGAAGGAGAAAAAACACCTAGAACATTTTCATAAATTATTTAATCTATTTCATGCATCAGTCAAGCTTAAAATGGACTTTTCTAGAGACTGTGTCAGCTTCCTGGATACAACAATATCCATCACAAATGGCAAAAATGCACTCATCTGTATACAGGAAATCAACAGATAGATGCATCTACCTCCACAGCTCCAGCTCCCACCCCAATCACATTAAAAAATCCATAATCTACAGTCAGGCCCTGTCATGATCCTGTCTAGACTGTGCCTTTAATTCAGGATCTCCTCCCTTGTTTGTAACTCTATTTAAGACACACCTTCTCCTCACTGCATTGCTTGATTATTGCAGTCTGAGGATTGTTAGATTCATCTCTCTTTTTGGATACAACAAGCTAAGTCTCAGTAATTCCTAAGATCCTCTTGGGAAATCAACTCTTGGTTTTGGTTACATTGTTATCATCTCTAAAACTACTTAACTTTTGGAATATATCATTCTAACCTCTAAGGCTTTCTCTTCCTTTCAGTTATTTGCTACCTCGGATCAGTCTGCATCGAGGCGGGACTTCGCCTCAAGCGTGTATGTCCTGTGACGTCACACGCCGCTGCACAAGCTGTGCTGTCGGCGCGTCTCTCTCCCCACACACGCTGATCACTCAGCTCAGAGACACACGCATATTCAATCGCTCGTAGCGACTTAAATCAAAACCCTAAGGATTTAAGGTATGTACATATCACTTAAGGTTAAGCAGGCCAATTATGAGATCTCCAACGTTTTCCATAAATGCTATCCTCTCCACCTCGTAACAAAAGAGACTGTAAAACAACTTTTGCCGGTCAATACGAATGTGCATACATTAACTCTGATTTGTTGGCAAAACATTCATAACACATCAGGCTCATCTTATATATATTTCTTTGTGACTTATACATTTGTTTTATTACAATAAGACAGAACTGAGAGTACCATTGAAACTTATCTATTTATACCAGTCATTCTAATGTTTAAATCTTATTTAATTTGAGTCTCTCTGACTGACAGAATTTCAGTTCAGAGAATAATAAAATATCACTTATCCTACAAAAATATTGTTTTCATACAGGTACCCTTTTACCTAGTTATGATATAAGGGAGAAAATGAAAACAAACACTCAGAATAATGGTGAAAATAAGCTTTATTTTTATAATAATAAAAGTATTCATCACAGAATAATCAAGCCTATAAAAAGAATAAAAATTACACTTAATTTCAGGTTAATCATGGATCTTCTAGAAATGTCCAATCAAATATCTTCACTAAATCAAAAGGTGGAAATATTAGCCCAAGGATTAACTGAAATAAAGAATGAGAACAGTACTTTGAAAAGGATTCTTAATGAATTTATTTCCCAAAAAACTAATGAATTACCTGAACCACATGTTAATCCCCCCATACCATTTAGTGGTGATCGCACAAAATTTCGCGAATATAAAAATGCATGCATGTTGCTTTTTACATTAAAGCCAAGAACGTACCGTACCGAAAAAATAAAAGTATACACAGCTATATCTTATCTCTCAGGCGAACCTCGTGCATGGGCTGATAGGTTCATAGAAAGTGAAGATCCTTTACTTAACTCACTTGAAAAATTTTTCCTTACAATGGCAGTTCTATATGATGACATTAATAAACAACAGACTGCAGAACAAAAGTTGAGATCCCTGAAACAAGGGAAAAGGGCAGTAGAGGATTATATAGCTGATTTTCAGCTATGGGCCACTGACTCACAGTGGAACTCGGTTAGTTTAAAAAATCAATTCCGAATAGGCCTTTCAGAACACCTGAAAGATGAACTTTCAAGGGTAGAGTTTCCAGAAACATTAGAAGCCCTCATAAAACTGAGTATTTCCATAGATAGGAGATACCGAGAAAGAAAGAGTGAGAGATATCAACTAGAAGGCACTCATAAGAAGCCATATCAATCCTATTCTGAGAAAGCCATATACACTCCTGTTCCAATGGAAATAGGAGCTATACGTGGACCTTTATCTCAGGATGAGAAACAAAGAAGAAGACTAGCCAATTTGTGTCTATATTGTGCTAGCAAAGAGCATGAAGTCATTAATTGCCCTCTCCTTCTACGTCAAAAGAAGGGTAAGTTAATTAAAGATTGTCTTTTTAAAGAACAAATTAAAACATGTCTCCTTGAATTAAATTTGTCATTACAGTGGGATCTTCAACAAGTGCAGATCAAGGCAATCGTTGACTCAGGAGCTGATAGTTTATTTATAGATGAATCAATTGTACAATTAAATAAAATACCTATCATGCAGAAAAAATCTCCTGTTTTTGTAAGGGTTATAGATGGCACACAAATATTAAAGGGCCCAATCACCCATCAGACAATACCACTCTTGACAATCACATCTGACGGACATAAGGAATTCCTAACTTATGATATTATTCCTAGATCCATTCATCCAATAATTCTAGGGTACCCTTGGTTGCAGAAACATAACCCATCAATTGACTGGTCACATAATCACATCACTTTTACATCACAATATTGTTTAGACACCTGTTTTCCTTACTTGACAATAGGACATTTGACTTCAACTCTACCAAAAGATTACATAGAGTTCAGTGATGTATTTAATTTAAAACATGCTGAAACACTTCCACCACATAGGCATTTCGATTGCCCGATAGACACTAAACCAGGCATAGAAATACCATCAGGAAGAATTTTCCCTCTTTCACAGAAAGAACTAAAACATCTGAGGGAATACTTGGATGAAAATCTTAAAAAAGGTTTTATTTCTCCCTCATCTTCTCCAATTGCTTCAGCAATATTCTTTGTGACAAACAAAGATGGGTCACTAAGACCGATCATAGATTATCGAGCACTAAATGCTGTCACCATTAAGAATCGATATCCATTACCACTCATCCCAGAAATAATTGAACGCCTTCACGGAGCTACCATCTTCACGAAGTTAGATCTAAAAGGCGCATACAATTTAATTCGTATGAAGGCTGGTGATGAGTGGAAGACAGCTTTTAAAACTAGATACGGCTTATTCCAATATAATGTAATGCCATTTGGCCTAACGAATGCCCCAGCTACATTCCAATTCTTTATCAATGAAATATTTAAAGAATTGATGGATGTATGTGTCATTGTGTATCTGGACGATATTCTCATATATTCGAAAAACTTATCAGATCACAAAAAACATGTCAGATGGGTTTTATCAACCCTAAGAGACCACCATTTGTACGCAAAGATGGAGAAATGTCAATTTCACAAAGATACCATCAAATTTTTAGGGTATATCATATCACCCAAAGGTATACAAATGGATCCAGAAAAATTAACAGCTATAGCTAACTGGCCAATACCTACCTCTATGAAATCATTACAGAGGTTCCTGGGATTTACAAACTTTTACAGAAAGTTTATCAAACACTTCTCTTCTATCGTTCAACCTTTGACTCAATTAACTGGGAAACAGAAATATATATGGGATTCAAAAACAGATGAAGCATTTCAACAACTAAAGAAAGAATTTACTACTGCACCAGTTCTGAGGTTACCAGATCCTGAACTACCTTACACATTGGAGGTTGACGCATCAAATGTAGGAATTGGTGCAATATTATCACAATCAGGACCTACAGAATCATTTCTTCATCCAGTAGCATTTTTTTCTCATCGACTAACACCTGCAGAAAGAAACTATACGGTTGGAGATAAGGAGTTATTGGCTATGAAGTCGGCTATGGAACATTGGAGACACCTACTCGAAGGAACCACACAACCATTTCAGGTGTTTACTGACCACAAGAATCTCCAATATCTCAAAAAGAATAAAACATTATCCTCACGACAAGTTAGATGGGCTCTTTTCCTGGATCGATTCAATTTCACCCTTACACATATACCTGGAACTAAGAATACTAAAGCTGATGCCATTTCCAGGTCATTTGAGTTAACTGAAGAATCTGAAAATATGACTCAGATAATTCCTCCCACGAAAATAATTGGTGCCACAAACTTGGTAACATCTGACTTATATCAAGCACAAATTTCTGATTCAGAAATACCTCCTATATGTTCTCCTGACTCCGAGTCAGGACTCTACTTGTACAAAGAAAAAATTTACGTACCTAGCTGTTTGAGAAAACAGATTATCCAACAACACCATAATACTCCATTAGCAGGACATCCAGGAATTGAAAAGACAAATGAGTTACTCAAAAGGACTTATTGGTGGCCACAAATGAAATTGGCAGTACAAGATTATATACTTAATTGCCAAATTTGTGCAACCAAAAAGAAAGAGCACCACAAACCATACGGATTACTATGCCCACTACCAGTACCACAAAGACCTTGGGACGTTATATCCATGGATTTCATTGTGGATCTACCATTATCACATGCTCATAACACTATAATGGTAGTCGTGGATCATCTAACAAGGTTAGCTCATTTTATTCCCTTGAAAAAGGTACCAACTGCCATGACAACAGCAACAGTATTTAATGACCACATTGTCAAACTTCATGGCTTACCAGCATGAATTGTGTCAGATCGAGGTAGTCAATTTACCTCTAAATTTTGGAGATATTTATGTTAATCATTACATATCACACTGAGGTTCACAACAGCTTTTCACCCGCAATCGAACGGACTCACGGAGCGTTTGAACCAGACTCTGGAGCAATATCTCAGATGCTTCATATCTACACAGCAGACAGATTGGTACACTCTGTTGCCAACTGCTGAGTTTGCTTATAACAACTCTGTTAATTCCTCAACTAAGGTAACTCCATTTTTTGCCTCATACGGTTTTCATCCTAGATCTTACCCCAACACTTTATCTTCTGACCAATCACCCTCTGTCTCATCTTACACGGAAAGCTTAAAAAATGTCTTGGCTACGCTACAAAATCATCTGAATGAGGCAAAAAGGTCTCAGAAAATTTATTATGATAAAAAGAGGACACCAGCACCTAAGTATCACCTTCATGATCTTGTTTGGTTGTCCACAAAAAACATTAAACTTCCGGTACCCTCCAAAAAATTGGCTGATCAATTTATTGGTCCCTTCCCTGTTGTCAAAATCATTAATGACAATGCAGTGACCTTGAAACTTCCAACGGATTTACGTATCCATCCCTCCTTTCATGTTTCCCTTCTGAAACCCTACAGGGGGACTGGGACTCCGCAACCTCTTGTCTACAGACCAGCAATACCCGATCCTCTGGACTATGAGGTGGATAGGATTTTGGACTCCAGACGTCGTAGAGGAACTTTGGAATACCTGGTTCACTGGAAGGGTTATGATGATAGTGAAAATTCTTGGGTTCCAGTTCGGGATCTGTCTGCACCAGATCTATTGGCGGATTTTCACTCGTCTTATCCTCTGAAACCTGGACCCCGATCTCGTGGGGGGGGTTCTTGACGGGGGGGATCTGTCATGATCCTGTCTAGACTGTGCCTTTAATTCAGGATCTCCTCCCTTGTTTGTAACTCTATTTAAGACACACCTTCTCCTCACTGCATTGCTTGATTATTGCAGTCTGAGGATTGTTAGATTCATCTCTCTTTTTGGATACAACAAGCTAAGTCTCAGTAATTCCTAAGATCCTCTTGGGAAATCAACTCTTGGTTTTGGTTACATTGTTATTATCTCTAAAACTACTTAACTTTTGGAATATATCATTCTAACCTCTAAGGCTTTCTCTTCCTTTCAGTTATTTGCTACCTCGGATCAGTCTGCATCGAGGCGGGACTTCGCCTCAAGCGTGTATGTCCTGTGACGTCACACGCCGCTGCACAAGCTGTGCTGTCGGCGCGTCTCTCTCCCCACACACGCTGATCACTCAGCTCAGAGACACACGCATATTCAATCGCTCGTAGCGACTTAAATCAAAACCCTAAGGATTTAAGGTATGTACATATCACTTAAGGTTAAGCAGGCCAATTATGAGATCTCCAACGTTTTCCATAAATGCTATCCTCTCCACCTCGTAACAAAAGAGACTGTAAAACAACTTTTGCCGGTCAATACGAATGTGCATACATTAACTCTGATTTGTTGGCAAAACATTCATAACACATCAGGCTCATCTTATATATATTTCTTTGTGACTTATACATTTGTTTTATTACAATAAGACAGAACTGAGAGTACCATTGAAACTTATCTATTTATACCAGTCATTCTAATGTTTAAATCTTATTTAATTTGAGTCTCTCTGACTGACAGAATTTCAGTTCAGAGAATAATAAAATATCACTTATCCTACAAAAATATTGTTTTCATACAGGTACCCTTTTACCTAGTTATGATATAAGGGAGAAAATGAAAACAAACACTCAGAATAATGGTGAAAATAAGCTTTATTTTTATAATAATAAAAGTATTCATCACAGGCCCAGATATCACAGAATTTGCTCAGACACCAAGGACCATGATAAACACCTCATCACACTGTCCCAATCATTCAAAGAAAAAGGTTATAAAAACAAGGGTTATAAACAAACAAATTAACTCTGCATGGAAGATCAGAGCATGGAAGATCACTCAAAGTTTCAAAATGTTGATCGGAAGGAGGATTCCTCTTAAGTCCATAGGCCCTGTGCCTTCCTGGCACCCCTAACAGCTCCCCATCCTGAGAGACTTTCATCCGTAGTCACAATCTCCCAGGAGTATTAAGAAGGATGTCCCTTGGGAAAGGTGATCGGGACAGAGCCACAAGGAGAGCGATTCTCTCGACCGGTTGTCCAGAGAAATCTGTTAAGACAGATCTGAATGATCGCCGTTCCACTTTCTCAGCATGCACAGCTGAAGTGGTCTGAGATGGAATCTGGAAAAAGGAATGATGTCCATGCTGGACACCATGAGACCAATCACCTCCATACACCGAGCCAGAGAGGGCCTTAAGGAGGTCTGGAGGGCAAGACAGGCGGAAGTTAGCTTGTAACATCTCTGGTCCTCATGGATATGGAATCTATTATAGTATCCTGTGACGAAAGGCAAAGAATAATTGGGATATGAGGGGAAATAGGGGGAGTATTTAAGCCTTTGGCTGGGGTGTCTTTGCCTCCTCCTGATGGCCAGGTTGAGTATTTCCCAACAGTAAGGAATGATGCCGTGGACTCTCCTCATATTAAAAAGGAAATAATAATTATATATTATATATAGGTATAGATATATATATATAGCCTATATAATAAAAGGCCAGATATGTTTGTCAGATGCAGTCATGCGCAGTAGAGACTGCACAAGGACAAACATACCTGGTCTTGAGCAGCAGATGAGTGCGCACTGCGGAAGCTTCCTGGTGGGGGCGTGACCGGGCGTGACGTGACGGGGATGTGGCCGGCGGGGGTGGTGAGGGGGCGTGACCGACGGGAGCAGCCGTGGTGGCAGCGGCATGGTCAAGTGAGAAAAAAACAGAGGGGAGAGCAAAACAGAGGGGAGAGAGGAGGAGGGGAGAGAGAGACCAAAGGAGAGGGGGAGAGACCAAAAGAGAGAGGAAGAGACCAAAAGAGAGGAGGGACAGAGCAAAAGAGAGGGAAGAAAGTGAGAAAGCGAGGAAAAGAGAGGGCGAAAGAGAGAGAGAGCAAAGGAGGGGAGAGAGAGCAAAAGAGGGGAGAGAGAGCAAAAGAGGGGAGAGAGAGCAAAAGAGAGGAGGGAGAGAGAAAGCAAAAGAGGGGGGGAGAGAGAGCAAAAGGGGGGGAGATAAAGAGCAAAATGGGGGGAGAGATAGCAAAAGAGAGGGGGAGAGAGAGAGCAAAAGAGAGGGGAGAGAGAGAGAGCAAAAGAGAGGAGAGAGTAAAAGAGGGGGAGACAGAGAGCAAAAGAGAGCAGGGAGAGAGAGCAAAAGAGAGCAGGGAGAGAGAGCAAAAGAGAGGGGTAAAGAGAGCAAAAGAGAGGGGTAAAGAGAGCAAAAGATAGGGGGAGAGAGAGAGAGCAAAAGAAGGGGGAGAGAGAGCAAAAGAGGGGGGAGAGAGAGCAAAAGAGGGGGGCGAGAGAGCAAAAGAGGGGGGAGAGAGAGCAAAATAGGGGAGAGAGAGAGAGCAAAAGAGGGGGGAGAGAGAGAGCAAAAGAGGGGGAGAGAGAGCACAAGAGGAGGAGAGAGAGAGAGCAAAAGAGGGGGAGAGAGAGAGCAAAAGAGGGGAGAGAGAGAGAGCAAAAGAGGGGGAGAGAGAGCGCAAAAGAGGGGGAAGAGAGAGAGCTCAAAAGAGAGGGGGGAGAGAGAGAGAGCGCAAAAGAGAGGGGGGAGAGAGAGGGAGCAAGGGATATATATATATATATATATATATATATATATATATATATATATATATATATATATATGAATATATATTTAAAAATACTTAGAACATATTCCCTTATGTGAAGAACAATAGAATGTGAAAGATTTACAGTACATACACAGTTAAACACTTTATTAAATATGAGTATTGCATAAATATGATTTTTCATTTTTCAGCTACTTGACTACAAAAGGGCTCCAATGCACTTATATATATGTACATATGTAATTATGTGTTTATATATGTCTGTTAATACATACACATATACTGTAAATACATATACATATTTAGACTTGTATATGTATGTATCCCTTTGTTAAAGCACTTTTTATCTTTGCACCCTTATAACTTTTTATGCAATATTTTTTTTTAAATAATTTATATTTGACAGAGATATTATGAGTGTAACTGTACTTTTAAATGTAATGTTGATGTTTTTTGTGCAACTTTGTTGTCTCATGTAACTGTTAACCAGAGCTCTGAAGTTACGCTATCCCAACGTGCATTGAATTAAATTGCACTCCAGGGAACGCATTTACTTTAAACTTAAATAGTATTATGTGCGCTGCTTCCGATGCACGCACAGAGCTGCGATAAACCCCTTATAGCTTGACAATATAAGAACACAGAAGCGCCACTTGGCCCAATATTGTTTGATAGCAGATATAAGTAAAGTATCAAATAGATACACTCACATTTAATAAGGCACCCCTAGTGGTGCCGAAGAAGCGGTCTGGGATCAATTAACAGTCACCCAGAAGACTGACCTCCGGTGGATATTCAGAAATCTGCAGTAAATTATATAGAACACAAAAGTGCCTATATGGCCTAGTATTGTTTGTACAGGCAGATAAAAAATGATGATATATATTGCACCCACATTTAGTAGAGCACCTTCCTTGGTGCAAACAAGGCAGGCTGGGTTCAATACAGTCAACCAGCAGACTTAGAACCGATGATCTGGAATTTATTTAAGATAATAATATAACAAAAGCAACGCGTTTCTCAGCCAAACAGTGATGAAACAGCCATTTTTAAAATATGGAACCCTCAAAATCGTAATAAAAAACAAGCATAACATGCGTTTTGCTATACGCAATTATGCCCCCAAAACATTTTCTAAACAAAATACACAAAACATTACATGAGCATTGATAAACGGTTTACAAATAGTCAATCATTAACAAGTGCTAAGCTATTGATGTTATTAAATGAAAGTCTTTCCAAATGCAGACACGTCGTCTAGATCAGTTATTTTTGAAATAGCTATACTGTCCCTTTAAATGCATTGTGAAGCCTATCGTCTGCAATATTAATGTTTCTAGCTAAACCTGTCTAGACAGTTGCTGAAAGAGAGACAATGAAATGGTTGGAGATCATTATAGAGATATGCATTTGTAAATGTATCTTTTGGTTAAAATCCAATACTAAAACACATATGTCTGAGAGCATTAAAGATGGCAGTTCAATTAATTGTAAATCAATGTAAGCATGCTGTGGAGGAGTACTCACCAACAAGCCATCTGGGAGGAAACTGTTTCTCCTTAAACTGATGCCATACTGACAACTGCCTGAGGATGTAGGAGTCGTGAGTAGAGCCAGGAAAGACATTCATTATTCGCATATGTGTGTCGCAAATGAACTGCACATTCAAAGAATGAAAGTGTTTGCGTTCCTGTATATATGTTTGTCTGGTTTTGGAGCTCGCAGAGCAACATGGGTGCAGTTTATTGCTCCCAACACATTGGGTATGCGAGAAGTCAGTTGGAAAATTAATAAAAATTGCATGTTCTTTCTGAATCATTAATTTTGACTTTATTGTGTCTTTAATGTCATTGCTCCCCTGCAAATATAGGTACACAGAATCAACCCATACTAAGTTTCAAGAAGCTCACTAAATAGAAGATTGTTTGGAATGGAATATTTCTGCACAGGGACCTAAGTGTGAGGAGGGAGGGGCAAACATTAAAAATGAAATATTAATGTTATTGTTTTAGTGAAATACAACTATTTGAATTGTTATTAATGTAATCATTATTTGTCTCTTTACTTTAATAAAGCACAGATGATCTGTTGATAAAAATATGAATGATTAACCAATTAAACTGGAGATAGTTCAACTTCAAATAAATTCATTCATTTCAATGATCTATAGACTATGTATATCTAATGATATATAACCAAATCAGTAATGATGTGATATAATGGTCTGATATAACTGGAAAAATAAAAATTGAAATGAATAAAATTATTGGGAGGTGAACTAACTCTAGTTTAATAGGTTAAAGTGAAGGTCAATTTTCATGTGAAAGTGCCCGGTTTTTAAAAAAACTATTAAAAACAGGGGCACTTTCATTCATGAAAATTGACATGGCACCGTATTTTAAAAATACTTACCTTCTTCTTCTGAAAGGCCAGATCGCCGTCATGAAACGATGCCCCGCCTGCTTCTTCCTGGTTTACTTACCCAGCAATGACGAAACCGGCTTCCCCCAATCACGGTGTTGCCTCAGGCAATGATTACCCTGGGGGGGGGGGAGCCGTGATTGGAGGATGCCGGAATCGTCATTGCTGACGTATGAAGAGGCTTGCGACGGGCTGGTGAAGCACTGGAGCAGCTTCAAGAAGAAAAGGTAAGTATTTAAAAAACGGCTGAAATGTCAATTTTCATGAATGAAAATGGCCTTTATTTTTAATAGTTTTTTTAAAAACCATGCACTTTCACATGAAAATTGACCTTCACTTTAATCAATCACATTTGATAAATATATAATGATTACCTTAATAATTTAGTTTTATTTAACTAAACAATAACATTTCATTTTTACTGCTTGCCCCTCCCCTCTTGTGCAGATCTTTTCCACTTCAAACAATATTCTATTCATTAAGCTTCTTGAAACTTAAAGGGACAGTAAACACCAGAATTTTTGTTGTTTTAAAAGATAGATAATCCCTTTATTACCCATTCCCCAATTTTGCATAACCAACACAGTTATAATAATATACTTTTTACCTCTGTGATTACCTTGTATCTATGCCTCTGCAAACTGCCCCCTTATTTCAGTTCTTTTGATAGACTTGCATTTTTAGCCAATCAGTGCTGGCTCCTAGGAGCTTCACATGCCTGAGCTCAATGTTATCTATATGAAATACATGAACTAACGCCCTCTAGTGGTGAAAAACTGTCAAAATGCTTTCAAATTAGAGGCAGTCTTCAAGGTCTAAGAAATTAGCACATGAACCTCCTAAATTTAGCTTTCAACTAAGAATACCAAAAGAACAAAGCAAAATTGGTAATAAAAGTAAACTGGAAAGTTGTTTAAAATTACATGCCCTATTTAAATCATGAAATATTTTTTTTTACTTTACTGTCCCTTTAAGGGACAGTCTAGTCCAAAATAAACTTTCATGATTCCAATAGGGCATGTAACTTTAAACAACTTTCCAATTTACTTTTACCATCAATTTTGCTTTGTTCTCTTGTTATTCTTAGTTAACAGCTAAACCTAGGAGGTTCATATGCTAATTTCTTAGACCTTGAAGGCCGCCTCTAGTCTGAAAGCATTTTGACAGTTTTTCACCACTAGAGGGCATTAGTTCATGTTTTTCATATAGATAACACTGAGCTCACGCACGTGAAGTTACCTAGAAGTAAATACTGATTAGCTAAAATGCAAATCTGTCAAAAGAACTGATATAAGGGGGCAGTCTGCAGAGGCTTAGATACAAGGTAATCACAGAGGTAAAAAGTATATTAATATAACAGTGTTGGTTATGCAAAACTGGGGAATGGATAATAAAGGGATTATCTATTTTTTTAAACAACAAAAATTCTGGTGTTGACTGTCCCTTTAGTATGAGTTGATTCTCTATACATAGATTTGCAGGGGAGCAATGGCATTAAAGGGACACATAAGTCAAAATTAAACTTTTTTAAACTTTCCAATTTACTTCTCTCATCTTTGTTCTCTTGGTATCCATTGTTGAGAAGCAATGCACTATTGTCAGCTAGATGCTTGTCACTGTCTCACCGAATGTATTCAGCTAGGCCCCAGTAGAGCATTGCTCTCCTTCAACAAAGGATACCAAGAGAATGAAGCAAATTTGATAATAGCAGTAAATCAGAAATCTGAAAATTATATTATCCATCTAAAACCTAAATGTTTTCATGATTGTGTCCCTTTAAGGTTTATTTCTTATCTCTGTATGTTTCTTTTATAACATTTTTGCTGCTAAGAAGGGGCATGTTATTTCTGCAGACTACAATATGGAATAATATCTTCAAGATAGAAAATTTGACCAAAATAAGTTTACAGAAACCTGTGGGAGAGCATGAATATGTGAATGGATTAATGGAATGAATTAAAAAAACATAACAAAAAAAAACACACACACACACATTACAGCCATGAATATACAGAACCTTGCTATAAAATAAAAAATCAATCTGTATTTCAGAATGAATAAATTTTAGATTATAAAGGATCTTAAATGGATATGAAACACTAAACCCATTTCATACACCTCCCTCTTATCATGGGTGCTACTAATATGGAAGCTAGGTTTCACTGCAGGTATCTGAAGCAGGGTTACTGGACATGTGCAAACAGGTCAGTCCTGGAATGTAGAGAAGACTAGATTTAAACATAGCAGCACCCATGACTAGAGGAAGGTGTGGAATAACTCCAATACTATGTTTATTAAATGTGTTAAAGGGGCAGTCATGATTCAGATAAGGCATGCAATTTTAATCAAATTTCCAATTTATTTGTATAATCAAATTTTCTTTGTTCTCTAAGCTAAACCTAGGTAGGCTCATAGGCTAATGTCTAAGCCCTTGAAGGCCGCCTCTTATCACAGTGCATTTTGACAGTTTGCACATCTAGACAGTGCTTGCTCATGTGTGCCACATATATATATATATATATATATATATATATATATATATATATATACCATTGTGCTCACTCCTGTGGAAAAAAGAACTGAGATAACACAGAAGTAAAAAGTATATTCATATGACCGTGTTGTTTATGCAAAACTGGGGAATGGGTAATAAAGGGATTATCTATCTTTTTAAACATTAAAAATTCTGGAGTAGACTGTCCCTTTAAGTGTTTTATGTGCCTTTAAGAAAATGAACCTGGACACCATGCTTAGAGGCTTCAGAGACAGCCCCTATTCTAAACGAAGAACCTGAAAAACCTGGGGGATTAAAACCAAGCAGTATCAACAACAGTGTAAGATATGAAACAAAATTAGTGGTGGTAAGGGGCCCCCAAAGTGTGGCAACAACAGCTTTCTGCAAGTTTATCTTTTAGATAAAGTAATAGTTCTTCAAAAACCCAGACTGGGCACCATTTATACTCAGTAGTATAAAAAAGTGACACCAACAGCAGGGCCAACTTGTGAAGTTTTAGAAGATCTGAAATAAAAAATATAACAATTTCCAGTTTCAACAAGGTCACCCACCAAGCATAAAAGTGGTAAATTTCTCCAGCCAGAGAAAACCATAAAAGGACAAATAAATGACTGCCATGACAACCAGGTGAACACAGTGATCAAAAGGACATGACTTCAGGAAGTCTTCAAGCAACCTAAACTTGGACCCATCAATTGGTTGAAGATTGGGGTACTTAACAAACTCATTTATAGATACCCCTAAAAAATGGGCTAAGGCCTCGATCACAATAGATCAGGAGATGTGTTTTCAGATGTTTTTCTGCCCAAAAAATGCTACTTTTTGGATTTGTCTGGATTATAATAACGCAATTTTGCTAATTACCACACTTGCAAATGGGTTTTCAGACAATCGAAAAAGCCGTATGGAGCCGAACACAGCTCTGTGATCACAATATCTTTCTGACTCACTTTTCAAGACAGAATTCAGCACCTTAAAGGGACATGAAACCCAAAAAAATGATTTCATGATTCAGATAGAGAATACAATTTTAAACAACTTTCCAATTTACTTTTATTATTTAATGTGCTTCATTCTCTTGTTATCATTTGCTGAAATGTTTATCTAGACAAGCTCAGGAGCAGCAGAGAACCTAAATTCTAGCTGTTGATTGGTGGCTGCATATATTTATTGATTGTGATTGCTCACCCATGTGTTGAGTTAGAAACCAGTAGTGCACTGCTGCTCCTTCAACACATGATACAAAGAGAATGAAGCAGATTAGGTAATAGAAGTAAATTAGAAAATTGTTTAAAATTGTATTCTCTATCTGAATCATGAAAGAAAATTGTTGGGTTTCATGTACCTTTAAGTACTTGAAAAGGCTTTTCAGACACCTGTTTAGACTTTTTCACTGTATTTCCAGTCTTTCACATTGCACCTAGAGGTTTGTTAATATGTGGTATTGATTCATTAAACTTCCATTAATTCCTATTGGAGAGGCTGTATACAGTCAAAAGGGTATACATTTACATATGTATAGGCATACATACACATAAAAAAAAGTCCAGCACTCGCTCACAAGCTCTCAGCTAGGATTAAAAGCAAAACTGGAAGGGTTAGTTACCGCATTTGGCCAAATCGGACAAGCCCAGGTACCACGTCAAGGTCTCTTCCACATACCCGAGTCCCTAATACAGCCACACAACCTTGTTTTGCTATAGGTATATATACTTATGTAAATGCAATAATTACGTGATGTCATGTACAGCTAAGGACATTTGCAGGAAAACCCACTTCAGGACACCTATGTCTACAAATGCAGTGATTTCTGATTGTTGATAAAGGCCTGGTTCCATTTTGGTGTAAACTGTACACAAAATGGTGACTGCAAGTTTCTTTGTAAAACGGTTAAAAATATATTTTTCACAGGATTTTCACTTCTTCAAACCTGTAAATCTCAACCGCACTTCTTTGCTGCTTAGTATCTTTCTAAGAGACCTTTAAACAAGATTGCTCAATTGTAAATGGATTTTTTTAGGGGACGGCCCTCCAAGTCCAAACTTATTCATGGTCCAAACTTATTCATGGCAGTGCAAATATTATTAAAATCATGGCCATGAATGCTCATTCCAGTGACCCCAGAACTATGGATACATTAGTTTGTGTAAATCTTTTTTCTGGAATAACTCAATGTAAAATATTTGTAAATTTCAGTCTAATATTGGACAGTATAAAAGTCAACAGACCAGAATGGCCATATAATAAGTTGAATTATTAAAGTTTAAAAAAACTACAGAACTGTTTCTCTCAAGCCATTATTTGCAAAAAAAAGTCGGGAATGCCCATTTACCAAGTAATTACACCAACAGAAAATTGGATTCTGTAGCTTTTTGACTCACTTCAAGCCTTGAGGTTTGACCGAATTTAGTTGGTTTGGCTATTCCAGTCACTTGTATGTGGATTTTGTGGCAGGTCTGTAGATCATGATGTCTCTGGTGGAATTAGTGAGTTTGGTTGGTGTTGCTACTTGGTAAAGAACATATCTTAAAACTGTATTGCTGCATAAATAGCATTGGTATTTTCAAACCGCACTACCTCTCACAATATCTCTCAGTTATTTCTGTTAAAGGACCATTATAGAGTTGCATAATCATCAAAGGCATAATAAAAAGACAATTCAATGAAAAATTGTCTAAATTTCAAATTAGTATTTTTTAACACAATTTCGAAAGCTCTTTTCCTTTAACCTCTACCGTCATGTGACACCCATCAGCCAATCACAGACTCATACAAACTGAACTCTTGCACATACTAAACAGAAGCTGATGCCTCAGAAAGTGTGCATATAAGAAAAACGTGCATAATCTGATAATGGATTGTATGCTCTGAATCATGAAAGTTTAATTTTGACTTTAGTGCCTTCTGTTTTGTATGCGTTTAGGGAAACTACAAAAGGCCTGTGTCACCCTTGCTTGTATCTCAGTTTGTTTGCATTGTGTGGCTGTAGGTTAGGGACCCAGGGAGAATGAGACGTTGAGGTGGTCCAGGACCTTTTTACCGTTTGGACAAATGCTGTAATTAACTTTTCCATTTTGTTTTTAATCTAACTTTGTAGCGTGCCAGACTGGTGTACATATTTATTTTGGATTTGTAATGTTCCCTATGGGCTGCACTTTTCTGGGGTTAACTGCCTGAGTCACTGAAAGCTGTGCAGCTGTCTGTGAGTGCTGGTGAGTACCCAGGCCTGTGAGTCTTGCAGTGACATGGTATGTGTACCCGGTCCAGTTTGAGAATAATGTCCACTTCCGTGTTTGTTACCCTTGCTTGTATCAAAATTTTATTGGTTGAAGGCATGCATTGTTTGACTGTAGTTTAGGGACCCAGGGTGGAAGAGCCCTTGACACGGTCCTGGGTCTATAACCATGTGGTCAAATGTATCTAGCTCTTTCATATTGTCTTTATAAACTTTAAATTCTATCCTCTTAAAAGTCACAGACACAATGTGTAATTTTGCATACTACATAGATCATATTTTGCTACATTAAAAGGGCATTAATTTTCTCCTATAAGTGCCTAGTATATATCAGCAATTAAAGGACCAGTCAATACAGTAGATTTGCATTATCAACAAATGCATAAGGACAATGCAATAGCACTTAGTCTGAACTTCAAATGAGTAGATTTTTTTTAAATAAATTGCAGTTATGTCTATTTCCACTTCCCTGTATCATGTGACAGCCATCAGCCAATCACAAATGCATATATGTATATGCTGTGAACTCTAGCACAGGCTCAGCAGGAGCTGGCGACTCAAAAGTGTAAATATTAAAAGACTGTGCACATTTTGTTAATGAAAGCAAGTTGGAAAGTTGTTTAAAATTGCATGCTCTATCTGAATCATGAAGTTTAATTTTGACTTGAATGTCCCTTTAACGCAACAGGTTAGTCAACAGCACATTGAAGGAAACTTTGAAGTTACAGCATTTTTCGAAACATTTCATCTGTGCTACATGTGCACAGACAAGGTGCACAATGCACATATTACTCAGCTCCCCTCTTAGCATAGAGACAGGTAAACCATGTACAAGTTTGGAGCTGACTTTTTCTTTTTTTAATGCTACATTGCAGCAGCTATTTCACTCTAGTATACCAGCAACCTTTAAAGGGGCAGTAAACACAGATTTTAATATAATTTTGCACAATACTTATTTATTTTGCCCCCTTTCACATCAATTAGCTCTAAAAATGTGGAATCTCTAATTCTCAGAACTTGAAACAATGCCCTGCTTCGTGTCTCGAGGCTAACCTTGCTACATAGCTTTATCTAATTTGCCCTTAGTAGATAAGAACTGCAAAACAATGCACTTTATATTAATATGAAAATGGCTAGCCATGCCAGCTGCAGACTCAAGTCTGGATTAGCTCCTATAAAGGATGCAAATGGTGGGTGAAGTTTGGCTGTTGAAAAACAGTTGCAGCAAAAAAGATGTTATTGTATTGCAAGAAAATGTGTGTCTTGTAATATCAATGTGTTGATGTTCCTCTATGGAAAAACAGGCAATGTACATAATGGAGAAAAAAAAAAACATTTTATTATTTAACTCCGTATATTAAACATTTTAGAAAAAGCCGGATTGCGCTGGAACCGTACCGTTGGTAACTATAGCAACAACCGAATCCAGAACAGCTGTAATCGCGTGCATCGCAGAAAACAAGTTTCAAAGCTCAATAGCCCGAATTATAACCGTCAGATCGATGTTCCTAGCGTTACATGGAAGCTCCTTCAGGCGTCGCCCTTATAAATTAAGGCTTGCCGCTACCTCAAGAGATTCTCCGCACTCCTCCTCCCAATAGAGTTGGAGTTCACCTCACCAGTGTAGTGATCAGGATAACTATCCCCTACACAGCCGCCCTCGCCTTCATCGTTACCCGCCGCCATTGCAAAGGGAACGAACTTAGGACCGGGGCGCTACTATCGTTTAGTGATGTGCAGTTCATGAACGAATCGTTCATTTGAACTGGTTCTTTTTACTGAACTGTATGAATCAGTTCACCAGACTGAACTGATTCGTTTGTAACAGTTCAGTTCCACAGGCAGCATGTAATATGATCCTAGAGTGAGGTCTCTGTTATAACTCTGGTTCTGCTATGAATCACTGAGACCTCACTCTAGGATCATATTACATGCTGTTGAATCAGTGTACTGCATCAGTGTACTGTGTACTGTTAACTCAGTGATTCATTAGCAACTGTGTTATAACTCTGGTTCTGCTATGAATCACTGAGTTAACAGTACACAGTACACTGATTCAGTACACTGATTCAACAGCACAGCAACTAACAGCTCTGCGATACACACATTTAATTACTGTGGAATACATTGGCACAATACAATAATAAAAATAAAAAAAATACCTTGAGTGTAAATGGGTAACTGCCCGATCCCACCCACCCCCAGGTTTTTAAGTTCTAACTAGCATTAAATTGTAATGTCTAGATTATTGTAATTATTTGTGTTTTAAATTGATTAAACTTTATATATAATTTTCAGGGGAAAATTATTAAGTAGATATGTGTTTTGAGGTGTTTTATATATATATATATATATATATATATATATATATATATATATATATATATATATATATATATATATATATATATATATATATAAAACTGACAACAGGGATTATGTGGTCCACATTCATTGATTGTGACTGAACCTAGGGTTGTCGTGTGTTTATTATTTTATTTTATGTAAAAAATGCAGACAAGGGCTTCAGGATCGGGGGTTTGGTCTGAAGCAACTAGCAGCAGAGAGCAGTACAGACACAGTGACTCAGGACTCATTCTAAATGATTCAGAATCGCTGCGTCTGTACTGAATCTGCGATTCTTCTGCTCTGCCCCTCAAGCGCATCATGTGATCAGTAGGTGAACTGATGAATCGGTTTATGAACCGGTTCAGTTAATCGAACTGTCCGAAATGAACCGATTCATCAGGATGAACCGAACTTCACATCACTACTATCGTTAAGGCAAGTGAAGGGAAAGGGATGTACTGTAGCCAATCATTGTAAGAGCTATAGGTAAAATGACAATAGTTTGTGACCAATAATCTTGCCGGATGTGTCGGCCCCTCCCACACCTCCTGTCTGTAACGGACTGTAATTGTAATGGACATGGACATATTTTGCCAATTAGTTTAGTACCTACCTACTCCCTATATCAGTCAATCATATAAACCATGGCATTTGATAACACCTATTATTTGTATAACTTGTAAAAATGTCACACTAAACATGCTGCAATGTCAGTTATTTGTATGGAGATGTTCTCGGTAATAATAAATCCTTCAACTGTCGAAGATCATTTCACACAGTAACAAGCACCATGTACACCAACTCTAAACATATCTGTTTTGTGTGTCCCACCCTGTCACAATGTGAAATATATTATTTTCCTTTAATTAACCAAAAAATAACTTCTGTGTACTCGAATACCAAACATTACCCCAAAGTGTCCTAATGAAAAATGAGTAATTTGATTGGACATTGAGATTGTAACATTACATTATTTATTATTTGTAGTTAAATATTGCAATATTCTTTCATTATTTTGCTTCCTTTTCTGTTCATTTAACTTTAAAATGGTTGTGTTTCTCATTTCCACTGAGTTTCCATTAGAGGCACATTATGCTGTCAAATCAAATGTCAAACATTTGTCTCAGGAATGAAGGGATTAAAATGTATGGACAATTGTTAGTTTAGATCTATTTTGCAAATAAAATAGCTAATCCCATCAGCAGTGCTAGTTGCACATCTCAGTCGTGTGACTAGCTCTGCTAATTCGATCAGCGGCGGGTTTTGCCCTGGACCAGCAATGACAGGTATAAAACAGGCAATAAAAGAGAGTGTGCAAACAAGACCGGTGTGTGGAAACCATCGCCTAGATTTAGAGTTCTGCGTTAGCCGTCAAAACCAGCGTTAGAGGCTCCTAACGCTGGTTTTTACCGCCCGCTGGTATTTGGAGTCAGTCAGGAAAGGGTCTAACGCTCACTTTGCAGCCGCAACTTTTCCATACCGCAGATCCCCCTACGTCATTTGCGTATCCTATCTTTTCAATGGGATCTTTCTAACGCCGGTATTTAGAGTCTTGGCTGAAGTGAGCGTTAGAAATCTAACGACAAGACTCCAGCCACAGAAAAAAAACAGGAGTTAAGAGCTTTTTGGGCTAACGCTGGTTCATAAAGCTCTTAACTACTGTGCTCTACAGTACACTAACACCCATAAACTACCTATGTACCCCTAAACCGAGGTCCCCCCAAATCGCCGCCACTCGATTAAATTTTTTTAACCCCTAATCTGCCGACCGCACACCGCCGCCACCTACTTTATACTTATGTACCCCTAATCTGCTGCCCCTAACACGCCGACCCCTATATTATATTTATTAACCCCTAATCTGCCCCCCACAACGTCGCCGCCGCCAGCTACCTACAATAATTAACCCCTAATCTGCCGACCGGACCTCACCGCTATTAAAATAAAGCTATTAACCCCTAATCCGCCTCACTCCCGCCTCAATAACCCTATACGAAATAGTATTAACTCCTAATCTGCCCTCCCTAACATCGCCGACACCTAACTTCAATTATTAACCCCTAATCTGCCGACCGGACCCCTAAAGCAAAGTCTAACCCTAACACCCCCTTAAGTTAAATATAATTTAAATCTAACGAAAAAAATTAACTCTTATTAAATAAATTATTCCTATTTAAAGCTAAATACTTACCTGTAAAATAAACCCTAATATAGCTACAATATAACGAATAATTATATTGTAGCTATTTTAGGATTAATATTTATTTTACAGGCAACTTTGTAATTATTTTAACCAGGTACAATAGCTATTAAATGGTTAATAACTATTTAATAGCTACCTAGTTAAAATAATTACAAAATTACCTGTAAAATAAGTCCTAACCTAAGTTACAATTAAACCTAACACTACACTATCAATAAATTAATTAAATAAATTACCTACAATTATCTACAATTAAACCTAACACTACACTATCAATAAATTAATTAAATACAATACCTACAAATAAATACAATTAAATAAACTAACTAAAGTACAAAAAATAAAAAAGAACTAAGTTACAAAAAATAAAAAAATATTTACAAACATTAGAAAAATATTACAACAATTTTAAACTAATTACACCTACTCTAAGCCCCCTAATAAAATAACAAAGCCCCCCAAAATAAAAAAATGCCCTACCCTATTCTAAAATTAAAATAGAAAAGCTCTTTTACCTTACCAGCCCTTAAAAGGGCCATTTGCGGGCATGCCCCAAAGAATTCAGCTCTTTTGCCTGTAAAAAAAACCCATACAATACCCCCCCAACATTACAACCCACCACCCACATACCCCTAATCTAACCCAAACCCCCCTTAAATAAACCTAACACTAAGCCCCTGAAGATCTCCCTACCTTGTCTTCACCACACCGGGTTCACCGATCGGTCCAGAAGAGGGTCCGAAGTCTTCATCCAAGCCCAAGCGGGGGCTGAAGAGTGACGTCCATCCTCCGGCTGAAGTCTTGATCCAAGCGGCGAATGAAGAAGTCCATCTTCGGCCAGTAATCTTCATCCTATCCGGGCAGAAGAGGACATCCGGACCGGCAAACATCTTCATCCAGGCGGCATCTTCTATGTTCTTCCATCCGATGACGAGCGGCTGATCTTGAAGACCTCCGGCACGGATCCATCCTCTTCGTTCGACGTCCAACTGAAGAATGAAGGTTCCTTTAAGGCACGTCATCCAAGATGGCGTCCCTCAAATTCCGATTGGCTGATAGGATTCTATCAGCCAATCGGAATTAAGGTAGGAAAATTCTGATTGGCTGATGGAATCAGCCAATCAGATTCAAGTTCAATCCGATTGGCTGATCCAATCAGCCAATCAGATTGAGCTCGCATTCTATTGGCTGTTCCGATCAGCCAATAGAATGCGAGCTCAATCTGATTGGCTGATTGGATCAGCCAATCGGATTGAACTTGAATCTGATTGGCTGATTCCATCAGCCAATCAGAATTTTCCTACCTTAATTCCGATTGGCTGATAGAATCCTATCAGCCAATCGGAATTCGAGGGACACCATCTTGGATGACGTCATTTAAAGGAACCTTGATTCGGAATTAGGATGTCGGAAGAAGAGGATGGATCCGCGCTGGAGGTCTTCAAGATGGAGCCGCTAGTCATCGGATGAAGATAGAAGATGCCGCTTGGATCAAGATGGTTGCCGGTCCGGATCTCCTCTTCTTCCCGGATAGGATGAAGACTTTGGAGCCTCTTCTGGACCTCTTCAGCCGCCGCTTGATAGAAGACTTCAGCCGGATGATGGATCGCCAGCCCCCGCTTGGGCTTGGATGAAGACTTCGGAGCCTGGAACGATCGGTGATACCTGGCATGGTGAAGACAAGGTAGGAAGATCTTCAGGGGCTTAGTGTTAGGTTTATTTAAGGAGGGTTTGGGTTAGATTAGGGGTATGTGGGTGGTGGGTTGTAATGTTGGGGGGGGTATTGTATGTTTTTTTTTAAAAGGCAAAAGAGCTGAATTCTTTGGGGCATGCCCCGCAAATGGCCCTTTTAAGGGCTGGTAAGGTAAAAGAGCTTTTCTATTTTAATTTTAGAATAGAGTAGGGCATTTTTTTATTTTGGGGGGCTTTGTTATTTTATTAGGGGGCTTAGAGTAGGTATAATTAGTTTAAAATTGTTGTAATATTTTTCTAATGTTTGTAAATATATTTTTATTTTTTGTAACTTAGTTCTTTTTTATTTTTTGTACTTTAGTTAGTTTATTTAATTGTATTTATTTGTAGGTATTGTATTTAATTAATTAATTGACAGTGTAGTGTTAGGTTTAATTGTAGGTAATTTATTTAAGTAATTTATTGATAGTGTAGTGTTAGGTTTAATTGTAACTTAGGTTAGGATTTATTTTACAGGTAATTTTGTAATTATTTTAACTAGGTAGCTATTAAATAGTTATTAACTATTTAATAGCTATTGTACCTGGTTAAAATAATTACAAAGTTGCCTGTAAAATAAATATTAATCCTAAAATAGCTACAATATAATTATTCGTTATATTGTAGCTATATTAGGGTTTATTTTACAGGTAAGTATTTAGCTTTAAATAGGAATAATTTATTTAATAAGAGTTAATTTTTTTCGTTAGATTTAAATTATATTTAACTTAGGGGGGTGTTAGGGTTAGACTTTGCTTTAGGGGTTAATACATTTATTAGAGTAGCGGTGAGGTCCGGTCGGCAGATTAGGGGTTAATAATTGAAGTTAGGTGTCGGTGATGTTAGGGAGGGCAGATTAGGGGTTAATACTATTTCTTATAGGGTTATTGAGGCGGGAGTGAGGCGGATTAGGGGTTAATAACTTTATTATAGTAGCGGTGAGGTCCGGTCGGCAGATTAGGGGTTAATAATTGTAGGTAGGTGGCGGCGACGTTGTGGGCGGCAGATTAGGGGTTAATAAATATAATATAGGGGACGGCGGGGGTTAGGGGCAGCAGATTAGGGGTACATAGCTATAACGTAGGTTGCGGCGGTGTACGGAGCGGCAGATTAGGGGTTAAAAAAAATATGCAGGTGTCAGCGATAGCGGGGGCGGCAGATTAGGGGTTAATAAGTGTAAGGTTAGGGGTGTTTAGACTCGGGGTACATGTTAGGGTGTTAGGTGCGGACTTAGGAAGAGTTTCCCCATAGGAAAAAATGGGGCCGCGTTAGGAGCTGAACGCTGCTTTTTTGCAGGTGTTAGGTTTTTTTTCAGCTCAAACTGTCCCATTGTTTCCTATGGGGGAATCGTGCACGAGCACGTTTTTGAAGCTGGCCGCGTCCGTAAGCACCGCTGGTATTGAGAGTTGCAGTGGCGGTAAATTATGCTCTACGCTCCTTTTTTGGAGCCTAACGCAGCCCTTCTGTGAACTCTAAATACCAGCGGTATTTAAAAGGTGCGGCCAAAAAAAAGCATGCGTAGCTAACGCACCCCTTCTAACGCAAAACTCTAAATCTAGGCGCTTGTTAGTTACTGTAACAACCTATATTCCACCCATTCTTGTTTCCACAGTCTTTATTGCCTGTTTTATATCTCTCTCTCATTGTCCTCAGCAGAAACTAAAGTACTTAATATAAATTAAATCTTTATACATATACAATCACCGGCCACGTTATTAGGTACACCTTGCTAGTAGCGGGTTGGACCCCCTTTTGCCTTTAGAACTGCCTTACTTAATTCTTCGTGGCATAGATTTAACAAGGTGTTGGAAACATTCCTCAGAGATTTTGGTCCATATTGACATATTGACATGATAGCATCACACAGTTGCTGCAGATTTGTCGACTGCACATCCATGATGCAAATCTCCTGTTCCACCACATCCCAAAGGTGCTCTATTGTATTGAGATCTGGTGACTGTGGAGGCCATTGGAGTACAGTGAACTCATTGTCATGTTCAAGAAACCAGTTTGAGATGATTTGAGCTTTGTGACATGGTGCATTATCCTGCTGGAAGTAGCCATCAGAAGAAGGGTACACTGTAGTCATAAAGGGATGGACATGGTCAGCAACAATTCTCAGGTAGTCCGTGGCGTTTAAACGATGCTCAATTGGTACTAAGGGGCCCAAAGTGTGCAAAGAAAATATCCCCCACATCATTACACCCCCACCACCAGCCTGAACCGTTGATACAAGGCAGGATAGATCCATGCTTTCATGTTGTTTACGCTAAATTCTGACCCTACCATCTGAATGTCGCAGCTGAAATCAAGACTCATCAGACTAGGCAATGTTTTTCCAATCTTCTATTGTCCAATTTTGGTAAGCCTGTGCAAATTGTAGTCTCAGTTTCCTGTTCTTAGGAGTGGCACCCGGTGTGGTCTTCTGCTGCTGTAGCCCATCTGCATCAAGGTTCGACGTGTGCATTCAGAGATGGTATTCTGCATACATTGTTGTAACAAGTGGTTATTTGAGTCACTGTTGCCTTTTTATCATCTCAAACCAGTCTGCCCATTCTCCTCTGACATCAACAAGGCATTTTTGTCCACACAACTGCCGCTCACTGTATATTTTTTCTTTTTCGGGCCATTCTCTGTGAACCCTAGATATGGTTATGAGTGAAAATCCCAGTAGATCAGCAGTTTTTGAAATACTCAGACCAGCCTGTCTGGCACCAACAACCATGCCACGTTCAAACTCACTTAAATCCCCTTTCTTCCCAATTCTGATGCTCGGTTTGAACTTCAGCAAGTCGTCTTCACCACGTCTAGATGCCTAAATGCATTGAGTTGCTGCACTAGTCTGCTGTAGCGCTCGTTTTACAAGTTGAAAGTAAATGCGATAACTTGATTTCAACGCGCTTCAGGATAGCGAAACCTCAGAGTTCTGGTTAAAGGGACAGTCAACACCAGAATTTTGTTGTTCAAAACGATAGATAATCCCTTTATTACCCATTCCCCAGTTTTGCATAACAAACACAGTTATAATAATACACATTTTACCTCTGTAATTACCTTGTATCTAAGCCTCTGCAAACTGCCCCCTTATTTCAGTACTTTTAACAGACTTGCATTTTAGAAAATCAGTGCTGAGTCTTAGGTAACTTCACATGCGTGAGCTCAATGTTATCTATATGACACACATGAACTAACGCCCTCTAGTGGTGAAAAATGCATTCAGATTAGAGTCGGCCTTCATGGTCTAAGAAATTAGCATATGAGCCTAACTAGGTTTAGCTTTTAAATAAGAATACCAAGAGAACAAAGCAAATTTGGTGATAAGAGTAAATTGGAAAGTTGTTTAAAATGATATGCCCTGTTTGAATCATGAAAGTTTATTTTGGACTTGACTGTCCCTTTAACTGTTTTGCGAAAGAAAAAAGTGACCCAAACATTACATTAAAGGGACACTGTACCCACATTTTTTTCTTTTGTAATTCAGATAGAGCATGCAATTTTAAGCAACTTTCTAATTTACTCCTATTATCAATTTTTCTTTGTTCTCTTGCTATCATTATTTGAAAAAGAAGGCATCTAAGCTTTTTTTTTGGTTTCAGTACTCTGGACAGCACTTTTTTATTGGTGGATGAATTTATCCACCAATCAGCAAGGACAACCCAGGTTGTTCACCAAAAATGGACCGGCATCTAAACTTACATTCTTGCATTTCAAATAAAGATACCAAGAGAATGAAGAAAATTTGATAATAGGAGTAAATTAGAAAGTTGCTTAAAATTTCATGCTCAATCTGAATCACGAAAGAAAATTTTTGGGTACAGTGTCCCTTTAAGGAAAATATATTATGTAACCTGCACAATGGTAAAAGAAATAGGCTAATAGCAATGACACACATGCAGAACACCCATTTAAACTATATCCACAATCAAAAATATTATATTAGATTAGTTTATGTTCCGGAGGGTTTAAACTTTTTTAATGAGGAGCATCAAGATATAAATGAACAAAAACTCTACCAGATAGAGGGGAGAGTCGATAGGTGCGCCAATTATTGAATATGAGTATTTGTATATAGATAATTGTTTTTACAAAAACAATACAATTAAAATATATAAAATTGTATAGAAAAATATATAAATATAAATAAAATTTAAAAATATATAAAAAAGGAATAATCAAATATAAAATAAAAAGTCTCTTGGGGTATTCTTGGGGAATAATAATCAAATGTCCCTTGTAGCTATATTAGCTCCAAATAAGAAGGAATATAAGGGACATTTGATTATTATTCCCCAAGTATACCCCAAGAGACTTTTTATTTTATATTTGATTATTCCTTTTTTATATTTTTTATATATTTTTTAATTGTATGTCCAAATTTGAATTGTCCAAAGAAAATAAATTGCAGGCAGCTCTTCAGAAGTGAGATGGCCCCTCACTGTGATGGTAGACCTATAAATAAACAGAAAAGAAGGCGCCCATAGCGTATGTTCAACAAAGATTGTGGGGTATATAAAAGTGAATAAGATGCACTCACATTTAAAAAAGCACTCTAACGTGCTGTATAGGCAGGCCAGAAATTTCAGAGTAAACTGGCTAACTCTCCTCCTGTTGCAACAGCGGGTATAAGGATTTTTCTTCCTTAGGGTAAATAGAAGACAATATCCATAGCGCCATATGTTTGGTACACAAGAAATATAGAAATAAGAAATCTTGCACTCACATTTGGTGAAGCACTTCCAAGTGCTATACTCGCAGGCTAGATATTCAGGAGTAGTCTGGCTAGCTCATACACAGTATCAGGAACATAAGTAGTTGGTCTCTTTATATTTGGTGTATCCAAAAGAAAAGTTACCAGGGGTTTTACCAGTGTATTAATAAATACCACTTGAGAAATCCCCTGTAAAATGTGTATAAAACTTAGTTTTGATTAAAAATAATATTTTTTATTGTCAAAACTAAAACAGAGCGATGCGTTTCTCAGTGATACACTGTTTCATCAGGCTGATATTGTTAAAAACATTTGTGAAGCCTTTTATACACATAAGATCCAATAAAAATTGTTACTTACAAGAACACTCCCCTTCCCATACCCTCCCCCCTATAGCAAATGGCGCTGATAACGGCCTTATTACAACTGATAAAATTATCATTTAAATGCCATCTATATACAACTCTCGATGTTAATCATATAACCTCCTACAACATATTTACGTTAAACAAGTATGTGGTTATAATACAGATCTTTACTATCTAAAGTGTATTTTCGTGGGTGTGATGATATTATTCTGTTGATCCGCAACCCTAAGGCTATTGGTAGTGCCTATGGTCACGTGACGTGACGTCTAACGTTTATGTTGTTCTGTTTGGATAATTTCATGGTTACATGAACAATACTATTTATTAAAGGGAGTTCATTAATAAAATGCTCAATAGTTCTGCTGTCATCGAAGCATGTTTAAAAAGGGTGTGATATTCTTCTATTCTTCCATATGTTGGATACTATTGATAGTAGCTATGGTCACATGACTTGACGTCTAATGTTTTGTTATGTTAAATGGATCCATGTATTTAGACAATCCGATAATCGCGAATGTGGGGCTAAATTTAAAGTAATTTCATTCACAAGAGTGCTAAATTGTTATGTGATCCTTAGATCCATATTGACCTCATGGTAGATTGTATTTATTGTTTGAACCATTACAAAGGAATCAACATTAAAGAGCTTATGTTCGTTAGGGAGTCGTGAAGTGAATTAATATCGTCGTTTAAAAATGGTGTGATGCTATCTATTGTTTGGCTATGTTAGTACATACTTGGTGCTCTACAATCATATAATAGGCTTTAAATAATATAGTGTATATTTATCCCTTAAGTCAAGTTATGTTAAAGTGATGATCTAATACCTAAAATAAAACGACAAACTTTTTCTTAAGAATTTTAAGGGTGGTTATCTAGCTATAAAGAGGGTTATCTAGCTAAACTATATTAAGCTATAATAAGTGAGTTTGTAAAGATATAAGTAGTAAGGTGATTATATACAGAACCCATAATAGTGAGGGTTGTAGATTAATTATATGTGAATGTTTATGTAGATCTAAATAGTTTTATACGCAAACTATCACTCCAAAAATACTTTGCGGAAAAAAAACTCAAACAGCCAGATTCTATACTTATTTTGACTAATGATATGGATAGCTGAATTAAAAAGAATATCATATACAGTGACCCTAACGATTTGAATGAATACTTATATGAGGGGTACATACATTACATATGGATCTTAAAAATAGATCACATTTCATGCCACAACTATCTGACCATACACATATTGACCTTTTCAAAGAGCTGGTATTGGAAGACATTTCTAAATTACCCTGAAAAATACATGGTAGATCTCATCTAACTTAAATTACAACGAAAAAATAGCCCTTCAAAATTTGTCAAAAAATAATGATCTGGTCATACGACAGGCGGATAAGGGTGGGTGTATTATTATTCAGAATTTTAAGGATGATCTAAACGAGGCAAAAAGGATCCTAGATGATAAAGAGTATTATAAAAAACAAAATTATGACCCCACTGAAAGTTATCTTAAAATACTCACTGGCTTTGTCAATTTTGGATTCAGTGAGGGTATCCTTACCTAAAACGAAAAAGATTATCTCATCTATATAAAACCAAATAGGGCATTTTACTACCATCTGCCCAAAATACATAAAAGTACTTCTTCCCCCCCAGGCCGTCCCATCATAGCCGTAATTGGAAGCCTCACTGATAATGCATCATGTTATGTAGACAAATTCTTACAAAAATATGTCATCAATTTGAAATCTTATTTTAGGGACTCTGCTGACCTCTTGGTTAAACTTAGAAACATATCTTCCACCAAAGACATGATTTGGATATCATGTGACGTGAGTTTATTGTATTCTAATATTCCACACAAATTAGGATTATTAGCTGTTAACGAATTCTTGGAGGGTGATGTGTTTCTACCGGACCTACAAAAACAATTCATTTAGCAAATTATAGCCTTTATTCTCCAACATAATTATTTTGTATTTCAAGAGGAATTTTACTTACAGATTAGAGGTACTGCCATGGGCACCAGGTTTGCCCCGAGCTTTGCCAATCTCTACATGAGAATTTTTTAGCAAAGATACATCTATGGAACTCAGTTCGGGGCAAGCCTGGTGTACTATGGCAGATATATAGATGACCTAATATTCGTGTGGAAGGGAGATCTGGAATCCGCCACTTCATTTGTTAAATATATTAATTACAATGACATGGGCCTTAAATTCACCAGTAATATACAACTTCAGGATATTGTTTTTCTGGATCTTAGTTTATCCCTGTCAAAAACTGATAGCTCTATCTCCTCAAGCAATCACTTCAAGTCTGTTGATTGTAAGAGCTATTTAGACTATTGTAGTAACCATTACACCCCATGGAAATGTAATGTTCCATACGGCAGTTTAAAAAACTAATGAGGAATTGCAGTCAAAAATCAGATTTTTTAATACAGAGCGAAATATTAACCAAAAGGTTTACGGAAAAGGGGCACCCAGCGAACCTCATATATTAGAGCTTTGCACGAGTAGAGTCAGAGGATAGAAAATCCTATTTTGTTAGAGACAATCAGCCACCACAACATGACAATAAGGAAAAAAATGAACAAAAAACAATGTTCATCACACAGTACAACTCCAACTACCAACAAATTAAGAGAATCATAAATAGACATTGGAACATCTTACGTAGAGACCCAATATTGGGCAGTGAAATGACTGAACAACCTAGATGTGTATACAGAAGAGCTCCAACTTTGAAAAACATTTTAGCACCAAGTAAGGTAGTATTTAATAGACACACTAACAACACAAGCACACAAATAGTTAGATCAACTAATATTATAAAGAAAAAAGGTATCTTCAAATGTTTAACTAAAAATTGTAGAATGTGCAAGTTCCTCAAACCAGGAACCAATAGTTTCAAATCACACACTGTAGGGACCACTTACCCGTTACATAATCATATCACATGTAATTCTACTTACATTATATATATTTTGACATGCCAACTGTGTGGGGTACAATACGTTGGAAGAACCTGCAGAAAGATTAGGGATAGGTGGAATGAACACTTCCGTAATATGGAGAAAAATTACAAATATCACAGTGTATCTCGACACTGCAATTTATAACATAATGGAGACACTAATATTTTTCAGATTACCCCTATAGAACAGATTTCTACATTTTACCTTTACAATAGATTTAACAGACTTAGGCAAAGGGAAACTTTTTGGATTTTCCGACTCAACACTTTATTCCCCAAAGGTCTAAATATGAACATGGACCTGTCCTAGCAGCTTTCCATTAATCACATACTGTATCACTCACTACCATGCACTAGTATAGACACTACTTACTTTGTATTTTTCCAGTTTAGTTAACATCATAATGATATAGGTCCCTTCAGGATACCTATTATATCTAGCATTATATACACATTTTACACTAAATTTGACAATTGAAGCACCTCTAGTCACTTGTAAATACAACCACTTAATATACTCCACGCTAGGGAGTTATTTATTTAAATGACACTATAGAATGATTAATTCATTTATTTTATTACTATCACTTAAACATTCACATATAATTAATCTACAACCCTCACTATTATGGGTTCTGTATATAATCACCTTACTACTAATATCTTTACAAACTCACTTATTATAGCTTAATATAGTTTAACTAGATAACCACCCTTAAAATTCTTAAGAAAAAGTTAGTAGTTTTATTTTAGGTATTAGATCATCACTTTAACCCCTTAAGGACAAGGCCATTTTTCAATTTCTTTCCCTTAAGGACCAGGGCTATTTTTACATTTCTGCGGTGTTTGGGTTTAGCTGTAATTTTCCTCTTACTCATTTACTGTACCCACACATATTATATACCGTTTTTCTCGCCATTAAATGGACTTTCTAAGGATACCATTATTTTTATCATATCTTATAATTTCTATAAAAAAAATTATAAAATATGAGGAAAAATTGGAAAAAAAACACACTTTTTCTAACTTTGACCCCCAAAATCTGTTACACATCTACAACCACCAAAAAACACCAATGCTAAATAGTTTCTAAATTTTGTCCTGAGTTTAGAAATACCCAATGTTTACATGTTCTTTGCTTTTTTTGCAAGTTATAGGGCAATAAGTACAAATAGCACGTTTCTATTTCCAAACCCCTTTTTTTCAAAATTAGCGCTAGTTACATTGGGACACTGATATCTTTCAGGAATCCCTGAATATCCCTTGACATGTATATATTTTTTTTTAGAAGACATCCCAAAGTATTGATTTAGGCCCATTTTGGTATATTTCATGCCACCATTTCACCGCCAAATGAGATTAAAAAAAAAAATTGTTCACTTTTTCACAAATTTTTTCACAAACTTTAGGTTTCTCACTGAAATTATTTGCAAACAACTTGTGCAATTATGGCATAAATGGTTGTAAACGCTTCTCTGGGATCCCCTTTGTTCAGAAATAGCAGACATATATGGCTTTGGCGTTGCTTTTTGGTAATTAGAAGGCCGCTAAATGCCACTGCGCACCACACGTGAATTATGCCAGCAGTGAAGGGGTTAATTAGGGAGCATGTAGGGAGCTTCTAGGGTTAATTTTAGCTTTAGTGTAGTGTAGTAGACAACCCCAAGAATTGATCTAGGCCCATCTTGGTATATTTCATGCCACCATTTCACCGCCAAATGCGATCAAATGAAAAAAAATGTTACATTTTTCACAATTTTAGGTTTCTCACTGAAATTATTTACAAACAGCTTGTGCAATTATGGCACAAATGGTTGTAAAAGCTTCTCTGGGATCCCCTTTGTTCAGGAATTGCAGACATATATGGCTTTGGAGTTGTTTCTTGGTAATTAGAAGGCCGCTAAATGCAGCTGCGCACCACACTTTAGTGTAGTGTAGTAGACAACCCAAAGTATTGATCTAGGCCCATTTTGGTATATTTCATGCCACCATTTCACCGCCAAATGAGATTAAAAAAAAAAAATGTTCACTTTTTCACAAATTTTTTCACAAACTTTAGGTTTCTCACTGAAATTATTTACAAACAGCTTGTGCAATTATGGCACAAATGGTTGTAAATGCTTCTCTGGGATCCCCTTTGTTCAGAAATAGCAGACATATATGGCTTTGGCGTTGCTTTTTAGGTAATTAGAAGGCCGCTAAATACCGCTGCGCATCACACGTGAATTATGTCTAGCAGTGAAGGGATTAATTAGGTAGCTTGTAGGGAGCTTGCAGGGTTAATTTTAGCTTTAATGTAGAGATCAGCCTCCCACCTGACACATCACACCCCCTGATCCCTCCCAAAACAGCTCTCTTCCCTCCCCCACCCCACAATTGTCCCCCCGCCATCTTAAGTACTGGCAGAAAGTCTGCCAGTACTAAAATAAAAGGTATTTAAATTTTTGTTTTAGCATATTTACATATGCTTCGGTGTAGGATCCCCCCCTTAGCCCCCAACCTCCCTGATCCCCCCAAACAGCTCTCTATCCCTCCCCCTCTACCTTATTGGTAGCCATCTTGGGTACTGGCAGCTGTCTGCCAGTACCCAGTTTACAAAAAAAAACCCTGCTTTTTTATATTTTATTATTTTTTGCTGTAGTGTAGCTAGAGCCAAAGAGCAACCCCCCCAGCCAAAGAGCAACCCCCCCACCCCCACCCCCACGATGTACGTTATTATTATTATTTTATACCCATCTTATCTAACTTTTTATTTTTATATTGCTGCAGTGTAGCCGTTCCCACCCACTTCCTCCCGTGCACGTGCGCGCCTCTGTGCGCGCCCCGACGGTCACGCCCCCGATCCCGCTCCCCTCCACGTCATACCTATCATCGATGGCCTGCCACTGCAGCTCCCACCAACCAACGATACCGGCCACCGATGTCCCGTGCAGAGAGGGCCACAGAGTGCATCGGATGGCCAAGGGGTGTTATTGCAGGATGCCTCGATGTCGAGGCATCACTGCAATAACCAGAAAGCGGCTGGAAGCGAGCAGGATCGCTTCCAGCCGCTTTAAACCCCTAATGTCGTACAGGGTACGTTGCTGGTATTTTAAGACCAGGTTGTGTGCGACGTACCCTGTACGACATGCGTCGTTAAGGGGTTAACATAACACTTAACTTAAGGGATAAATATACACTATATTATTTAAAGCCTATTATATGATTGTAGAGCACCAAGTATGTACTAACATAGCCAAACAATAAATAGCATCACACCATTTTTAAACAACGATATTAATTCACTTCACGACTCCCTAACGAACATAAGCTCTTTAATGTCGATTCCTTTGTAATTGTTCAAACAATAAATACAATCTACCATGAGGCCAATATGGATCTTAGGATCACACAACTATTTAGTACTCTTGTGAATGAAATTTCTTTAAATTTCTTTAATTTAATAATAACTAGTGTAATAACTAGAGGCGGGAGTTCGGCGGTTTAGAGGTTAATATGTTTCTTATAGTGGCGGCGATGTCCGGAGCGGCAGATTAGGGGTTAATAATTTTATTTTAGTGTTTGCGATGCAGGAGGGCCTCGGTTTAGGGGTTAATAGGTAGTTTATGGGTGTTAGTGTACTTTTTAGCACTTTAGTTATGAGTTTTGTGCTACAGCTTTGTAGCGCAAAACTCATAACTACTGACTTTCAGTTTACGGTATTGATCTTGGCGTGTAGGGTGTACCGCTCACTTTTTGGCCTCCCAGGCAGACTCATAATATCGGCGCAAAGGAAGTCCCATTGAAAAAGGACTTTTTGAAAGCTGCGGTAATTACGTTGCGTTAAGGCCAAAAAAGTGTGCAGTGCCCCTAAACCTGCAAGACTCGTAATACCAGCGGTAGTGAAAAAGAGCCTTAACGCTGCTTTTTCACTCATACCGCAAAACTCGTAATCTAGCCATTTGTTATTTGCGTTGTAGGGGGTTGGCGGTCTAGGAGCTAATGGGTTAATTAGGTTTATTGCGATGTGGGGGTTTGTCGGTTTAGGGGCTAATAGATTAATTAGGTTTATTGCGATGTGAGGGGTTAGCGGTTAAGGGGTTAATATTTAAATTATGTTAATTACTTTATTATTTTGCGATGTGGGGGTTTGCAGTTTAGGTGTTTGTTAATACTTCGTGCGGGAGGTTAGTTTTTTTGGTTATATTTCGTGCAGACGGGTAGTTTTTTTTTGTTATACTTCGTACGGGCGGTTACGTGTTTTTTATTTATTTCTTGCGGGTGGTTACGTGTTTTTTTTATATTTCGTGCGGGCGGCTGCATGTTTTTTTTTTTTTTAAGGTTTCGGGTTTGCCTGCGCTGCATCCAGGTGGTTTCTGAAAATGGCAGGGTGGTGAAAGAATCCACCTTCGGTGCATTCTTTCACTATCCTGCCATTTTCGGAATCCACCTGGAAGCAGCTTCTTCGGTGTATTCTTTCACCACCCTGCCATTTTCAGAAATCTACCAGGATGCAGCTTTTGCCACTAAATTAATCCCTTAACCGCCAGCCCCCACATTACAACTAATAAACTATACCTATTAACCCCTAAACCGCCAGCCCCCCCACATCGTAACTAATAAATGAAACATATTGACCCCTAAACCACCGGCACCCCCACATCGCAAAACACTAAATTAAACTATTAACCCCTAAACCTAACACCCCCCTAACTTTAAATTAAAAGTTACAATATAACTATCTTAAAATAAATAAAAACTTCCCTGTGAAATAAAAAAAACTAAGATTAAACTATAAATTAACCTAACATAACATATAAAATAAACTACCAATTAAAAATCCTAAATTGCATGATTAAAAAAACCTAACACTACGAAAAAATAAAAAACCTAAATTACAAATTTAAATAAACCTAATACTACAAAAAAAATTAAAAAAAATCTAACATTACAAAAAAAAACAAAACGCTAAAATTACAAAAAATTAAAAAATTACACCTAATCTAATAACCCTATAAAAACAAAAAGCCCCCTACACATAAAAACACCCCATAACTTAACAATAAACTACCAATGGCCCTTAAAAGGGCCTTTTGTAGGGCATTGCCTAAGTTAAACAGCTCTTTTACCTAAAAAAAATTACAAAGTCCCCTCTAAAATAAAACCCGCTGTACAGTGAAGCTTAATAGAAGCCAATAGAATGAGAGCTACTGAAATCCTATTGGCTGTTCAAATCAGCCATATATTGACTATTGTTAGAGTACACTAAAATATTTACTGGCTATTGGGAAACATAACATAAAGAGGAGAAGTTTAGGAGCAGACAATACAGTGGCCAGCATAACTAGCAGCCTAAGAGAAGTGTAACATATAAGCTAACTACACTCAATAATAACATAATTTTAATATGCCAAATCCCCCAGGTAACATAATGCCAAATCCCCCAGGTAACATATGTGAAACATAATTTATCCATCACAATATATGAGGGGATGTCAAACCCTATTTTACTACATAACCATGTCATTCAAACAGTGGGAGCTGTGCACTAACAACTGTAAGGTAATTTTAATGATATATGTATAGTGCCTGTGGCTTGGTGACATAAAACTAATGACAATCCAAAGAGATATGAACGACAGAATAAAGGGTCAGCATGTTGTTGACCAAAAAACATCAGATCTACAGATCACCATACAGAAGTCCTGTGACTAAAATATATGCACATTTATTAAGTTCTATGACCTATATAACCCTGGGTCAACTTCCGTCCTGTTACCGTAGAAGGATTGAAATTGCAGGCTAAGAGAAAAAAGAATGTACTAAACAAGAAATAGAAATAATGTTTAAATCTATAATCTTGCTTAGTTTATAAACATTATTACCCCACACCAGATCTCTTGAGGAGCATATATATCCCCACGGTATCCATCTTGAGCCAAACAAAGCCCTCCAGCTGTCTCTGCATTCCAATTCCCTTTGTGTACATCCAGGGAGAGGATGAACTTAGTTGGCCCTTCCAAAAGTATGGGAGGGTGGAATCTAGTCGTTAGGAAATTGTTAAATATCCTCTGTATCAAATAACCGATTCAAGGATCCGCTGATAGCTCTGGTTTCTAGAGCTAACGAGTAATAGGGCTATCAATGTCCTTCCTTATATTCCTTCTGAGCACTCCATAAGTGGTGTTTTAGGTACCGCATTATCAGTGTCCTGTAGAGCAGGTATAAAAGAATTCTGATGCCCTCTGTCCACTAAGCTCCATAACAGATCGCCCAGGTCTCCAGTATTTCCCTTCATATTGTTATGTTGCATCCAAGTAGCTGAACAGTCAGGGAGTTTCTGGGCTTTAGCTTGTGTGAGCTGCGGTGATATTAGGGTAATCATTCCTGTATCTGGAGTTTTGTAGAACACAGCAGGTGCCCAATGCCGGGGGCCACAAGGAATTGCCACCCACATATTGCTCAGTCATAGAGCCGCTCCGGGAAGCCCCCATAGGCAAAGTATCAGAGAGGAGATTGAATGCCGCATAAAGGGTCTCTGTAATGCTGGTCAAGCAGGTTCAGGAAGAGTGGTCTCCATGCTAAGAATATACACGTCTGGTATTGTTATAGCTCAAAAAGATAGCTTCTAGGCACTTCTAGTGAATACACATGTACTCCTCAGCTATTTTATGTGCCTAGGTTTTCCAACCTGAATAAGATATAGCTCTAATAGCCCAGTAATATGAGGAAGGGGGGTTTGTGCGGCAGCCTAGGTTCCGAGGATAGCGGGTTCCATCAGATGATAGTTGTGGCCATTATAGCAAAAAATCCACTAGCAACCTTGTGGCCTTACTGAAGAGCATTGGCAAGGATCGTGAACACAGCAAGAGCTCCAAAAACTTCTTCAAAAGTAAAAGAAAGAGAAGTTTCTCATACGAATCTTGATAGCAGATCACAAATAATATATATACAGGTAGCCCTCAGTTACACAGGGTTAGGTTCCAGAAGGAATGGTTGTAAATTGAAAACCGCTGTAAATTGAAACCCAGTTTATAATGTAAGTCAATGGGAAGTGAGGGAGATAGGTTCCAGGCCCCTCTCAAAATTGTCATAAGTAACACTTAATACATTATTTTTAAAGCTTTGAAATGAAGACTTTAAATGCTAGACACCATTATAAACCTAATAAAATAATCACACAACACACAATATATAATTAAACTAAGTTAAATGAACAAAAACACTTGCTAAACAGCATTATAAACCTAATAAAATAATCACACAACACAGACTTCACTTGCATTTTTCTGCAAACAGTTCTTTCTATGCATTCCAATCTGGACTGAGCTACAGACAGGAAGATCTTGTTCCTTTGAAATCTGCTCGATAGCTCAGGTCTGGTTAAACTGATTAATTTCAGCTTGCTTGGCTTTGCTGTAACACAAGCGGACAGCTCAACCTACTGGCTATTTTGATAAATGCACTGCTTCTCAATGCTTTTCAATAGCATTCACATGACTGGAAAAAAAGGTTGTTATTCTGAAACGGTGTAAATTGAATCGTTGTAAAACGAGGGCCACCTGTATACGTATATATAACAATAAACCATGGATTGCACTCACTGGTCTTTTGAAAAAAACGTGCCTTTTATGTAACGTTTCGGGGACCGTATCCCCGTCCTCAGGGAAGAGCCTATAAAATCTACATTTGAAGCAGGAGCTCCCGTAACACACGTTCTGCCGCTTCATCAGTCAGCTCACCTTCTTGAGCATTATATTTTAATATAAGTGTCTCTCTATTGTAGGTGTGTCTCATAGTAAGATAAACAGCTCTCAAGCTAAAATATACCCTCTCCAAATTATTTCAAGGACCTTGCAGTGCTGAAGAGATATCTTAGATAATCTCACCAGAGTGGAGAGCTTTAGTTCACTGGGCACTTAAAAGGAGCAACTGGAAATTAACATTTTAGTATCTCTCATTAACACCTCCTACTAGGCTGTTGCCTATATCTTGTTTACATAGCTTTTCTTTAAAGAATGCAAAAGTATACACATTTTCCGTATAGGTGGTGGTAATAACAGGAAAAATGACAAAATAAAAGTAAAATAGCTATTTGTAAACAAATAAATACATCCTAACAGGTAAAATTGATAATTGGGAACATGTTAAAGCGGAGACGCTTTTACATTACATTGTCCCTTTAAACTACACTTCTTTATTTCATATCTGCAAAATAGCTGAGAGAACAACTTATGTACAAGTACAAATGAAAATTCACAGACTATTGATTATTAGTAAAAAGTGCATAACAACGTCACAGAGATCAATATCAGGTACCTAAGTGTGTTTTAACGCCAAGTTCATGTATAGTTGCATAAGTCCCTGACAATTCTGCCTACCTAGCAGAATTGTCAGGGAGCATTATCAGTTAAGTTGATTTCATAATGAAAGGTAATTTCGAAGTCAAAGCCAGTTGGCTTCATAGAGAACCAGCCCTTCTACCACTACTCACTTTAAATGCATTAAAATTAGCCCAGTTTACATGCCCCCCCCCCCCCCCCCCCCCCCCCCACACACACACATTTTCCTCTTTGTTCTCTCTCTCTCTGTTCTGTCCCTCATTCTCCATCCCCCTGAGGAGATATCAAATTTTAGGCACTCACAGGAATTTTCACACCGTCACATTTATTAATCTTTTGGATAGTTTCAAAAACTTTCTTCAGAATCAGCTAACAAACCAATAAACTTGACTGTTTTGGTGTGAAAATTTCCTACAACTGCCAACCATTTTTTTTTTTTACTTCTATCTATATCTCTATATCTAAATATGGCATAGATTTGATATTACTTTTTTATGGGTGTAGGGGGCATGTAAACTGGGTTAATTTTAATGCATTTAAAGTGAGTAGTGGTAGAAGGGCTGGTTCTCTATGAAGCCAACTGGCTTTGATTTCGAAATTACCTTTCATTATGAAATCAACTTAACTGATAATGCTGGGCTGGATTCTATGCAAGCTACAATTATCCATAACTACGACCCTTACCCTGAGAGAAAGAGTAAAAGAGAGGGTGAGAGAACAGATGGAGCAAGAGAGGGGGGGGGGGCAGAGAGGGAGAGAAAAACTGAAGAAGGGGGACAGGGGAGAGAGAGGGGGAAACAACAGAGTGAGGGAGAGGGGGAACAGAGGTATGGAGAGGGAGAGAGGGGGGAGAGAACAGAGGAAGAGGGGTGAAAAAAGAACAGAGGTAGGGAGAGAACAAATAGAGAGGGAGAGAGGGGGGAGAGAACAGAGGAAGAGGGGTGAAAAAAGAACAGAGGTAGGGAGAGAACAAATGGAGAGGGAGAGAGGGGGGAGAGAACAGAGGAAGAGGGGGTGAAAAAAGAACAGAGGTAGGGAAAAACATGCACCGCCTTAGAGCAGTGTTTCTTAACTCAAATGACCTCAAGGCCTGGTAAATTCTATCCAGTCATATATATATATTTATTTAAATGTATTGGTGTTATATATATTTGAATTGCGGGAGCATGTCAGGTCAGGGCCCACCAGAAGGGCCATCACAGTCCGGTACCTTGCAACCTGTCTGTTAAGAAACCAGTCTTTAGAGGGAACACTGCTGGTCGCACTTGCAGCCTTTGAAAAAGTGGTAGTTCCGCCATTGGTGCTCAGCTAGTTCCCAATCTTACATTGCTGATTTTTAAACAAAGGATACCAAGAAAATGAAGCAAATTTGGACATAGAAATAAATTGAATATTTTATGCTCTATCTGAACCATAAAAGAAAAAAAAAATGGGTTTTATATCACTTTAAAACAATAAGTCCCAGATTACAAGTGGAGTGCTAATTAAACACTCCTGCTCAAGTTTTATCTGGACAAGAAGTTCGGCTTTTTGCACTCGTCGGTTGCGCTTATATGAGTTGAAAGAAAACTGTTTTCACTTGGGCACTCACCCAATGAGCGCAAAAGGATGAAGTTAGAATATTGCATGCGCGTTCATGTATCACTCCATAGGAGTCAATGAAGAAAAAAAAAATGGAAAATAAAAAAAAATTAACACCCTACTCATGCGCAAACCCGATTGCATATTCTCATGCGTGCTAACCCGTCCTGAAAATGTTTTTCATTCAGTGTTCCTCACATAACAAAATATTTTATATTTATTCATAAACACACACACATATATATATATATATATATATATATATATATATATATATTATATATATATATATATATGTCCCTGTATACAGATAAACACAACAGCAAGAAAAGGAGATATCGCTAAAGTGCAATCAATACAAATTAAATCAGGTCAATGCAAATAAATAAATACATTGCTAATAAATACATACAAAATTCATTAAAAGTTCATAGAAATTATATTAAAGGGACACTATACCCAAACATTTTCTTTCATGATTAAGGTAGAGAATATAATTTTAAACAACATTCCAATTTACTTCTATTACCTAATTTGCTTTATTCTTTAGGCTTACTTTAATGAAGAAATAGCAATGCACCCAGCGAACCAATCACAGGAGGCATCTATGTGCAGCTACCAATCAGTAGCTACTAGGCATATCTAGATATGCTTTTCAGCAAAGAATATCAAGAGAATGAAGCAAAATAGATAATAGAAGTAAATTAGAAAGATGTTTATAATTGTATGCTCTTTCTAAATCATGAAAGAAAAAAATTGGGTTTCATGTCCCTTTAACCCCTTAATGACCGGACCATTTTTCAGTTTTCTTACCCTTAATGACAATGGCTATTTTTACATTTCTGCAGTGTTTGTGTTTAGCTGTAATTTTCCTCTTACTCATTTACTGTACCCAACACATATTATATACCGTTTTTCTCGCCATTAATGGACTTTCTAAAGTAACATTTTTTTCCTCACATCTTATAATTTAATATAAAAAATATATAAAATATGAGGAAAAATGGAAAAAAAACACACTTTTTCTAACTTTGACCTCCAAAATAGTTTACACATCTACAACCACCAAAAAACACCCATGCTAAATAGTTTCTAAATTTTGTCCTGAGTTAGAAATACCCAATGGTTACATGTTGTTTGCTTTTTTTTGCAAGTTATAGGGCAATAAGTACAAGTAGAACTTTGCTATTTCCAAACCACTTTTTTTCAAAATTAGCGCTAGTTCCATTGGAACCCTGATATCTGTCGGAATCCCTGAATATCCCTTGACATGTATATATTTTTTTTTAGAAGACAACCCAAAGTATTGATTTATGCCCATTTTGGTATATTTCATGCCACCATTTCACTGCCAAATGCGAGCAAATAAAAAAAATTGTTCACTTTTTTCACAAATTTTGTCACAAACTTTAGGTTTCTCACTGAAATTATTTACAAACAGTTTGTGCAATTATGGCACAAATGGTTGTAAATGCTTCTCTGGGATCCCCTTTGTTCAGAAATAGCAGACATATATGGCCTTTGGCGTTGCTTTTTGGTAATTAGAAGGCCGCTAAATGCAGGCTGCGCACCACACGGTGTATTATGCCAGCAGTGAAGGGGTTAATTAGGGATCTTGTAGGGACCTTGAAGGGTTAATTTTAGCTTAGTGTAGTGTAGTAGACAACCCAAAATATTGATCTAGGCCCATTTTGGTATATTTCAATGCCACCATTTCACCGCCAAATGCGAGCAAATAAAAAAAAAAGTGACATTTTTCACAATTTTAGGTTTCTCACTTAAATTATTTACAAACAGCTTGTGCAATTATGGCACAAATGGTTGTAAAATGCTTCTCTGGGATCTCCTTTGTTCATAAATAGCAGACATATATGGCTTTGGCGTTGCTTTTTGGCAATTAGGAGGCCGCTAAATGCTGCTGCGCACCACACTTGTATTAAGCCCAGCAGTGAAGGGGTTAATTAGGTAGCTTGTAGAGAGCTTGCAGGGTTAATTTTAGCTTTAGTGTAGAGATTAGCCTCCCACCTGACACATCCCCACCCTGATCCCTCCCCGACAGCTCTCTTCCCTCCCCCACCCCCACAATTGTCCCCGCCATCTTAAGTACTGGCAGAAAGTCTGCCAGTACTAAAATAAAAGGTGTTTTTTTTTTTTGTTTTTTGTTTTTTTTTTTAATTATTCAGCTGTGATGGACTCTGCCTTAACCCCCAACCTCCCTGATCCCCCCCCAAACACCTCTCTAACCCTCCCCACCTACCTAATTGCCACCATCTTGGGTACTGGCAGCTGTCTGCCAGTACCCAGTTTTCCCCAAAAAAATAAAGTGTTTTGTTGTTTTGTTACATGTTTATTTTTATTTTTTCTGTAGTGTAGCTGCCCCCAACCACCCCCCCCCTACCACCCCCCCCCCCCAGATCCAGATCCTGATCATTTTTAAAAAAATTCTGCCCCCCCCTCCCTCTTACCTAAATTCATTGGTGCAGTGCCAGTGATTGCTGCGCGCACGCTGCAGCGCGCGTGCTACGCAGCCCCGCACGCTCCCGGCACCGGCTGTGCACAATACACTTGAAGGAACCGGATGCCGGGTAGCGATGGGCCGCCCACCCCTCCTCCTGTAAGCTCCCACCCCACCAACGAACGGCCGCAATCGCTACCGGTGCAGAGAGGGCCACAGGTGGCTCTCTCTGCATCGGATGCTTTCTAAAGGGTATTGCAGGATGCCTCAATATCGAGGACATCACTGCAATACCCTGAGAGCTGCTGGAAGCGATTGCGATCGCTTCCAGCACTCTCTAGACAACTGACGTACCAGGTACGTCCATTGTCACTAACTGCAAGTTTTTGCAGGGACGTACCTGGTACGTCAGTTGTCATTAAGGGGTTAAAGGCGAAGTCCAGGGACAACTAAAAACTCGTCAGATAGTGATTTCTTCACACCCACTGGATGTGCACTTACTTTGAAACCCTCAATCGATATGAGGTAAGAAGAAGACTGTGACCTAGTTTCCATTGAAGTGGTAAAGTTGGGAAACTGGTGGTAACATAACAAATCTCCATAGACTTTAATGGAGATACATGTTTTATCACCAGTTTCCACAATTTACCGGGTAAAGGTTATATTTCAATAACCCCTTAGCTTCCTTAGCGCACATACACAATTCTATTTTTTCAATCTCCACAATTTACCACCTCAATGGAAACTAGGGCCTGTATTGGTCTGGCACCTCCCAGAGTATGGATAAGGATGTCTCAGTATTATAGTCCTTAGAATTCCAGGCATGTAGCTTTAAAAACTTTCAATCGCAAAGTGTTCCTCCACAGACCTCCTCTGATTTTAGCCGCCATAAAAATTACATCACCCACTGGTGCTGTTAGCGCAGGCTATAGCTTTGCGGTTGTCCAGCGAACTAAATACCTGCTCTCAGGATACTCAGAGCAGGTATTCTGAGAGTAGGTATTTAGTTTTGCTGGACAACCGTGAAAGCTCTTGTACTTTTGCAGTCCATTTTTGGAAGTTTTGTGTGGAATGTGTCAGATTTGGCTTTTTTTTCTTCACTTTTTTGTGTCATACCAATACAAACAAAAGAAATAAACTTGAGAATGCCTAAACATTTGTAATCTGCAACAATTTTCTAGGCGAAGTGGTGCATTATCTGACAGAAATGCAGGGGTGCCAATATTTTTGGCCATGACTGTGTATATATATCTATATATATATTATATATATATACTATATAATATTATATATAAAATATATATTATATATAATATATTTATATATTATATATACATACATGATTATATATAGGTATAGATATATATATGGACTATCGTTTTTTTAAATACATAACACAATGGGGCCTATCTATCAAGCTCCGTACGGAGCTTGAGGGCCCGTTTTTCTGGCGAGCCTGCAGGCTTGTCAGAAACACCAGTTATGAAGCAGCGGTCTAAAGACCGCTGCTCCATAACCCTGTCCCGCCTGCTCTGATGAGGTGGACAGGAATCACCGGAATTCAACCCAATTGAGTGCGATCGAGTCTGCAGGGGGCGGCGTTGCACCAGCAGCTGAATACGGAGAGCGTATTGCTCTCTGCAGTCAGCGATGTCTGTCGGACCTGATCCGCACTGTTGGATCAGGTCCGACAGACATTTGATTAATCGGCCCTCATAGTCTGCTACTGCTATATGGCCCAGAACATTGGAATGTGAAATTTTTACAGTAAATTACATAGTTAAAAACCTTTATTAAAAATTAATATTGCATAATATGTTTTTACAAGTTTTCATATACTTAACTGCAAAGGGCTCCAATGCACTTATATATACAGTATATATGTTTATATATGAGTAGCTATGCCATATATGTGTTTATATGTGTATATATGTTTGTAAATACATGTATACACATATAATACATAAATACATATGTGCAACACATATATCTCTAACATGTATATGAATGTATATATTAGACGGTGTTACTGTACTTTGTAATGTAATTTTTATATGTGTTTTATGACACTTTTTTGTTTCGCAAAACAGTTAACTCAGAGGATGCGGTAATCTTTCCTAGTATAACTCACGATTGCACTCAAGCGATCACGTTTTCTTTCAACTCGTAATACCAGCGGTAAACTGACGAGCGCAAAACACCGCGATAATCCCCTTATTGGCTCACGTGCACATGTTTGCACTCCATTTCATAATCTGGTCCTAAGTGGGGACATTGTAAATTTCACATTTAGGGGGATATTTATCAAAGCGTCAATTGAAAATACGCTGGAATTCCTGCGTCGTAATTGTTTGCAAGATTGATCTGCCCGTAGTTATAAAAGCGGTCAACCATCAGCAAATATTGAAATTTGTGACGTAACATACGATCCGCAATCTCAATCTGATGGCACATCGATGCGAGTTGAAAACCCGTGGAATTCGAGCGGAATCATGTTCATTCGCCCTCCTATTCGACACTATTTGAAGCTCTCACAAAGTTATCAAAATTTCTACAGTTACGCTCGCGTCTTTCCAACTCAGCGTACCTGGTTTTCAATCTCCACCCTTCAGGTCGCGGATGCCGTAGATCTCAATGGGAGTCTGAAAACACAGAAAGCTTATGTTCGATGCTGCAAGAGAATGAAGTAATATTACATAATAAAAGTAAATTAGAAACTTTATTAAAATTGTATACCCTTTCTAAATCAAACAATATTATTGCTCCACATTTGGTTGCACTAGTAGATATAGGGATAAAAATGAAAAATACATTACTACTGATGGATTATGCTACAACTTTGTCTCTCATTACAAATCAAGGGGACAAATATTATTTTTACATATTTGGTGCAAAGTTTTGCCCCAAACTTGTCGCACTAATAGATATAGAGATAAAAATGAATAAATGCACAACATAATATAGCTAACTTCCTTTTTATTTTTTGGAAAAATCTACATGCACCATGTTTAAGTACAAGTCCCACTTCGCGCCATATTTTGACGCAACACTTTTCGCCACCACTTATGATGCAACCTCCTAATAACCCACACACTATTGAATTTTTCCACCGCTTTTTATTGGAATATGCATTATCACATGATTTATGACATCAGCTAATTTGATTCAAATACACATTATAAACTATCACTAACGAATCAAATTGCTCGCTACTTCTGTCATTGATCACTCTATCAGAACTTGTAAGTGCCATTTGTTACATTGTGTATTATACTTTGAAAGTATGTATATGGGAAATTAGTATTAAAGATAAACATTGATGCTGACATTAGGATACACAGTGTAATATTTTAGACAAGGATTTTAAAATTCTAATTGATGTTTGATTCTCATATAATCTTAAGCTGTATATCTCAAAGGGATAGCCCACCTAACTTTAAACTGTCATGAATCAGATACCGCAGAAATTAAATCACCTCTTTACTGTCATGCTATTTTCCATGTATTTCTGTCTTCTCTTGAATTTTTTTTTTCAGTATGAAATGTCATTTTAGATGCCAGCCCCATTTTATAACACCTGTGAATGAAGGGTGTTTTTTTTTTAAAAAAATACGGCTAGATTTAGAGTTGGGCGGTAGCCGTCAAAACCAGCGTAGAGGGCTCCTAACGCTGGTTTTTACCGCCCTCTGGTATTTGGAGTCAGTCAGGAAAGGGTCTAACGCTCACTTTGCTAGCCGCAACTTTTCCATACCGCAGATCCCCTACGCACATTTGCGTATCCTATCTTTTCAATGGGATCTTTCTAACGCCGGTATTTAGAGTCGTGGCTGAAGTGAGCGTTAGAAATCTAACGACAAAACTCCAGCCCGCAGAAAAAAGTCAGTAGTTAAGAGCTTTCTGGGCTTAACGCAGGTTTATAAAGCTCTTAACTATCTGTGCTCTAAAAGTACACTAACACCCATAAACTACCTATGTACCCCTAAACCGAGGCCCCCCCCCCACATCGCCGCCACTCTATTAAAATTTTTAACCCCTATCTGCCGACCGCACACTGCCGCCACCTACGTTATCCCCTATGAACCCTTAATCTAGCTGCCCATAACACCGCCGACCCCTATATTATATTTATTAACCCCTAATATGCCGCCCCCAACGTCGCCGCTACCTACACACTTAATACCCCTAATCTGCCGACCGGACCGCGCCGCGCCGCTATTATATAAAGTTATTAACCCCTAATCCCGCACTCCACCACCTCCCCGCCTCAATAACCTATAATAAATAGTATTAACCCCTAATCTGCCATCCTAACATCGCCGACACCTAACTTCAAGTATTACCCCTAATCTGCCGATCGGGAGCTCACCGCTACTCTAATAAATTTTTAACCCCTAAAGCTAATTCTAACCCTAACCCTAACACCCCCCTAAGTTAAATATATTTTCTTCTAACGAAATAAATTAACTCTTATTAAATAAATTATTCCCTATTTAAATCTAAATACTTACCTGTAAAATAAACCCTAATATAGCTACAAATATAAATTATAATTATATTGTAGCTATTTTAGGAATTAATATTATTTTACAGGCAACTTTGTAATATTTTAACCAGGTACAATAGCTATTAAATAGTTAATAACTATTTAATAGTTACCTAGTTAAAATAATTACAAAATTACCTGTAAAATAAATCCTAACCTAAGTTACAATTAAACCTAAAACTACACTATCAATAAATAAATTAAATAAACTACCCTACAATTATCTACAATTAAACCTAACACTACACTATTCAATAAAATTAATTAAATAAAATACCTACAAATAAATACAATTAAATAAACTAACTAAAGTACAAAAAATAAAAAAGAACTAAGTTACAAAAAACATAAAAAAATATTTAAAACATTAGAAAAATATTACAACAATTTTAAACTAATTACACCATACTCTAAACCCCTAATAAAATAACAAAGCCACCAAAATAAAAAAAATGCCCTACCCTATTCTACAAATTAAAATAGAAAAGCTCTTTTACCCCTTACCAGCCCTGAATAAGGGCCCTTTTGCGGGGCATGCCCCCAAAGAATTCAGCTCTTTTGCCTGTAAAAAAAACCCCATACAATACCCCCCCAACATTACAACCCACCACCCACATACCCCTAATCTAACCCAAGCCCCCCTTAAATAAACCTAACTCAAGCCCCTGAAGATCTCCCCTACCTTGTCTTCACCACACCACCGGGTCCGATCTGTCCAGAAGAGCCCTCCGATGTCTTGATCCAAAACCAAGCGGGGGGCTGAAGAGTGACGTCCATCCTCGGGCTGAAGTCTGGAACCAAGCGGCGGCTGAAGAAATCCATCATCGGGCTGAAGTCTTGATCCAAGCGGGGCGCTGAAGAAGTCCATAATCGGGATGAAGTCTTCTATGAAGCAGCATCTTCAATCTTCTTTCTTCTGGGAGCCATCATCTTCCAGCCGACGCGGGAACATCCTCTTCTAACCGACCGCCTACTCGCCGAATGACGGTTCCTTTAAATGACGTCATCCAAGATGGCGTCCGCCGAATTCCGATTGGCTGATAGGATTCTATCAGCCAATCGGCATTAAGGTAGGAAAATTCTGATTGGCTGATGGAATCAGCCAATCAGATTTCAAGTTCAATCCGATTGGCTTGATCCGATAAGCCAATCAGATTGAGCTCGCATTATATTGGCTGTTCGATCAAGCCAATAGAATGCAAGCTCAATCTGATTGGCTGATTCCATCAGCCAATCAGAATTTTCCTACCTTAATGCCGATTGGCTGATAGAATCCTATCAGCCAATCGGAATTCGATGGACGCCATCTTGGATAAACCCAGAGCGGCAGATTATGGGTTAATAATCAATATGCAGGGGTCAGCGATAGCAGGGCGGCAGATTGGGGTTAATAAGTGTAAGCTTAGGGCTGTTTAGACTCGGGGTTCATGTTACGGGTGTTCGGTGCAGGACCTTAGGAAGTGTTTCCGCATAGCAAACAATGGGGCTGCGTTAGGAGCTGAACGCTGCTTTTTTGCAGGTGTTAGGTTTTTTTTCAGCTCAAACAGCCCCATTGTTTACTAATAGGGGGAATCGTGCACAAGCACGTTTTTTGAAGCTGGCCGCGTCCGTAAGCACTGCTGGTATCGAGAGTTGCAGTGGCCGTTAAATTATGCTCTACGCTCCTTTTTTGGAGCCTAACGCAGCCATTCTGTGAACTCTAATACCAGCAGTATTTAAAAGGTGCGGGGGGAAAAAATGAGCATGCGTAGCTAATGCACCCCTTTGCCGCAGAACTCTAAATCTAGCCGATACGATTGCAAAAAGGAGGGGTTTAGGACATGTGCAGAGAGAAACTGGCCCAGCTTTTATAGGGACAGGAAACTCCCAAATATTCTTTCATGATTGGATAGAACATACAATTTTAAACAGCCTTTCTCCAATTTAACTTCTATTATCAAATTTGCTTCATTCTCTTGTTATCCTTTGCTGACAGAACAGCTTTGCACTTCTGGCAGCTAGCTGAACACATCTATTTAGCCAATCACAAGAGACAAATGTGTGCAGGTACCAATTAGCAGCTAACTCCCACTAGTGCAACCTAAATGTTTACTTTAAAATATCCATAGATTGCAAATAAATACATATGATACTCTGATTACATGTTATATTTGCAATTATTCCTGCTCAGAATAATAATACATATATATATACAGATAGTGGCATAAAATAACACAGAGATATGACAGACAACATTGTTTAGAACAAAAAAAAGGAACTTAGGGACATGTAAATATGTTTGCAAAAGATTTCTGACATAACACACACACACAACACATATAATATATATACTATATATATATATATATATATATATATTGTATATGTATATACATACTAAAATATGTATGTCCAATCTTAAAAAGATTTCTAATACATAACTCTCCACTTTGCACCAATTACGTCGCTACTTGCTAAGTTCGCAATTAGTCCTGCTCAGAAAAAGAAAACATTTACACTATATACAATTATGTGCTAAAGAGAAATGTCCTTGTTCGTGGACAGTAATGAAATGGTATAAGTAAAGTTGGGAAAAACCCAAATAACTGCAACATTGATGACTGTTAGTTAACATCGTGCTCATCGCACTGTACTTGATGCGCGTGTTTTTGACAGCTTTTTTGACAGCTTTTTTGATAAATAAGGAGATCGTATTCAGATCCGCGGCTGCGATGTTTGGCGAGCATATTGACGCCTGCGAATGCAACATAGTTGACGCTTTGATAAATATCCCCCTTAGTATCCTTTGGCCAATTTCCTGCTTATTTAAGCTCAATTTGATATTTAGAAAAATAATTTATTTAAAAAAATTGGCTAGATTACGAGTCTTGCGTTATGAGTTAAAAAGCAGCGTTAAGCCTCATAATGCTGCTTTTTTACTACCGCTGCTATTACGAGTCTTGAAGATTTAGGGGCACCGCACACTTTTTTGGCCTTACCGCAAATAAACTTGCGCAAATTGCGTATAATCTTTTTTTTCTATGGGACTTCCATAGCTCCGGTATTACGAGCTTGTCCTGGGAGGCCAAAAAGTGAGCGGTACACCCTATCCCGTCAAGATTCGTACAGCATTTTAAAGTCAGTAGTTATGAGTTTTACACTACAACGCTGTAGCCCCCAACGTCGCCGCCACTATACTAAATTTATTAACCCCTAAACCGCCGTACTCCCGCCTCGCAAACATTAGTTAAATATTATTAGCCCCTAATCTGCTGTCCCTAACATCGCCACCTATCTACATTTATTAACCCCTAATCTGCCCAGGGCCATCTTTAATATTGACTGGACCCTGGGCAAACATTTTCTTGCCCCCCCATGCAATTTCTTTCTCCACCACAACATCCCAAAAAGCAAGTAAATCAATTTTTTTTTATATATTTTTTAAATTATTAGCCCAGCTGTGGATCATCTACTGCTGGGCTAATCATTTAAAAAAAAAATGAAATAAATTGCAATATGTGAAACTGGACCTAAGCAGTACTAATAAGTAAATAAATATATAAATTCCTCCAATGTGGATTAATTTAATATGCTTTTGAATGTGATTCTGGTATGAGGTTAGCTGGTTAAAGAGATTTAGGGCTGGTTAAAGAAATTTAGGGCCACCAACAGGAGCAAAGCAAGGTAAAGACTGAGGAGGAAGCATGGAAGTGCAGACAAATATAAGTTTACTGACTGGAACAGCAAAACTACTATGGGAAGCTGCAAAATCTGAGACAGAGAGAAAAAAACCCTCTAAGAATAAACCATACCTTAATGTGTGAAGTATCAGCATGACATTATACATCAGCCACAGCAGCACATGTCACTTCTTTGCTAGGAACAAGTTCCCTCTCACCCTGCACTAGACAATGCTGTATGGGGGAGGGGCATGTGTGCACTCACTTATTCTTCCCACTGACACCTTTCTAAAAAGCACTGTTCCCCTAACAAACTTCAGTTAGTTGATCTTAGGGCCACAGCAGAAAGAGCAGGGCTAAGGGGATCAGCAGACTAGATGCTGTCTGCCCAAGGTTGTATGGATACAGTGTGAGATGAGTCACACAGCCTCAAGACTGAAGAGAGCAGTGTGTGCAACTGCACAGATGCTCAAATCCTCACATGCCTGCCACTCCAGCTTTCTGCTGCATGCGCCTACAGTGAGCCCTACAACCAGAGCAGTTACCTGGTAACAGTGGTAACCCCAGCAGGACCTTTTCGGATGCAGTGGGATTGGCTGGATGCCAAGTTAGGGCTTAGCATTACACATCTAAAACAGCACATGGCACTAGCTTGGCATGTCACATGACAGCGGTACGGTCTGGCACAGTTTTTCACAAATTAATATAAGCAGAGAACTTTTGACTGTGACAGTATTAGGACTGACTGTGTGTCCCATGTCACATGACATCAGTAGCCTGGCATGAACCATAAAAAAAAATAAAACATTTTTAGGACTCTTGGGCCCCTCAACAAAGACTGGGCCCTGGGCAGCTGCCCCTTTTGCCCTGTGTTAAAGACGGCCCTGAATCTGCCGCCCACAACTTCGTCGCCACTATACTAAATTTATTAACCCCTAATTCTATGACCTAACCCTAACACCCCCTAACTTAAATATAATTAAAATAAATCTAAAGAAAACCTACTATTAATAACTAAATAATTCCTATTTAAAACTAAATACTTACCTATAAAATAAACCCTAAGATAGCTACAATATAACTAATAGTTACATTGTATCTAGCTTAGGTTTTATTTTTATTTTACAGGCAAGTTTGTATTTATTTTAACTAGGTAGAATAGTTACTAAATAGTTATTAACTATTTACTAACTACCTAGCTAAAATAAATAAAAATTTACCTGTAAAATAAAACCTAACCTAAGTTACACTAACACCTAACACTACACGACAATTAAATAAATTCCCTAAATTAAATACAATTAAATAAATTAAATACAATTACCTAAATTACAAAAAACCCACTAAATTACAGAAAATAAAAAACAAATGACAAGATATTTAAACTAATTACACCTAATCTAATAGCCCAAAATAAAAAAGCCCCCCCAAAATAAAAAAAAACCCTAGCCTAAACTAAACTACCAATAGCCCTTAAAAGGGCCTTTTGCAGGGCATTGCCCCCAAAAAATCAGCTCTTTTACCTGTAAAAAATAATACAAACAACCCCCCAACAGTAAAACCCACCACCCACACAACCAACCCCCCAAATAAAACCCTAACTAAAAAACCTAACCTCCCCAATTAGCAAATAGTATTGAGCTGGTATTCTATTGGCTGATTGGAACAGACAATAGAATGCGAGCTCAATCCTATTGGCTGATTGGATCAGCCAATAGGATTAAAGTTCAATCCTATTGGCTGATTGGATCAGCCAATAGGATTAAAGTTCAATCCTATTGGCTGATTGCATCAGCCAATAGGATTTTTTCAACCTTAATTCCGATTGGCTGATAGAATTCTATCAGCCAATCGGAATCTAAGGGACCCCATCTTGGATGACATCACTTAAAGAGATATTCATTCTGGAAGAAGACGTCGATTGAAGAGGATGCTCTGTGCCGGATGTCTTGAAGATGGAGCCACTCCACGCCGGTTTGATAAAGATAAAAGATACCGTCTGGATGAAGACTTCTGCCTGTCTGGAGGACCACTTCTCCAGGCTTGAATGAAGACTTCTCCTGGCTTCATTGAGGACTTCTTGCCACTTCGATGAGGACTTCTCCCGGCTTCGTTGAGGATGGATGTCGGATCTTCACAACTGTAAGTGGATCTTCAGGGGTTAGTGTTAGTTTTTTTTAAGGGTTTATTGGGTGGGTTTTATTTTTAGGTTAGGGCTTTGGGCCGCAATAGAGCTAAATGCCCTTTTAAGGGCAATGCCCATCCAAATGCACTTTTCAGGGCAATGGGGAGCATAGGTTTTTTTAGTTAGGGTTTTATTTGGGGGGTTTGTTGTGTGGGTGGTGGATTTTACAGTTGGGGGGTTGTTTGTATTTTTTTCAGGTAAAAGAGCTGATTTCTTTGGGGCAATGCTCTGCAAAAGGCCCTTTTAAGGGCTATTGGTAATTTAGTTTAGGATAGGTTGTTTTTTTTGGAGGGGGGGGGGCTTTTTTATTTTGATAGGGCAATTAGATTAGGTCTAATTAGTTTAAATATCTTGTAATTAGTTTTTTATTTTCTGTAATTTAGTGTTTGTTTTTTTGTAATTTAGGTAATTGTATTTAATTTATTTAATTGTATTTCATTTAGGGAATTTATTTAATTGTAGTGGTAGGTGTTAGTGTAACTTAGGTTAGGTTTTATTTTACAGGTAAATTTGTATTTATTTTAGCTAGATAGTTAGTAAATAGTTAATAACTATTTAGTAACTATTCTACCTAGTTAAAATAAATACAAACTTGCCTGTAAAATAAAAATAAAACCTAAGCTAGCTACAATGTAACTATTAGTTATATTGTAGCTAGCTTAGGGTTTATTTTATAGGTAAGTATTTAGTTTTAAATAGGAATTATTTAGTTATGAATTGTAGGTTTTCTTTAGATTTATTTTCATTATATTTAAAGTAGGGGGTGTTAAGGTTAGGGTTAGACTTAGATTTAGGGGTTAATAAATTTAGTATAGTGGCAGTGACGTTGGGGGTGGCAGATTGGGGGTTAATAAATATAGGTGGCTGGCGGCGATGTTAGGGGTGGCAGATTAGGGGTTAATAATATTTAACTGTGGGAGTGCGGCGGTTTAGGGGTTAATATATTTTTTATAGTGGCAGTGATGTCCGGAGCGGCAGATTAGGGGTTAATAAGTATAATGCAGGTGTCGATGATGTCAGGGGTGACAGATTAGGGGTTAATAAGTGTAAGGTTAGGGGTGGTTAGACTCGGGGTTCATGTTAGGGTGTTAGGTGTAAACATAAATTTTGTTTCCCAATAGGAATCAATGGGGCTGCGTTACTGAGCTTTATGCTGCTTTATTGCAGGTGTTAGACTTTTTCTCAGCCGGCTCTCCCCATTGATGTCTATGGGGAAATCGTACACGAGAACGTACAACCAGCTCACCGCTGACTTATGCAGCGCTGGTATTGGAGTGCGGTATGGAGCACAATTTTGATCTACGCTCACTTCCTGCCTTTTAACGCCGAATTTGTAAAAACCTGTAATTCCAGCGCTGGATGAAAGTGAGCAGTGAGAATAACGTGCAAGTTAGCAATGCACCCCTTATAACGCAAAACTCGTAATCTAGCCATATGTCTCTTGTACTATGTCACAATCTCTGTTTTAACATGCATAGTCTAAAAGTGTTTCTCTCTCTGTAAGTCAGGAGCCTCAACCATCTAGAATGAGGCATTGCATTTTAGTGATGTCACAATTTTTACTGAAGTGCAATTTTTACAGCAAGGTTCTTTTATCTTCTTCACAGAGTTCTCAGCTGAGCAGGACACCGTCCTTAGGACCAGACCCTGCAAAATCGAATAGAATTAAACTGTGAAAAAATATAATGGTAAGATTTTGATTGAAAATATGAATACAGAACCAATACATACAGCCCTTTTCATGAAATATGTCATTATTATCATTAGAGCATCCAAGTTTATATGAACTGTGTGTGTATAGTTATTTTATGCATAATGTTTATCAAAGTATATGGCCTAAGCATCATATTATAATTATTTTGTAGTATTATTATAATATTGGTTGCATAGTATTTGTAGGCATTTTAAATGGAGGGGGTGGGGTAACAAGAGAGGCACCGGGTCCACCTGCATAATGCCTAATGGAAAAGATTTGACGGAGGAATTAAAAAAACTAAATTTATGCTTACCTGATAAATTATTTTCTTTCCTAGCATAAAGAGTCCACGAATCCATTCTAATTATTAGTGGGAATTCAACCCCTGGCCACCAAGAGGAGGCAAAGAACACCCCAGCAAAGCTTTAAGTATCCCTCCTACTTCCTACAATCCCCCAGTCATTCAGCCGAAGGAATATGGAAAGAGAAGAGGACACAAAGGGTATAGAGGTGCCTGAAGTTTTAGATAAAAACAAAATAATAATAAGAAGCCGTCTTGAATTTAGACAAGGAGGGCCATGTACTCTCCATGCCAGGAAAGAAAATAATTTATCAGGTAAGCATACATTTTGTTTTCTTTCCAATGGCATGGAGAGTCGACAAATCCATTCTAAATACTAGTGGGAACCAATAACCAAGCTAGAGGACATAGAATGGAAAGGGAGGACCTAACCTGAAGGTACCACCGCTTGAAGAACCTTTCTCCCAAAGGAAGCCTTAGCTGAGGCAAAAACATAATTTGTAAAATTTAGAGAATGTATGTAACGAGGACCAAGTGGCCGCCTAGCAAATTTGCTCAATAGAAGCCTCTTTTTTAAGGCCCAGAAAGAAAAAACAGCCCTAGATGAATGAGCCATAATCCTCTCAGGAGGTTGTTGACCAGCTGTCACATAAGCCAATCGAATGACACTCCTCAACCAATAAGAAACACTGAGACTCGCACCAATAAAGGTATGTGTGCCAAACCTTGTGATATATCTTGCGAGTTACCGGCTTACGTGCCTGGATCAAGGTGTGAATAACCTTATCAGAAATCCCTTGTCTAGACAAGACTAGGTGTTCAATATCCATGCAGTCAGCTTCAGAGAAGCTATATTTGGATGAAGAAAAGGACCCTGAAGTAGAAGGTTCTTCCTCGGTAGTAACTTCCCTGGTGGGGACGATGACATCTTCACCAGGTCCGCAAACTAAATTCTGCGAGGCCAAGCTGGAGCAATTTGAATCACCAAAGCCTGCTCCTGTTTGATATGGGTTATCACCCAAGGAAAGAGGGCAAACGGGGGAAATAGATAAATCAGACCAAAATCCCATGGAACCGCTAGAGGGTCCACCAGAACTGTTTGCGGATGATGGATCTCTTGATCTGGAGCCGTATCTTGGAAGATTGGTATTTAGATGAGACGCCATCAGGTCCAACTCCAGAACTCCCCACCTAAGGGTTATCACTGAGAATACCTCCTGATGAAGAGCCCACTCCCCTGGGTAAAACATCTATCTGCTCAGGTAATCTGCTTCCCAGTTATCCACACCTGAGATGTGAATGGCAGAAATTAGACAGTTGTGAGACTCCACCCACTGAAGGAAGTGAGACACCTCCTTCATCACTCCTCGTTCCTCCCAGATCGTTGACATAAGCCACTGAAGTAATGTTGTTTGATTGAAATCTAATAAACCGGACTGAACTCAGTTGAGGCCAAGCTATCAGAGCATTGAAGATTGCTCTCAATTCTAAGATATTTATAGGAAGGACTGACTCCTCCAGAGCCCAGATTCTTTGAGCCCTTAAGGGATCCCAAACTGCTCCCCAGACTGAAAGGCTGGCATCTGTGGTCACAGACTCCCAGGACGGTCTTAAGAAGCATGTTCCTTGGGACAGATGGTCCTGAGAGAGCCACCAGTTGTCTAGGACTATCCTCTAAAGAGGTCTGAGTGGTTTCTGTTCTATTGTCTGAGCATGCATAACTGTACATGTCTCAGATGAAATCGAACAAAAGGAATAATATCCATGTAAGCTACCATGAGACCTATTACTTCCATACACTGAGCCACCGAAGGATGGACAGAAGACTGAAGAGAAAGACAGGAAGAAAGAAGTTAGGATTTTCTGACTTCCGTTAGGAAAATATTCATCGAGATCGAGTCTATGATCGTCTCCAAAAAACTTACCCTGGTAGATGGTACCAAGGAACTCTTTTCCAGATTCAATTCCACCCATGGGAGCGGAGAATCAACAACAGAGAATCCATATGGGATTTTGCTAAATGAAAAGATGGTGCCTGAACCAAGATATCGTCCAGGTATGGTGCCACTGCAATTCCTCTGACCACAGCCAAAAGAACCCCTAGAACCTTCGTAAAGATTTGGGGCGCTGTGGCAAGGCAGAAAGGTAAGGCTACAAATTGGAAGTGTTTGTCTAGGAAGGCAAACCAGAAAATTGAAAATGATCCTTGTGGATAGGAACGTGAAAGTAAGCGTCCTTCAGGTCGATGGTAGTTATGAACTGACCCTCTTGAACTAAAGGGAGAATGGAACATTTTGAAGGACGGAACCCTGAGAGATTTGTTGAGGCTCTTCAGGTCTAGAATAGGTCAAAAAGGTCCCTCATTTTTGGGAACCACACACAGATTGGAATAGATTCCTGACGCAGTTTAAGAATGCCTCTCTTTTTTCCTAGTTTGCTGATAATCTTGACAGGAGAAATCTGCCTCTCAGAGGGCAAGATTTGAAACCTATCTTGTATCCTTGAGAGACCACTTCCACAGCCCAAGGATCTGGAACATCGTGAATCCAAGCCTCTTGAAAAAGAGATAGTCTGCCCCCAACTTGATCCAATCTTGGATCGGGGCGAACCCTTCATGCAGACTTGTTCTCAGAGGAAGGCTTCTTAGACTGCTTGCCCTTTTTCCAAGGCTGATTGGATCTCCAGGAGGGCTTGGTCTGTTCAGGCTTGGAAGAAGAAGAGGATTTCTGTCCTTTGAAATTGCGAAAGGAAAGAAAATTAGAAGTCTGGTGACCCTTGGGTCTATTCTTCTTATCCTGAGGCAGAAAAGCTCCTTTTCCACCAGTGGCAGTGGAAATGATCTCAGCCAGACCAGGGACAAACAAGGTCTTCCCCTTAAAAGGAAGAGATAGAAGCCTAGCATTGGAAACCATATCTGCCGACCAAGACTTTAGCCACAAGGCTCTGCGAAATAAAACGGCAAGACTAGAAGTATTTGCACTCAGACGGATGACTAACATACTGGCATCACAAATGAAGGTATTGGCCAACTTTAAAGCTTTGATCCTGTCTTGGATCTCCTCCACTGTAGTTTCCTCCAAAATTAGGTACAATAAGAAGTTGCACCAGTAAGAGACCGCACCTGTGACTTCCGCCATACTAGCAACTGGCTGCAATAGCAGTCCTTGGTGAAGAAAAATCTTTCTTAAGTACCCTTCAAGCTTCCTGTCCATAGGGTCTTTGAAGGAAGTACTATCTTCTAGAGGAATAGTAGTTCTCTAGGCTAATGTGGATATAGCTTCATCCACTTTAGGTACAGTATGCCAAAGTTCCTGCACAGAGTCTGCAATAGGAAAAAAACAAACAGGAGAAGGGGTAAAAGGAACACCCGGTTTTTCCCATTCCTGCAAAATAATGTCCGACATACGGTCAGGGACAGAAAATACTTCCACAGACCTGGGCTTGACATCAAAAACTCTGTTTAGTTTATTGACCTTAGAAGACACCGCAACTGTAGGCTCTGAATCCTCCAGAGTAGCTAAAACCTCCTTGAGTAGTAAACGGAGGTGCTCAAGCTTAAATCTAAAACTAACCTCCTCTAATTCCACGGTACCAACCACATTAGAATCAGAATCTGAGTTTTCCCCTTCAGAGGCTGCAGAAGAGTGGTCACCCTCAGATATTTGGGATAAACTGACCAAGGTAGCCACAGCATTAGAAGATATTCCTGACTTAGAGGAAATATTCTTAGATTTTCTTTTTCTCTTACCTAAAATAGGCAAGGCACTCAGGGCCACAGAAATTGCAGAAGTAAACTGCGCCTCAAAATTACCTGGAAAAATACACCCCCAGATGTAGACTGAGTGGATCTGCAGGGCACTGCTTGTGTAACAGCTAGGGACTGGGACTGAGGAGAAAGCTGAGGCATATCAATAGAAACATCCTGAGAGGCAGCAGGCTCTAAAGGGTTAAGTTTTGGAAGCATAGTAACATCTTTATTTTTAGACTATAACATATTTGCTAAGCATGTGGAGCAAAGTTGCACAGGGGGTATCACCTGGGCTTCTAGACAATACAGACATTTATCAAGATTGACAGAAAAAACTTGATGCCCTTCCATTCCTAGGGAAAAATTTTAGCAATCACCCAAGATCAGAGGAAGATTAACAAATGGCCCCAAACAGACTGAGAAGCACTATGTATATAAGCACTACTTAGGGAAAAATAACGATATACACAATCAAAAATAACCAGCACCTCTATACTCTGAGCATATGCTGGAGTAAAACTCACCACCTTCGGTACAAGCACAAATACTATGAAGGGGATCTCCTCAATAGGAAATATGGAGCAAACCGCTGCGCAGACACGCTGGAGAGGAAGAGAGAAGCGCGGTTGTCATGTGACCGCATCCGGATAACTGTGCCAGAGACTGAAGCGCGCAAAAATTACGGCCGCATAGTATGCTCTATGTATGCAAAACACATTCGCTCAAGGAATAACTGCTTTCTGTACGGATCCCCAGTAATAAAAATACCCACATAAACTTTCCTGTACTGTCACCACTGCGATTACACATTCCCCTAACAGCCTCTAAGTAAAGCCTCATGTAAGAACTCCTGACAGCCTCAGACCTCAAAAACGTTAACACAAATCAAAAGTGCTTATGTAAACTCCCTATACACAAGTGCCCTGCAGTGCTGCCCTGATAAATCACAAATATGAAGAGATTTTACATTCCATCTTTAAAATTTGTCCCATAACTCCTTTTGTGTAGAGGATTACCCCCAGTGCTTAAGCCTTCTAAACCTAAGAAGGAAGAAAGCACTTACCTTGGAGATAAATCTGTGGGGCAGCCACAGAATCCCAGGTCTGCCAGATTCAGACAACTTTTTACAGGGACCTGTAGAAAAAAGAAAAGCATATAACACACCCAGGTTTTATTTAGGGGTTAGCATAAATTGTTGGACTACCCTGCCGACCTCCAACAGCTAATAGCCACCATAGCTCTTACTAAAGAGGATTACATGGACCGAGGATTGCCCGAATCCTTGCTTGCAGGGAAACTACCCATTAAAAGATTACATTTCTTCAGACACCATCTTCACACACCTCCATAATGTACAAAGGCAAAGAATAACTGGGGGGTTGTGGGAAGTAGGAGGGATACTTAACTTAAAGCTTTGCTGGGGTATTCTTTGCTTCCTCCTGATGGTAAAGGGGTTGAATTCTCCCTAGAAATTAGAATGGATTTGTGGACTCTCCATGCCCTTGGAAAGAAATCTGATCTTGCAATGTCACAAAGATGGAAAAGTATACAGGAATATCAGTGACCAACTAAGATTCAGATGAACCACAGTTACAGCAGTAATCAGGAGATATAGAATGAGCCATATATCACTAATCAGAGTGAACATTCTCCTAAAATGATGCCACAAACAGTGCGTTGCTTGCACAATCTAGCTCGGGAAAACAGACGGGCAAGTTCTTCAGACTTAGCTCCGGGCTTATCAATGGAAATTGGAGTTTCTGTGATAGCTCAGACAGTGCGAAGGACATTGCTTAATGTCAACCTCTATGGATGGCGCCTGAGAAAAAATCCTTTGCTTGCTCTTCTGCACAAAACTGCAAGATTAAACTTTAAAAGAACATGAAATTAAGCTTAATGAATATTGGTAGCAGATTCTTTGGTCAAGTGAGACCAAGATAAATTTGTTCGGCTCAGATGGGGTCCTGCATGTTTGGTATCAACCTGGCCAGGACTACCACAATGAATATATAGATGCCCATTTATCAAGCTCCGTACGGAGCTTGAGGGCCTGTGTTTCTGGCGAGTCTTCAGACTCGCCAGAAACACAAGTTATGGAGCAGCGGTCTAAAGACCGCTGCTCCATAACCCTGTCCGCCTGCTCTGATGAGGCGGACAGGAATCGCCACAATTGACACCTCCTACCCCGACAATTGACATTTGATAATTCGTCCTCATAGTCCCAACAGTGAAGTACAGAGGCGGGGTGCATGTGATGATATGGGGCTACATGAGTGAAAAAGGTGTTGGGGAGATGACATTTATATATGGCACCATGAATGCCTGTAGATGTACCAAAATACTGGCTGACAAGATTACTCCCAGTCTCCAGAAGCTTGACAGAAGAGGAATATTCCAGCATGATAACTATCCAAAACACACTGCCAAAATCACAAGTTTCTAAAGAATAAGAAAGTGAAAACTATGTTCTGGCCAACTATGTGCTAGTTTCCATTGAAATAGTAAAAATGGAGCTGTAAGCTACCAAAGTAGCCAACAGCTAAAACATAATTTATGTAAGAACTTACCTGATAAATTCATTTCTTTCATATTAGCAAGAGTCCATGAGCTAGTGACGTATGGGATATACATTCCTACCAGGAGGGGCAAAGTTTCCCAAACCTCAAAATGCCTATAAATACACCCCTCACCACACCCACAATTCAGTTTAACGAATAGCCAAGAAGTAGGGTGATAAAAAAGTGCGAAAGCATATAAAATAAGGAATTGGAATAATTGTGCTTTATACAAAAATCATAACCACCACAAAAAAGGGTGGGCCTCATGGACTCTTGCTAATATGAAAGAAATGAATTTATCAGGTAAGTTCTTACATAAATTATGTTTTCTTTCATGTAATTAGCAAGAGTCCATGAGCTAGTGACGTATGGGATAATGATTACCCAAGATGTGGATCTTTCCACGCAAGAGTCACTAGAGAGGGAGGGATAAAATAAAGACAGCCAATTCCTGCTGAAAATAATCCACACCCAAAATAAAGTTTAATGAAAAACATAAGCAGAAGATTCAAACTGAAACCGCTGCCTGAAGTACTTTTCTACCAAAAACTGCTTCAGAAGAAGAAAATACATCAAAATGGTAGAATTTAGTAAAAGTATGCAAAGAGGACCAAGTTGCTGCTTTGCAAATCTGATCAATCAAAGCTTCATTCCTAAACGCCCAGGAAGTAGAAACTGACCTAGTAGAATGAGCTGTAATCCTTTGAGGCGGAGTTTTACCCGACTCAACATAGGTAAGATGAATTAAAGATTTCAACCAAGATGCCAAAGAAATGGCAGAAGCTTTCTGGCCTTTTCTAGAACCGGAAAAGATAACAAATAAACTAGAAGTCTTTCGGAAAGACTTAGTAGCTTCAACATAATATTTCAAAGCTCTAACAACATCCAAAGAATGTAACGATTTTTCCTTAGAATTCTTAGGATTAGGACATAATGAAGGAACCACAATTTCTCTACTAATGTTGTTGGAATTCACAACTTTAGGTAAAAATTCAAAAGAAGTTCGCAACACTGCCTTATCCTGATGAAAAATCAGAAAAGGAGACTCACAAGAAAGAGCAGATAATTCAGAAACTCTTCTGACAGAAGAGATTGCCAAAAGGAACAAAACTTTCCAAGAAAGTAATTTAATGTCCAATGAATGCATAGGTTCAAACGGAGGAGCTTGAAGAGCCCCTAGAACCAAATTCAAACTCCAAGGAGGAGAAATTGACTTAATGACAGGTTTTATACGAACCAAAGCTTGTACAAAACAATGAATATCAGGAAGATTAGCAATCTTTCTGTGAAAAAGAACAGAAAGAGCAGAGATTTGTCCTTTCAAGGAACTTGCGGACAAACCTTTATCTAAACCATCCTGAAGAAACTGTAAAATTCTTGGAATTCTAAAAGAATGCCAAGAAAAATGATGAGAAAGACACCAAGAAATATAAGTCTTCCAGACTCTATAATATATCTCTCTGGATACAGATTTACGAGCCTGTAACATAGTATTAATCACAGAGTCAGAGAAACCTCTTTGACTAAGAATCAAGCGTTCAATCTCCATACCTTTAAATTTAAGGATTTGAGATCCTGATGGAAAAAAGGACCTTGCGACAGAAGGTCTGGTCGTAGCGGAAGAGTCCACGGATGGCAAGAGGCCATCCGGACAAGATCTGCATACCAAAACCTGTGAGGCCATGCCGGAGCTACAAGCAGAACAAACGAGCATTCCTTCAGAATCTTGGAGATTACTCTTGGAAGAAGAACTAGAGGCGGAAAGATATAAGCAGGATGATACTTCCAAGGAAGTGATAATGCATCCACTGCTTCCGCCTGAGGATCCCGGGATCTGGACAGATACCTGGGAAGTTTCTTGTTTAGATGAGACGCCATCAGATCTATTTCTGGAAGCTCCCATATTTGAACAATCTGAAGAAATACCTCTGGGTGAAGAGACCATTCGCCCGGATGCAACGTTTGGCGACTGAGATAATCCGCTTCCCAATTGTCTATACCTGGGATATGAACCGCAGAGATTAGACAGGAGCTGGATTCCGCCCAAACCAGAATTCGAGATACTTCTTTCATAGCCAGAGGACTGTGAGTCCCTCCTTGATGATTGATGTATGCCACAGTTGTGACATTGTCTGTCTGAAAACAAATGAACGATTCTCTCTTCAGAAGAGGCCAAGACTGAAGAGCTCTGAAAATTGCACGGAGCTCCAAAATATTGATCGGTAATCTCACCTCCTGAGATTCCCAAACTCCTTGTGCTGTCAGAGATCCCCACACAGCTCCCAAACCTGTGAGACTTGCATCTGTTGAAATTACAGTCCAGGTCGGAAGCACAAAAGAAGCCCCCTGAATTAAACGATGGTGATCTGTCCACCACGTTAGAGAGTGTCGTACAATCGGTTTTAAAGATATTAATTGAGATATCTTTGTGTAATCCCTGCACCATTGATTCAGCATACAGAGTTGAAGAGGTCGCATGTGAAAACGAGCAAAGGGGATCGCGTCCGATGCAGCAGTCATAAGACCTAGAATTTCCATGCATAAGGCTACCGAAGGGAATGATTGTGACTGAAGGTTTCGACAAGCTGAAATCAATTTTAGACGTCTCTTGTCTGTTAAAGACAGAGTCATGGACACTGAATCTATCTGGAAACCCAGAAAAGTTACCCTTGTCTGAGGAATCAATGAACTTTTTGGTAAATTGATCCTCCAACCATGATCTTGAAGAAACAACACAAGTCGATTCGTATGAGATTCTGCTAAATGTAAAGACTGAGCAAGTACCAAGATATCGTCCAAATAAGGAAATACCACAATACCCTGTTCTCTGATTACAGACAGAAGGGCACCGAGAACTTTTGTAAAAATTCTTGGAGCTGTAGCTAGGCAGAGCCACAAACTGGTAATGCTTGTCCAGAAAAGAGAATCTCAGGAACTGATAATGATCTGGATGAATCGGAATATGCAGATAAGCGTCCTGTAAATCTATTGTGGACATATAATGCCCTTGCTGAACAAAAGGCAAGATAGTCCTTACAGTTACCATTTTGAACGTTGGAATCCTTACATAACGATTCAATATTTTTAGATCCAGAACTGGTCTGAAGGAATTCTCCTTCTTTGGTACAATGAAGAGATTTGAATAAAACCCCATCCCCTGTTCCAGAACTGGAACTGGCATAATTACTCCAGCCAACTCTAGATCTGAAACACAATTCAGAAATGCTTGAGCCTTCACTGGATTTACTGGGACACGGGAAAGAAAAAATCTCTTTGCAGGAGGTCTCATCTTGAAACCAATTCTGTACCCTTCTGAAACAATGTTCTGAATCCAAAGATTGTGAACAGAATTGATCCAAATTTCTTTGAAAAAACGTAACCTGCCCCCTACCAGCTGAGCTGGAATGAGGGCCGCACCTTCATGTGGACTTTGAAGCAGGCTTTGCCTTTCTAGAAGGCTTGGATTTATTCCAGACTGGAGATGGTTTCCAAACTGAAACTGCTCCTGAGGATGAAGGATCAGGCTTTTGTTCTTTGTTGAAACGAAAGGAACGAAAACGATTATTAGCCCTGTTTTTACCCTTAGATTTTTTATCCTGTGGTAAAAAAGTTCCTTTCCCACCAGTAACAGTTGAGATAATGGAATCCAACTGAGAACCAAATAATTTGTTACCCTGGAAAGAAATGGAAAGTAGAGTTGATTTAGAAGCCATATCAGCATTCCAAGTTTTAAGCCATAAAGCTCTTCTAGCTAAAATAGCTAGAGACATAAACCTGACATCAACTCTGATAATATCAAAAATGGCATCACAGATAAAATTATTAGCATGCTGAAGAAGAATAATAATATTATGAGAATCATGATCTGTTACTTGTTGCGCTAAAGTCTCCAACCAAAAAGTTGAAGCTGCAGCAACATCAGCCAAAGATATAGCAGGTCTAAGAAGATTACCTGAACACAGATAAGCTTTTCTTAGAAAGGATTCAATTTTCCTATCTAAAGGATCTTTAAACGAAGTACCATCTGACGTAGGAATAGTAGTACGTTTAGCAAGGGTAGAAATAGCCCCATCAACTTTAGGGATTTTGTCCCAAAATTCTAATCTGTCAGACGGCACAGGATATAATTGCTTAAAACGTTTAGAAGGAGTAAATGAATTACCCAATGTATCCCATTCTCTGGAAATTACTTCAGAAATAGCATTAGGAACAGGAAAATCTTCTGGAATAACCACAGGAGATTTAAACACCTTATCTAAACGTTTAGAATTAGTATCAAGAGGACCAGAATCCTCTATTTCTAAAGCAATTAGTACTTCTTTAAGTAAAGAACGAATAAATTCCATTTTAAATAAATATGAAGATTTATCAGCATCAATCTCTGAGACAGAATCCTCTGAACCAGAAGAGTCATCAGAATCAGAATGATGATGTTCATTTAAAAATTCATCTGTAGAGAGAGAAGTTTTAAAAGATTTTTTATGTTTACTAGAAGGAGAAATAACAGACATAGCCTTCTTGATGGATTCAGAAACAAAATCTCTTATGTTATCAGGAACATTCTGCACCTTAGATGTTGAGGGAACTGCAACAGGCAATGGTACATTACTAAAGGAAATATTATCTGCTTTAACAAGTTTGTCATGACAATTAATACAAACAACAGCCGGAGGAATAGCTACCAAAAGTTTACAGCAGATACACTTAGCTTTGGTAGTTCCAGCACTAGACAGCGATTTTCCTGAAGTATCTTCTGACTCAGATGCAACGTGAGACATCTTGCAATATGTAAGAGAAAAAACAACATATAAAGCAAAATTGATCAAACTCCTTAAATGACAGTTTCAGGAATGGGAAAAAATGCCAATAAACAAGCTTCTAGTAACCAGAAGCAAAGAAAAAATCAGACTGAAATAATGTGGAGACAAAAGCGACGCCCATATTTTTTGGCGCCAAATAATACGCCCACATTGTTTGGCGCCTAAATGCTTTTTGGCACCAAAAATGACGCCACATCCGGAACGCCGACATTTTTGGCGCAAAAGGACGTCAAAAAATGACACAACATTCCGGCGACACGTATGACGCCGGAAACAGAAAAGATTTTTTGCGCCAAAAAAGTCCGCGCCAAGAATGACGCAATAAAATGAAGCATTTTCAGCCCCCGCGAGCCTAACAGCCCACAGGGAAAAAAAAGTCAAATCTTTAAGGTAAGAAAAAATGAATTGATTCAAACGCATTATCCCAAATATGAAACTGACTGTCTGAAAATAAGGAATGTTGAACATTCTGAGTCAAGGCAAATAAATGTTTGAATACATATATTTAGAACTTTATAAATAAAGTGCCCAACCATAGCTTAGAGTGTCACAAAAAATAAGATTTACTTACCCCAGGACACTCATCTACATGTTTGTAGAAAGCCAAACCAGTACTGAAACGAAAATCAGCAGAGGTAATGGTATATAAATAAGAGTATATCGTCGATCTGAAAAGGGAGGTAAGAGATGAATCTCTACGACCGATAACAGAGAACCTATGAAATAGACCCCGTAGAAGGAGATCACTGCATTCAAATAGGCAATACTCTCCTCACATCCCTCTGACATTCACTGCACGCTGAGAGGAAAACCGGGCTCCAACTTGCTGCGGAGCGCATATCAACATAGAATCTAGCACAAACTTACTTCACCACCTCCATAGGAGGCAAAGTTTGTAAAACTGAATTGTGGGTGTGGTGAGGGGTGTATTTATAGGCATTTTGAGGTTTGGGAAACTTTGCCCCTCCTGGTAGGAATGTATATCCCATACGTCACTAGCTCATGGACTCTTGCTAATTACATGAAAGAAAAGTAGTTTAAGGCTTCATTTTAGTACCAGGTTTTCATTGAAAAATATTGCACACTGTGATCGGTCGCTCTTTTCTTGTAAGTGTATGTTAACATTGTGTTAACAATTCCATCCAAAGTCAGATTTCTCGAAAATATGTTTGTACATTAAACATACATTGAATTATTTAATAAATAAAACTAAATTAAAAAGTTTTATTTAATGAAAAAACATTTTTTATTTATATTTTTAAATGTATTGATATATGTAATATTTAGTGATGCCCTAGGCATAGGTCTAGTTAAAAATATGGAGATATGTGCTTGATTATATTTTTATATATAAATGCATATTGATAGTTAAATAGGAACATAACTCAAACTAGTCCTATACCTGGGCCAGTAATAAATATTACCAATAACAATACATTTATAAAGTGAAACACTTGTATTGTGTAAAACCTTGAATATTTCATTGGAAAAGAGGCCTCATAAAGCTTATTTTTCCTCTTTTACACCTAGTTGAGCATGCCGTAATGTTTGAGACCTTATTGACAGCTTCCAACAGTGTTTTAACTGTTTGCTGTTTCAATGGAAGTGTGATAATACAATTAGCAAGCCTATTTGCTAATAAAAGATAATACAACACTATATTCTTATATACTTGGATTACACAAATACAGAGAAAATTATTGCAATAATTTTATAAATTTACAAAACAAAACAATAAGGTCTAGATTACGAGTAAAGCGCTATTTATTCCTCCCGATTTGTGCGTTAATTGCCCTCAACCACAGCTTCTTTTTTTTTACATCTTTATGTATTTATCTCTATGTTAGAGCTCTTTTCAGTCCTTTTGACACTTGAGCCCTTATACTTTTTTATTGCAATTTAAAAAAAAAAAATGTTTCTTCTATAAGGTAAGACGAGTCCACAGATTCATCCTTTACTTGTGGGATATTATCCTCCTGCTAACAGGAAGTGGCAAAGAGCACCACAGCAGAGCTGTCTATATAGCTCCTCCCTTAGCTCCACCCCCCAGTCATTCTCTTTGCCTACTCTAAGTATTAGGAAGGGTAAAGTGAAAGAGGTGATAAAATATTAGTTTTTAAGCAAGCAAGAGTTTGTTATTTTAAATGGTACCGGTGTGTACTATTTACTCTCAGGCAGCAGATGGATGAAGACTTCTGCCTAGAGGATGATGATCTTAGCATTTGTAACTAAGGTCCAGTGCTGTTCCCACAGAGGCTGAGGAGTACAGGAAACTTCAGTGTGAGGAACGTTTTCATGCTATGCAGCAGTGAGGTATGTTCAGTCATATTTTTCTGGAGAGACTGTGTATTTCAGAAAGGCTGACAGTATCCCCATGAGGGTAAGGGTAAGCAGTAATCCTAAGAACAATAAGAAGGGCATTACTAAGCTTGCAAAAGGGGCTAATTACAAAAATGGTTGACACTGAGTTGTAAATGTTTGTGGGCAAACGTTTTATGAACTGGGAGTGCTGTTTAACATTTTGTGGGCAATAACGTTTTGGGCAACTTTATTGAGGGTACACTTGGCTTATTTTTTTGGGTCTCAGAACCCACATGGCTAGTTAAAAACCGCCCTGGTGCGGTTCTTTGAGGCTGTAGAAACATCGAGTGAGATGGGCGGGGCCTATTTTAGCGCCTCAGATGCGCAGTTATTTTCTCGCAGCAAGCAGAAAGCTCTAATTCCTGAGGGCCCTGGTGAATGTTTTGGGCCAAATCGAAGCTTTTACCCCATATTTACTATCCCTGAGGGCAGGTAGGGCCAGGGCAGGGCTGTGGCAAGGTGCTGAGGTTTTTTTCTCTCCGTATTTAGGCCTAATTTCAATCCGGTTTGCACATCAAAGGGTTAAATGTTAAAATTCCTTGTGGGGCAATCTTAACTACATATATTGTGTCTGCTTGCAAAATTTTGAAAAATTTGGTGCATTTTAAAGCTGTTTTGCAGAACGTGTATACTTTTTTTCTCTTAAAGGCACAGTACCGTTTTTTAAGATTGTTATTTTTTTCACTAAATAAAGTGTTTTCATGCTTGTTTATAGTCATTACTAGCCTGTTCAACATGTCTGACATTGAGGAAAGTCAATGTTCAATATGTTTAGAAGCCATTGTGGAACCTCCACTTAGAATGTGTCCCTCATGCACTGAAAGGTCAATAAATTGCAAAGAACATATTTTAGCTACTAAAAGTATGTCGCAGGATGATTCTCAGTCAGAAGGGAATCAGGTTATGCCATCTAATTCTTCCCAAGTGTCACAAACATTAACGCTCGCACAAGCGACGCCAAGTACTTCTAGTGCATCTAATTCTTTCATCCTGCAAGATATGGCAGCAGTTATGAATACTACCCTCCCAGAGGTTTTATCTAAGCTGCCTGGGTTGCAGGGGAAGCACAGTAGGTCTGGTGTGAGAACAAACGCTGAGCCCTCTGACGCTTTATTAGCCATATCCGATGTACCCTCACAATGCTCTGAGTTGGGGGTGAGGGATTTGCTGGCTGAGGGAGAGATTTCTGATTCAGGAAATATGTTCCCTCAGACAGACTCAGATATGACGGCTTTTAAATTTAAACTAGAACACCTCCGCTTATTGCTCAGGGAGGTTTTAGCGACTCTGGATGATTGTGACCCTATTGTAGTTCCAGAGAAATTGTGTAAAATGGACAGATTTCTAGAGGTTCCTGCCTACACTGATGTTTTTCCGGTCCCTAAGAGGATTTCGGACATTGTTACTAAGGAGTGGGATAGACCAGGTATTCCGTTCGCTCCCCCTCCTACTTTTAAGAAAATGTTTCCCATATCAGACACCATGCGGGACTCGTGGCAGACGGTCCCTAAGGTGGAGGGAGCTATTTCTACCCTGGCTAAGCGTACAACTAAACCTATTGAGGACAGTTGTGCTTTCAAAGATCCTATGGATAAAAAATTAGAGGGTCTCCTGAAGAAAATATTTGTTCATCAAGGTTTTCTTCTCCAGCCTATAGCGTGCATTGTTCCTGTAACTACTGCAGCGTCATTTTGGTTCAAGGCTCTGGAGGAAGCTCTTCAGGTTGAGACCCCATTAGATGATATTCTAGATAGAATTAGGGCTCTCAAGCTAGCTAATTCTTTCATTACAGATGCCGCGTTTCAACTGGCTAAATTAGCGGCGAAAAATTCAGGTTTTGCCATTTTAGCGCGTAGAGCGTTATGGCTTAAGTCCTGGTCTGCTGATGTGTTATCAAAAGCCAAGCTGTTAACCATCTCTTTCAAGGGTAAGACCCTATTCGGGCCTGAACTGAAAGAGATCATTTCAGACATCACTGGAGGAAAAGGCCATGCCCTTCCTCAGGATAAGACAAATAAGATGAGGACCAAACAAAATAATTTTCGCTCCTTTCGGAACTTCAAAGGTGGTCCCTCTTCCTCCAGGTCAATCCAAGTCAGTCTGGAGACCTAATCAGACTTGGAACAAGGGTAAACAGGCCAAGAAGCCTGCTGCTGCCACCAAGAGAGCATGAAGGGGTAGCCCCCGATCCGGGACAGGATCTTGTAGGGGGCAGACTTTCTCTCTTTGCTCAGGCTTGGGCAAGAGACGTTCAGGACTCCTGGGCTTTAGAAATCGTAACCCAGGGGTATCTTCTAGATTTCAAAGATTCTCCCCCAAGGGGGAGATTCCATCTTTCTCAATTGTCTGTAAACCAGACAAAAAGAGAGGCGTTCTTACGCTGTGTAGAAGACCTATATACCATGGGAGTGATCTGCCCAGTTCCGAAAACAGAACAGGGGCAAGGGTTCTACTCCAATCTGTTTGTGGTTCCCAAAAAAGAGGGAACCTTCAGACCAATTTTGGATCTCAAGATCCTAAACAAATTCATCAGAGTCCCATCCTTCAAGATGGAGACCATTCAGACTATTTTGCTGATGATTCAGGAGGGTCAATATATGACCACCATGGACTTAAAGGATGCATATCTACACATCCCTATCCACAAAGATCATCACCAGTTCCTCAGGTTCGCCTTTCTGGACAAGCATTTCCAGTTTGTGGCTCTTCCCTTCGGGTTGGCCACAGCTCCCAGAATTTTCACAAAGGTGCTAGGGTCCCTTCTGGCGGGTTCTAAGGCCGCCGGGCATAGCTGTGGTGCCCTTATCTGGACGATATCTTAATTCAGGCTTCGACTTACCAACTAGCCAAGTCTCACACGGACATCGTGTTGGCTTTTCTAAGATCTCACGGGTGGAAGGTGAACGTAAAAAAGAGTTTCACTTATCCCTCTCACAAGAGTTCCATTTCTGTGATAGATTCGGTGGACATGAAAATTTTTCTGACGGAGGTCAGTAAATTAAAGATTTTATCCATCTACCGAGCTCTTCATTCTATTCCTCGGCCGTCAGTGTATGGAGGCAATCGGCTTAATGGTAGCGACAATGGACATAGTTCCGTTTGCTCGCTTGCATCTCAGACCACTGCAACTATGCATGCTCAAACAGTGGAATGGGGATTATGCAGATTTATCTCCTCAGATAAATCTGGACCAAGAGACCAGAGACTCTCTTCTTTGGTGGTTGTCACAGGATCATCTGTCCAAGGGAATGTGTTTCCGCAGGCCAGCATGGGTCATAGTGACGACGGACGCCAGCCTATTGGGCTGGGGTGCAGTCTGGAATTCCCTGAAAGCACAGGGTTTGTGGACTCAGGAGGAGGTTCTCCTCCCGATAAATATTCTAGAACTGAGAGCGATATTCAACGCGCTTCAGGCGTGGCATCAGCTGGCGTCGGCCAGATTCATAAGATTCCAGTCGGACAATATAACGACTGTAGCATATATCAATCATCAGGGGGGAACAAAGAGTTCTCTAGCGATGATAGAGGTTACCAAAATAATTCGATGGGCAGAGACTCACTCTTGCCATCTATAAGCAATCTATATCCCAGGAGTGGAGAACTGGGAAGCGGATTTTCTAAGTCGTCAGACTTTTCATTTGGGGGAGTGGGAACTCCATCCGGAGGTGTTTGCACAATTGATTCGGTACTGGGGCACACCAGAATTGGATCTGATGGCGTCTCGTCAGAATGCCAAACTTCCTTGTTACGGGTCCAGGTCAAGGGATCCTCAGGCAGTACTGATAGATGCTCTAGCAGTACCCTGGTCGTTCAACCTGGCTTATGTGTTTCCACCATTTCCTCTCCTTCCTCGTTTGATTGCCAGAATCAAACAGGAGAGAGCTTTGGTGATTTTGATAGCACCTGCGTGGCCACGCAGGACTTGGTATGCAGACCTGGTGGACATGTCATCTCTTCCACCATGGACTCTGCCACTGAGACAGGATCTTCCGATTCAAGGTCCATTCCAGCATACAAATCTAGTTTCTCTGCGGCTGACTGCTTGGAGATTGAACGCTTGATCTTATCCAAGCGGGGTTTCTCGGAGTCGGTCATAGATACCTTGATTCAGGCTCGAAAGCCTGTCACTAGGAAAATTTATCATAAGATATGGCATAAATATCTTTATTGGTGCGAATCCAAAGGCTACTCATGGAGATCAGGATTTGTAGGATTTTGTCCTTTCTCCAAGAAGGATTGGAGAAGGGGCTATCAGCTAGTTCCTTAAAGGGACAGATATCTTCTTTATCAATTCTACTGCACAAACGTCTGGCAGATGTTCCAGACGTTCAGTCGTTCTGTCAGGCTTTAGTTAGAATCAAGCCTTTGTTTAAACCTGTTGCTCTGCCATGGAGTTTGAATTTACTTCTTTAAGTTCTTCAAGGGGTTCCGTTTGAACCTATGCATTCCATAGATATTAAGCTTCTATCTTGGAAAGTTCTGTTTTTAGTTGCTATCTTTTCGGCTCAAAGAGTTCCGTGGACTCATCTTACCATAGAAGAAATTATTTATCAGGTAAGCATAAATTTACTTTTATATTTGATGGTGTTATTATGAGTATAACTTTTAAATGAATTTTGATGTGTTTTGTGCAACTTTTTATTTGAACGTAACAGCTAACCAGAGCTCTGAGGTTGCGATATCCCAATGTTCATTAAATTCAATTGCTCTTGAGCAAATGCGTTAACTTTCAACTTGTAATACGTGCACTACTTCCAATGTTTACAAAAAGCGGCAATAAAACCCTTATCGCTCATGCACAACTGCTAGGGCGCCACTCGTAATCTAGCCCTAAATGTACAAGTGTCTTTGTGATACATTATGGAGACAGGAAAGTGTAATTATAATTTAACCTTCTCTTAAAGGGACAGTCTACACCAGAATTGTTATTGTTTAAAAAGATAGATAATCCCTTTATTACCCATTCCCTAGTATTGCATAGCCAACACTGTTATATAAATACACTTTTTACCTCTGTGATTACCTTGTATCTAAGCCTCTGCAGACTGCCCCCTTATTTCAGTTCTTTTGACAGATATCCATTTCAGCCAATAAGAGCTGGCTCACCTGAACTTCACAGTGTTATCTATATGATGCACATGAACTAACACCCTCTAGTGGTGAAAAACTGTAAAAATGCCCTGAGAGAAGAGGCGGCCTTCAAGGGGTTAGAAATTAGCATATAAACCTCCTAGGTTTAGCTTTCAACTAAGAATACCAAGAGGACAAAGCAAAACTGGTGATAAAAGTGAATTGAAAATTGTTTAAAATGACATTCTCTACCTGAATCATGAAAAATTATTTTGGACTAGACTGTCCTTTTAACCGGAAAACCTATCTGCCTGTGTTCGGTGCTAGGAAGAGGCATCCAGTACTGCACAAACAATTGCTTGTACAAGCCTGCCCCCTGCTGTTACATAAATAGATATGGGCTATTTTAACTCCACTGCTACTTCAGGATGCTGCTTTTTAACTTGCAGCTGCACTGCAAAGTCTCCCTAGTTGCATAAATAAATTAAGCCCTATATGTGATGCATTTACAAGTGTACTAGAAGAAATTACTGCAGTAAGAATTAATAAGAATGTATGTATATACTGTATGTATCTTGCTATATCTTTAAGTAAATATATGTTAAATGTTGTATTGATAAGTTCTTACTTTCTCTAGGAAAAGAAGAGAAAAATATTACCCATGCCAGTAGAGCTTAGCTCCTGTAGCAACACAGTTAACTTTCTGGATCTACCACGAGAGATGGTAAGAACTAAAGATGAAACAAATTACATTTACTGAATTAAACATCTTTTATACTTTTATTTCTTATAGCTAAAGAAGGCATTTTATATCAACTTTAATATACATATACACACACACAATTTATCATGGCTCACCGGAAACAGGAGTTTTAGGATCGCTGCTTCTTAACTCGTCCGCTACCTCTTAGGCTGCGGACATCAATCCGCACTATTGCATACAATCAGGTTGAGTGACATCCCCTGCTAGCGGCCAATTGGCTGCGAATCTGCAGGAGGCGGCATTGCACAAGTAGTCTGCATTCAGCGATGTCTAGCGGGCATGATACGCTACAGCGTATCATGTCCGCTAGACATTGATAAATTGGTTCCAAAATGGTGAAAAGTATGTGAACACCTTACTATCACATCTATATGAACTAGTTGGACAAATGAAGTTGCCCCCCTCCCCTTTGGGATATGACAGCCACAACGCTTCTGGAAAGGCTTTCTAAAGATGTTGTAGAGTGTTTGTGGGAATTAGTGCCCATTCAGCCCCAAAAAAACATTTGTGAGGTCAGGCACTCATGTTGTATGAGAATGTCTGGCTCCCAATTGTTGTTCCAATTCATCCCAAAGGTGGGGTTCAGGTCAGGGCTCTGTGGAGGCCTCTCGAGTTCTTCCTCTTCAAACTGTCTTCATAAGCTTTGCATTTTTCACAGGGGAATAGTCATGCTGGAGCAGGAAAGGGCCTTCCCCAAACTGATGCCACAAAGTTGGGAGCACCCAATTTTCTAAAATGTTTTTGTATCCTGCAACATTAAAGGGACATTAAACACTTTGATATAGTAATAAATAAATAAAAGCATATATGTAACAAAAACTCTATATATATACTAAATATACTTTCATTATTTATTTTGTCCCCTTTTCCTGTTATTCCATTCTGAAATTGCAAGCTTTTTAGTTCCTGTTAGAAATGGAAGTGCAGAACACTGTTATATTCAATACAGCCATTGGCAGCACACTCTATTGACCTATTTATAGCTGTCCCTAATTGGCCACAGCAGAGAACATAACCTAAGTTACAACATGGCAGCTCCCATTGTTTTCTAGACACTAAGGGGCCGATTTATTTAAGTGCGAGCGTACATGATCCACTGTAGCGGATCATGTCTGCTGCACATCAAAATTTCTGTGGTCTGAAGATGGTAGTGATCCCGAAACATTACAGTTAAGAGAGAATAAATACCTATTGTTATTGAAGACCTCGTGAGTGTACCTCTTTGTTTTTCAACTTGTGTATAAAACCATCAGGACTGCACCCGGGGCATTGGACTATAAGTGTCGTGAGTGCTTGACCCTACACAGCAATTACACTGTATATATATATATATATATATATATATATATATATATATATATATATATATATAAATATATATATATATATATATACAGGGAGTGCAGAATTATTAGGCAAATGAGTCTTTTGACCACATCATCCTCTTTATGCATGTTGTCTTACTCCAAGCTGTATAGGCTCGAAAGCCTACTACCATTTAAGCATATTAGGTGATGTGCATCTCTGTAATGAGAAGGGGTGTGGTCTAATGACATCAACACCCTATATCAGGTGTGCATAATTATTAGGCAACTTCCTTTCCTTTGGCAAAATGGGTCAAAAGAAGGACTTGACAGGCTCAGAAAAGTAAAAAATAGTGAGATATCTTGCAGAGGGATGCAGCACTCTTAAAATGGCAAAGCTTCTGAAGCGTGATCATCAAACAATCAAGCGTTTCATTCAAAATAGTCAACAGGGTCGCAAGAAGCGTGTGGAAAAACCAAGGCGCAAAATAACTGCCCATGAACTGAGAAAAGTCAAGCGTGCAGCTGCCAAGATGCCACTTGCCACCAGTTTGGCCATATTTCAGAGTTGCAACATCACTGGAGTGCCCAAAAGCACAAGGTGTGCAATAATCAGAGACATGGCCAAGGTAAGAAAGGCTGAAAGACGACCACCACTGAACAAGACACACAAGCTGAAACGTCAAGACTGGGCCAAGAAATATCTCAAGACTGATTTTTCTAAGGTTTTATGGACTGATGAAATGAGAGTGAGTCTTGATGGGCCAGATGGATGGGCCCGTGGCTGGATTGGTAAAGGGCAGAGAGCTCCAGTCCGACTCAGACGCCAGCAAGGTGGAGGTGGAGTACTGGTTTGGGCTGGTATCATCAAAGATGAGCTTGTGGGGTCTTTTCGGGTTGAGGATGGAGTCAAGCTCAACTCCCAGTCCTACTGCCAGTTTCTGGAAGACACCTTCTTCAAGCAGTGGTACAGGAAGAAGTCTGCATCCTTCAAGAAAAACATGATTTTCATGCAGGACAATGCTCCATCACACGCGTCCAAGTACTCCACAGCGTGGCTGGCAAGAAAGGGTATAAAAGAAGAAAATCTAATGACATGGCCTCCTTGTTCACCTGATCTGAACCCCATTGAGAACCTGTGGTCCATCATCAAATGTGAGATTTACAAGGAGGGAAAACAGTACACCTCTCTGAACAGTGTCTGGGAGGCTGTGGTTGCTGCTGCACGCAATGTTGATGGTGAACAGATCAAAACACTGACAGAATCCATGGATGGCAGGCTTTTGAGTGTCCTTGCAAAGAAAGGTGGCTATATTGGTCACTGATTTGTTTTTGTTTTGTTTTTGAATGTCAGAAATGTATATTTGTGAATGTTGAGATGTTATATTGGTTTCACTGGTAAAAATAAATAATTGAAATGGGTATATATTTGTTTTTGTTAAGTTGCCTTATAATTATGCACAGTAATAGTCACCTGCACACACAGATATCCCCCTAAAATAGCTATAACTAAAAACAAACTAAAAACTACTTCCAAAACTATTCAGCTTTGATATTAATGAGTTTTTTGGGTTCATTGAGAACATGGTTGTTGTTCAATAATAAAATTAATCCTCAAAAATACAACTTGCCTAATAATTCTGCACTCCCTGTATAATTTTAGAATCATTAAGAAAGAAAAACAGTTTAACTAAATGAGTAACTGTGAGAGAGGGAATTCCCCATGAAGCTAACCAAAATGTTAATAGGCTGCAGAATTTCTCCGACAAAGAAACATGTACACACGGGCACTACAAATGCAATTAAGTTTATTTACAATACTTTATAACATCAAAAGTTAGGCATCTGTGAAATATCACACGTAGAATTGTTACCACTGCAGTGGGTGATCAACCAAAGATTATGCAAGCTTGCCTATTTCAAAACATTACTAATAGATTACAAATCTGTGCACAGATATTATGAAAAAAGGCATAGACAGTGGGGCAAAAAAAGTATTTAGTCAGCCACCAATTGTGCAAGTTCTCCCACTTAAGAAGATGAGAGAGACCTGTAATTTTCATCATAGGTATACCTCAACTATGAGAGACAAAATGTGGAAACAAATCCAGACAATCACATTGTCTGATTTGGAAAGAATTTATTTGCAAATTATGGTGGAAAATAAGTATTTGGTCAATATCAAAAGTTAATCTCAATACTTTGTTATGTATCCTTTGTTGGCAATGACAGAGGTCAAACGTTTTCTGTAAGGCTTCACATGGTTGTCACACACTGTTGCTGGTATGTTGGCCCATTCCTGCATGAAGATCTCCTCTAGAGCAGTGATGTTTTGGGGCTGTCGCTGGGCAACATGGACTTTCAACTCCCTCCAAAGATTTTCTATGGGGTTGAGATCTTGAGATTGACTAGGCCACTCCAGGACCTTGAAATGCTTCTATTGCAGATTCAGTCTTCCCAGCCTGGTGCAGGTCTACAATTTTGTTTCTGGTGTCCTTCAACAGCTCTTTGGTCTTCACCATAGTGGAGTTTGGAGTGTGACTGTTTGAGGTTGTGGACAGGTGTCTTTTATACTGATAACAAGTTCAAACAGGTGCCATTAACACAGGTAATGAGTGGAGGACAGAGGAGCCTATTAAAGAAGAAGATACAGGTCTGTGAGAGCCAGAAATCTTGCTTGTTTGTAGGTGACCAAATATTTATTTTCCACCATAATATGCAAATAAATTCTTTCCAAATCAGACAATGTGATTGTCTGGATTTGTTTCCACATTTTGTCTCTCATAGTTGAGGTATACCTATGATGAAAATTACAGGCCTCTCTAATCTTCTTAAATGGGAGAACTTGCACAATTGGTGGCTGACTAAATATTTTTTTGCCCCACTGTACATCAAATAGGGTCAGAGATTAACCTTGTCTCCAACCGCATAATGGTGGTAGTCACTCAACTATTAACAAACGGGTGGCATAGTAGCAGAGTAGCAACAAAGCCACACTGTTCCATATTATGCGTGAAAAGCCACAAAGATTCATACAACCTCAACCAGGTAAGTTTGACGATCTTCCAAGGAGGATTGCATACGTGTAACTGCCACTAAAAGCTCATCATCCCGATGAACTAATGGAAACGAGGTAAAGACGTCCTCTAGTATCCAAAGAGCTGGCAGCTTTCAGGCAACAACACTGATGAACCTAGTCGATCTTTAAGCAGATGTACTCATCAATGGTGAGCTGCTAGGAAAACGAGGTAAAGACGTCCTCTGGTGTCTAGCATGCTAGCAACATGTTGGCAGCTTGTAACAACAGCATGAATCCTTCTTGTCGAGTTGGTACAGGTGAATCACTTATAGCACAGATGCCGAGCTTCCAATTTTAAAATTTCAGCAATAACAAGCCGATATGTCCACTTGTACCTTTTCAGGCAGTTGTGTACAGCAAGGTAATTACGGCTTTAACAACTTCTCCTCTTTTTGGTTGTCACATCTCCTTGCTCATACAGAGACCGACAGAGATTGAGTAAAGTCCGTTTACTTGTGTACTTCGGGATAGTCGGTATTACTGTGCTGTTACAAAGATGTCAGTCGATGCGCGTTTTGCCCCACAATGCTGAGCAAAAGCAGGGGCCTCGTCAGGACTGTCTATTGGTTACATTATCGCCCTCTTTATTGGATTCCTCCTTTCCTGGGTGGAACCATGTTCATTGGCCATTGTTTTTCATTTTTCATTGGCTACTTTTGCCAAGCTTCTAAACTTAGTTCACAAGTTTTTAACATAGTAACAGCGATATTTAATATACAATGTCATTTAAAACGAAAGCTGATATTTTGTATAACTTAAGTCATTATGTCTACTCATGTGTACTGTTATACAAACATTTCTAAAACATTACGATGGATGGAGAATTCAATGATATGCTATATGTATATTCCAGGTCTATATTCAGAGATGGGATAAGAGATTGTCACTGCGTAACAAAATGGAATACATAATTCAATCCCTTTGTTTCCAAACTATTATAAGCCTTCACGTTTATTTACTAGATTCTTATAAAAGGGGGAACCCATTAGTCAACCTAGATAAAAATGTATTAAACACCTATATTGAGACAACTTTCAGCAAAGTATTAGTTTTAAGCAGCTTACAGGTATTAACCCAAGAATGATGCATACGCAATCCTTTCATTTAACCCATAAGGGGACACTGTTTTAAGGCTATATGTCCATCTAGCTTCTTTTTTGAGGAGGCATTTGTTTTCATCTCCTCCTCTCCCATTGGATATCCCTCTATCAATTCCTATAAATTTTAAAGAGGTAGCGCTACTGTTATGAACCTGTCTAAAATGACAGCTACACTAGTATCTCTTTCATAGAGGATGTCGTCCCTATGTTCCTGTATTCTGTCCTTAAACATTCTTTTCATTTTTCCAACATAAAACAGAGGACAGGAACATTATAAAAGGTAGACAACCCTGACTGAATTGCAATTTGAGAAACATCTAATGTCGAATTCTTTGCCAGTATTCGCCGAGAAGGTTTTACACTTTAGCATGTAAGGGCAATACACACAATGTCCATGTGGATAATTCCCTTGAACCTGTTGGTATTTTTGCAACCAATTTGTTTAAGGTTCAGACCTAACAAATCTACTTTTAACTAACTTGTCTTTTAAGTTAGGAGATTTTTAGGCAGTCATAGGGGGATTTTTTCCTACTTTTTCTAGAATTTTTGTATCTAGGGTTAGAATGTGCCAGTTCTGAGTCAGAATTTCTCTGATATTTTTCCAATGACAATTGTACGTTGTAATAAATCTTATTTTATTCTCACATGTTTTTTTAGGATTTGAATAGAGTAAATAATCTCTGTTTAATTTTCTAACTTTGCCTAAAGTTCGTTTTATTGAATTATGGGAATATCCTCTGTCAATGAATCGTTTACACATATGTTCTGCATGGTATTCAAACTTAGTTCTTGAAGAACAGTTTCTTCTTAATCTTAGTAGCTGACGATAGGGAATACCTTTCTTTAAAGGTTCTGGGTGACAGGTAGAAGCCTCAAGGAGATTATTACTGGCTGAATCTTTACAATATATTTCTGTAGAAATACGGTTACCTTCTTTTTGGATAGAAATATCTAGAAAAGGCAATTCTTTTTCACTATGGGTGTATGTTAGAAAAATGTTGTGATTATTTTTACTCAGTACAGAAATAAACTCATGCAGACAGGTCAGGGGGCCCTCCCACAGCATAAAGATGCTTAGAGGAATATGGCTGCACCTCACTGACGAGGCCCAATGAAGGCCGAAACGATCGTCTGGTGTTGCTGTGTTTCTTGTTCAGAGAGGAATTGCCTCGTATTTTGGCACTGGACTGACCGTAATAGGTGGGATCAGACTGATATACTACAGGAAAGTTTTACTCTGTGAAAAGCATTACTGGGCTAAATGAAGCTGCACCCAGGTGGTAAATCGCCAAAGAACAGGCTAACAATGGTATTGAGTTGTTTGTTCCTGTGAGTGTGCTTCTCTCTGTGTGTATATATATATATATATATATATATATATATATATATATATATATATATATATATATATATATATATATATATATATACAAAAGTATAAGCATAGAGACAAGACCTGGTGTTGATCCCTGTAGTCCCACGCCACAAAAGCCAGCATATGCATTGTATTAAAGGAAGGTGTGTTACTTAAATCTCGTGTGCTGGCTTTTGTGGCGTGGGACTACAGGGATCAACACCAGGTCTTGTCTCTATGCTTATACTTTTGTCTACATTTATCTTGGCCGTGCATTCGAGTGGTTGCTACATTGGTGAGTGCTGATCTTTTTTTGTAAATATATATATATATATATATATATATACACACTCACCGACCACTTTATTAGGTACACATTGTTAGTACTGGGATGGACCCTCTTTTGCCTTCAGAACTGCCTTAATTCTTTGTGGCATAGATTCAACAAGGTGTTGAAAACATTCCTCAGAGATTTTGGTCCATATTGACATGATAGCATCACGCAGTTGCTGCAGATTTGTTGCCTGCACATCCATGATGTGAATATCTCGTTCCACCACATCCCAATGGTGCTCTATTGGATTGAGATCTGGTGACTGTGGAGGCCAATTGGAGTACAGTGAACTCATGTTCAAGAAACCAGTTTGAGATGGTTTGAGCTTTGTGACATGGTGCATTATCCTGTTGGAAGTAGCCATCAGAAGATGGGTACACAGTAGTCATAAAAGGATGGACATGGTCAGCAACAATACTCAGGTATTGTACTAAGGGGCCCAAAGTGTGCCAAGAAAATATCCCCCACACCATTACACCACCACCAGACTGAACCGTTGATACAAGGCAGGATGGATCCATGCTTTCATGTTGTTTACACAAATTCTGACCCTACCATCTGAATGTTGCAGCTGAAATCAAGACTCATCAGACAAGGCAACGTTTTTTCAATCTTCTATTACCCAATTTTGATGAGCCTTTATGAAATGGAGCCTCAGTTTCCTGTTCTTAGCTGACAGGAGTGGTACCCAGTGTGGTCCTCAGCTGCTGTAGCTCATCTGCTTCAAGGTTTGACATGTTGTGCGTTCAGAGATGGTCTTCAGCATACCTTTGTTGTAACGAGTGGTTATTTGAGTTACTGTTGCCTTTCTATCATCTCAAACCAGTCTGCCCATTCTCCTCTGACATCAACAAGGAATTGTCGTCCACACAACTGCTGCTCACTGGATATTTTCTCTTTTTCAGACCATTCTCTGTAGACCCTAGAGATGGTTGTGCGTGAAAATCCCAGTAAATCAGCAGTTTTTTAAATACTCAGACCAGCCCGTCTGGCACCAACAATCATGCCACGTTAAAAGTCACTTAAATCCCCTTTCTTCCCCATTCTGATGCTCGGTTTGAACTTCAGCAAGCCATCTTCACCACGTCTAGATGCCTAAATGCATTGAGTTGCTGCCATGTGATTGGCTAGCAAAGGGACAAAGTTATTTACAGTACTTGATATATATTTTGCAGTCCCCTTTTGTGAAAATAAGAGTATTTACATGATTATTACAAATATTACCTGTTATGAGATAGCAGAGGTGGTGCTACTTAGTACCATTGAGTACCCTCACAAAAAAGTCACTATATTTTACAAGTCAAGTTTCTAACTCGCCCACTGCAATTTCTTACTCATCCAGAACTAGTGGAAATTTCAAGCCTTATATATATATACATACCCTACATTCACAAACACCTTTCGGCTTGAACAAAGATATTGATTTGGCAGCCTTTTTAGTAGATAAATAGAAGGAATATAGAAGAATAGATATATATACTGATATATCCCTATAGAAACAAATATGTCTACCTACTACATTAGACATATAGAATATTCTAAGAGAAAACTACTTGGTCATCTATATGCATACTAGGATATAGATACCTGTACAATATCATTTATAAGAATTCCTAATTTTTGCAACAATTCTGTATACAAATTCACAAATCTGTAATGAAATCACTCACTAAATTCCTTATCTCCAAATATTAAGCGAGACATCCAACTAGACTGGAAACCACTCTCTCTGGGAGCCTGTCTTTTGCCTCTAAAAAGTTCCCTACAAGAATGTGGATAATTTCTTAGTACAAAATATATATATTTTTTAGTTTAAATTATTTTAACAAACAATGGAATTTTAAATACATATACTATGTTTGTTCGTTTATATAAGAAAATCGTTTTAACATGTTAAGTTGCATATCTCATAGTTTTTCTATGTTTTGAATCACCTTCAAAGCATATTTTGTTTTAATCTTTTTATGCATGTATTATGTTTTAAACAATCAAGTGGAAGTAGCAATGTGTATACTATTTAGAATGACTTGAAATACAAATGTAGTTCAAATCATTCCCTACTGGAAATTACACCAACCCTATTATTGTTTATGCATTGGAAAACACGGTACTCCTGGATTGGTTTGAGATATCATATCAACCAATCTCTCTTGCCCAGTGTTTAAGACATTAAAAATATTACAAGCATAACACGTATTCTATTTTAGCATTCACGCATACCCCTTATCATCTATCAAAGACAGTAAGCTGAATACACGCTTGCGCTATAACTAATCATAAGTTTAGGGAAATATTTTATTATTACATATCTATAATAACCTTTATTTATGTATTTTCTCTTTTAGCAGTACGTCCTTTCACTACTCATACTAACCCCTTTATATAAGCCCACTTAGGAGTAAAGATCATCAGCGATCGGGGGTGTTACGTAAACATTTGCTGAACCTCTAATTTGATTGGTTCATCAGCGCACACCCCCGCCGCTTTTGCTATACACACTGGAACGGTAGCACTACGCATGCGCAATAACGCCTCACTCGCGCTTTTAACACACTACCGTATTTCATAAACAACCAAACCAACGAAATAGATAAAGCACATATTTTAGGAACACTTCAAAGTGATAGTCTCAATTCTTTGATCTCCTCATTTAAAATATCTTGTAATTCAAGAACAAACAAATACGATCTATTAGGCCAGTGATTGGCAGACCACCTAACACACCTTTCTAATCACATGACCACAAAGAGCCAATCAGAGCTCTAGAATATCGTAATTACACAGGTAAACCCTATTTAAAGTCCCCAACCAAACACCAGCAATCACACTCTAAATTTTCCTCTGAAGAAGAAGGTAACCCATTATTTTACACCTTTGAAACGCGTAAGGAGAGATTTGAACAAAAATATTATGAACTGTATTTTATAAACTGCTTGTATGCCGTTTTCCTGCATTTCCTGCATTTCTGACTATTCACCTTGGAACTTTGTACTTGTTATAATGCATTACTATGCCTAACTGATACCTCATATTGGATTGAGGTGGAAGAATGTGAGCATTTTTTACATATGAAATAAATATATGTTTTAAACTTGTACAACAGTGTTGCACTATCCTTTCCATATTTTTGTTCCCTTATCTATGTATTCCTCATCACGGATTACTGGGAGCTGAGTGAAAAATCAAGCATACTCGGAGGAGGGAGAAAGAAATCTCTACCATACTAAGGAAGCAGGAAAGCATTGTTTCTAACAACACCAAGGAGGCAGAGAAGCAGCGTTTCCAGATTGCTGAGGGACAACTGTTTTACTGAAGACGCTTCCCACTTACCTCATAGGTTTGAGGTTACATCTAGTAAGTGGGCATTTATTCACAGCATAAGGATTAGACTGAATACTATCACTTATTCTACATAATCCACTTGGACTTTGGGACTATAAACACCTGTGAATTTTGTGTATTTTATTGATGTCATAACTAAGTTAACTACTAGTACTTTTAACTAAAAAAAAGGAAAATCATTTTTTCTTTTCAGGATATCTTATTCACCTGATTGGTACACCATTCTACTCAAATACATATCATTTGCAAATATATGTTTTGATATAACTCATTCATACGTCGCTGGTATAAATACTTGCACTAGATATACTATATAGAATAATCATTATTAAAATATTATCAATTTGACACTACACTTACTACTCTGTCACCACTATTAATAATATATTGGTTACTAATTTTATGAACAGTGCGCCTTAATACCACTCTTCCTACCAATATATATATATATATATATATATATATATATACACATATATACACAACACACAGAAAACCTGGCACTCGCAAGCAGATACTCAGTAATGTTTAAAAGCAAAACTGGGGGAAGTCAGTTACATTTGGCACCAAAGGAAAAAGCCCAGGACTAAGTCAAGGTCTCCCCCTTCCTGGGACCCTAAACCAGCACCCACAAAATGCATACTTTCAAACAAACCAACTGGGAACAGGCTTTTGTAATCTCCCCTATGTAAATACAAAACACAGGAATGGACCGCACTCACAGACTGGACTGGGTACACATCCTAAGCCACTGTTAACTCCACAGCCCTGAACACTGACAGGCAGCTGCACAGTTCCCAGCAACCCAGGCAGTTAACCCCTGAACAGCCTGGGTGACAGGCCCACAGAGAAGCATTACAAACATTATAAACACAACACACATAAAACCTGGCACTCGCCAGCATATTGGCCGCAAATCTGCAGGGGGACGGTATTGCTGGTGCAATGAGAAATGCCAACAGCGTATGCTGCCGGCATTTATCGATGTGCGGCGGACATGATTCGATATAGCGGATCATGTCTGTCCGCACATACATAAATAGACCACTGAATGCGCTCCATTCCTGTGTTTTATATATATATATATATATATATATATATATATATATATATATATATACAGTATATAGATAAAATGTGTAGTTAATTGGTGACATTTTTCCCCACTGTTTTATTCATGTCAGATTGATCATGTGATTTCCTACCTCTCCGTGCATGATGTTGCGCTCCTTGGAGAGACATGCCGTTTTATGCAGCAGTTTTGCAACAGCCCATTAGTCTGGAAAAGAATCTTCCACAGGATCAGTCCCTATAGCAGAGTTAAGGATAAAAACTGGAAGAGAGCTGCCATTCTGAACTGTAAGAGAGGAAAAATATAACTATGATACATTAGCAAACTTGAAATGTTTAAGTGGGTAAATAAACAGTATGAAGTGAAGACAAAAATATTGGCAGTTTGATATCTTTCTTTTAATTCACCCTCAGCATTTCTCTTCATCTACTGTACTATGATTTTTTTTCTCCCCTTTAATGAGTTCCCAGTGATCCATTTTACCTGATGTTGTATATTAAATTGTTTACAAATTGCTAATTTACCTTTATTTTACCTTTACATCTGAAATAGCTGCTTTTGCCTGTTGGAACTGCCACTTATACTGACAATTTAAGTACAGAAGTACTGATCATTCAAAAGCTATGTTAACAATAAGGTACAGATGAGAGCTACTATAAGGAAGAAGGACAGATATAGAGAGAGAAGACAGTGAGGTCTACTGTACCTGTTTGTTCAGCCTGTCTGACTGAGTTGTGGTTTAAATGACCAAAAACAGCTATTTCATATACAAAAATAAATTTAAAGGAATATTTAACATACATTTTAACTTTAAACTAGGATAACAAGTTATTGGAAACACCTTCCAGTAATCAGTTTTACAGTACAGTGCCCCTTTAATTTAATTTTCTTTTTATCTTGATATCCCTTCCTTTCCTGTTTTGTGCCAACAGATACCAAGGGAATGCACTTCCAGTCATTTAGAGGCCGGAAGCAAGCTGTGCAACATATTGATCCCCCTACCATAGCAAATGGGATCAAGCGTTTCCTGCCCACAAAGGAATATGGATTCATATTGGACGATGAAGACATTCTATTTCTTCAAGTCAATCCTCTGGCATTCTCCCATTATATATCAGTGTGCAGGAATGTCAAAGATGTAAGTATTGTTCTTAGGCACACAAGTTACACCAGCTGTCTCTCACAGCCAGTTCTTCTCACTCACTCACTCTAACTTCCATAGAGTTAACATTCATTTTCTTTCTTTAACATGTTGACTCTATAATCTTCCAACCCTTCTACTGGCTCTGTGCTTTAGTGAATGCTCATATCTTACTCCCTATGTTTTTCATGCAGTTTTCCATAGGACCTGGGATTGATGGAGACGATCAAAAGTGCCTTTATGTCATAACCTCATTCAATTGTCTGAAGATCTACTCTATGCCCACTTGTCAAAAAGTTTTCGAGATGATGTTTGGCCCACTAATTAAATTCAAGCAGCTAGTTGTGCTTGGGCCACCGTCAAGAAGAATATTACTGTTTGTAACAGGCAAGCTAGAATTAGTAAGGGTTAAGAGAGTGACAATGTGGGCTTAGAGAGTAATAATACTTGTTCTAGAACTTCTTAAAGGAATATGAAACCCATACATTTTCTTTTTTGATTCAGACAGAGCATACCATTTAAAAAAAGTTTCCAATTATCTTCTACTCTCAAATTTGCTTAGTTCTCATGATATTCTGTGTTGAAGAGATACCTAGGTAGGCATCTGGAGCACTACATATCAGGAAGTAGTGCTGCCATCTAGTGCTCTTGTAAATGGATAGGGAGTATGGTTTGAGTGACTCTCTGTACAAGTAAGAGCTATTTACTGTGGTAGTGATCTTCATCTCTCAACCATGACTTCCATATTATATATTGAGATGTTTGGTCAGACCCTCTGCATGGAGGGGAGGTGCACTATTATATATCTATCTACACCGTCACCTTTTTAACAACGGCCATTAAAGGGACATTAAACACTAAATCCATGCTAGACAGAATGATGCATTCAAAGAAAAGATTAGTCCATGACTAACATGTAGATGTATTTTTTAAAGTTTCATTAGTTGTTTAAAAAGTGACAAAATAAGTGTAAAGTTTTAGTGTCTATAAAACACTGGGAGCTGCCATGTTGTAACTTGTGTTACCTTCTCTGCTGTGGCCAATTAGGGACAGCTATACATAGGTCATTAGAGTGTGCAGCCAATGGTTGTGCTGGATTTAACAGTGTCCTGCACTTCCATTTCTAACAGGAACTGAAAAGCTCACAATTTCAGAATGGAATTACAGGCAAAGAGGACAAAATTAGTAATGAAAGTATATTGCAGAGTTGTTTTATTATATACAATTTATCATTTTATATTACCATCCCAAAGTGTTTAATGTCCCTTTAATAGCAATGTCCTTTGAGTTAAACATTCTGTGCATAATCCTCCCAGACACTGGAATAGCTTGTTAAAACTTTTGTTATAAGCACTAAGAGGGAAATGTGTATTTTGCATGTCTTGTATAATGTACTGCAGCTTCAGGCTTTAAAGGGACAGTGTAAGATTGTAAGGGGAAAAATGCTTTAATTATCCATAGCAGTGGCGGTTCTAGAAATTATTTTGGGTGCTAAGAAAGGTGGTGAAAAAGGTAAAAAAAAAAACAGCACACACAATGGGGCCGATTTATCAAATGTCTGTCCGACATGATCCTCTCAGTTCTGGTGAACTGCTTGTGCAATACCGTCCCCCGCAGATTCACGGCCAATCGGCTAGCAGTGGGTGTCAATCAACCCGATCGTATTCGATCGGGTAGATTGATGTCTGCAGCCTCAGAGGCGGCGGACCAATTAAGGCGCAGCGGTCTTAAGACTTGGCAGAACATGCGTTTCCCTTCACAGCTCAACTGGGTGCTATACACCTCCAAACTCACGTGTAGCACCCCCATTGTGCCAAGCGGCTCCATAGAACCACCACTGATGCATAGTAAAACAATTTTCCAGTATATTTTTATTATTTATTTTACCCCTTTTTCTTGTAGTTTAAGTTTTAAGATTGTGGATTTTACAGTCCTGAAAAGCGAAAAAGTGCCAGTACCAGTAGCAAACACTGTAATCTCCAGACTGAAGTCTGGATTGGCTCCTCGAAATAAGGAAAGAGGTGTATACATTGTGGTCATTGACAAAATCTGCAGAGAACAAGGTGTAAATTTCTTCTAATAACGCTCATGCTTTGCTTACATATTAATCTATTGGAAGAAAGCAGAAAAAGTATAATTGCGAGGTGTTTACTGTTGCTTAGTTATTTTACATGACTTAGTACGTAGATATCTGGATATTGACCCTGGACTAAACATTTCCTTGGAACTAGTAGAATTTTGGGATAATTTTCAAACCCTGAATATATATAGATTGATTGGGGCCTATTTAACAAAGGTCTGAAGGACCTGATCCGACAGTGCGGATCAGGTCCGACAGAGCTCGCTGAATGCGGGGAGCAATACGCTCTCCGTATTCAGCATTGCACCAGCAGCTCTTGTGAGCTGCTGGTGCAACGCCGCCCCCTGCAGACTCGTGGCCAATCGGCCGCCAGCAGGTGGGTGTCAATCAACTCAATCGTACTCAATCGGGTTGAATTGCTGCGATCTCTGTCTGCCTCCTCAGAGCAGATGGACAGGTTATGGAGCAGCGGTCTTTAGACTGCTGCAGCTCCATACGGAGCTTGATAGATATGCCCCATAGAGAGATAAATAGTTAGATATAGATATATACAGTGTGTCTGGTGAACTGCTTGTGCATTGCCGTCCCCTGCAGATTTGCAGCCAATCGGCTGCTAACAGGGGGTGTCAATCAACACAATCGTATCTGATCGGGTTGATTGCTGTCCGCAGCCTCAGAGGCGGCAGACTAGTTAAAGGGACAGTATACTATAAAATTATTTTTCCCTTAATGTGTTTCCAATTACTTTTTTTACCAGCTGCAGAGTACAAAATGTATGAGATTTGCTTTTTAAGGCTTATTTGTGTATATGAAATAGCTGATTGTGTTTTGAAGCCACAACCTAAAAAAAATGGGTTGAGCTTGTAGGTATAATCAGATCTCATTACTTTATCACATGGTGTACACATACCTGCTTCTTTATCTTATATCTCTCCATAAACCAATCACCAATACTTGGAGAGATCAATGGAAAATTAACATTGTATTACCTTATCTCTTCTATACCCCGCTGTGAGTGTAATTTCTTCTGATGGCTGTGTTAACACAGCTTGGCCTCAAGGCCAAAAACGTTCAGAATAGGTGGGGATACCACAGGCTAAATTAACTATTTCAGATGCCAATATAAGGGTAATGGAAATACTTGTAAACAATGTAATAGACTCCAGCAGGTAAAGTGGATCATTGGGAAAAAATTAGAGGGGAGAAATTTTTTGAGTAAACTGTCCCTTTAAGGAGCTGCAGTCTTAAAACCACTGCTTCTTAACTGCTGTTTCCGGCGAGCCTGAAGGCTTGCGCAGAAATAGGGGCATCAGGGGCCATTCGGCACTTGATAAATCGGCCCCTAGGAGTGAAGTAGAAAGTTGCATAAAATTGCATGCTCTATCTGAATCATGAAAGAAAAAAATCCCTTTGATAAAAAACAAAATTAATGACAAAAAGCACCTTTCACATAGGCTATTTTGACAAGTCACTGGAAGTTAGATATTGTAAAGAACAGCCTCAAAAGAAGTATAAGGGAAAGGGAAGAAATGTAACATATGTAAGGTTTTATTTTTTTTTTATTAATCTGAGTCTTGTTTTATATGTTTTAGAGGCGGGAAAAGTTTACAGTCTGGTGCCAGATGAGATTGAGATGAGACAACGACAACCCTACTCTGGACAGATAATATTTCAACAAGTATCACAGTGTCTGTTGAACAAAGCAGTTACCCAGATTTACACCAACCAGGACCGGGTCATTTATGTAACTGGTAAGAGTGTGAAACTGACAGAACTGAGCTGTGACTATGAAGGGTGACACATGCATTAGAAAGACATGAATCTGTTCCACTGTGGGGTCACATGGGAAAGACAAAGGTATTAGAATATTTCCTGTTCCAAATCTAAAATAGTAACACTAATCTTATCTTATCTTACTTCAGATCAAGGTATATTTTATTGTGAGGTTCAGTCATCTGCTATGGACACCAATTTATTTGCTAATTTTCATTCTTTGGAGCAAATTACGCCCTTGCCACTCATTCACAGTAAGGTAAGCTATAATATTAGCAAATCCTAAAAAGTCTTAGGGCATGATATTTAAAATCTCGCTGCTCAGGTGAGATGATCTAAGAGGTCTCGTCAATACGGCGGGGCCCTTGAATTTTTTTTTAGAAACACATATTTTATCTTGAGAAATGGTTATGTTGTTATATAGGGGTCAATTTACTAATGCGCAAGCGGACATGATACTATGTAGCGTATCATGTCTGCTGTACATCGATAAATGCCGACAGCATATGCTGTCAGCATTTATCATTGCACCAGCAGTTCTTGTGAACTGCTGGTGCAATACTGCCCCCTGCAGATTAGCGCTAGCAGGGGATGTCAATCAACCCGATCGTATCCGATCGGGTTAATTTCTGTCCGCCGCCTCAGAGCAGGTGGACAGGTTATGGAGCAGCGGTCTTTAACTTCTGTTTCCAGCGAGCCTGAAGGCTCACCGGAAACACGTGGCATCAAGCTCCGTATGGAGCTTGATAAATTGAACCCATAGTGTTCTTTATGTGAAACAAAAACTCCTACATTACAATACAAGGTCTTAAAATAATAATTTTGCGTGATTTCTCTCCATGCCAGCAAGGTTTTGAATATCAGGCCCTTAGACCTTAAATTTGTCTTCCGCCGTCACGCTAAGTGTGCTCAACCAGCTTTTTGTGCGTGTCGGACATTGCATTTATTACAAGTTGAAAGTAAAAAAGTTTTCGCTTGTGTGCTAACCCTACGTGCACAATAAGACTAAGTTGCAATATTGAGACCGAGCTAACGTATTCTTGCATAGACTTCAATGGAGCGCGAAAAGTGGTAAAAAAACACCCAAAAAGTCGCACAAACCTAATCGTATTTTCTCAAGTGCGCTAACCCCACATGAAATATTAATATTTCAAATTCCAATGTTCTTCACATAGAAGAATATGATCTATTTATTCTTAAATACATATTTCTATATATGTCTGATGAGTTTTTTTAGTAAAATATATATCTATACCTATATATATATATATATATATATATATATATATATATATATATATATATATATATATATATATATATATAATTTTACAGTGAGGGAAAAAATTATTTGATCCCCTGCTAATTTTGTATGTTTGCCCACTGACAAAGAAATTATCAGTCTATAATGAGTGAAATAAGTATTTGATCTCCTATCAATCAGCAAGATTTCTGGCTCCCAGGTATCTTTTATACAGGTAACGAGCTTAGATTAGGAGCACTCTCTTAAAAGGAGTGCTCCTAATCTCAGCTTGTTACCTGTATAAAATACACCTGTCCACAGAAGCAATCAATAAATCAGATTCCAAACTGTCCACCATGGCCAAGACCAAAGAGCTGTCCATGGATGTCAGGGACAAGATTGTAGAGCTACACAAGGCTGGAATGGGCTACAAGACCCAATCAGAAGGTGACAGTTGGTGCGATTATTCGCAAATGGAAGAAACACAAAATAACTGTCAATCTCCCTCGGTCTGGGGCTCCATGCAAGGTCTCACCTCATGGAGTTTCAATGATCATGAGAGCGGTGAGGAATCAGCCCAGAACTACACAGGAAAATGTTGTCAATGATCTCAAGGCAGCTGGGACCATAGTCACCAAGAAAACAATTGGTAACACTCTACGCCGTGAAGGACTGAAATCCTGTAGCATCTGCAAGGTCCCCTTGCTCAAGAAAGCCACATGTACAGGTCTGTCTTAAGTTTACCAATGAATATCTGAATGATTCAGAGGGGAACTGGGGACAGGACAACTTTACCACATCAAAGGGACGATGGACGGGGCCATGTACTGTCAAATCTTGGGTGAGAACCTCCTTCCCTCAGCCAGGGCATTGAAAATGGGTCGTGGATGGGTATTCCAGCATGACAATGACCCAAAACACACGGCCAAGGCAACAAAGGAGTGGCTCAAGAAGAAGCACATTAAGGTCCTGGAGTGGCCTAGCTAGTCTCCAGACCTTAATCCCATAGAAAATCTGTGGAGGGAGCTGAAGGTTCGAGTTGCCAAATGTCAGCCTCAAAACCTTAATGACTTGCAGAGGATCTGCAAAGAGGAGTGGGACAAAATCCCTCCTGAGATGTGCGCAAACCTGGTGGCCAACTACAAGAAACGTCTGACCTCTGTGATTGCCAACAAGGGTTTTGCCACCAAGTACTAAGTCAAGTTTTCCAAAGGGGTCAAATACTTATTTCACTCATTAAAATGTAAATCAATTTATAACTTTTTTAAAATGTGTTTTTCTGGATTTTGTTGTTGTTATTCTGTTCAAATAAACCCGCCATTAAAATTATAGACTGATCATTTCTTTGTCAGTGGGCAAACGTACAAAATCAGCAGGGGATCAATAAATAAATATATTTAAAATACTTAGAACATATCCCTTATGTGAAGAACATTGGGATGTGAAATATTTAAAGTAAATACACAGTTAGCGTTAAACACTTTGGGTCAGAGTACAAGTGGAGCGCAAAATTGTGCTTTTGCGAGCCCAATATTTGCACTCCACTCAGTAATACCGGAGCACACACATGTGCGCTGGTATTACAGGTTCAGCGCAATGCAAAGCCAACTTTGAGTTTGCATTGCTGGGAAGCTTTGCGCTCACAAAAGCGCGCTTCTATAGGCTCCAATGGGAGCCTCGTTCTCATGCCGTGAGACATGGCAGAGAACCTAGCACAGCGAAGGAGGTAAGTTGGGCAGCGATGGGCAGCAAATGTTAAATATATATGTATATGAACATATACATATATATGTGTGTCTATGTGTATATACACATATTAACACATAAATACTGTATATAAGCATATACATATGTATCTATAGGAATAACACAGTCCCTATAGAAAGCAATGTAAAAGGCACTTTTATGGGCAGTTTTTTTCTAACACCCCACACCCGCTCACTTTAACCCCTTGTAACTGCTTCATGCAGTTATTTTTTAATTATTTTTTTTTATTTTATTAAAGCACACTACATTGTATTTTGGGGGCAATTGGGGGACATTTTTAAAAATCAACCAGAGATCTGATCTCTGGTTAATTTTCGGAGCGCTAATTGCTACCGCAAGCTCACGGTAGCATTAACCAGCCACTTGTAATGGCTGGTTATTTATCGTGCGCCCGTTTACAGGCGCACGATAAACTAACGCTTCACGTGTAATCTAGCCCTTTATTAAATATGAATATTGCATAAAAAGGATTTTACATGTTTTCAGCTACTTAACTGTAAAGGGCTCCAATTAACGTATATATGCCTATATATGAATACATATGTATTTATATGTGTTTATATGTCTTTAAATACATATATACACATATAAATACATACGGTATATACCCACATATACACAACATAATACATATACATATTTAGACTTGTGTATGTATGTATCTCTATGTTAAAACCCTTTGCAGCATTTTGTTTTTCACCTGAGTCCTTATAACTTTTTATTGCAATTTTTCTAAAATAATTTTTATTAGATAGTGTTATTAAGTGTGTAACTGTACTTTTAAATGTTTTTTTTTTTTTTTTGTGCAACTTTTATTCGAGTGTAACAGTTAACCAGAGCTCTGAGGCCATGCATGTTAAATTAAATTGCGCTCAAGCTTTTACTTTCAACTTGTTATAAGCACTCTACTTCTGACGTGCACAAAAAGGCGTGATAACCCTGATATCGCTTGCTCACAACTGTATGCGTGCCACTCATAATCTGAACCCAAGTTGTAAAAGTTGTTTGGTATTTGTTCTGTTCTAGAGATGCAGAATAATATGTCCTGGATAAGGTCTGAAGGTGCAGAGTGTGTACTCTATAGATCAGTTTTTACTATATTATTTTTAAAGCAGTTTTCATTATTGCTTCTGATGATATTAGATTAGTTGCATTGGTAAAGTCGGTGTATCACCCTAATGTTTTGTAGAACAACAGGTTATACACCCCCATAGTTCAATTATTGAGATAAAGGGGCATATTTATCAATGTGCGAGCGGACATGATACGAAGTAGCGTATCATGTCCGCCGCACATCGATAAATGCCGACAGCATTGCTGGTGCAATGCCACCCCCTGAAGATTAGCGGCCGCTAGCAGGGAGTGTCAATCAGCCCGATCGTATTGATTTCTGTCCGCGGCCTCAGAGCAGGCGAACAAGTTATGGAGCAGCGGTCTTTAGACAAGGGGCATCAAGCTCGAAACAGAGCTTGATAAATATGCCCCATAGACTAAGGGGTTGAATTATCAAGGGCTGAATGGCCCCTGATCCACTTGTTTCCGCACAAGCCTTCAGGCTCGCCGGAAACACCAGTTAAGAAGCAGTGGTCTTAAGACCGCTGCTCCTGAACTGTATCCGCTGCCTCTGAGCGGCGTACAACACTCAGCCCGATCGGATACAATCGGGTTGATTGACACCCCCTGCTAGCGGTTGATTGGCCTCAAATCTGGAAGGGCAGCATTGCACAAGCAGTTCACCAGAACTGCTTGTGCAATGCTAAATGCTGACAGCGTATGCTGTTGGCATTCAGTGATGTCTGTCGGACATGATCCGCAGAGCGGATCATGTCGGACAGACATTTCATAAATTGCTTCTAAGAATCCTCTGAATATATTTTAGTGGTGGAAAAAGCACATTCCCTGATTTAACTCTAGAGGTGCACACTGTACATTACACATTCATTTCTAAAGGTACTGTGACCTATATGTTCCTTTTAGATCGTGAAATGTTCCATTGGGTACAATCACCTAGCGATGGTGGATGATTTCGGCAGAATTTTACTTCAAGGAAACAACAAATATGGACAACTGGGATTAGGGGACAGATTCTACAGAGAGAAACCTACCCAGGTAATTACAGAGTCCATATTAGCAATCTCTATCATACCCTGGTAATTAAACAAAGCTAACTGTTATGTATAGTGTATATGTTTATCAATACGTTTTGTATTTTTATATATTTGTATAACTTTTGTGATTTCATATCTCTGCTGAAATCATTATTTAAAGTCTGCTGATTTATTGTTAGGGACCTTCTTATCTTGCCAATCACCTTAGCACATGCGTTAATGCAGCCTTTTATACAACATACCTTTAAATGGACATGAAACCCAAAATTTGACTTTCATGGATCTGATAGAGCATGGCATTTTAAACAACTTTCTGATTTACTTCTATTATCAAATGTCCTTTGTTCTCTTGATATCTATTGTTGAAAAGCAGGACTGTAAGCTCAGAAGCATGAACGTGTCTCGAGCACTATATGGCAGCAGTTTTGAAAGAATATTATCCATTTTCAAGAGCACTAGATGGCAGCACTTATTACTGCCATGTAGTGCTCAAGATGCCTACTTATGTATCTCTTCAACAAAGAATGCCTTGGCAACAAAGCAAATTTGATAAGAAAAGTAAATTGGATTTTTTTTTTTTTAATTGTATGCTCTGTCTAATTCACAAAAGAAAAATTGTAGGTTTGATATCCCTTTAATGTCCCTCTAAAGACATACAGCACTTTGCCAACATATACACAATGCAGGCAGCAACAATGCAAACTTTACTAAGTTCTTTGTCATTTACAGGTGCCAGGCTTGAGGTGCCCAGTAGACATCTGCTGTGGTCTACACCATACGTTAATACTAATGCAAAAAACAGACAAAAAAGAACTTTATGGCTGTGGAGTTGGGTGCCGTCTCCCTGGATCCCGAAAGGGAAGTTCGACATTTATCAAGCTGAATGTTAAGGTGAGGACCTATTATTTTGTTGTATATTTACCTATCAATGTTATGTTCTGCATAGTTTTACTGTTAGTTTATTCATTATATTATTATATATATTATTATATTGTTATGTTTTGGGAGGAGTCTTTCCCTTCCTTATACCTGAGGAAGAGAATAGTCTGCCCGAAATAAAACAATCATTTAAGCTTTGAAGGGAGTGCAGATTTTAAGTTTTTCTGTATGTTTAAATAAATTGTTCCCCAACACCTCTAGTTGTTTATTTAAGCCTTGTGTTGCACCTAATCTATCTATCTATCTATCTATCTATCTATCTGTCAATACATTTTTTTTAGGGCTAGTATAAGATGCATTTCTAAGGGAATAATCATAAATTACTATTTATAGATTGGCCCACATAAATTATAAAAGTAACCCTATACAGGAACATAAGGCATTTAGGTATAGACTGGAATGGTTCAAACGCACATTACCAGTGTTAATTTTCTACGGCAAATTTCAATTTAGTCTTAGGGTCCGATTTAACAAGCTGTCAATCGGCCCCAATGCAGCTGTTTCCTTGCGAGCCTTCAGGCTCATCGGAAACAGCGGTAAAGAAGCAGCAGTTAAGAAGCAGCGGTCTTAAGACCGCTGCTCCTTAACTCGTATGCCTTCTCTGAGGCTGCGGACATCAATCCACCCAATCATATACGATTGGGTTGATTGACACCCCCTTGCTAGTGGCTGATTGGCCGCAAATCTACAGGGGGCGGCATTGCACAAGCAGTTCACCAGAACTGTTTGTGCAATGTTAAATACTGACAGCGTATGCTGTCCACATTCAGCGATGTCTGTCGGACATGATCTGCTGAGCGGATCATGTCGGACAGACACTTGATAAATCGGCCCCTTAGTCTTTTGACTAAAATGCCATTTAAGTTTTAGTCGCATTTTAGTCATCTGAATTATTTTAGTTTTAGTCGACTAAAATCTAAGGGGTTTAGCTAAGGTGTAATGCATTATTTAAGCATTTCTCTATAATTTCCAAACTCATTATATACTCCAGGAGTAAGCATCTAATAACCTTTTATTATTTATGGTATTAAGGTTTAAACATGCAATACAAACACAGATTTAGCCGTTGTGATATATAACGTCTTTATTAAACTTAAAATTAAATAAAACCAAGTTTAAAAAACAAACAGACGTGCAACTTTAAAATATAAAAAAACAAACGGTAAACTGTATTGGCTGTAACGCCATTGCAACTCAACACAACAAAACGTTTCTACAGCTAGCATAGACACAGCACAACTTAAATCCATTATACTCGTGGGTTATGCTTATTTCTATAGGAAGAATCAATTGATTGTGTATAGACTATTATTTCAACAGTTCTAATTCTCAAATGTATGCAAAAGGAAAAGTGCACAGGCTACAATACCATTACTGTGTGGAGCCAGCTCCTAAGCTTTACATTCCTGCTTTTTAAATAAAGATAGCAAGAGAACGAAGAAAAATAGACATTAGGAGTAAATTAGACAGTTGCTTAAAATTGCATGCTCTGATTCATTAAAGAAAACAATTGGAGTTAGTATCCCTTTAAGTGTTCCTGTGCAAAGGAAACTTTATTGAGACTAACTATGTCAAGAAAAAAATTGTGCCAGGACTTCACTACAAAAAATGATGTAGGACAGGCAAGGTATAAAGGATTTTAGAAGCAATTTGAGAGGCATAAGGGGTATATCGTGAGGGTTTGCGTTCATCAGGCTTCCTGCTCATATTACGAGTTGAAAGTAAACGGCGATCGTATGATCACAATCGCAATTTATGCTAGAATGATTAACGCGACTTTGGAGCTCTGGTTAACTGTTTTGCAAAGCTAAAAATTGTCCAACACACACATCAAAAATACATTACAAAGTATAGTTAAACTCATAATAATACCATCTAATAAAAATATTTTTTTTTAAATTGCACATAAAAGTTATAAGGGCTCAAATATATGAGGTATTAGATAAAAAAAAGGCAGGCAAAGGGCTTTAACATAGACATACATCAATACATATACATGTCTATAAAGAGAGATATGTATGTATCTATATATGTCTATATAGGTGTACATATGTATTTATATGTGAATATATGTATTTACAGACATATATAGACATATAAACACATATGTATACATATATAGACAATTGCAAAAGAATCCAATGCACTTCTACATATAAGTAGATGAAAACATGTAAAAACATATTTATGCAATATTCATATTTAATAAAGTTTTTAACTATGTATTTAATGTAAATATTTCACATTCCAATGTCCTACACATAGCAGAATATGTTCTAAGTATTTCTAAACAGATATTCCTATATTTATTTATATCTGTATATATACTGTACCTATATCTATACCTATATATAGTCACCATTTCTGTTGGATTGCAGAAAGCAAGCAATATTCGTTACCATTTACACTTAAAAACTTGACGTGAGACAGGATAATTAGAATAAGCAGAATGTTATTATAGTTAGTTACTTCTGGAAAGCAAAACATAAATCTTTAGAATGTAGGCAGTTTTAACAATAATTTATATATATATATATATATATATTTTAATACTTTTTGAGTGAAGGGCACTCAGGATTTTTGAAATCACAAAAGATTTTTATTTCAGGTAACAACAAATCTTCAAAGTCGACGTTTCGGCTTTCTTAGAAGCCTTCTTCAAGACAAACAACATCTGTTGAATAAAAGAAAAAACAACCAATATATACAAACATACTTATACAAACTAAAGTGAAAAATACACACCCAACACCATTTATTTATTCATTTAAAATCATGTAAAAGGATAAACTTGAGTTCTAGTCCATTGACACCAGGCAGAGCCCTAAACCACACTAAACTCAAATCAAGTATAATTCTTAGACTGTGGAGACACCATTTAAATGAAACCTAATCCGGTCAGACAGGTACTAGTCAGTTACATCCAGAGGATCGGAATCTAAATAAGCCAGACAGCGTCTAAAAATTCCATATAGCTGTCAAGAGTAAAATGCATACAACAACAAACTGAAAAAACAGTCACTATTTTAGTATATATATATATATATATATATATATATATATATATATATATATATATATATATATATATATATATATATATATATATACTGTGTATATATATATATATTATATTATATAAACTACAAATCAAGAAATAGCAAACTAAACAAAGAGAAGACTTATTAACCGTATTATGTTCTCTCTCAGGTTCCTGCTTGTACACGTTTCATTTATTCTACACGTGAACATCTGTACATGATATCTACATTTGACACCGATGAAATATCTCCATACAGACCAATCATTAAGAAGATCTCAATTTCATAAAAGAAAAAGGCTACAGACAACGTGGAAACTATTTACTTGAAATTAACTATTTATCTTGTGCTTTTTTTATACCTTTTTTAATATTAAAAATAAAATTCTTATAGAAAAACTCTAATTGAAGCAGCATATCTAAAGAGGATACAAATGAGTAAATGAAAATTAAATGACAAACGAAAGTGAAAAAAAAAAAAAAAAAAAAAAAGACTGGCTATGAGATAAGATTGTCCAAAACTCTGAGAGGAAATCAAAGAGAAGATTGGATATAAATAAAGAAAACAGCAGTTTGGAAAGAAAAGGTTGGTGGAAGGAAGTTAATAATGTAACTAACAGGTTATAGAGATAGAGGGAAAAAGATTAAAGGGACGGATAAAAGGGATATGAAACCCCCACATTTTCTTTCATGATTCACAAAGAGCATGTCATTTTATATAACTTTCCATTTTACTTATATTATCTAATTTGCTTTGTTCTCTTGTTATCCTTTGTTGAAAAGTATACCCAGGTAGGCTTAGGAGCAGCAGTGTACTACTGGGAGCTAGCTGGTGATTAATGGCTGCTCATATATGCTTCTTGTCATTGGTTTAGGTGATGTGTTCAGCTAGCTTCCAGTAGTGCAATTTCGCTCATTCAACAAAGGATACTAAAAAAATAAAGCAAATATGATAATACAAGTGAATTGAAAAGTTGTTTAAAATTGTATTCTCTGAATCATGAAAGAAAAATGTTGGTTTTTATGTCCCTTTAAAAAAGAATGCATGGGGGAGGAGATAAGAGAAAGATTTACTTCCAACTGTGAAAGAAATGAAATAAAACTAAAAACATTGGGAATAGGGTCTGTTGATGATTATGATTTAGTTTTGTGCTTTCATAGACAGAATTAATTTTGCTACCACACTCACCTATTTAGCCTTCACCTATTTTATATTCTGACGGCCTCATATATATTTCTCAATACTGGACAGTGATTAACACCTCACTTGTCATACGCAGAGCATTGATTAAGCCTTTTATAACAATCAAATAGTGCATAGTAATTATTCATTAATAATTAGTGGTTAACCCTGCAAAATATAAAGATATTGTGCTAGATTTATCATGCTCCGATAAACGCATTAAAAGTGGCTGGCTATTGCTACCGCAACCTTGCGGTAGCTATTAGCACTCCAAAAGTTAACCAGAGATCAGACCTATGGCTAATTTTTAAAACATCCCTCAATTTCCCCTAAAATAAAGTGTTTGCTTTTTGTTTTTAAAAATATTGTAGCATCTTTTTTATTAAAAAAAAATACTGCAGAAGCAGTTTTATGCAGGCCCATTTATCAAGCTCCGTATGGAGCTTGAAGGGCCGTGTTTCTGGCGAGTCTTCAGACTCGCCAGAAACACAACTTATGAAGCAGCGGTCAAAAGACCGCTGCTCCATAACCCTGTCCGCCTGCTCTGAACAGGCGGACAGGAATCGCCAGACATCAACCCGATCGAATACGATCGGGTTGATTGACAGCTCCCTGCTGGCGGCCGATTGGCCGCGAGTCAGCAGGGGGCGGCGTTGCACCAGCAGCTCTTGTGAGCTGCTGGTGCAATGTTAAATGCGGAGAGCGTATTGCTCTCCGCATTTAGCGAGGTCTTGCGGACCTGATCCGCAGTGTCGGATCAGGTCCGCAAGACCTTTGATAAATGGGCCTGATGGAGTTTAAGTGAGCGGGGGTGGGGTGTTAGAAAAAAAACGGCACTGAAAAGTGTCTTTACATAGTGGTCTATGGGGACTCTATTGAAACTGCAAATATATATGTATATGCTTATATACATATATATATATTTATGTGTTAATATGTGTATATACACACTTAAACACATAAATATACAGTATATGTTTATATTCATATACATTTACTCTTTGCTGCCCATCGCTGTGTGACTTACCCCCTTCGCTGCACTAGGTTCTCAGCCGTGTCTGACGGCATGAGAGCGAGGCTTCCATTGTGAGCGCAATGCTTCCAGGCAATGCGAAAGCGAGGTCGCATTCGCATTGCGCTTTACTTGTAATATTAAGCTAGCTTCCAGTAGTTCATTGTTGCTCATTCAACAAAGAATACCAAGATAATGAAGTAAATTTGATAATACAAGTAAATTGGAAACGCAATGCGATTGCTCGAACGCAATCACATTTTGCACTGAATTTTTTTTATGCTACTTGAAAGTTTGCGTAAAGAGTTTGGGCTAATAAAAAAGTTACACTAAACACACAAAAACAGATAATAAAGATTTTCCAACTACACTATCAACCCCTGCAATAAACTTACTCGTTGTGGTTAATCGTTTTGTTGCTTTGCTATTTAGTATTGTAGCAGAGATAGCTAATTCTTTGTTCCTTTTCTCTTGATTTTACTTCATTTTGGTAACACACTGAACACACAAACACACAGTATATATAATGTAAAAAGGGTTAAAAGAGGGGTCACAGTTTTTGTCATATGAGATCTAATTTATCTCTGGATCTTAGTGAAGAGCTTTTGGAACAAACAATTTTTAAGTTGTTTCTTTTTTTAATTTGTATTTATGTTGAAAAATCAGAAACATTCTTCATAATTTAATTGGATTCTAAAATATGAGTTTATCATATTGGGCAACTTTATAATATTACTTTTATAAATAACCTAAGAAAAATAAAATTACAAACCATAATGTAAAAAAATTCTTATTATGTGATCATTTTTAAACAAAGTAAAGTAATGCAATAATAAATCTTTATTTGTTTTAATATTTTCCAGTGATCAACTGAACCACTTTCTACTGATTCTGAAATATTTCTGCACCATCTACCTCTGAAGAGGTATCACATAGGATCAGAACTACCATTCGTGCAGCAGATAGGCCCAAGGCCCGTGGGACTCATAGCAGCCAGTCTATAAATAGGCATGTGCAGAATGTGCACAGTGAAGCATGTATATTATTGAGTTTCCTTTGGGGACCCCAAAAAAACACACCAGGGCCCTCAATTGACTAGGTCCGCTACTGGTATCACATGTTATAGCAGGACATTTTAAATGGTGCATTTTGGGAAAATTGTGGAATCATGCACACTGAAGAGTGTCCATTCTGCAATGAAGTTGCCAAAATCTTCTTAAAATTTGTGCAAAAGTTGAATTTCATTAAAAGTACTCATTACAATATTAACAATGTAAATCAGCTAAAGAAATGTATATAAAAACAAAATTGTACGTAATAATTGTATGTTTGTATGTATATGTGTGTTACTGATACAAAACATTGAAGAATTGTCATAAGTAGACATGTAATTCAATTCTTATTTCCTATCATGTATGATCTATTATTATGTACAAATGTACAAATGAGTCCTGGGATTCCTGCTGTTCACTGACTAACAGAAAAGTTCCAAAGAAAACAAAAATTGTTTTTAATTGTATTACAATGTTATGTCCATTTACTGTTTTTGTTTGAAATATAGATGTGAAGGATGATAGAGTTATCTATAATGTAGAGAGTAATAGAGTCCTAGGACTTAGCTGGACACAATCATGCACTTTATGTTTGTTAAATTTAAAACCTTTATAGATGCAAATAGTGTTTAATATGTAAAAAAACTTTTTTTTTAACATATGTTAATTAACATATGCTGTTCTTTGATATGTAGGAAAATTGTAAGTACTATGTCCCATTAATAAAGAATTATATATATATATATATACATACAGTACTGTGCAAAAGATTAGATGTGTTGTTTTAGCAATAGTATAATGACCATATATTATTATTTCTCAGTCTGTTTATTGGAACACAACCAGGATATTTGTATGCAGTATTAAAAAAAAACAGAAAAAAAACAGAAAAAACAGCTTCTATAGGCTAAAGTGGCAAGTATTTAGTGTGACGTCCCCTTGAGAAATAGCAGGAACCTGGCTCTCGTAAACCTAAATGGAAAGGAACCCTAATTAATGTCATTGATAACACCTGTATTTGTCCTACTATTTCATGTCAAACTGCTGTGAAAAAGGTCTATTACACCAGGTTTGTGCAAGACATGCTTGAGCATTACATATACATGTGGTATGAGTTTTCTTCATTGGAAGCTTGCTAATAAGACCAACTTTCAATCACATTATTCCATCCAAAATGCCAAAGATCACAGAATTTGACAGACATAAAATCTTACTTTTGCATCAGCAAGGCCGCTCTCAAAAGGGAAATCAGCAAACAAACTGTATACTCAAGATGTGGTATTTAAGCCGTTATAATGAAACTTAAAGAATCAGGAGAGGTCAAGGACAAAAAAACAGGACTGGAAGGCCAAGAAAACCTTCAAAATTTGATGAGAAGTTTCTCAGAGTTTCTTCTTTGAGAGACCGGAAGGAGTCCAGCAAGGACCTGTCTCAGCATCTAACAGCTTCATTGGGATGCCAAGTTGACCCTTCTACAGTCCGAAGAAGCTTGATCAGGAATGGTCTTTGTGGATGGGTAGCAGCCAAGAAACCACTTTTTTAGTAGGGGAACAGGGTGAAAAGACTAAGATACGCTAAAGCTCACAAAGATTGGAATAAAGATCAGTGAAAAAGAGTATTATGGAGTGATGAATCCAAGTTTGAAATTATTGCGTCCAATCTTTGACAATATTAGAGAAGAGTTGGAGAGATTGAAGAATGAGTGCTTGTGGCCTTCAGTGAAGCATGGTGGAGGGTCTGTCCTGGTTTGGGGCTGCATTTCTCCCAGTGGTGTTTGGCGATATTGTGCGAATTGATGGGATCATGAATGCTGAAAAGTACAGACACATTTTTATTCATCCTTCCATTCCTTCTGGAAAGCGGCTGGTTGGGAATGGTTTTATTTTTCAGCATGATAACGATCACAAGCATACTGCTAATGTAGTGAAATCATATTTGAGAGAAAAACAGCTGAAAAAACGCTTATAGTCATGAACTGGCCTCCACAGAGTCCAGACCTGAATATTATAGAGGCAGTAGGGGATCACCTGGACAGAGAAATAAATAAAAGACAACCTAAATCTATAGAAGAACTCTGGGAAGTGCTGAAAGAAGCCTTGTATAATATACCAGAAGGTTACTTTAGAAAACTTCAGGACAGTCTCCCTAAAAGAGTTCAAGATGTGCTAAGTGCCAGTCACACTAAATACTGACTTTTGCCTAAAAAAGCCATTTTGTTCTGAAAATTGTGGGGGTTTATATTTTGTGTACATATTTCCTGTATTTTCTGTTTGTATCTTAGAAAAGAGACCGACAGATAAATATGAATGGTCATTAAAACTGTGCTGAAACAACAAATCTAATGGTTGCCTAAGACTTTTGCACAGTACTGTATATTTATTTATTTTTTAATACAAGAATTTGAAGAAGAAAAAACATGCATACCATGCATTTATTTTAGTTACATGGTCACCTAGGGGCTCATTTATCAAATGTCTGTCCGACATGATCCGATCAGCGGATCATGTCCGACAGACATCGCTGAATGCGGACAGCATTACTCTCTCCGCATTCAGCATTGCACCAGCAGTTCTTGTGAACTACTGGTGCAATGCCGCCCCCTGCAGATTCGCGAGGGGTGTCAATCAACCCGATCGTATTTGATCGGGTTGATTTCTGGCGATCGCTGTCTGCCGCCTCAGAGCAGGCGGACAGGTTATGGAGCGCTCCATAACTTGTGTTTCCGGCAAGACTGAAGGCTCGCCAGAAACACGGGGCTTCAAGTTCCATACGGAGCTTGATAAATAGACCCCCTAGTCTCAGAAAATAGACAACCCATAACATTGTGGGGTTTATATAGTATGGAATCAGAATCACTATTCTGACATGCATTGTGGATATAGACAGCAGACTATAATGGGCCTACTGAAGATTTTATAGAAGAATGAGAAATGTAGTCTTTATAGATAGTTGTGTTCAATTGTTAAATAAATAATTGAATTATGTGGTTACTATTTTATCTTCCATTAAGGTATTGGATCCCACAGATTCACATGTTCTTAAAGGGCCACTGTAAGTAAATATTTTCTATGCCTGTTACTAACTAACTACCCCAAATACTCTTTTTATCAATAGCATTTCATTAACATATCTCTACCGTATATCAGAAATCTTGTCTGCAAATGTAATTGTTTTCCAAACCCACTCCATGGGTATCCTTTGCTCTGTACCAATCCGTTTACAATACCTAGCTTTCAAAATGGCGCTTTAAACACAAAGTTATTGGTTTAAGTATTTTGAACATGCAGTGCTGAAAATAGTGGGCAGGATAACGTGACATCATCGGCGAATAAAAGATATGACTTTTAGAACGTTATGAAACTTTGTTTTGGAGAAAATATAGGTCAGTAGGTTTTAATTAATGTTTATTAACTTTAATATGTTAGTTGTTTAGCTTAAAAATTATAACAGAAAGTAATCCTTTAACGCTTTGAGGTCTCCCTTGATTTTGATAAATTAGGTTTCATACTCTCCTTGGGGTGTCTTCTGTATTTTTTATTCTTATTCTACAGTCAGGTCCCGGTTTGCAGACCATTGAATTCTACTACTGAATTGTACATATTTGCTGTACATTGTTCATCAGGGTCTTTGTATGGCGCAGTGTTGGAAACAATGTATAAAATTGCAAATAGTGCTGACATTTAGTTCTTCTGACACATGCACATTTCTGAGGCCTACCACCTAGGTTTTTCAACAATGGATGCCAAGTGAACAAAAGTAAATTTTGATACTATAATAAATTGAAAAGTTTTTAAAAATTGCACACTATTTTTAAATCATTAAAATGTTACTTTAAACTATGTCACACATTTTCCAGGATCTTACTGTTTGACATACATGCTTCATGTTCCTTTTTGTATTAAGACCATCTCAGCTTTAAAATCTTAGTTGTTTATGGTCATAAAAATAAATACATCATTTAGATTCCATATCACATTCTGTTCCATTTTGGGTTTCAATTTTTTTTTTCTCATGTGTAACACACAGACACAGTTAAATATATTTGCATACAAAGAGAGAAGCGCTCTACCAGGAACGAACAACAGCTCAGTGGCTTATTCTATGGCGATTTACCACCCGGAAGCAGCCTCTTTTAGACCAGTGTGCTTTTCACAGAAGAAAACTTTCCTGAAGTATATCAGTCTGATCCTGCCAAGTAAGGTCAGTCCAGCCCCGAAATACCAGGCAATTCTCCTCTGAACAAGGAACATGACAACCCCAGACGATCGTTTCGGCCTCCTATGGGCCTCGTCAGTGAGGTGCAGCCACATTCCTCTAAGCACACTGGGCAAGGAGTCCACGTCTGGTTTCCCCCATCACCCATAGGGAGACTTCCCCAGGGTCATAATAATTTGCATACAAAGAGAGAAGCGCTCTACCAGGAACGAACAACAGCTCAGTGGCTTATTCTATGGCGATTTACCACCCGGAAGCAGCCTCTTTTAGACCAGTGTGCTTTTCACAGAAGAAAACTTTCCTGAAGTATATCAGTCTGATCCTGCCAAGTAAGGTCAGTCCAGCCCCGAAATACCAGGCAATTCTCCTCTGAACAAGGAACATGACAACCCCAGACGATCGTTTCGGCCTCCTATGGGCCTCGTCAGTGAGGTGCAGCCACATTTCTCTAAGCACACTGGGCAAGGAGTCCACGTCTGGTTTCCCCCATCACCCATAGGGAGACTTCCCCAGGGTCATAATAATTTGCATACAAAGAGAGAAGCGCTCTACCAGGAACGAACAACAGCTCAGTGGCTTATTCTATGGCGATTTACCACCCGGAAGCAGCCTCTTTTAGACCAGTGTGCTTTTCACAGAAGAAAACTTTCCTGAAGTATATCAGTCTGATCCTGCCAAGTAAGGTCAGTCCAGCCCCGAAATACCAGGCAATTCTCCTCTGAACAAGGAACATGACAACCCCAGACGATCGTTTCGGCCTCCTATGGGCCTCGTCAGTGAGGTGCAGCCACATTCCTCTAAGCACACTGGGCAAGGAGTCCACGTCTGGTTTCCCCCATCACCCATAGGGAGACTTCCCCAGGGTCATAATAATTTGCATACAAAGAGAGAAGCGCTCTACCAGGAACGAACAACAGCTCAGTGGCTTATTCTATGGCGATTTACCACCCGGAAGCAGCCTCTTTTAGACCAGTGTGCTTTTCACAGAAGAAAACTTTCCTGAAGTATATCAGTCTGATCCTGCCAAGTAAGGTCAGTCCAGCCCCGAAATACCAGGCAATTCTCCTCTGAACAAGGAACATGACAACCCCAGACGATCATTTCGGCCTCCTATGGGCCTCGTCAGTGAGGTGCAGCCACATTCCTCTAAGCACACTGGGCAAGGAGTCCACGTCTGGTTTCCCCCATCACCCATAGGGAGACTTCCCCAGGGTCATAATAATTTGCATACAAAGAGAGAAGCGCTCTACCAGGAACGAACAACAGCTCAGTGGCTTATTCTATGGCGATTTACCACCCGGAAGCAGCCTCTTTTAGACCAGTGTGCTTTTCACAGAAGAAAACTTTCCTGAAGTATATCAGTCTGATCCTGCCAAGTAAGGTCAGTCCAGCACCGAAATACCAGGCAATTCTCCTCTGAACAAGGAACATGACAACCCCAGACGATCGTTTCGGCCTCCTATGGGCCTCGTCAGTGAGGTGCAGCCACATTCCTCTAAGCACACTGGGCAAGGAGTCCACGTCTGGTTTCCCCCATCACCCATAGGGAGACTTCCCCAGGGTCATAATAATTTGCATACAAAGAGAGAAGCGCTCTACCAGGAACGAACAACAGCTCAGTGGCTTATTCTATGGCGATTTACCACCCGAAACGTACGTCTGGGGTTTTGCTGTTTCTCTCGTTCAGAGAAGAATTGCCTGGTATTTCGGGGCTGGACTGTACTGTGAAGTCAGGATCAGACTGATATGCTTCAGGAAAGTTTTTCTCTGTGAAAGGCACATGTTGAGCAAAAAGAGGCTGCTTCTTGGGTGGTAACTAGCCATAGAACAAGCTATTATGCTATTGTTCGTTTCCAGGTTGAGCGCTTCTCTCTTTTTATTTATGCAAATTATGACATTTTGGGAAGTCTCCCTAAGTGTGATGCGGGAATCCAGACGTGGACCCGTTGCTCAGTGTGCCTAGAGGGATATGGCTGCACCTCACTGACGAGGCCCACAATAGGCCGAAACGTACGTCTGGGGTTTTGCTGTTTCTCTCGTTCAGAGAAGAATTGCCTGGTATTTCGGGGCTGGACTGTACTGTGAAGTCAGGATCAGACTGATATGCTTCAGGAAAGTTTTTCTCTGTGAAAGGCACATGTTGAGCAAAAAGAGGCTGCTTCTTGGGTGGTAACTAGCCATAGAACAAGCTATTATGCTATTGTTCGTTTCCAGGTTGAGCGCTTCTCTCTTTTTATTTATGCAAATTATGACATTTTGGGAAGTCTCCCTAAGTGTGATGCGGGAATCCAGACGTGGACCCGTTGCTCAGTGTGCCTAGAGGGATATGGCTGCACCTCACTGACGAGGCCCACAATAGGCCGAAACGTACGTCTGGGGTTTTGCTGTTTCTCTCGTTCAGAGAAGAATTGCCTGGTATTTCGGGGCTGGACTGTACTGTGAAGTCAGGATCAGACTGATATGCTTCAGGAAAGTTTTTCTCTGTGAAAGGCACATGTTGAGCAAAAAGAGGCTGCTTCTTGGGTGGTAACTAGCCATAGAACAAGCTATTATGCTATTGTTCGTTTCCAGGTTGAGCGCTTCTCTCTTTTTATTTATGCAAATTATGACATTTTGGGAAGTCTCCCTAAGTGTGATGCGGGAATCCAGACGTGGACCCGTTGCTCAGTGTGCCTAGAGGGATATGGCTGCACCTCACTGACGAGGCCCACAATAGGCCGAAACGTACGTCTGGGGTTTTGCTGTTTCTCTCGTTCAGAGAAGAATTGCCTGGTATTTCGGGGCTGGACTGTACTGTGAAGTCAGGATCAGACTGATATGCTTCAGGAAAGTTTTTCTCTGTGAAAGGCACATGTTGAGCAAAAAGAGGCTGCTTCTTGGGTGGTAACTAGCCATAGAACAAGCTATTATGCTATTGTTCGTTTCCAGGTTGAGCGCTTCTCTCTTTTTATTTATGCAAATTATGACATTTTGGGAAGTCTCCCTAAGTGTGATGCGGGAATCCAGACGTGGACCCGTTGCTCAGTGTGCCTAGAGGGATATGGCTGCACCTCACTGACGAGGCCCACAATAGGCCGAAACGTACGTCTGGGGTTTTGCTGTTTCTCTCGTTCAGAGAAGAATTGCCTGGTATTTCGGGGCTGGACTGTACTGTGAAGTCAGGATCAGACTGATATGCTTCAGGAAAGTTTTTCTCTGTGAAAGGCACATGTTGAGCAAAAAGAGGCTGCTTCTTGGGTGGTAACTAGCCATAGAACAAGCTATTATGCTATTGTTCGTTTCCAGGTTGAGCGCTTCTCTCTTTTTATTTATGCAAATTATGACATTTTGGGAAGTCTCCCTAAGTGTGATGCGGGAATCCAGACGTGGACCCGTTGCTCAGTGTGCCTAGAGGGATATGGCTGCACCTCACTGACGAGGCCCACAATAGGCCGAAACGTACGTCTGGGGTTTTGCTGTTTCTCTCGTTCAGAGAAGAATTGCCTGGTATTTCGGGGCTGGACTGTACTGTGAAGTCAGGATCAGACTGATATGCTTCAGGAAAGTTTTTCTCTGTGAAAGGCACATGTTGAGCAAAAAGAGGCTGCTTCTTGGGTGGTAACTAGCCATAGAACAAGCTATTATGCTATTGTTCGTTTCCAGGTTGAGCGCTTCTCTCTTTTTATTTATGCAAATTATGACATTTTGGGAAGTCTCCCTAAGTGTGATGCGGGAATCCAGACGTGGACCCGTTGCTCAGTGTGCCTAGAGGGATATGGCTGCACCTCACTGACGAGGCCCACAATAGCCCGAAACGTACGTCTGGGGTTTTGCTGTTTCTCTCGTTCAGAGAAGAATTGCCTGGTATTTCGGGGCTGGACTGTACTGTGAAGTCAGGATCAGACTGATATGCTTCAGGAAAGTTTTTCTCTGTGAAAGGCACATGTTGAGCAAAAAGAGGCTGCTTCTTGGGTGGTAACTAGCCATAGAACAAGCTATTATGCTATTGTTCGTTTCCAGGTTGAGCGCTTCTCTCTTTTTATTTATGCAAATTATGACATTTTGGGAAGTCTCCCTAAGTGTGATGCGGGAATCCAGACGTGGACCCGTTGCTCAGTGTGCCTAGAGGGATATGGCTGCACCTCACTGACGAGGCCCACAATAGGCCGAAACGTACGTCTGGGGTTTTGCTGTTTCTCTCGTTCAGAGAAGAATTGCCTGGTATTTCGGGGCTGGACTGTACTGTGAAGTCAGGATCAGACTGATATGCTTCAGGAAAGTTTTTCTCTGTGAAAGGCACATGTTGAGCAAAAAGAGGCTGCTTCTTGGGTGGTAACTAGCCATAGAACAAGCTATTATGCTATTGTTCGTTTCCAGGTTGAGCGCTTCTCTCTTTTTATTTATGCAAATTATGACATTTTGGGAAGTCTCCCTAAGTGTGATGCGGGAATCCAGACGTGGACCCGTTGCTCAGTGTGCCTAGAGGGATATGGCTGCACCTCACTGACGAGGCCCACAATAGGCTGAAACGTACGTCTGGGGTTTTGCTGTTTCTCTCGTTCAGAGAAGAATTGCCTGGTATTTCGGGGCTGGACTGTACTGTGAAGTCAGGATCAGACTGATATGCTTCAGGAAAGTTTTTCTCTGTGAAAGGCACATGTTGAGCAAAAAGAGGCTGCTTCTTGGGTGGTAACTAGCCATAGAACAAGCTATTATGCTATTGTTCGTTTCCAGGTTGAGCGCTTCTCTCTTTTTATTTATGCAAATTATGACATTTTGGGAAGTCTCCCTAAGTGTGATGCGGGAATCCAGACGTGGACCCGTTGCTCAGTGTGCCTAGAGGGATATGGCTGCACCTCACTGACGAGGCCCACAATAGGCCGAAACGTACGTCTGGGGTTTTGCTGTTTCTCTCGTTCAGAGAAGAATTGTCTGGTATTTCGGGGCTGGACTGTACTGTGAAGTCAGGATCATACTGATATGCTTCAGGAAAGTTTTTCTCTGTGAAAGGCACATGTTGAGCAAAAAGAGGCTGCTTCTTGGGTGGTAACTAGCCATAGAACAAGCTATTATGCTATTGTTCGTTTCCAGGTTGAGCGCTTCTCTCTTTTTATTTATGCAAATTATGACATTTTGGGAAGTCTCCCTAAGTGTGATGCGGGAATCCAGACGTGGACCCGTTGCTCAGTGTGCCTAGAGGGATATGGCTGCACCTCACTGACGAGGCCCACAATAGGCCGAAACGTACGTCTGGGGTTTTGCTGTTTCTCTCGTTCAGAGAAGAATTGCCTGGTATTTCGGGGCTGGACTGTACTGTGAAGTCAGGATCAGACTGATATGCTTCAGGAAAGTTTTTCTCTGTGAAAGGCACATGTTGAGCAAAAAGAGGCTGCTTCTTGGGTGGTAACTAGCCATAGAACAAGCTATTATGCTATTGTTCGTTTCCAGGTTGAGCGCTTCTCTCTTTTTATTTATGCAAATTATGACATTTTGGGAAGTCTCCCTAAGTGTGATGCGGGAATCCAGACGTGGACCCGTTGCTCAGTGTGCCTAGAGGGATATGGCTGCACCTCACTGACGAGGCCCACAATAGGCCGAAACGTACGTCTGGGGTTTTGCTGTTTCTCTCGTTCAGAGAAGAACTGCCTGGTATTTCGGGGCTGGACTGTACTGTGAAGTCAGGATCAGACTGATATGCTTCAGGAAAGTTTTTCTCTGTGAAAGGCACATGTTGAGCAAAAAGAGGCTGCTTCTTGGGTGGTAACTAGCCATAGAACAAGCTATTATACTATTGTTCGTTTCCAGGTTGAGCGCTTCTCTCTTTTTATTTATGCAAATTATGACATTTTGGGAAGTCTCCCTAAGTGTGATGCGGGAATCCAGACGTGGACCCGTTGCTCAGTGTGCCGAGAGGGATATGGCTGCACCTCACTGACGAGGCCCACAATAGCCCGAAACGTACGTCTGGGGTTTTGCTGTTTCTCTCGTTCAGAGAAGAATTGCCTGGTATTTTGGGGCTGGACTGTACTGTGAAGTCAGGATCAGACTGATATGCTTCAGGAAAGTTTTTCTCTGTGAAAGGCACATGTTGAGCAAAAAGAGGCTGCTTCTTGGGTGGTAACTAGCCATAGAACAAGCTATTATGCTATTGTTCGTTTCCAGGTTGAGCTCTTCTCTCTTTTTATTTATGACAGTTAAATATATATTTAAAGGGACATTAAGCCCAAAAATTTTCTGTCATGATTCAGATGGAGAATACCATTTTAAACAACTTTCTAATTTACTTTTATTATCTAATTTGCTTCATTCTCTTGATATTCTTTCCTGAAAAGCATATCTAGATAGGCTCAGTAGCTTCTGATTGGTGGCTGCACATAGATGCCTCATGTGATTGGCTTACCCATGTGCATTGCTATTTCTTTAACAAAAGATATCTAAAGAATGAAGCAAATTAGATAATAGAAGTAAATTGGAATGTTGTTTAAAATTGTATTTTCTATCTGAATCATGAAAGAAATGTTTTGGGTTTAATGTCCCTTTAAGAATTAAGGTGGATTTATATTAATAACATATATGCCTATTTATATGTATACATGTGTATTTGAACTGTATTTTACATTGAACATATATATTAATGTATTTTTTTTACCTATGTCAATGATGATAACTGTTTTCTTCCTTTTATAAGCCCATTAAAAATTATTTTTATGTTCTTTTCATAAGCTGGTAATAAATTTCTTGAAAACGTAAAGAACGCATTCTATAATTGTTTTATGCTTGTCTTATCAATTATTTAATTGATCAATTCTTCCATATTGTCTAAATGTGGAAATGTATATAATGCTATTGTCCCTGTTGTTCAAGAGAAATCTGCTTGGTCTGACAACCTTTTACAATACACATTGGCATCGGCACAAAAACAAATGAATAGATGTATGCATATGAAACAAATGGTTAAGTTGTTAATTTAAAATAATTTTAATTTTCTGTTTTTTTTTACTTTGCTTTTATAAATACATTAAAGAACATATATTCCTGGACAGTTGATTCTATGGGGCCAAATTCTCAAGCTCCGAATAGAGCTTGATGCCCCTGTTTCCGCGCGAGCCTTCAGGCTCGACAGAAACAGCAGTTATGAAGCAGCGGTCTTAAGACTTTGCTCTGAGGCTGCGGACATCAATCCGCCCGTTCCTATATGATTGGGCTGATTGACACCACCTGCCGGGGACGGCATTGCACAAGCAGTTCATAAGAACTGCTTGTGCAATGATATATGCCGACAGCCTATGCTGTCGGCATTCATCGATAGCTGATGGACATGATCCGCTGAGCGGATCATGTCGGACAGACAGATGATAAATCGGCCCCTATATATATATATATATATATATATATATATATATATATATATATATATAAATATATATACCGTCCACTGTACTGTGTCACCCTCCTTAGGACATCCGCCTGGGTGCAGAAATAGAATAAATACTCCTTGCAAAACAAATGCACTCGCAGGACTTTTTAAAGGTGAAGAAAAAAACTTTCTTTAATGTAACGTTTTCAGGGATTTCCTCCCCTTCATCAGCATAACAAAAGGTGTCAAACATTCAAACTTATATACATATGTGTATAATAACAAAATACCAAATACCTGTGTTCACTCAGTGGAAATTGCGGCAACATTTTTACTGAAACACATAGTTTGCGTTCCATTCTGTGTAAAACCGGAAGTATTAACCTATAGTACTTCCGGTATCGTTAAATCATATGTTTTCTCAAAATAATATGTGGTCAAAAAAAAGGAATCTCCGTTCCTACACGATATTTTTATATATAAACGTAGTGTTAATATCTAATTATGAACTTGTGCTCATATCAACTGTGTCACTGTCTAATGTTTCGTGAGCAAGTGCTTATACACTGCCTAATTTCTATTACGATCGTGTTAACTATTCAGTTATTGAGTACAATGTATTTACAAGTGGACTTACATGTGCCCATATTTCATCGTCATCCATAAATGTGTGTGCTTGAAACTTCGGGCTGTGTTGGCCTACCGGGCCCGGCTTGTATGATTGTTGTCATGGTTGGCTTGGTAACCGCTACATACCGGAACTACTTTGTGGAAGGATCTACTTGCATATCTATGCAGACTACTAGGAATAGCAAGACCCTGTGTGTGAATCGTATTTGCAAATGTAGTTCCATATATGAAACAGTGTATCAAAATCCAGGTTACATCAACCAAGGTGGCTGGTATAGTACAGACCCAATGTATTAGCTCACACTCAATTTAAGATCATATAAAAACAAATCGTGTATATATCTCATATTGACACCAAATTGCAGACCAATTTGCTGTCAAATAACATACTTGCTTCATTATCTACTATCAGTTTATCACATTAAGCTTAACAGTTATAACATCTTTGACATGTACTAAGACTACTCATTTGATGTTTTGCTATACATTTTTCTAGCTTTTCAACATGTTGGGAAAAGTTGTCTGAGCTTTCTATGCTTTTAAAGCTTTTTAAGGTTTTTTTTAAATTTTTGGAAATTTATAGCGTATTAAGCTGGCACATTGATTTACATAGAGTCCTTATATTTAAGTGCACTGTCCTTCAATAGCCTTCCTTTTAGAGCTTGTGTGGTCACGTCCTGCTGTTCCGCTTCATATGATGCGATGTGAATATGTTGCTTTAAGCCATATGCTACTTTTGCTGTATGGTATGCACTGGCCCTTCAGCTTGCCATATTTGGTTCTTCCTGTAGGGTATTGCAATTGTGTCCCTATGGGGGAAACTGCTGTTGCAGTTAAGTAGCTCAGTAATTAGATGCAGGAGAATATTTATGTGAGGTAACTGGCCTTAGTGGGCATCTTCTTCATCAAGTGGTGGGGGTCACCTCCGTGTCCCCCTCCTACTTGGTATTTAGGTATGTGCTAGAGCGTCTACCCCCTTCAGGGTCTGACTGTCAGCATCTTCCAAATAAAAAGACTACACCACTGGCTGTACCTAGTATTGTGTCTCCAATCTAAATGAGCGCTTTATAATCCGGCGGTGAATTAAGGCCCCCTGGGGCGACTGTGCCCAATCTGTACATCCATTCTGCTTCACGCCTAAGTAAAGCTTTGTTTCGGTCTCCAGTTCTATCCAGGGGATGGATGTGATCAATAAGGATGTATCTGATGGTTGATACTTGATGGAACATCTGTGCCCAATGTCTGGCTACGGGTTGCTCCGATTCTCCTTCACTTAGTGCCAGTCGTATGGCCCGTCTGTGATTGGCCATTCTGTCACGGAGTGTGCCAATCATCTTTCCTACGTAAAACTGGGAGCACGGGCAAAAAAGCAGATAAACCACAAAAGTGGTGTTGCAGGAGATAGAGTGTTTAATGGTGTACACTTTTTTAGTGTGAGGGTGGTGAAAGGTTTTTGTGGCTATTAGGCCATTGCACGTAGTGCACCCCAGACATCTGTAAGAGCCTTTAATGTTGACATGGGTAGTCACTGTATAACTTTTCTTAGGGTCTGTACAGACCAAAATGTCACGAAGGTTAGTGCCTCTTCGGTACGCTATCGTAGGCGTTAGGTTTTGTGCAAATTTCAGTCTTGGGTCTGATTGTACAAGTGGCCAGTGTTTCCTCAGTATCTTACCAGCTCCAGTGGTATTTGGGGCAAATATAAAACAGTCAGGTAGATGCACTCTCACAAACCAAGTAATCCTTCCACGAGGGTGCTAAATGCCCAAATGTATATAATCCAATAATCAGCACTCTCTGGGCTTACAAAATAGTGGATGTTTATTCCAAAACCAGTGACGTTTCGGGGTGTTCACCCCTTCATGAGACCAAAAATTGTACAGTGATACACAAGCCATATAAAGACAATAAGCCCCTCCGCCAGTGTAAAAAAAACTGCCAAAAGGTAGTCATGGTGACAGGTTACAAACATTATATCCGGTGGCAAATTTAAACTGAATATTAAACATAAAATAACATTACATAAATCAAAATAGTGCTCATCACATAATTAATTATTATAACAGTGTATGTGTATTTAAGGGGACAATGTTTGTGGGTTTATATAAGCTTGACTGTATTACAATAAAATCATTTTGTTTACAAACTGTGCTGTGAGACTTATAAGCCCAATACAACATCTGAATCTCTGAAAATCCTGATCCACTACCTCTTTAATCATCCATACTACTTTGTAAATAAATATACCATATCAAACAAATACCATATGGTTATAAAATTAAAAAAATCCAAGCCAAGTGGCTAAATAAAAATATGTTAAGAGAAATTAGGAAAAAAACGTAGGGCATTTAAAATTATCAAAGAAAATAGTACTGACTCAATATACCATATTTATAAGGAATGTAAAAAAAGCATGCAAAAAAGCAATCCAATTAGCCAAAATTGAAAATGATAGATTCATTGCAAAGGATTCTAAGTCTAACCCTAAAAGGTTCTTTAAGTACATAAATAGCAAAAAATAATATAGGTACATTAAAATGCGTGGAAGGCGGCATGATTAACAATGACAGGGAGAAGGTGGAGGTACTAAACCAGTTAAATGGCCTCTATTTATCAAGGTCTGTCGGACCTGATCCGACAGTGCATATCAGGTCCGACAGACCTCGCTGAATACGGCGAGCAATACGCTCGCCGTATTCATCATTGCACCAGCAGCTCAACAAAAGCTGCTGGGTGCAAACGCCGCCCCCCTGCAGACTCTGCGGCCAATAGGCCGCCAGCAGGGGGGGTGTCAATCAACCCTGATCGTACTCGATCGGGTTGATTTCTGGCGATGTCTGTCCGCCTGCTCAGAGCAGGCGACAGGTTATGGAGCAGCGGTCTTTTGTGACCGCTGCTTCATAACTGCTGTTTCTAGCGAGCTCCATTCGGAGCTTGATAAATATGCCCCATTTTCTTCAGTATACACAAGAGAGGAACCAATGAGGATACTTTGGAACAAACTAAAACATTGTCAGCCCATTCCATTAACTGGGTTATCTCTAGAGGAACTCAGTAAAAAAACAGGAATAATATTAAGGTTAATAAAACTCCAGGCCCTGATGGAATACACCCAAGGGTTTTACCGGGAACTTAGCACTGTTATAGACGAACCTCTACTCTTAATTTTTCAAGGACTCATTATCCTCAGGCATAGTACCCCCAGATTGACGTATAGCTCATGTGGTACCACTCTTCAAAAATGGAAGCAGGGATGATTCAAGGAGCTATAGAACCAGTTAGTCTGACATCAATAGTGGGGAAGATATTTGAAGGGATTATATTGATGAGCATATTCGTGTAAAGATGAGTATGAGTTCAAATCAGCATGGTTTTATGAGAAATAGATCATGTCAAACTAATCTAATTAGATTCTATGAGAAAGTAAGTAAAAATATAGATAAAGGGGAATCAGTTGATGTGATATACTTAGATTTTGCAAAGGCGTTTGATACAGTGCCACATGAGAGATTAATGCACAAAATTAAGGGACTGGGAATAGCTGAAAATGTTAGTTATGGATAAATAACTGGATACAAGGATAGGGAGCAATGAATTGTAGTGAATGGTCATACTCAGATTGGACAAAGGTGTCAGTATATGGCCGGGTTATAAATACAATTTATTAATAATTATTCTTTAAATCAAACCCCCCAATAAAATGCATATACAAAACAATTATTATCAATATTTTATTCCTAAATTCTTTTATATTAGTTTAAGTTATAAACACATTGAATTATATTTATAGAAACCAGATTATGAATCAAATGATCCACACTTATGCTGTTTATAATATTCTATAACAAAGATCATAAAAATATACCTTTTACAAAATTACCTTATTCCCAAATAAGAGTTGCATTAAAATATCACAATGAGATATCAATTGTTAACTTTCCAGACAAATATAATAAAGCTACGTAGCCCACAAATGATTCCATATATACTCTAATTAAAACAACCTGATCGTACTCGATCGGGATTGATTTCTGCGAGTTAATTAAAACACCAGAAGTTATATATATTATTAATGCAAACAGCCAATTTATATGCCCAATTATCTGAGTTGAAATAAATTCTTATTTACTGTATCTACAATAAGGTAAATCCTAAAATATATATATATAGCTGCAATCTGACTATAGTCTTAGAATACCTTTGTCTAAAATATTAAAAATATAGAACAGTCTCTGTCTCGCTGGTACCTAACTCCGACTAGACTGAACACCATATACCCGACTCTTCACGTATGTGTTGGAGGGGCTGTGGCGAACAGGGGAAGTCTATTTACATATGTGGTGGGATTGTCCCATAATAACAGGATTCTGAAGGATGTAGAGGCATACTTTCAGAGACTAGTGGAAAACAATGCACAAACAAGCACCTTAAGTCCCAAATTCCCTTTTTCAACTCAGGGTTAGTGGTGACCCGGTGGGGTAGAGGAGACTGCCTTCCTCTCAGTATTCCAACAAAAAGAGTGTCCACAGCACCAAGTAAATGAAAAGAGGTTTATTCTGGTACAAACATTAAAACATTCTACGTTTCGGGATCCATTCCCTTAATCATGCAGTAGATACAACAGGTGTGTGCACATGCTTTATAGGGAAACACATTAACCCTTTACTAACATTTAAGCATTACCTTGTATTATAGCTCACCTAGTGGAGAATGAAAATCATTTACATTTTATTAATTACAACTAATTATTTTGATGCTTTTAACTTTTATAAAGAGAAAACTGAGTGCACTTTAACCCATTGATTGTATTAAAAACAATACTTACATAGAACAGATGCCACAATTTAACAGAAACACAGAAAAATCAAGTTCCCTATTTAAACCTAGGGGAACCATTGAATTTAACCTAAGAATCCAAAAGGATTCCTTTTGCTTTAATACCTGCTCCCTGTTCCTCCGTCTGCGGAGTCTTCCTATACATCAATGACATTGCCATCTGAGCTGGCTGATACTAAGGCCTGCTTCTATAAAATGACAAGCAAACAGAGCATTCATATCCTTACAGCGTATATGGGATCTGTGCTGACTCATCCTGTCTCTTACTTTTCTGGTCGTCTCCCCCAAATAGATCTTCGAGCATGGGCACTTAAAAGAGATAAATTACAAAGGATGAGTCACATGTATAATGTTCCTTAATTTAAACTTTTTTCCCTGTTAATGGGATGAAGGAAATTCTTTACCTTTAATGACAGCATTACAACTGGCACACCCTAACCATGGGAATGTGCCTGGTTTTTAGAAGTGATATATGTTTGCTTCTGGGCTTTACTGGATCCTATATCACTCCTCACTAACCTATCCTTTAAGTTAGGCACTCTTTTATATGCCATCATGGGGATTTCTTTAAATGCTGCAATTTCAGGATTACAATTTTTAAGGACATTCCAATGCTTTATTAACAATTCTAGAAATCTCCTTGCTGTAAGGGTTGAATTGTGTTAACACATACCATACGCTGGTTTTTATCCTTTCTATTCTTATTAAAGGTTACTTCTTCTTTTAAAATTCTCTCTTTTCTGTGTTAACTAAAGGGGCTGGATAACCCCTTTCCTTGAATCTTGTGGCCATTTCATTTAACCTCAGCTCTACCAATGTTTGTCAGTTACTATCCTTTTAACACCTTAACATTTGGCTACGAAGGTAAAGATTTTTTAGTCTATCTGGGTGGATAGCTTATCGAATGACAATAGGGTGTTTCTATCAGTGGGTTTTCTTATGTAAATCTACATTTATAGACCATCAGTGTTCCTATATACAACAGTATCTAGAAAAACAATTTTTTCCTCACTGTGAGATAGGGTATACTTAACCCCATTAAACAGAGTTATTAAGTTGTTCAACAAAGGATAAAAGGGATCCAATGTCACCCCACACAACGCCAAACTCACGTCATCTATGAAGCGCCACCAGGCTGCTCCATAGAGTTTGAACAAAGTATTTTCATATACAAACTTTTATTCAATTTGTCCCATAAAGAGGTTGGCGTATGATGGGGCGACATTGGACCCCATAGCAGTTCCCCTGACCTGCTCGTACCAATCATCAGCAAAGAGGGAAATAATTGTGATATAACACTAATCTCAAAAGCTCTTCCACAAAATATAATTGCGGGGTGGTATAAATGCCAGCGTTTTTTAAAGTGCACATACTGGATTCATATGCCACTTTCATGGTTAATGACAGTGTATAAACAGCATACATCAAGGGGTAAATAGTAGTATTTAGTGTTCTGTACAGATAGATTGTTAACTTTATTTAAAAAGTCACTAGTATCCCTGATGTATGAAGTTAATTTTAAACACTTCTGGCTGAAGTAATTTATCCAAATATGTGGCAATGTTAGTGAAAATAGAATTCACTCCTGCCACAATGGGCCGACCTGGGGTGTTCCAAGGCTCTTATGTACCTTAGGTACTGTATAGAAAATAGGGTTTTTGGCCACTCTATAAAAAGATAGGTGAACAGATTTTTATCAATAATATTTCTATGCAGGGGGCTTTATCTAAAATAGATCTAACCTCCTTTTGAATATTAAATACCGGATTGCCATCTAACCTTTTGTATGTAGTGTTATCTTGTAACTGTTCCTTATTCTCGTGTATAGTACTCATTTTTGCAATAACACAGTAGCACATCCCTTGTCAGCTCTGCGTAAGGTGACCCCTTTTGTTTTTAAATCCTTAATGGCTAAGAGTTGGTCTTAGTCAAATTTGGTTTACATAAATCTAGGCTGATATTTAATCTTTTCTATTTAATTTATTAAGATCAAAATTCATCACAATTTGACAAAAGCATCAACACTGCCATTAATATTCAGGGGGGAATAAATGTACTCTTTTTGTACAGACCAAGTACCTTTAAGTTGGTGATCTTATCTTTGATTAATTTGTAGGAGATTCACCAGTAATGCATACTTTATCTTTATAGCAAAAAAATGCCTTAAGCCTAACAGACCTAACGAACTTATACATGTCCTTATCCAATTCAAAAAGGTCAATATCTTTGCTGGGCAAAAAGTCAATTCCCTTATTCAACACTGCCAGTTCATTTCAGTCAGTGGGACATCAGACACATTTATACATTTGTTACTTGCTGTGTGTGGTTTTCTTCCGGTTGCTCTCTCTCGCGGCTGTCTGCGGCGTGCTGCCTTTCCTGCGGTGCCTGCGACCCCCTCTGTGGCCTCGCCTGACGACCTCACCGCTTCGTCGCCTGAAGATAAAAAACTTGAGCCACTGGAGGAATCAGATCCTGCGTAATGTTTGTACCAGAATAAACCTCTTTTCATTTACTTGGTGCTGTGGACACTCTTTTTGTTGGATTCAGAGACTAGTGGGAGATACATTCCGGCTAACACCTAGAATAGCATTACTAAATGACCCACTCATATCACATGTAAATTGAGAGCCCTCATAACACAAATAGGACTGAATGGAGCCTGATCCCTAATAGCTAGAGAATGGAAGACATCATTGTCCCCATCCAAAGAGATGTGGCTAAAAAGGACATCCAAGCTCATATGTTTAGAGGAATACAGGTTTTTAAAGCGGGGTAGGCTCGCCTTCTTTTTAGATGCTAAATTCCTATGGGAAAATATACATTTGCCATCTCCACACTCAACGCAATAATTAGATCCACATGGGCGGAGAGATCAGTGACTGGGAAAGTTGACTTGTTCCCTCCCTCCCCCCTCCCGGCTCGTGGACCAGGGATGACCCAAAGGAGACACGCCGGACTATAGGTGAGTTAGTTTAGTAGTAGATGATAGGTAAGACAGATAACTCTTATGAGTTTGAGTAATGTAACATATATATGTGATATTTCTTACTTATGGAACACTGAGTTAGTAGTTAAAGGGACAGTTTACTCCCCTTTAATTTGTTCCCATGATCCACTTTACCTGCTGGAGTGTATTAAATTGTTTACAAGTAGCTCCTTTACCCTTATATTGGCATTTGAAATTGTTGATTTTAGCATGTGGTATCCCCCACCTATTCTGAAAGTTTGTGGCCGCGCGTTCCAGCTATAGAAAGCTTTGTAAACACAGCCAGCAGAAGAAATTACACTCCCAGTGTGATAAAGCAGAGATAAGGTAATAAAATGTTGATTTTCCATTGTTCTCTCAAAGTATTGGTGAATTGTTTTAAGGACAGATATAAGATAAAGAAGCAGGTATATTTGCACAATGTGATACAGTAATGAGATCTGATTATACCTACAAGCTCAACCTATTTTATTAGGCTGTGGCTTCAAAACACAAAATAAGAGCTTTAATATACAGAAATAAACCTTAAAAAGCTAATTTCTCATACATTTTTTACTCTGCAGTTGGTAAAAAAAGCAATTGTAAACACATTAAGGGAAAAACTATTTTACAGTATACTGTCCCTTTAAGTTGGTTTTGTAATACCGTCTGGAACAATCTAATTGGATCTAATTGCAAAACAAAATATGATGTACAATGACTGTATGATATTCTTATGTAAAATCGAAAACATAATAATAAAAAAAAAATAGTAGAACCGTCAATACATCACCACATGAACCAAATTAAGCTTTTTCCAAGTAGATATTCAGGTCACCTCATATGAAGAAAGGTATTGCAATATGGATCAAGAGTAGTCCAGGTTTTGCTTTTAGTGACTGTGTCAGGCATGCACCAAATATTATGCAGGTGACTTACATTACAGCAGGCACTACAGGCAAGAATCTCTAATGAAGACAGAAAACCTTTGGATTGCCTGTTGTGGTGTTGAAAGTTTTATTGTAAGATAAGTTATATGCATAGCCCATTACAGTTAATAGATTTAAGAGCAGATTGTACTTTTAACTGTGTGTCATTGTTTTAAATAGCTCTTAGCTGCCTTATTTTGTATGCAAGCATTTAAAGTAAGCGTTTACTATTACTGTATGTAGCAGAGTTAAATAAATAGTTTGGATTTTAAGTTAGCATTTCACAGCCTATATATTGTTTAAATCTGTATCTGATTTGTTAAGTAACTCATCTGTGCAAGTTCTGATATTGTAAGTTAATTTTGTATTAGGATAAATTGCAATTAAATAGCAGAATATATATATTACCCTATTGATTATAAGCACTGTTGCTTGGATGTTAAAGGTATTTATAAATAAGGTTGGTTTTAAAGATACAGTTTTTCTGGGCTTTGTAAGAAGGATAGCATATCTTAAGAGTTGGTTTTAAACCGCATATAAATTTTTTGTCATATTCTAATATTGCAAATATATTTCAAAAATGTTCATGGATATTAACTAAATAAAAGAATTCAGATATTTTATATTAATTGTATGGTTTCTAGTAGATGCATGTTGATTAAGGGTTTCTATTTTTATGGAAAATTATTATTTGTATTGTGTTATAACCCTGCCATAAGCTGATATATTATTTGGAGAGCACTACTAAGATTTTCATAATATACTGACAAAACACAGCAGGGGTAATCAATTTTTGAATATGCTTAAGCCTCAAAGAGATTTTTCCCAGACCTAGCAACTGTTCTTTACAGGGGTCTGATACGTTTATTACCCATCTTGGGCAGGAAATCAACTTTAAACAGAGCCATATAGTGAACATCTTGTTGAAATAGATTGCCTTTTTCTAATTGAACCAAATGTTTATTCCTTTGTATTCACACCTTAGGCAGGAAACCTTTAAAAGCAATTCCCTTGTTCTTAAAATTTGTGTTTCAGAATGAGAGGGGGTTGTTTTTAAAAAAACAGTTTCATAAATAAAAATGAGTTATTGGTCTTATCCTAAATCTATGTGTAGATAAATATAATTACATATATATTTATTTAATAATACTCACAGATATCCTGACAAAGATAATCAGTGGAGTCCCCTAGGGATCAGTACTGGGCCCTGTTCTTTTTAATATTTTTATTAATGACTTGGAGCAAGGATTAAATAGCAACATCTCTATTTTTGCAGATAATACTAAGTTAAGTAAGGTCATTAGGTCAGAGCAGGATGAACTTTCGTTACAAAGGGATCTGCAAAAATTAGAAGTATGGGCAGGTAAATGGAAAATTAGATTTAATACGGGGAAAATGCAAGGTCCTACATTTTGGAAGTAAAAATAAGCAGGTAATGTATAATTTAAATAGAACAAGACTTAGCCAAACAGAGGAGAAAAGGGATTTGGGAGTAGTTATTGTAATGCTCGTGGGATAAGGAAATATCCCAGAACAAAAATATATAGAGAAAATGGAGGATGCAATCCAATACTCACAGTGTGAGGAGAGAAGCAGGGAAAAGGTCCTCAGAAAGACCAGGGTAATACACCAGACAGACATCCAATTCTTCATGGTACCAAAGGGGTTAAGCAGAAAGAGTAGTAGTAGCAACAAGCAGAGTTCAGCAACGAGCAAACAGGTCCGAAGCAACACAGCAATTCAGGGGTTAATCAGAAGAGAGGTCATTTGGCACGCAAAGGTTCAGAATCAGACAGGCAGTTTAATACACAGCAGTTCAGGGATAACCAGTAGAATAGTCAATATGCAGACAGAGGTTCAGTAACAGGCAGGCACATTCAAATACACAGCAGTTCAGGGGTTAACCAGTAGAGTAGTTAATATGCAGGCTGAGGTTCAGTATCAGGCAGGGCAGTTCAAATACACAGCAGTTTGGGGGTTAACCAGAAGAATAGTCAGTACACAATGCAGAGGTTCAGTATCAGGTAGCCAATTCAAATACACAGCAATAAACCATCACCCAGGAATACAAACAGTGACCTATACTTTGGGCACTGTAGATAAGTAATGCAGGCACTAACATAGGTGCAGATTCGCCCCAGGAGGACTAACAGGTGATCCGACAGGCATCAGATTTGAAATGGCATGCGGCGATGATGATATCACTGTGCGCCCACAGCAAACCGTCGCGTCCATGGCAGCAGCCATAGCAACAGGAAAAGAGGCGTGAGTAGTTATACATAACAAGCTAAAGATGGGTGCACAATGCAGGGCAGCGGCTTCAAAGGCCAATAAAATACTAGCATGTATTAAAAGAGGCATTGATTCAAGGGGAGAAAAGCATAATTCTGTCACTAAATAAAATCCCTGGTAAGACCTCACCGTTGAGTATGGAGTGCAGTTCTGGGGACTGATCACAAAAATGATATTGCAGAACTAGAAAAAGTTCAGAGAAGGGCCACAAAGCTATAGGGAATTGGAGATTTAAGTTATGAGGATAGGCTAGCCAAACTGGGTCTGTTTTCTATAGAAAAATGGTGCATGAGAGGTTACTTGATTACTTTATATAAATATATTCAAGGGCCAAATACAGAGATGATAGAAGCTCTGCTTATTCCAAGAAAATTGTTTGTGGACAAGAGGTCACAATTTAAGGTTGGAGGAAAAAAGATTTAATCTCCTGCAACGGAAATGTTTTTTTTACTGTAAGAGCAATAACATTCTGGAACTCATTACCAACGGAGGTAGTGAATGCCAATACCCTAGATACCTTTAAAAATGGTTTAGATACATTTCTGGCTAGAAAAAAAATTAATGGTTATGAATGATTGCTTGTATTAAATGGGTCACCTTTTAGTGGGATTAATTTAAACTCAACTGGAGCTTTTTGTAAGTATATTAGATTTGTATAGGTTGAACTCAATGGACTTCAGTCTTTTATCAACCTCATCTACTATGTTACTATGTTATATGGGTATAAAGCATCTAACCGCTCCTCTGCATTACAAAATCACAGTGCATAAAAGAGTACCGTCAGATTACAGATCTCTGCCTGGATCGTAGTCTATACTCTGCAAATTTAGCATTACCAGTTGATGCGACCATAGGTGGTTTGCTCTCCGCCCCCTACTACGTCATAGTGACGTGTATGACACACACCCCTCCTCCTATCGCTGTACATCAAAAAGGACATATACTAGATGAAACTAACATTGAAACAAGACATTAATATCTGAAACATGAATATAGTATCTGTTCATACGCAATATCACATCTAATTCAAAGCTAGTCCTAATATTTATACTAGCCAGTATTTTATCCGGCTAGGACCTAACATAGTGTACAGTGTGTGTATGTAATAGAAAATATATGGCCAACAATTAGGACGCTCAAACAATTTAACTAAATATAACTAATATGCCGGTGATTGCTGAAACAAAATTATTTAAAACCGCTGCCTCCACTCACATCGCCGACACTAAATAAAGCTATTAACCCCTAAACCGCCACTCCCCCACATAGTCAACATTAACTAAACCTATTAACCCCAAAACCGCCGCCCCCACATAGCCAACACTACCTAAAGCTATTAACCCCTAAACCGCAGTTCCCTGACATCGCCGACACTAACTAAATCACTAAATAAAGCTAATAACCCCTAAACCGCAGTTCCCCGACATCGCCGACACTAACTAAACCTATTAACCCCTAAACCGCCATTCCCAAATGTTGCCAACACTAACTAAACCTATTGACCCCTAAACCGCAGTTCCCTGACATCGCCAACACTAACTGAAACACTAACTAAACCTATTAACCCCTAAACCACCGTACCCCCACAAGACCAACACTAACTAAACCTATTAACCCCTAAACCGCCACCCCCACATCGCAACAACCTAAATTAAACTATTAACCCCGTAAACCTAACACCCCTTAACTTTAACATAATTAAAATAGACCTAAAATTAAAGTTACAATTATTAACTAACTACCTATTTAAAAATAAATACAAACTTACCTGTGAAATAGAAATAAAACCTAAGCTTACATTAATAAAACCTAACATTACTAAAAATAAAAAACTTAACATTACTAAAAATAAAAAAACTTAGGCCTAGATTTGGAGTTCGGCGGTAGCCGTCAAAACCAGCGTTAGGGCTCCTAACGCTGGTTTTGGCCGCCCGCTGGTATTTGGAGTCAGTGATTAAAGGGGTCTAACGCTCTCTTTACAGCCGCGACTTTTCATACCGCAGATCCCCCTACGCCATTTGCGTAGCCTATATTTTCAATGGGATCTTTCTAACGCTGGTATTTAGAGTCGTTTCTGAAGTGAGCGTTAGAGCTCTAACGACAAAATTCCAGCCGCCTGAAAAAAGCAGGAGTTAAGAGCTTTCTGGGCTTACGGCCGGTTTATAAAGCTCTTAACTACTGTAACCCTAAAGTACACTAACACCCATAAACTACCTATGTACCCTAAACCGAGGTCCCCCCACACCGCCGCCACTCGATTAAAAGTTTTTACCCCTAATCTGCCGACCGCCACCTACGTTATATTTATGTACCCCCCCTAATCTGCTGCCCCTAACCCCACCGAGCCCTGTATTATCATTTATTAACCCCTAATCTGCCGACCGCCACCTACGTTATATTTATGTACCCCCTAATCTGCTGCCCCTAACCCCGCTGACCCCTGTATTATATTTATTCACCCCTAACCTGCCCCCCACAACGTCGCCGCCAGCTACTTACAATAATTAACCCCTATCATCCGACCGCAAATCGCCGCCACCTACGTTATCCCTATTACCCCTAACTTGCTGCCCCTAACATCGCCGACCCCTATATTATATTTATTAACCCCTAATCTGCCCCCCTCAACGTCGCCGACACCTGCCCTACACTTATTAACCCCCTAATCTGCCGAGCGGGACCTGAGCGCTACTATAATAAAGATATTAACCCCTAACCCTGCCTCACTAACCCTATCATAAATAGTATTAACCCCTAATCTGCCCTCCCTAACATCGCCGACACCTACCTTCAATTATTAACCCCTAAACTTCCGATCGGAGCTCACCCGCTATTCTAATAAATGGATTAACCCCTAAAGCTAAGTCTAACCCTAACACTAACACCCCCCTAAGTTAAATATAATTTACATCTAACGTAATTAAATTAACTCTTATTAAATAACTTTATTCCTATTTAAAGCTAAATACTTACCTGTAAAATAAATCCTAATATAGCTACAATATAAATTATAATTATATTATAGCTATTTTAGGATTAATATTTATTTTACAGGCAACTTTGTATTTATTTTAACCAGGTACAATAGCTATTAAATAGTTAAGAACTATTTAATAGTTACCTAGTTAAAATAATAACAAATTTACCTGTAAAATAAATCCTAACCTATGTTACAATTAAACCTAACACTACCCTATCAATAAAATAATTAAATAAACTACCTACAATTACCTACAATTAACCTAACACTACACTATCAATAAAATTAATTAAACACAATTGCTACAAATAAATACAATTAAATAAACTAGCTAAAGTACAAAAAATAAAAAAAGAACTAAGTTACAGAAAATAAAAAAATATTTACAAACATAATAAAAATATTACAACAATTTTAAAACTAATTACACCTACTCTAAGCCCCTAATAAAATAACAAAGCCCCCCAAAATAAAAAATTTCCTACCCTATTCTAAATTAAAAAAGTTACAAGCTCTTTTACCTTACCAGCCCTGAACAGGGCCTTTGCGGGGCATGCCCCAAGAATTTCAGGCTCTTTTGCCTGTAAAAAAAAAACATACAATACCCCCCCCCAACATTACAACCCACCACCCACATACCCCTAATCTAACCCAAACCCCCCTTAAATAAACCTAACACTAAGCCCCTGAAGATCTTCCTACCTTGTCTTCCACCATCCAGGTATCACCGATCCGTCCTGGCTCCAAGCTCTTCATCCAACCCCAGCGGGGGTTGGCGATCCATACTCCGGTGCTCCAAAGTCTTCCTCCTATCCGGCAAGAAGAGGACATCCGGACCGGCAAACATCTTCTCCAAGCGGCATCTTCGATCTTCTTCCCTCCGGTGCGGAGCGGGTCCATCTTGAAGCAGGGCGACGCGGATCCATCCTCTTCTTCCGATGTCTCCCGACTAATGACGGTTCTTTAAGGGACGTCATCCAAGATGGCGTCCTCGAATTCCGATTGGCTGATAGGATTCTATCAGCCAATCGGAATTAAGGTAGATTTTCTGATTGGCTGATGGAATCAGCCAATCAGAATCAAGTTCAATCCGATTGGCTGATCCAATCAGCCAATCAGATTGAGCTCGCATTCTATTGCTGTTCCGATCAGCCAATAGAATGCGAGCTCAATCTGATTGGCTGATGGGATCGGCCAATCGGATTGAACTTGATTCTGATTGGCTGATTCCATCAGCCACTCAGAAAATTCCTACCTTAATTCCGATTGGCTGATAGAATCCTATCAGCCTATCGGAATTCGAGGGACGCCATCTTGGATGACGTCCCTTAAAGGAACCGTCATTAGTCGGGAGACATCGGAAGAAGAGGATGGATCCGCGTCCCTGCTTCAAGATGGACCCGCTCCGCACCGGATGGAAGAAGATCGAAGATGACGCTTGGAGAAGATGTTTTCCGGTCGGATGTCCTCTTCTTGCCGGGAATAGGAGGAAGACTTTGGAGCACCGGATTATGGATCGCCAACCCCGCTTGGGGTTGGATGAAGATCTTGGAGCCCAGGACGGATCGGTGGATACCTGGATGGTGAAGACAAGGTAGGAAGATCTTCAGGGGCATAGTGTTAGGTTTATTTAAGGGGGTTTGGGTTAGATTAGGGGGTATGTGGGTGGTGGGTTGTAATGTTGGGGGGGGGGTATTGTATGTTTTTTTTTACAGGCAAAAGAGCTGAAATTCTTGGGCATGCCCCGCAAAGGCCCTTGTTCAGGGCTGGTAAGGTAAAAGAGCTTGTAACTTTTTTAATTTAGAATAGGGTAGGGAATTTTTTATTTTGGGGGGCTTTGTTATTTTATTAGGGGGCTTAGAGTAGGTGTAATTAGTTTAAAATTGTTGTAATATTTTTATTATGTTTGTAAATATTTTTTTATTTTCTGTAACTTAGTTCTTTTTTTATTTTTTGTACTTTAGCTAGTTTATTTAATTGTATTTATTTGTAGCAATTGTGTTTTAATTAATTTATTGATAGTGTAGTGTTAGGTTAATTGTAGGTAATTGTAGGTAGTTTATTTAATTATTTATTGATAGGGTAGTGTTAGGTTTAATTATAACTTAGGTTAGGATTTATTTTACAGGTAAATTTGTTATTATTTTAACTAGGTAACTATTAAATAGTTCTTAACTATTTAATAGCTATTGTACCTGTTAAAATAAATACAAAGTTGCCTGTAAAATAAATATTAATCCTAAAATAGCTACAATATAATTATAATTTATATTGTAGCTATATTAGGGTTTATTTTACAGGTAAGTATTTAGCTTTAAATAGGATAATTTATTTAATAAGAGTTAATTTATTTCGTTAGATAAAAATTATATTTAACTTAGGGGGGTGTTAGTGTTAGGGTTAGACTTAGCTTTAGGGGTTAATCCATTTATTAGAATAGCGGTGAGCTCCGATCGGAAGTTTAGGGGTTAATAATTGAAGGTAGGTGTCGGCGATGTTAGGGAGGGCAGATTAGGGTTAATACTATTTATGATAGGGTTAGTGAGGCGGATTAGGGGTTAATAACTTTATTATAGTAGCGCTCAGGTCCGCTCGCAGATTAGGGGTTAATAAGTGTAGGGTAGGGTGTCGGCGACGTTGTGGGGGGCAGATTAGGGGTTAATAAATATAATATAGGGGGCGGCGGTGTTAGGGGTAGCAGATTAGGGGTACATAGGGATAACGTAGGTGGCGGCGTTTTACGGAGCGGCAGATTAGGGGTTAATAATAATATGCAGGGGTCAGCGATTGCGGGGGCGGCAGATTAGGGGTTAATAAGTGTAAGGGTAGGGGTGTTTAGACTCGGGGTACATGTTAGAGTGTTAGGTGCAGACGTAGGAAGTGTTTCCCCATAGGAAACAATGGGCTGCGTTAGGAGCTGAACGCTGCTTTTTTGCAGGTGTTAGGTTTTTTTTCAGCTCAAACAGTCCCATTGTTTCCTATGGGAGAATCGTGCACGAGCACGTTTTTGAGGCCGGCCGCGTCCGTAAGCAACTCTGGTATCGAGAGTTGCATTTGCGGTAAAAATGCTCTACGCTCCTTTTTTGGAGCCTAACGCAGCATTTGTTTTAACTCTCGATACCAGAGTTAAATTTATGGTGCGGCCAGAAAAAAGCCCTGCGGAGCGTTAACAGCCCTTTTACCGCCGAACTCCAAATCTAGGCTAAGATTACTAAAAAAATAAAAACTACAATTACAAAAAATAGTAAAACACTAAATTACAAAAAAATAAAAAAACTACCATTACAAAAAATAACAAACGAAATTATCTAAAAAAATTAAAATTATTCCTATTCTAATACTCCATTTAAAAAAAAAAAAACAACAAAAAAACACCCCAAAATAAAAAACCCTAATCATGATAAACATACCAAGGATCCTTAAAAGACATTTTGTAGGGGCATTGCCCTAAAGTTAACAGCTCTTTTGCAAAAAATAAAAACAAACACCCACTGACATTACAAACCCCCACCCCCCCAAACCCACAAAATAAAAATAAACCTAATCTTCCCATTGCCCCGAAAAGGGCATTTGTATGGGCATTGCCCTTAAAAGGGCATTCAGCTCTTTTTAAAATATAAAATGCCTAATCTAAAAAAAAATCACCCCAAAAATAAAACAAATCCCATTACAAAAAATAACAAACGAAATTATCCAAAATAATAAAATTATTCCTATTCTAATACCCGTTTAAAAAAAACAAAAAAACTCCAAAATACAAAAAGCTAATCTATAATAAACTACCAATGGGCCTTAAAAGGGCCTTTTGTAGGGCATTGCTCTAATGTTAACAGCTCTTTTGCTAAAAAAAAAATGCAACAAACACCCCCTAACATTACAAATCCCCACCTAACATTACAAAGGCCCCCCCCCCCCACTCACAAAATAAAAAAACCTAACTAAAAGAAACCTAATCTACCCATTCAGGGCATTCAGCTCTTTTTTGGCCCATTAAAATAAAAAAAAGCCCTAATATAACCCCCCCAAAAAAAAACACAATAACCCCAAAATCGGTACTCACAGTTGCTGAAGTCCGGCAAAACGATCTTCATCCCAGCTGCAAAGCATTTTCATCCAGACGGCTCCATCTTCAGCACATCACGGGACCGGCATTTTCTTCATCCCTGCGGAGGTGGAGCGGTCGATGCTGGGAGGCGGTTTAGTAGTTAATAGCTTTATTTAGTGATTTAGTATGGTCGGCGATATCAGGGAACGGCGGTTTTAGGGGTTAATAGCTTTAGTTAGTGATTTAGATATGGTTGGCGATGTCGGGGAACGGCGGTTTAGGGGTTAATAGCTTTATTTAGTGATTTAGGTTAGTGTCGACGATGTTGGGGAACTGCAGTTTAGATTAGAACAATGAAAAACTCAGAATAATGGATCCAAAATTTGGAAACTGATTTATTCATTTTCGGATTTTTCTGGATTTTAGTTATGGTGCCGATTCGGAAATTCGGATGCATTCGAATCTCTGAACTGGCAAAAATTTGTCCGAAACGAAACACACATGTCTAATACCTACTCCAGCTTGCTCCTGTTTGTGTAAAGAGTCTTCATATGGCAGAGGAAGGGGGAGGGGGGGGTCTGTTATTTCCCACTTAAAGTGCTAAATTTGGAGCTTCTAAGTAAGTTTTTTTTTTTAAACTTTATTTATATCAGGTTAAAGTACACGTCATGAGATAGAATGTGCATTGAATACAGCAAAGAACGTTACATCTTAATATATTGCTGAGGTGATCTCCTGTACTGGCTGTGATAAGATGAAACATACTTTATATATTACAACTTATACATAATGTGCTATGTCAGCATTTTGGTAGAGAGAAGGTTAGTGAGGTTTTTACTAACTAATTAAATCTTTTGTCAAAGCTAAAATCTGCCAGATGCTGAGTTAGCTTAGGGCATATAATATTATACATACGACAAGTTGGGGTGGAAGGGTATAGTGTAATTAGATTAAAGTGAATGGTTTACTTTTCTAATATATTTATAACCAGACCTTAGCATATATAATCCCATTCTCAAAATCGGTGTTCACGCATATCTTTCTCAACCCCTATATAAGTATTTCAGACCGCTCTTGGGTCCTTAAAGGGACATGCCACCCACAATTTTTCTTTTATGATTTAGAAAGATAATGCAATTTTACACATCTTTCTAATTTACTTATATTATCTAATTTGTTTTATTCTCTTGATATTCTTTGATGAAAAGCATATCTAGATATGCTCACTAGCTGCTGATTGGTTGCTGCACATAGAAGCCTCGTATGATTGGCTCACCATGTGCATTGCTTTTTCTTCAACTAAGGATATTTAAAAAATGATATAAAATAAATAATGGAAGTAAATTGTAATGTTGTTTAAATTTGTATTCTCTATCTGAATCATGAAAGAAAGATTTTGGGTTTAGTGGCCATTTAAGTCGCTTATAAACTGTACTGGGGAGTATGTTGGGGATAAGTTTTAACATACAAATAAAAGAAAAATGAAAATTGCATCTCTAAGATAAAAATGAGATAGAAGGTAAGACAGAGATGAGACTAGCCAGATATATATTCTACAGCATTGTATTTGGCAATACCTATATCTATTATGCATAGGTGGAAAAGGTGAGGCAGGTCAATAGAAGTTATGTAAGACCTGGGATACGTTTAATCTGGCTTTCAGTGGATTTGTTCAGGTACATTTATAGGGGGAGTGTGTCAAATCCTTGCATTACTTAAAGGGATCTTTGGTGTAAGATTATAAGCTTAACTTTGTAACCAACAGGTATTATAAGAAGTATACTGAAAGCAGGGGAGGGCTCCTTTTTTTTTTCTTTTCCTTTTTTATATTAAGTGGAACCATATGGAGAAAAGCAGAAAATTTTAGTGTCAAATAGTTGATGGCACCTCATCTGTGTGATACATACATTTACCCCCACACGCCATCGCGGCCATGAGCCGCGTGTGGGGTGACGAGATGTGCATGTAAATATGTGGCCATTAGTGTGTGTACTGATGCGATGGCCACCCTGAGATTTCCAATTAAGGGGAAAAAGTAAATTTATGCTTACCTGACAAATGAATTTCTTTTACGATATGACGAGTCCACAGATTTCATCCTTACTTGTGGGATATTAACCTCCTGCTAACAGGAAGTGGCCAAGAGCACCACAGCAGAGCTGAATATTAGCCCCTCATATATAGCCCCTCCCTTCCCCTCCACCTCCAGTCATTCAGGCCGAAGGTTATAGGAAGAGAAAAGGAAAGGCTAAAAAGGTGCAGAGGTGACTGAAGTTTACAAAAAATAAATCTGTCGTAAAATAACAGGGTGGGCCATGGACTCGTCATATCGTAAAAGAAATTAATTTATCAGGTAAGCATAAAGTTACTTTTCTTTTACAAAGATATGATGAGTCCACGGATTTCATCCTTACTTGTGGGAAACCAATACCAAAGCAATAGGACATGGATGAAAGGGAGGGACAAGACAGGAACCTAAATGGGAGGCACCACTGCTTGAAGAACCTTTCTCCCAAAAATAGCCTCAGAAGAAGCAAAAGTATCAAATCTGTAAAATTTGGAAAAAGTGTGAAGGGACGACCAAGTCGCAGCCTTACAAATCTGTTTAACAGATGCATCGTTTTTAATAGCCCATGTGGAAGCCACAGCCCTAGTAGAATGAGCCGTAATTCTTTCAGGAGGCTGCTGTCCAGCAGTCTCATATGCCAGGCGGATGATACTTGTCAGCCAAAAAGAAAGAGAGGTAGCCGTAGCTTTCTGACGCCTACGCTTTCCAGAATAAACAATGAATAATGAAGATGATTGACGGAAATCCTTAATTGCCTGTAAGTAAAACTTTAAGGCACGGACCACATCCAAATTATGCAACATACGCTCCTTCTTAGAAGAAGGATTAGGACACAAGGAAGGAACAACAATTTCCTGATTAATATTCTTATTTGAAACAACCTTAGGAAGGAATCCAGGTTTTGGTACGTAACACCACCTTATCAGAATGAAAAATGAGATAAGGGGAATCACACTGTAGCGCTGAAAGCTCAGAAACTCTTTGAGCAGAAGAATTAGCAACTAAAAACAGAACTTTCCAAGATAACAATTTGATTATCCATGGAATGCATGGGTTCAAACGGAACCCCTTGAAGAACTCGAAGAACTAAATTCAAATTCCAGGGAGGAGTAATGGGTCTAAATACAGGCTTAATTCTAGATAGAGCCTGACAAAAAGACTGAAACATCTGGCACATTTGCCAAACGTTTGTGAACAGAATTGACAAAGCTGAAATTTGTCCCTTTAAGGAACTCGCTGATAACCCTTTCTCCAATCCTTCTTGGAGAAAAGACAGAATCCTGGGAATCCTAACTTACTCCATGAGTAACCCGTTGGATTCACACCAATAAAGATATTTACGCCATATCTTATGATAGATTTTTCTAGTGACAGGCTTTCTAGCCTGTATCAAAGTATTGATTACTGAATCAGAGAATCCTCGCTTCGTTAAAATCAAGCGTTCAATCTCCACGCAGTCAGCTGCAGAGAAATTAGATATGAATGTTGGAAAGGACCTTGAATGAGAAGGTCCTGTCTCAATGGAAGTTTCCACGGTGGCAGAGAGGACATGTCCACTAGATCCGCATATCAAGTCCTGCGTGGCCATGCAGGCGCTATCAGGATCACTGAAGCTCTCTCCTGTTTGATTCGAGCAATCACGCGTGGGAGGAGAGGAAACGGCGGAAACACATAAGCTAGGCTGAACAACCAAGGCACTGCCAAGGCATCTATCAGTTCGGCCTGAGGATCCCTTGACCGGGATCCGTATCTTGGAAGCTTGGCATTCTGTCGAGATGCCATCAAATCCAATTCCGGTCTGCCCCATCTGAGAATCAATGAGGCAAATACCTCCGGGTGAAGTTCCCACTCCCCCGGATGAAAAGTCTGTTGACTTAGAAAATCTGCTTCCCAGTTCTCTACTCCTGGGATGTAGATCGCTGACAGATGACAAGAGTGGGCCTCCGCCCAACTGATTATCTTGGATACCTCTATCATCGCTAAGGAACTCCTTGTTCCCCCCTGATGATTGATATATGCCACAGTCGTGATGTTGTCCGACTGGAATCTGATGAATTTGGCCGAAGCTAACTGAGGCCACGTCTGAAGCGCATTGAATATTGCTCTCAGTTCCAGAATATTGATTGGAAGTAGAGACTCCACTTGAGTCCAAACACCCTGAGCCTTCAGGGAGTTCTAAACTGCACCCCAGCCCAGAAGGCTGGCATCTGTTGTCACTACCACCCACAAGGGTCTGCGGAAACAAGTCCCTTGGGACAGATCATCCGGCGAAAACCACCAAAGAAGAGAGTTTCTGGTCTCTTGATCCAGATTTATCTGAGGAGATAAATCCGCATAATCCCCATTCCACTGTCCGAGCATGCACAGTTGCAGTGGTCTGAGATGAAAGCGAGCAAACGGAACGATATCCATTGCCACTACCATTAATACAATTACTTCCATACACTGAGCCACTGATGGCCGAGGAATGGACTGAAGTGCTCGGCAAGTATTTAGAATCTTTGATTTTCTGACCTCCGTCAGAAATATTTTCATGGCTACCGAGTCTATCAGTGTTCCCAAGAAAGGAACCATTGTCTGTGGGACAAGTGAACTCTTCTCTATGTTCACCTTACAGCCGTGAGTTCTCAGAAAAGACAACACTGTGCCCGTGTGAGATTTTGTCAGATGATATGTTGATGCCTGAATCAGAATATTGTCCAGATAAGGCGCCACCGCTATTCCTCACGGTCTGAGAACCGCCAAAAGAGACCCTAGAACCTTTGTGAAGATTCTGGGTGCTGTGGCCAACCCGAAAGGAAGAGCCACGAACTGATAATGTTTGTCCAAGAAGGCAAACCTTAGAAACCGATGATGATCCTTGTGGATTGGAATATGAAGGTAAGCATCCTTCAAATCCACGGTAGTCATATATTGACCCTCCTGGATCATTGGTAAAATTGTTCGTATTGTCTCCATCTTGAATGATGGAACTCTTAGAAATTTATTTAGACACTTGGACCTCTAGTTATGAAAGTCTGGCGGACCTGCTCCGCCAGTGCGGATCAGATCCGCCAGACCTCGCTGAATATGGCGAGCAATACGCTCGCCGTATTCATCATTGCACCAGCAGCTCACAAGAGCTGCTGGTGCAACGCTGCCCCCTGCAGACTCGCGGCCAATGGGCCGCCAGCAGGAGGTGTCAATCAAACCGATCATACTCGATCGGGTTGTATTGTTGAAATGTGTGTCCGCTTGCTCAGAGCAGGCGGACAGGTTATGGAGCAGCAGTCTTTGTGACCACTGCTTCATAACTGCTGTTTCTTGCGAGTCTGATGACTCACCAGAAACACGGGGCATCAAGCTCCTTTCGGAGCTTGATACATATGCCCCTTGAGGTCTAATATGGGTCTGAACGTTCCCTCTTTTTTGGGAACCACAAATAGGTTTGAGTAAAACCCCTGTCCCTGTTCCAATTTTGGAACTGGACAAATTACTCCCATAGTAGAAAGGTCTTTTACACAGCGTAAGAACGCCTCTCTTTTTATCTGGTTTGCAGATAACTTTGAAAGATGAAATCTCCCTCTTGGGAGAAAGTCCTTGAATTCCAATTGATAACCGTGGGTCACTATTTCTAGTGCCCAGGGATCCTGAACATCTCTTGCCCAAGCCTAAGCAAAGAAAGAGAGTCTTCCCCCTACTAGATCCAGTCCCGGATCGGGGGCCGCCCCTTCATGCTGTCTTAGGAGCAGCAGCGGGCTTTTTAGATTGTTTACCCTTATTCCAGTTCTGATTAGGTCTCCAGACTTACTTAGATTGGGTAAAATTCCCTTCCTGCTTTGTGGAAGAAGAAGCGGGGGGTCCTCCTTTAAAGTTCCGAAAGGAACGAAAATTATTCTGTTTACCCCTCATTTTAACCAACTTATCCTGTGGTAGGGCATGGCCTTTACCTCCTGTAATATCAGAAATGATTTCCTTCAATTCTGGCCCGAAAAGGGTCTTACCTTTAAAGGGAATAGCTAAAAGCTTATGTTTTGATGACACATCAGCAGACCAAGATTTGAGCCACAATGCTCTACGTGCTAAAATAGCAAATCCTGCATTTTTGCCGCTAATTTAGCAATTTGAAAAGCGGCATCATTAATAAAAAAATTAGCTAGCTTGAGAGCCTTAATTCTAAAGATGTCATCTAATGGAGTTTCAACCTTAAGAGACTCTTCTAGAGCCTCAAACCAAAAAGCTGCTGCAGTAGTTACTGGAACAATGCAAGCCGTAGGTTGCAAAAGAAACCCCTGATTAACAAATAATTTATTTAGTAGACCCTCTAATTTCTTATCCATAGGGTCTTTAATAGCACAACTATCCTCAATGGGTATAGTAGTACGCTTAGCTAGGGTAGATATAGCTCCCTCTACCTTAGGGACTGTTTGCCATGAGTCCTGAATGGTATCTGATATGGGAAACATTTTCTTAAAATTAGGAGGGGGAGAAAACAGTATACCTGGTCTATCCCATTCCTTTCTAATAATTTCCAAAATTCTCTTAGGAACCGGAAAAACATCAGTGTAAGTTGGTACTTCCAAATATTTATCCATTTTACACAATTTCTCTGGAGGAATCACAATAGGGTAGTAGCTAAAAACCTCCCTAAGTAACAGGCGGAGGTGTTCAAGCTTAAATTTAAATTACATAGTATCCGAATCTGTCTGAGGTAAAACATTCCCTCAATCAGAAATTTCACCCTCAGACAGTAATTCCCTGATCCCCAACTCAAAGCACTGTGAGGGAACATCGGAAATAGCTAATAAAGCATCAGAGGATTCAGTATTTACATTAATACCTGACCTACTGCGTTTACCCTGCAACACTGGTAATTTAGATAATACCTCTGTAAGGGTAGTTGACATAACTGCAGCCATCTCCTGCAGAGTAAAGGAATTAGACACACTAGAAGTACTTGGCGTCGCTTGTGTGGGCGTTAAGGTTGTGACACTTGGGGAGAATTGGATGACATATCCTGATTCTCTTCAGACTGAGAATCATCCATAGGCACACTCTCTTTATTTAAAATATGCTTTTTACATTGTAAGGCCCTTTCAGTACAAGAGTTACACAATGTTAGAGGGGGTTGCACAATAGCTTCTAAACACATAGAACAATGAGAATCCTCAATGTCAGACATGTTGAACAGACTAGTAATACCACAAAAGCCGTTTAAACACTTATCTATTGCATAAAATAAACTTTAGAAAAAACGTGTACTGTGCCTTTAAGAAAAGAAAAAGTTAACAATTTTTCCAAAATGATCAAAAAAAACATTAAATTATCTCAAAATCAATGCAGAGTATTACACTCAAGTGGCAGGGACAGGGGATTCCGGAGGTCACACAAGACCATATCACGCACAGCATATTGGCAGTCAGGACAGCCACACTATCCTCTTACCTACGTGAATCTCAAATAAAATTACTACATCAAGCATACATAACTCCCAAAATCAGATCGAAATGGGTGAAAGACGCTGTAGATGAATGCCCCAAATGTTCAATACCCACCCCAGATATGGTACACCTGGTTTGGGGCTGCCCCAAGGTGCAGAGATTTTGGGGCAAGGTTACATTCTGGCTTTCCAAGATACTTAAAACTAACATAAAATTGACAGCAGCACAGGTACTCTTCTTCCAGGACACCTCCATAACACATAACCGTCAAAGATTTCTAAACTTAGCTGTGCTGATGGCCAGGAAATTAATTCTACAATACTGGGTCAGAACTAGAGAACCTCCTTTTAAAAAGCTTACCCATGCATTATACCAACAGCTATTGATAGAACATGCAGACACCCAGGGGGACCGTGAAGCTAGAGTAAAGGCATTTATAACTAAATGGGAGGCATATTTACTTTACCTGCCAGGTGGTCTAAGAAAAAAACTAATACAGCCCTTTCAACATTCTGCATTCATCCTAAATGAAAACCTACATGGTCGCTGGTGCCTGCAGGGACTTGACTTAGACACATGATGGATTACACTGACATTATATAGACTATAGCCTGGGCGAGGCAACTCCCTGACTGTGACTGCACCCATCCGCCGACACGTGCATTTTCCTATGGAAGGGACACTCGATTCATTAGGTTTAATTACCACTGTTATTGTACTAATCACTATTTCAGTTTCCACTTCTTGAGTGAGGACACTGAGCACAACCAAAGGAGGAGAAACATGTACTGTTGTAAGTCAATCTATAACCAGATGTTGGCAGGTACCTTTATGTAATCTATGATATGATGCCTTCAGGCCTCAACCCCACCCTTTGGTCGACATTAACCACTAATTGTTGTTTTAATGTTGTATTTGTTTATGTTTTATGGTTATATATGAGGATTGGCTACGCCACACAGCTCAAGAAGCAAACTTATCGGACTCAAAACTAACTCACCTATATTGTTGAAACTGTATACTGTTGCTTACACTAAGCTTTATGATGATTGTAATTGCATAATGTTGTGTGGAGCTGTCCAAGCTCCTCTTTAAAAATTTCAAAAATAAAGTTTAAAAAAAAAAAAATTATCTCAAAATTTAACCTAAGATCGTTGGTTTATCCAAAAATTACTGCACCCTGAAGCAAGGGCAGAAATAAGGCTCTAAAGTACTAATAACATTTAGCCAATTTATAGACAAAAACACTCTCTGCACCTCGCCACAGCTCTGCTGTGGCGCCTACCTGCCCCCAGGGTACTTCAAAATAACTTTCCAACACTTCAGACCAGCTTGTACAGTCCAGGAGCCACCGGAGTTACTGCTTGCTGCTGCCTATCCTGAAGGAAGTGTGCATCTGAGAGCACGAAAATAGGCCATGCCCCTTAAGGTCGATGCCGAAGTAGGCCCAAACACAACTGCATGGAAAGCAGTTTCACACCTAAGTATAAACAGCTAATGCCATACAACCCCTCAAATGCACCAGCAAACAAATATAAATGTCAGAAAATAAAAACGTTATGTATCCTTTTACTCTGAATGTCCATAGTGTCACACTGCCCATAAGTCAACCATTAAATAAAATTAAATAAAATTAGGGACTCCAGTAATACCCTTTATATAACATAGGAATACTGCTTACCCCATTCCCATACAGGGAAATAAATGCCAGCCCATTCTGATATATCAAGTCTCCTCATAAAAAAGGCTGCACATAGCTTAATGCTGCTTGTAGCATGAAACCGGTCTCCACACTGAAGATGTCTCATGGTTACCTTCAGAAGTCTTGTGGGAACCAGCGTGGATCTTACTTACAACTGCTAAGATCATTAACCTTTTACCATTTAAAATAAAAAAAACTTCTTCATTGAAGAAACTAAAACTAACACCTCACTTTACCATGTCTTCCTAGTATAACAGAGTCAAAGAGAATGACTGGAGGTGGAGGGGAAGGGAGGGGCTATATATACAGCTCTGCTGTGGTGCTCTTTGCCACTTCCTGTTAGCAGGAGGTTAATATCCCATAAGTAAGGATGAAATCTGTGGACTCGTCATATCTTTGTAAAAGAAATATTATCCTTTCACCATTATTCTATATTATGTGTAGGACATACCCCCCAAATGTCCCGATTTTCGCGGGACAGTCCCGATCTTAGGGGTCTGTCCCCCTGTCCCGGGTTGTTAGCCATCTGTCCCGATTTGCCCCAGGCTCTAAAAAAAAAAAAAAAAAATTTTTTTTTTTTAAATTCTGTTGGGCCCATACTCAGAAGCAGCTGGCTTTGCTCTCACAGTTAGATACCTGTTAGATTCCCTGTGGAAAGGGAATGGTGTGTGGGTTAAGCAGGAGTAAGATGCTGTATGCACTCTGACCATGGGTAATGGCGACCTCTCTAACCTACCTCTGGTAGTGATGATGTCTAGCCCCTGGTGATAATACTAGCATGCCTTCAGTTTTATACAATGAGCAGTGCTAATACCAGGGTAACGAACAGTGGCAGCCGCATACTGCCAGCTAATGTGCTTGCCAACCCCAGGACCCCATACAATGAATTACAGATACCCATATATGATGTAGTGTGTGTGTCTATCTGTATCCATAACTGTGTGTGTGTATCTGTATGTATAAGTTTATGCTATGTAGTGTGTGTGTGTGTGTCTGCATGTATAAATGTAAGCTATGTAGTGTGTGTATGTGTATCTGCATCAGTGATAGGCAAGGTGTCCGTACACGGACACTGGTGTCCGTGATTAGCCCTTGCAGTGTCCGCCACAACCTTAGTATATATTTTCTTTCTGATTAAATAATAGGAATAAAAAAAAAAAATATGTAGTGTGAATAAAGTTAGTGGCTTGTCAAGAGAATGAGAGCAATATTTGGTAATAAGTTATGGAATAAATAAAGCCTGAGTGAAATACTGGATGTGTATCTGCATCTGTATAATAACACCCAGCTCTATACAAAGACACAGTAGTGACACTGTCACATGCGTAAAGCATATACGCATATATATTTCAAAGTGCAGCGGATTCCTAGGGGCCTACGGATGTCTACATGACCAACTTTGTTTGCAGACAAGCCAGAATATTGTGAAAGGTTTGAAAGCATTTTGAATAAATGTTCTTTCGACCTTATTACCTGGACTGTCAAGTTTACCCAAAGGGAAATTGCCAGATATAAAGCAGAAGTTGAGAAGGCAAATCAAGAATTACAGCAGAGTATACTGCTTGATGAGTACAAAACTCTGGTCGACAAGATCACTAACTTCAAAAAACTCCAGCCACCATCTTAGTTAAAAGACCTTTATTGTCTTATCCTGGGTCCAAACATACAACGTTTCAAGCCAACATGGCTCTTAATCATGTACATCTTAATTATACAGGTTCCTGCTTTTTATACCCTCACCTGTTAATTATTCATCAACTGTTCATTAACCCCTTGTATGAAAAACACACCTATTGCAATTGCAATAGTGACATCTAGTGGTTATAATATATAGTACACTTTTCTTTATTTTTGATGTTTCTTTGCTTTTCAATAGAATGGGTGAACAGTATGTATATCATTTAAAATATAAACATAAAAACCTATATACAATATTAAAAGAGGAGCATAAAATCCAAACATCCACAATGTCTACACAGTCTACAGAGTATATTTACATCAATCCAGATTTATTCCATTACAGAATGTATTTTTATTGAGAAAACTCTTTCATTTTACTTGATTCATTGTCTTTTCGGTCTAACATTATAGAACAACCTGCTATCCACAAGCTATTTCATGTGCCCATGATCAACCTAAAAGTGCAAATAATCCTAACCTATCCATGTATGATTTTCCTTAGTAAAACAGACTCCAATCAAAGTCTTTATTAAGACCCTTGGGGATAAGGCAATCTAGTTTGTGGATCCAGAACATCTCCCTAATTTTTAGGAGATCCTCTCTATCGCCCCCCCTCCTTGGTTTCATCACCTGGTCTATAACTAAGAATCTAAGCTGACTAATATTGTGACCTGCAGAGAGGAAGTGAGAGGATACCGGTGCTTCCTTATTTTTGCACCTTATATTAGATTTATGTTCCGTTATCCTCTCCCTTACCTCTCTGCAGGTCTCGCCAATGTAAATAAGTCCACACGGACATTTAATCATGTAAATAGCATATGTTGCTCTGCATGTAAAGTGTTGTTCTATAATGTTAGAACGAAAAGACAATGAATCAAGTAAAATGAAAGAGTTTTCTCAATAAAAATACATTCTGTAAAGGAATAAATCTGGATTGATGTAAATATACTCTGTAGACTGTGTAGACATTGTGGATGTTTGGATTTTATGCTCCTCTTTTAATATTGTATATAGGTTTTTATGTTTATATTTTAAATGATATACATACTGTTCACCCATTCTATTGAAAAGCAAAGAGACATCAAAAATAAAGAAAAGTGTACTATATATTATAACCACTAGATGTCACTATTGCAATTGCAATAGGTGTGTTTTTCATACAAGGGGTTAATGAACAGTTGATGAATAATTAACAGGTGAGGGTATAAAAAGCAGGAACCTGTATAATTAAGATGTACATGATTAAGAGCCATGTTGGCTTGAAACGTTGTATGTTTGGACCCAGGATAAGACAATAAAGGTCTTTTAACTAAGATAGTGGCTGGAGTTTTTTGAAGTTTGTGAATGTGCTGAAGACTTGGCAAGTCTGTTGCTCCGTGCCCCACAAGAGAAGATTTAGGTGTGCTGTTTTCCACTTTTTTGATTTTGCGACAAGATCACTAAGTCTGTGAGTGAATATAAAAAGACACCGGAAGATGGAAAACGTACTAAATTCATGCGAGACAAGCAAGATTTTGCTCAGGGTAATATTTACTGATGGTCCCAGAAGACAGACGTGGGTGGTCTCCCCAAACCGAGGTTTCAACGTCAGAGACGCGACAAGCGTCGTACACCAGGTGATACACAGAGTGAGTCAGAATCGTCAGTTTGTTTTTTTGACGGAGGACTCAGATGCAGACGCCGGAGGGACGGTAGGAAGCACCGCAGGCGCACAAATGCCGAATCAAGGGGCAAAGAAGGCCAGACAAACCCGGTGGAACAGCCGTGGCAGAGGCCGGCATTTCAACTAACGGCACAACATACAGTGAGCAATCCAGCTAACTCACATGATCGGGGGACTTTAATTTCTCCAAACGGAGCTATACCTTTGCAAGAGGACTCTTTTGATTCTTGTGTCCCTGCAGGTGATGATATGGACTTTGCATATAGAAATTCATATGTAGATCTAGTATGTCCAACAGTAGCTGATAAAAATACTGGTGATATTAAAGTTAATAATGCCAATGATACCAATATTGTACACAATATTTCAGGGGTTAATTTAACCGATGCTGAAGTTTCTCTCCTTAATAAAGGGTTATCATACTGTCCTATTAATAAAGGGAATTTGTTTCAAGTTAAACATGAATTACACACATTTTTTCGTACAATTAAATTAAAATAGTTTTTTGATAAAAAAAACTAAAATTGAAGACAGCGAAATAGTTACTAATGTAAATGATATGCTTACTTGTAAGACAGTAGGGTTGAGGAATATTAGTAAATTTAACCCAGTAACCACTGATAATGGTGCCACCTATTCTTTGATTTGGTACTGAGGGATGTGGAACAATTATTCCGGAAATCAGATTTTATGTTTCAGAAGAGACTTATGGAGTATAAAAAAGATTCTGCATCTCTGAATACTCTTAAATCAAGAAAGAGGTTAACTATAAAGGCGGCTGATAAGGGCGGTGCCCTGGTGGTAATGAATCAGGAGGATTATGTATCTGAAATAGAACAACAACTTAGCGATACTGCAGTTTATACTGTGATAGAATATGATCCAACTCATAAGATCCAGAATGAAATTGCTAGTGTTTTGTGTCAGGCTGTGAAAAATTGATTAATTTCAAATGACTTGAATGAATTTTTGAATATTAAACATCCTGTAAGACCGGTCATATATTGTTTGCCGAAAATTCATAAAAATGAACTTAAACCACCGGGTAGACCCATAGTGGCAGGTTCAGGGTCTATTTTTACTAATATTTCTGTTTTTTAGACAGAATTTTGCAACCTTATGTGGTCAAATCTTCATCTTATATACAGGATACTTATGATTTCTTAAAAAAACTTGAGCAGCTTGATTTACAAAGTAATAAAGTAATTTTATTCACACTTGATGTATCAAGTTTATACACTTCTATTAAGCATACAAGTGGGATTGAGTCAGTAGCTAAAGTTTTGAAGTGTGACAATAAGCACAATTTGGCTCAAATACAATTTTTTTTTTTAGATTACTGGAGATTATACTTTACATGAATTACTTCCTTTTAAAGGATGAATTTTTCTTTCAAAGAAAGGGTACTGCTATGGTATCCAATGTCGCCCCTACCTATGCCAACATCTTCATGAACAATTTTGAAGAGTTGTTTGTATATGAACATTTATTGTTTAAGAAATTTGGAGCCACATGGTGGCGGTTCATTGACGATGTGTTTGGCATATGGTATAGCGACATTGGATCCCTATTTTTGTTCATTGATGATCTTAATAGATCAGTCAATGGTATTAAATTTAATTTAACGTGGAATGAACAATCTATTCAATTTTTGGACACATGTATCTATAAAGGTGAATATGGTTTGAGGGCTGATATTTATTCTAAACCTACAGATAAGAATAACACTTTGTTATTCAACAGCTTTCATCCACCTTCTACCTTTAAAGCTATACCTAAAAGTCAGTTGTTGCAAGTAGACCGTATTGTATCAGATTCTGATTTAAAAATGACACGGTTGGAACAAATGTCAGAGAAATTTATACGGATGGGTTATCCTGTTGACCTTGTACAAAACATTATTTCAAGATCTAAAAGTCCTATGCCTAATACAGTAAAGGAAGAAAGAAACAAAAAAGATAGGTTGATTTTTGTGTCACAATATAACACTAGGAGTAGTCAAATAAATAAAATCATACGCAAATATTGGCATATTTTACAAAAATGCCACCCAGATATTAAAGTATTCTCTGAGTTACCTATGCCAGCTTAAAAAAGAAGCCCTAACATAAAAGATCAGTTAGTAAGAGCAGATGTTGGTAGTAGCAAATGTACCCAGAGAACCATTACTGGGAAGCGACACACAGGATGTTACCCTTGTCTTTCGTGTATCAATTGCAATTCAATGATTAAGGGAGATAGAGTTTTTCCATCCTTATACAGGTAAAAAATACATAATTAAGGAATATTTGACTTGTAGATCAGAGTTTATTATTTATGCCATTAAGTGTCCATGTTCTTTATTATACATTGGACAATCGACCAGAGAGGCAAGAGAAAGGATCTCTGAACACAAGACAAATATCAGGGTAAGGATGCTCCGGTTTCTTCACATTTTTTGCAAGCTGGGCATAATATTAGCCAGCTTCGTTTTCAAATTATTGAGCAAATTCGTATTCCTAGAAGAGGTGGAGATAAGGAGGCTCTTTTAAATAAAAGAGAGGCCTTTTGGATTAACAAATTAAATACCCTGTGGCCTAAAGGACTTAATAGAGAATGCAATTGGACAACTTTTAAAATATAAAATTTAAGATTTAAATTTGAAAACTTGGAATTTGACAATTTTCATAGGGCTCCTTTGATCTACTTTACCTATGTGTTCAAGTTGTTGTTTTTTCTTTCTTTTTTCTTTTTCTATGGGTTATATATTTTTGTGACATCTATTAATGAATAGCATTATGTATGCATTGGAAATTAACCCATTAATATACTGAATGTTCAATAAGTTGTTTTATTATTTTTTTGACATATTAGTGTATGTGGGAATTTTCTTTTAGGATTTTCTTACACATACTAATTTTTAGTAAATGTATTGATTGTGTTTTTATGGATGGAATCTTTGTAGATTAAATTTGTAACATAATGAATATTTATGAATGCCACAAATTTTTGTAGAATATATTTTTTTATGTTAAATTTGAATTTATATTTATATTATGTTTGAAGTCTTATGATGTCACATTTTAATCATTTATATGGAATTGCTAGGTGTTGTATTTTCTAGTATATACATTGTTAATTTTGTAGCACATAAATTGTAACAAATTGTTAGAGATAGATTTTTGTATAAAAGCAATTTGTATATTTTATCACTAGATGGCGATACTAATGCAATTAGCAGAATCACTTGGCACCATTATGGCTATTTAAACACTGTTTTATTCATTAAATGTCAGGCTTGAGAAAGGGCTTATTGTTAACCCGAAACGTTGCTTCACTGGTCCTTGTATGTAAAATAAAGGTCAACTTTTCATCACAGCTGGAGACTACTCTTTTACATGCGTATAGCCAGACAAGGGCTGGTTATAGGGTCAGTGGTATCTGCATCAGTATAATAATACCCAGCACTATCTAATGACACAGTAGTGACACTGGCACATGGGTATAGGCAGACAAGGGCTGGTTATAGGGTCAGTGGTATCTGCATCAGTATAACACCACCCAGTGCTAAATAATGACACAGTAGTGACACTGGCTCATGCGTATAGCCAGACAAGTGCTGGTTATAGGGTCAGTGTTATCTGCATCAGTATAATAACACCCAGCTCTATACAAAGACACAGTAGTGACACTGGCACATGGGTATAGCCAGACAAGTGCTGGTTATAGGGTCAGTGTTATCTGCATCAGTATAATAACACCCAGCTCTATACAAAGACACAGTAGTGACACTGGCTCATGGGTATAGCCAGACAAGTGCTGGTTATAGGGTCAGTGTTATCTGCATCAGTATAATAACACCCAGCTCTATACAAAGACACAGTAGTGACACTGGCTCATGCGTATAGCCAGACAAGTGCTGGTTATAGGGTCAGTGTTATCTGCATCAGTATAATAACACCCAGCTCTATACAAAGACACAGTAGTGACACTGGCTCATGCGTATAGCCAGACAAGTGCTGGTTATAGGGTCAGTGTTATCTGCATCAGTATAATAACACCCAGCTCTATACAAAGACACAGTAGTGACACTGGCTCATGCGTATAGCCAGACAAGTGCTGGTTATAGGGTCAGTGTTATCTGCATCAGTATAATAACACCCAGCTCTATACAAAGACACAGTAGTGACACTGGCACATGCGTATAGCCAGACAAGGGCTGGTTATAGGGTCAGGGGTATCTGCATCTGTGTAATAACACCCAGCTCTATACAAAGACACAGTAGTGACACTGGCTCATGGGTATAGCCAGGCAAGAGCTAGTTATAGGGTCAGTGGTATCTGCATCAGTATAATAACACCCAGCTCTATACAAAGACACAGTAGTGACACTGGCTCATGGGTATAGCCAGACAAGGGCTGGTTATAGGGTCAGGGGTATCTGCATCAGTATAATAACACCCAGCTCTATACAAAGACACAGTAGTGACACTGGCTCATGGGTATAGCCAGACAAGTGCTGGTTATAGGGTCAGTGTTATCTGCATCAGTATAATAACACCCAGCTCTATACAAAGACACAGTAGTGACACTGGCTCATGCGTATAGCCAGACAAGTGCTGGTTATAGGGTCAGTGTTATCTGCATCAGTATAATAACACCCAGCTCTATACAAAGACACAGTAGTGACACTGGCTCATGCGTATAGCCAGACAAGTGCTGGTTATAGGGTCAGTGTTATCTGCATCAGTATAATAACACCCAGCTCTATACAAAGACACAGTAGTGACACTGGCTCATGCGTATAGCCAGACAAGTGCTGGTTATAGGGTCAGTGTTATCTGCATCAGTATAATAACACCCAGCTCTATACAAAGACACAGTAGTGACACTGGCACATGCGTATAGCCAGACAAGGGCTGGTTATAGGGTCAGGGGTATCTGCATCTGTGTAATAACACCCAGCTCTATACAAAGACACAGTAGTGACACTGGCTCATGGGTATAGCCAGGCAAGAGCTAGTTATAGGGTCAGTGGTATCTGCATCAGTATAATAACACCCAGCTCTATACAAAGACACAGTAGTGACACTGGCACATGCGTATAGCCAGGCAAGAGCTAGTTATAGGGTCAGTGGTATCTGCATCAGTATAATAACACCCAGCTCTATACAAAGACACAGTAGTGACACTGGCTCATGGGTATAGCCAGACAAGGGCTGGTTATAGGGTCAGGGGTATCTGCATCAGTATAACACCCAGCGTTATATAATGATGCAGTAGTGACACTGGCACATGGGTTTAGTAAGAGGAGGGCTGGTTATAGGATCAGTGGTATCTGCATCAGTATAATAACACCCAGCTCTATACAAAGACACAGTAGTGACACTGGCACATGCGTATAGCCAGACAAGGGCTGGTTATAGGGTCAGGGGTATCTGCATCAGTATAACACCCAGCGTTATATAATGATGCAGTAGTGACACTGGCACATGGGTTTAGTAAGAGGAGGGCTGGTTATAGGATCAGTGGTATCTGCATCGGTATAATAACACCCAGCTCTATACAAAGACACAGTAGTGACACTGGCACATGCGTATAGCCAGACAAGTGCTGGTTATAGGGTCAGGGGTATCTGCATCAGTATAACACCCAGCTCTATACAAAGACACAGTAGTGACACTGGCACATGGGTTTAGTAAGAGGAGGGCTGGTTATAGGATCAGTGGTATCTGCATCAGTATAATAACACCCAGCTCTATACAAAGACACAGTAGTGACACTGGCACATGGGTATAGCCAGACAAGGGCTGGTTATAGGGTCAGGGGTATCTGCATCAGTATAACACCCAGCGTTATATAATGATGCAGTAGTGACACTGGCACATGGGTTTAGTAAGAGGAGGGCTGGTTATAGGATCAGTGGTATCTGTATCAGTATAATAACACCCAGCACTATATAATGACACAGTAGTGACACTGGCTCATGGGTATAGCCAGACAAGTGCTGGTTATAGGATCAGTGGTATCTGCATCGGTATAATAACACCCAGCTCTATACAAAGACACAGTAGTGACACTGGCACATGGGTATAGCCAGAGGAGGGCTGGTTATAGGATCAGTGGTATCTGCATCAGTATAATAACACCCAGCTCTATACAAAGACACAGTAGTGACACTGGCACATGCGTATAGCCAGACAAGGGCTGGTTATAGGGTCAGGGGTATCTGCATCAGTATAACACCCAGCGTTATATAATGATGCAGTAGTGACACTGACACATGGGTATAGCAAGACAAGGGCTGGTTATAGGATCAGTAGTATCTGCATCAGTATAATAACAGCAAACACTATAAAATAATGTTTTTAATTTCAAATGTACCTTGGTGTCCTTCACTATGGTCTGTACTTTGGAAAATGTCCACCACAGCCTTTGTCTATGCCTATCCCTGATCTGCATGTATAAGTGTATGCTATGTAGTGTGTGTGTATGCTGCATGTATAAGTGTATGCTATGTAATGTGTGTGTATCTGCCTGTATAAGTGTATGCTATGTAGTGTGTGTGTATCTGCATGTGTAAGTGTATGCTATGAAGTGTGTGTGTGTATCTTCATGTATAAGTGTATGCTATGTAGTGTGTGTGTATCTGTATGTATAAGTGTATGCTATGTAGTGTGTGTGTATCTGCATGTGTAAGTGTATGCTATGTAGTGTGTGTGTATCTGTATGTATAAGTGTATGCTATGTAGTGTGTGTGTATCTGTATGTATAAGTGTATGCTATGTAATGTGTGTGTATCTGCCTGTATAAGTGTATGCTATGTAGTGTGTGTGTATCTGCATGTATAAGTGTATGCTATGTAGTGTGTGTGTATCTGCATGTATAAGTGTATGCTATGTAGTGTGTGTGTATGCTGCATGTATAAGTGTATGCTATGTAATGTGTGTGTATCTGCCTGTATAAGTGTATGCTATGTAGTGTGTGTGTATCTGCATGTATAAGTGTATGCTATGTAGTGTGTGTGTATCTGCATGTATAAGTGTATGCTATGTAGTGTGTGTGTATCTGCATGTATAAGTGTATGCTATGTAGTGTGTGTGTATGCTGCATGTATAAGTGTATGCTATGTAATGTGTGTGTATCTGCCTGTATAAGTGTATGCTATGTAGTGTGTGTGTATCTGTATGTATAAGTGTATGCTATGTAGTGTGTGTGTATCTGCATGTATAAGTGTATGCTATGTAGTGTGTGTGTATGCTGCATGTATAAGTGTATGCTATGTAATGTGTGTGTATCTGCCTGTATAAGTGTATGCTATGTAGTGTGTGTGTATCTGCATGTGTAAGTGTATGCTATGAAGTGTGTGTGTGTATCTTCATGTATAAGTGTATGCTATGTAGTGTGTGTGTATCTGTATGTATAAGTGTATGCTATGTAGTGTGTGTGTATCTGCATGTGTAAGTGTATGCTATGTAGTGTGTGTGTATCTGTATGTATAAGTGTATGCTATGTAGTGTGTGTGTATCTGTATGTATAAGTGTATGCTATGTAATGTGTGTGTATCTGCCTGTATAAGTGTATGCTATGTAGTGTGTGTGTATCTGCATGTATAAGTGTATGCTATGTAGTGTGTGTGTATCTGCATGTATAAGTGTATGCTATGTAGTGTGTGTGTATGCTGCATGTATAAGTGTATGCTATGTAATGTGTGTGTATCTGCCTGTATAAGTGTATGCTATGTAGTGTGTGTGTATCTGCATGTATAAGTGTATGCTATGTAGTGTGTGTGTATCTGCATGTATAAGTGTATGCTATGTAGTGTGTGTGTATCTGCATGTATAAGTGTATGCTATGTAGTGTGTGTGTATGCTGCATGTATAAGTGTATGCTATGTAATGTGTGTGTATCTGCCTGTATAAGTGTATGCTATGTAGTGTGTGTGTATCTGTATGTATAAGTGTATGCTATGTAGTGTGTGTGTATCTGCATGTATAAGTGTATGCTATGTAGTGTGTGTGTATGCTGCATGTATAAGTGTATGCTATGTAATGTGTGTGTATCTGCCTGTATAAGTGTATGCTATGTAGTGTGTGTGTATCTGTATGTATAAGTGTATGCTATGTAGTGTGTGTGTATCTGCATGTGTAAGTGTATGCTATGTAGTGTGTGTGTATCTGCATGTATAAGTGTATGCTATGTAGTGTGTGTGTATCTGTATGTATAAGTGTATGCTATGTAGTGTGTGTGTATCTGTATGTATAAGTGTATGCTATGTAGTGTGTGTGTATCTGTATGTATAAGTGTATGCTATGTAGTGTGTGTGTATCTTCATGTGTAAGTGTATGCTATGTAGTATGTATGCTATGTAGTGTGTGTGTGTATTTGCATGTATAAGTGTATGCTATGTAGTGTGTGTGTATCTGCATGTATAAGTGTATGCTATGTAGTGTGTGTATCTGCATGTGTAAGTGTATGCTATGTAGTGTGTGTATCTGCATGTGTAAGTGTATGCTATGTAGTGTGTGTGTATCTGCATGTGTAAGTGTATGCTATGTAGTGTGTGTGTATCTGCATGTGTAAGTGTATGCTATGTAGTGTGTGTGTATCTGCATGTATAAGTGTATGCTATGTAGTGTGTGTGTATCTGCATGTGTAAGTGTATGCTATGTAGTTTGTGTGTATCTGCATGTGTAAGTGTATGCTATGTAGTTTGTGTGTATCTGCATGTATAAGTGTATGCTATGTAGTTTGTGTGTATCTGCATGTGTAAGTGTATGCTATGTAGTTTGTGTGTATCTGCATGTGTAAGTGTATGCTATGTAGTTTGTGTGTATCTGCATGTATAAGTGTATGCTATGTAGTGTGTGTTTTTTAAAATCTATGACTTTATTAATAATTGTATTTATATTACTTTGGTCTTATGGTTTTTTAAGCCCCGCCCACCACATTTCAATTTTTTTTGCCGGGGGGGGGGCGGTATGTCCCTCTTTTGAATTATGAAATGTTGGGAGGTATGGTAGGAGACTGTTAGGGGCAGACAGCATGAGTAGCATTGCGATATGATTGACCCTCCCTGTGCTATAGCATCTACATGGTGTGTGTGACAACTTACCAAGGTGCATATTCAAAAACATAAACATCCATTTAAACAATTAATATAAAACCAAACATCAAACTTTTCTTTTGAGTCTTTGATACTGCCTTCTCATGCATCTAGCGGCAAAAGTAAGTTGAAAGCAAACTGTCAGCCCTCAGGGTCATTCCTCAGTTTGTTTAAAGCTTTGGCGCCTTCAGAAAGGGCCCATGTCTGCAAGCCCGCATCCACACAGCGGTCCCCCTCTAACCCTCGCGGTGGCAGCAATGACTCTGAGTCCTGTCCACAGACACTGACCTGTCAGTCCGGTGTGATCCCATGCTGTTAGGGCAGAAAGGGGTGCTCTCTTCTCCCCAATGCTGATATTCAGACCCAGGCCTCCCATCCGGTGATTGCTGCAGGCTTTATTTTAGATTGGGTGGCAGTGCGTATCCATCTTGGCGGGTTCGCTGTTATAGAGAAGTGTGCAGCTTGCTCGTTATGCCCAGATGTGTTGCCCGCTGTTGTGTATCCATCACTTTGATTTGCCAGCATGAATGGAGTTGTAAGATGGTTTTACAGGCTCTCCATCCCTTGGTGCAGCAATTTGCCTGTCCTTTCCAGCTCTCAGAACCACATCAGGTCTACGCACCATGAGGTGCTGCAGTGTTGATTCCATGATCTTGGCGGCTCCAACTCTTTCCATGAGAGATTGTAGATGTTGCTCTGAGGGAGCCTTATCTATCAGTGATTGTAACATGGCTTCTATCTTAGCTAGTTTAAGATCCATAGCGTTAAAAGATTCGTCTACCCACATTATGATGGTTGGTGTCAATGTCGGCTCTTACTGTTCAGTTACGCTGCTTACCAGCTTATATCTATTTGTAGTGGTAAGAGAGGCTTTAGATGGTCTAATGTATTGCCGTAGGTATTAAAAGAAACCAGATTTGGCTAAACACCCTGGGGATCCGAGAGGGGGGCTGCCTGTGTGATTGTCGCCACCACAGGCCTCAATCGTCCTATTCCGTCTCTGTGATCATTCATACAGCTTCATAGGTTATAACTTTGATTTTCGGTGTTATGATACACAAAATGAATTGTGCTGGTGTTAGTAGCTGTAAAATTATAGCAATATTCAGCGGAATATTAATTTTTCCCACGGAGCTCAGGAAGAGTGCGACTACTCAGAGCCGCTGCTTGGACACGCCCCCCTCTAAGTTTTTAAACTGTTTTATACTGGCTTTTTATATAAGTATCTGTGCATATTATTCTTTATAGTAGTGTCTATTACATGCAGTTATATGAAAGTTTGTGTATACTGTCCCTTTAAGCTTTTCTGGTAGAACACTTACAACACTTTTTAACTCTTCTTGAAATTCAACTGCATCAATATCGTTATTCTCTCCATCTAACAGTATGCAGATCTAAGCAATATTTTTCTAATTCACTCTCATGCAATTTTTCGATGGCATGGATCTTATATAAAAAAAAACAAAAGAAGTGTTGTGTTTTTCATAAAATTCAAATATATTAATGATTTGGTAGTTGGTACCTTATAGCTTTGACACTTTCTACAGGACATTCCCAGCGTGTTTCAGATAGTGGTTTTGATGCGAGTGACAGTCCAGATACTTTCTAGCAATATCCCAGCATGCATTTGAAACTGATAAAATGAATAGATGCATTGTATGACTCCAAAAAAGTTAAAGAAGTAGGTGAAATAGAATTAAATTTAAGTAATGATAACCACAAGGTTTATAAAATGCTCTTGGGTTTTCTTTTAATATGTGAGCCTGAACACTAAACTGGTGACCTTTCATATTTGCCCCATTCTCATAACCTTGCCCTCTGCAGTTTTTCAAGTCAAGCCCCAGTTCATTTAAATAATCTTTTAAAGAATTTGCCAATCCTAAACCAGTGCAATCATTAACAATCAGAACTCCAGTGAAATACTCGCATATGTCAACTTTTTCTTGAGAAATCTTATAATACAAGACAGCTGTTCCTTATGAGATATATCAGGGGTACAGTCCAGAAGTACGGAGTTATATTTCGCTGTTTTGGCTCGTTGTATTCTTTTTTCTTTAATTTGATTAGACATTTTCCCCAAGTAGTGTATATTATTTTTTTTTTTTATTGTGAATTTTTCCCAGATGGGCCTTTTATGACAGGATCAAATTTTGATGTCAGTTTAAAGGGATACTGAACCCAAATTTTTTCTTTCCTGATTTAGATAGAGCATGCCATTTGAAGCAACTTTCTAGTTTACTCCTATTAGCAAATTTTCTTAATTCTCTTGGTATCTTTATTTGAAAATCAAGAATGTAAGTTTAGATGCCGACCCATATTTGGTGAACAACCTGGGTTGTTCTTGCTGATTGGTGGATTAATTTAACCGACCAATAAACCAATGTTTTCCAGTGTACTGAACCAAAAAATAGCTTAGATGCCTTCTTTTTCAAATAAAGATAGCAAGAGAACGAAGAAAAATTGATTATAGGAGTAAATTAGGAAGTTGCTTAAAGTTGCATGATCTATCTGAATCACAAAGAAAAAATTTGGGTTCAGTGTCCCTTTAACTAAATGCAAGAATTTTCCATTTTCTCGCTTGAAAAGTGAATCAGATGATCCTCGAAATGCCATATTTTCTTCTGACAAGTACTGGATTATAGAGATTATTCTTTCTAGAATATTCCTCCAACGCACTTTTTCTTCTGTATCGAGGCGTTCATAAATATGGTTGATTGATTTGTTAGTGCTTTCTCGTTTGCTTGCTTCATTCCAAAGTTCCATTGCTTTAAATAGTTTTTTTTTTTATAAATTCATGTTGTTCTTTTGGTAATATGTCGCCAGTCACAAAATCCTTTAGAACCTTTCTGTTCTTGAATAAATATTTTTCATGGAAAACAGTAAACTGCATCCCATATTTTAGTTATGGCTGTAATTTAATTTTTTTGGTATAAATCATGTTGGAAAACTTCAGTTCTTTTCCTTTTTCTTGGGTAGAATTTTAAAATGTTTTTTTTGCTGGAACTTTCTGAATGATGACATTTTCTGCCCTGCACTCAAATTGTTGGTCCAGCTGCCCACATCATCAAGTTTTGAAGAAGAGAACTATCTGTTTCACTGCATTCTTCATGTACTTCTCCCATGTTAATGCCCTCATAATCTTCAATGTTTTCTTCAGGTTTCTCTGTGTACCTTTCTTCATGAGTAAAGGGGGATCCTCTGTAACAGCAGTAGCATGTTCTTCTGTAAAGCTTTCATTTGCATCCATGTTTGTTGAATGTAATTCTTCAAGGTATGGATTGTTTGTAGTATTTGTCTTCAAATATTTGTGCATAGATCCCTGCAGACTAATAAGGAATTCTACTCTTAAAGTGATGGTAAATTCACCTCACTAACTTTAGATATATTGAAAGCTCTGGTAATTATAAGATAGAAGTTGGAAGGAAACCAATGGCACTACTAAATCAAAAAGACCTGTTTACCTATTAATACGCCGCTTATTTGGCAAAGTGCGGGTGCTGTGTATAATAACTGGATTGCAAAACGAGAGAAAAAGTATACACTTGTAGGAGCACTCCTAGGTCAGTAGATCAATAAATTTTAATCAATAATACTAATTGTTCCCTAGGGAATAAATGAAATGGGGAGAAAACTTGATGTGATAGGAATATTAAAATATAACTTTTATTGGGTTTAAATAAAATAGGAAAACAATTAAAACCACTCTTAGGTACCGACTGTGTAAATTATATCTAACCAATGCAAGTGGTCGATATTAATTAAAGCCACCACTTATTACCACTGATGTGATTGATGCCAAATCGAGTAAAGAATTGCCTTATGGTTATTATTCCACAATATTATAATGTACTGTTCAGTGCAACTAAATTGATATGTAATAGTATACCTTATGCAGAAATTATATTATGGCAATTAATTCACATTATGGCTTATCAAAGGTATCTCCTAAGTAAAATTGTTTTTGTAACAACACAAGTGACACTGTTTGCAAATATTGACAAAGCTGCTAGAATAGCAGTTGCTTCAGCAGAGACTGGATTATTATGAGCTCATTAAAGAGCTAAATATCTCTGGGACACAATATGTTTGTTGGGTGTGTGGATTGAGATAATAATTCAAACTGTATGCAAATAAATTCACCCGTTTAGGGATATTGAGTCTATTTGGTGCGCTTTAATTATACATCGTCAGGATGAAGTAGCATTTATAAAATTCCACTACTAGGTTTCTGGTGGTTATGCAATGACCATTAATATTAGATAAACTTTAAATTAGAGGCTGCAAGATAATGCGCCGTAGGTTATCACACCTGTAACATTAATAGCTTCTGGCTGAATACGGTAATTGTATACTGACTGTGTTGTGATACATCATATCTAAGCTGCAGTGCTTTGTGCTCAATATTGGCCGTGTATTGCAATAATGTAACGAGTACAATTAAATGTACATATATCATAAAAAGTGTTAATGACTTCACACCATATAAATGAATACCGACTGAGAGATTCATTCAATACCACGACCTGTGAATCAGATTACAACCGAAGTCATTATTAAGTAGTTGGACTTGGTTTGAATTACAGCCTCTCAGCTAATTAGATAGGGCACACTCATTCCTTGTTACCGGAAAAAGTCCATATAACAAATGCTATTACACATATCACTCCGTTTTATTGCTTGTACGATTATAGTGTATTATTCAGTTCTGTGTGTTATCCGGTGCATGTCAGACATAGCGTTACAAAGATTTGCTATATAGCATAACCAGTGAGTTACAATGCCGCCGATGTCTGGGTTCAAATATTGTACTTTAGTTAAATATTGCATACACGTAGTGAATCATTCATGCCCAACCTACCGAGCATAAACTATGTGGATTGTATATATACACGTCTCCTTGTATGGAAGACGTTTGTAACCACAGTCTTGCAGCTGGGAATTTGTGCTGCACTGTGTCAGAGAAAAAGTTACTCACTCAGTGTTGGCAGACAGGCATATGCTATTACACACATCACTCCGTTTTATTGCTTGTACAATTATAGTGTATTATTCAGTTCTGTGTGTTATCCGGTGCATGTCAGAAATAACATAGCATTACAAAGATTTGCTATATAGCATAACCAGTGAGTTACAATGCCGCCGATGTCTGGGTTCAATTATTGTACTTTAGTTAAATATTGCATACACGCAGTGAATCATTAATGCCCAACATACCGAGCATAAACTATGTGGATTGTATGTATACACGTCTCCCTGTTTGAAAGACGTTTGTAACCACAGTCTTGCAGCTGAGAATTTGTGCTGCACTGGGTCAAAGAAAAAGTTGCTCACTCGGTATTGGCAGACAAAACCACATACAGATTTGTAGTTAGTACATAGTGTACACAAAGCTCATTCATTGATCATAAGTCAGTATGTAAGGCTCCGTGAAGCCATACAGGTATACCCCGCTCATACAGCGGGTTAGGGACCGGAGCCCCGCTGTAAAGTGAAAACCGCCTTAAAGTGAAACAAGGCAGTTTTAGCTTTCTTTTCAGTGTTTAAAATCTTAAAAACATGTTTGAACTAACATATATTAGGGGTGCAATAGTTCTACGTTTAGTTTAACACTAGCACAGAAAGTATTCAATTAGTATTCAATAAATACTGTACCTGTAAAATAGTGACAATTACTGTAGTAAAATTTGCCAGACTATAGCACTGAGACACAGATTGCACTGCAATGCTGTTAACAGAGTGTACTAAGCATAACAAAATGGTGCCAGTCACTTTTCTCGCAATCTCACAAGGATTTACTGCACTGTTTCAAAATGCTTGGAGTTTGAACTTCAGTTCCACAAAGCGCTGTATTAGCGAATCGCTGTAAAGTGAAGCGCTGTAAAGTGAGGTATACCTGTATATAAGTTTTAGCCAGAATTTATAATTACATTGTTAACACAGTTACAATTATTACTAACTGAGTCCCACACACTATGATTTTTGAAGCCGGTATACTTAGTAGGAGATATCCGCTTTATAGATGGTTGTCTATCTCTTCACATTTCTGTACCTCGCCAGTTTATCCGAATTACGGCAGTATATGATCTGCCAGCACCGTATATGCATTCACCCGTGAGGTGAATTTACCCGCAATGCAGGTTTCAGCAGTTGTGCTGAAACCTGCGCGCACCCGCATATGTAATCTCAAATACGCCTAGATTTAGAGTTCTGTGGCCAAAGGGGTGCGTTAGCTACGCATGCTTTTTTCCCCCCGCACCTTTTAAACAACGCTGGTATTTAGAGTTCTCAGAAGGGCTGCGTTAGGCTCCAAAAAGGGAGCGTACAGGCATATTTACCGCCACTGCAACTCTCAATACCAGCGTTGCTTACAGACGCGGCCAGCTTCAAAAACGTGCTCATGCACGATATCCCCATAGGAAACAATGGGGCAGTTTGAGCTGAAAAAAAACCTAACACCTGCAAAAAAGCAGCGTTCAGCTCCTAACGCAGCCCCATTGTTTCCTATGGGGAAACACTTCCTAAGTCTGCACCTAACACCCTAACATGAACCCCGAGTCTAAACACCCCTAACCTTACACTTATTAACCCCTAATCTGCCGCCCCCGCTATCGCTGACCCCTGCATATTATTTTTAACCCCTAATCTGCCGCTCCGTACACCGCCGCAACCTACGTTATCCCTATGTACCCCTAATCTGCTGCCCCTAACACCGCCGACCCCTATATTATATTTATTAAACCCTAATCTGCCGCCCACAACGTTGCCGCCACCTACCTACAATTATTAACCCCTAATCTGCCGACCGGACCTTCCCCGCTACTATAATAAATGTATTAACCCCTAAAGCTAAGTCTAACCCTAACACCTCCCTAAATTAAATATAATTTTATTCTAACAAAATAAAATAATTCTTATTAAATAAATTAATCCTATTTAAAACTAAATACTTACCTGTAAAATAAACCCCAATATAGCTACAATATAAATAATAATTATATTGTAGCTATTTTAGGATTAATATTTATTTTACAGGCAACTTTGTATTTATTTTAACCAGGTACAATAGCTATTAAATAGTTAATAACTATTTAATAGCTACCTAGTTAAAATAATTACAAAATTACCTGTAAAATAAATCCTAACCTAAGTTACAATTAAACCTAACATTACTCTATCAATAAATTAATTAAATAAACTATCTACAATTATCTACAATTAAATCAACTAAACTAAATTACAAAAAAAACAAAACACTAAATTACAAAAAAAAACAAACACTAAATTACAAAAAATAAAAAAAGATTACAAGAATTTTAAACTAATTACACCTACTCTAAGCCCCCTAAAAAAATAACAAAGCCCCCCAAAATAAAAAAATGCCCTACCCTATTCTAAAATAAAAATTTAACAGCTCTTTTACCTTACCAGCCCTTAAAAGGGCCTTTTGCGGGGCATGCCCAAAGAAAACAGCTCTTTTGCATTTAAATAAACATACAATACCCCCCCAACATTACAACCCACCACCCACATACCCCTAATCTAACCCAAACCCCCCTTAAAAAACCTAACACTAAGCTCCTGAAGATCTTCCTACCTTGTCTTCACCATGTCGGGTATCACCGATCCGTCCAGAAGAGGGTCCGAAGTCTTCCTCCTATCCGGCAAGAAGAGGTCCAGAAGAGGCTCCGAAGTCTTCATCCTATCCGGCAAGAAGAGGAGATCCGGACCGGCAAACATCTTCAGCCAATAGAATGCAAGCTCAATCTGATTGGCTTATTGGATCAGCCAATCCGATTGAACTTGAATCTGATTGGCTGATTCAATCAGCCAATCAGATTTTTCCTACCTTAATTCTGATTGGCTGATAGAATCCTATCAGCCAATCGGAATTTGAGGGACGCCATCTTGGATGACGTCATTTAAAGGAGCCTTCATTCGGACTTAGGACGTCGTTAGAAGAGGATGGATCCGCGTCGGCTGTTTCAAGATGGTCCCGCTCCGCGCCGGATGGAAGAAGATAGAAGATGCCGCTTGGATGAAGATGTTTGCCGGTCCGGATCTCCTCTTCTTGCCGGATAGGATGAAGACTTCGGAGCCTCTTCTGGACCTCTTCTTGCCGGATAGGAGGAAGACTTCGGACCCTCTTCTGGACGGATCGGTGATACCCGGCGTGGTGAAGACAAGGTAGGAAGATCTTCAGGGGCTTAGTGTTAGGTTTTTTAAGGGGGGTTAGATTAGGGGTATTTGGGTGGTGGGTTGTAATGTTGGGGGGTATTGTATGTTTATTTAAATGCAAAAGAGCTGTTTTCTTTGGGGCATGCCCCGCAAAAGGCCCTTTTAAGGGCTGGTAAGGTAAAAGAGCTGTTAAATTTTTATTTTAGAATAGGGTAGGGCATTTTTTTATTTTGGGGGGCTTTGCTATTTTTTTAGGGGGCTTAGAGTAGGTGTAATTAGTTTAAAATTCTTGTAATCTTTTTTTATTTTTTGTAATTTAGTGTTTGTTTTTTTTGTAATTTAGTGTTTGTTTTTTTTGTAATTTAGTTTAGTTGATTTAATTGTAGATAATTGTAGATAGTTTATTAAATTAATTTATTGATAGTGTAGTGTTAGGTTTAATTGTAACTTAGGTTAGGATTTATTTTACAGGTAATTTTGTAATTATTTTAACTAGGTAGCTATTAAATAGTTATTAACTATTTAATAGCTATTGTACCTAGTTAAAATAAATACAAAGTTGCCTGTAAAATAAATATTAATCCTAAAATAGCTACAATATAATTATTATTTATATTGTAGCTATATTAGGGTTTATTTTACAGTTAAGTATTTAGATTTAAATAGGAATAATTTATTTAATAAGATTTATTTTATTTCGTTAGATTTAAATTATATTTAACTTAGGGGGGTGTTAGTGTTAGGGTTAGACTTAGCTTTAGGGGTTAATACATTTATTAGAGTAGCGGCGAGGTCCGGTCGGCAGATTAGGGGTTAATACTTGAAGTTAGGTGTCGGCGATGTTAGGGAGGGCAGATTAGGGGTTAATACTATTTATTATAGGGTTTGCGAGGCGGGAGTGAGGCGGTTTAGGGGTTAATACATTTATTATAGTAGCGGTGAGGTCCGGTCGGCAGATTAGGGGTTAATAATTGTATGTAGGTAGCGGCGACGTTGGGGGGGGCAGATTAGGGGGTAATAAATATTATGTAGGGGTCGGCGATGTTAGGGGCAGCAGATTAGGGGTACATAGGGATAATGTAGAGTGGCGGCGATGTGGGGGGGCCTCGGTTTAGGGGTACATAGGTAGTTTATGGGTGTTAGTGTACTTTAGAGCACAGTAGTTAAGAGCTTTATGAACCCGGCGTTAGCCCAGAAAGCTCTTAACTCCTGACTTTTTTCTGCGGCTGGAGTTTTGTCGTTAGATTTCTAACGCTCACTTCAGCCAAGACTCTAAATACCGGCGTTAGAAAGATCCCATTGAAAAGATAGGATACGCAATTGACGTAAGGGGATCTGCGGTATGGAAAAGTCGCGGCTGCAAAGTGAGCGTTAGACCCTTACCTACAAGACTCTAAATACCAGCAGTAGCCCAAAACCAGCGTTAGGATCCCCTAACGCTGGTTTTGACGGCTAACGCAGAACTCTAAATCTAGGCGATAGTGTTTTCAGTTAAGAGAAAACCAGGGCCAGAAAAATGAATTGAAGGCACTTCAGCTGTATATCGTGTTACTTGTGGTATTCCCTATAGCAGGAAATAAAAGGGTCCACTGATTGAGAAGCTACTAGTTTTGTATATCCCTTACTTACTAATACTGACCTAATGATTAATAATGGCAGCCAACTGTTAGCCTTCTCATTTTAAACTATAGTAGGCAGTATACGATACATTTATTACGACAGCACAAAAATAACAAAATAGTTGTAAGTTTATAGGATGGATTGACATACAAGCATACATTCCATAGCTCACTTCGCGTTCACGTCACGACCCGTCTCTGCGACTTTCACTTTTATAAAGCGCGCTCTCGTCCCACCCCCAGGACGTTACCATGTGATACCCCGCCCTCATCACGTGATCCACGCAGAGCAAGTTGGCAGCGACTCGTTGTCAGTCATGTCTCTAGAATCTTTGCGCTATAGTAGGGGTTCCCTGCAAGTCCTAAACCAACTACTGCTCCCTCAGCAGAGCGAGTATGAGCAGGTTAAAGGTGTGCAAGATGGGGCTGCAGCCATCCGGACCATGAAGGTAACTGGGTGGGTGGTGCTAAGTAGTGGGGAAAGTAAAAAGGGTTGTGGTCATGTGGACTATACAGTGAGATGCTTGTTTCTTACAGTTGGGTAAATAGTGGGCTTCTGATTATTGACAGGGGACTACATATTGTGACGTGATGTTTCCCAGAATATTGTCTCATGCAGGTTCGGGGTGCTCCAGCTATTGCTATAGTGGGGGTGCTCAGCCTAGCAGTGGAACTCACCAACAGCCCCATACAGGAGGTGGCAGACCTCATGACCTTTGTCACTGTTTCTCTGGACCACCTTGTCAGTGCCCGCCCAACAGCTGTCAACATGAAAAAGGCAGCGGATGAACTGACTACATTTCTCTCATTGGAGTCTGAGAAATCAGAAGCAAGCGCGCAGGGGCTAACGCAGAGGTGGGTATATAGAATTTACTGCTATATCTGCATGAAAGGACTATCCGGAACCAGCAGCTTTTAGGAATATATTCTTAGAAGGTGGTTCTATTTTTAATTACAAATAGTTTCTATCTATGGGACAATGAACAGAATGCATGTTTGATAACTAACATATACAAGTACTTTTATATAGTGTTATTTTCTGTGTTGATTTATAGATCCACCCACATGTCCTCTTTATTACAGTTTGATCCAGTGGGCAGAATCTCTTTTGCAGAAAGATGTCCAGGACAATCGGCTGATTGGAGATCTGGGAGCGCAACACATTCTGAAGACTGTAAATTCTACTGAGGGAGTCTGTGTTTTAACGCACTGTAACACGGGGTCACTGGCAACTGCTGGATATGGTACCGCCCTGGGTAAGATGCTTTTTAGGGGTGGGGAGTTAGTACATGCACCTTCTAGTGTGTAAATGAGTTAAAGCAGTGTTTCTCAACTGCCCAATATACATGCATGCCCAGAAGTCTACCTAGGTATGCTCTTCAACAAAGTATACCAAGAAAATTAAGTAAACTGCTTTTTTGTATTATCTTTAAATGTATGCTCTATGACAGAGCATACATTTAAAAATAATACAAAAAAATGGTATACTTTGTTGAAGAGCGTACCTAGGTAGGCTTCTGGGCGTGCATGTATATTGGGCACTAATGGCAGCAGTTTTACAACAAGACTTTTTAAAAATGTTGTACACTTTTGTGCACTAGATGGCAACAGTGTTTGCACAGTGTTGAAAACCTTGTTAAAAAAAATGTATAGTACTCCTGAACCTACCTATGTATGCTCCTCAACAAAGGATACAAAGAGAACAAAGTAAATTGTTTTTTAAAAAATGTATTGTATGCCCTATTTGAATCATATCCCTTTGTAATGCATCTCTTCCATTTTTCTAAAGATTACATTTTTTAAATAGGGAAAATATTTAATTATTGTAACTTTGCTTAAGGATGAAAATTTCCACTAGCCCCGGACTAGTAAAGTATGAAATGTGGCTTTTTGCCAATCTTTAACATTGAGTGGACGAGTAATTTTTCTCATACAAAGAGAGAAGCGCTCTTCCAGGAAGGAACAGCTCAGCAGCTTGTTCTAAGGAGCAGCCTCTTTTAGCCCAGTTGTGCTTTTCACAGAGGCAGTTCTCCTCTGAACAAGGAACATGACAATCCCAGACGATCGTTTAGGCCTTCTGTGGGCCTCGTCAGTGAGGTTCTCCCATATTCCTCTAAGCACACTGGGCAAGGAGTGCATGTCTGGTTTCCCCCATCAGCCGTAGGGAGACCTCCCAAGGGTCATAACACAAATGTATACAAATAGAGGAGCGCTCTACCAGGAACAAACCGCGTAGTAGCTTGTTCTGTGGCGAGTTACCACCTAGGAGCCGCCTCTTTTAGCCCAGATGTGCTTTTCACAGAGGAAAGTATATCAGTCTGATCCTGCCAAGTATGTAACTTTTTTTTCCCCCCGATTAGTGATATTTTTCTGCCCTGCCATAGAAACATCTTTTTAAGGCAAATTTTCCTTACTCTATCCATATCAGTTGTATTCATAAAGTCAGTAATACCACAGTACATTTTTTATTTTTTATTAGTATTTTTTTTTATAACTAACTTAAAGGGACAGTCTACTTGAAAAATATTATTATTTAAAATGATATATGTGGCACACATTAGCTAGCACTGTCTTGCTATGAAAAGCTAATAAAATGAACTGAGTTAAAGGTGGCATGCAGGGTCTTAGAAACAGGCAGAGATTTACAGTTTTAGACGTTATAAAGTATATTAATGGAACAATATTGGTTGTGCCTAGATGGGTAATGGGTAGTAAAGGTGTTATCTATCTTTTTAAACCATAAAAAGATGTTGGTGGTCCTTGACACCATCAAGCAGGAATTAATATCCTCTGATGGTGTCACCCCCGTCGCGCCGCAACTCCCTAGAGTGCCTGACTGGACATCAGTGAAAACCGATGGAGGAGTTAAATTACAATCTCCCTATGCACGTTGCATAGTACTGCGCAACTTGCGTAGCTGGATTGTATTTTTAACTCCTCCCGCCCTGTGCTCTGTTCAGAGAAAGATGCTTCCATTCTAAAGTCAGCAGAGGTTAGTATAGTCTTGGCTTGAAATAGTGGAATTAAAGTATATAAAAAAGAAAATCTTAAAAAAAAAAATTCTCTTTTATATTTAATTTATTTTCTTCCCTTTACCAGTCTCTTTGTAGTAGTTTTCCTAATTCCTTCAGATGGACTTACATCACTGTTTGTCTTCCTCCCCTCCATCTTCTTTTTTTTTTTTTTTTTTTTTTTTAAATTAAATATTAATTATTTTTCATTCTAATAATTTTCTCGTGCACAAAGCCATTCCACCTCAATTACAGTAATTGCCATCCAGCAGATCAGCCATATCCCACCAGTATTCTAGTAATTGCCAGTAACATCATTCATGGTTGGCTCATATCCATATTGAGAGCTTTCTGATGTAAACTTAATTTATAACTCCAATGTCTGTTCATGATCATAAGTAATTTTGAAGTATTCCTAAAGTCTTGTGGTTCTTTTAAACATAATTCTTTTTTTTCCACACTTTCTGCCTCTGTTTCCAGCTCAAAAGTTGGCACTCACCCTTCATCTGGAAGTAATCTCTGTTCTGTCATTCAGTTAGTTAATTCCAAAAAATAATTCTTAAAAATGTGTAACGACTCCCCTATCCCAAAACACTTACTTCCAGGGACCTCAATCGATATGAGGTAAGTAGTCACCAATCATATAAGACCTCCGTAAGTAGCTGCAATATTCCAGTCCTCCAGATTGTCGAACAGAAATTCCAGGATAATAGATCAGCTGTGTTGAAACTGAAGTGGTATATCGGATCCTCCACTGTAAATCTATTACACTGAACTATTGGATTCTTGTAGTCCGTCTTCAGCTCATCAAATGTAATAATGTGCCATATAGCGAAGAAGATGAGAGCCGCAGTGAGAATCAAAGCCAGCATAAAACAAAAGGCCGCAAACGTGATCTATTATCCTGGTATTTCTGTTCAACAATCTGGAGGACTGGGATATTGCAGCTACTTACGGAGGTCTTATATGATTGGTGACTACTTACCTCATATCGATTGAGGTCCCTGGAAGTAAGTGTTTTGGGATAGGGGAGTCGTGACCCCATACACTTTTATTCACTATATATTCCACCAGAGGGAGGCGCAGTCACATACTTTTTTTTTTTTTTTTTATTATTATATTCATCGTTAAGACGACCTGGGAGTCTTTACAATCCTTTTTGATTTGCTGCCCCCCTTTTAGATTTACTAAATCCTGTGGACTTTTATATTAAATGTATGCATTTTTAATGTCATTGTAAATTATCACTAATAGTGTACAGATTAGCGTGATATATATAGAGATATAGATAGAGAGAGAGAGAAGAAACAAACTTGCACTCGCTGGTCTTTTTAGTGAAATAATTTACTGAAAAATTGTGACGTTTCGAGGACAAAAAATCCCCTTCCTCAGACAATGTGTTTAACAAACAAGAGTGACTTTATACACTGTGTAACCCAAACCCCTCCCCTCAATTAGACAAGAAAACCGCCAAATTGGTAACCATGGTGACCACTGAGTCACATTGTACAAAACAAGTGTTTACCATATAAAATATGTGCTATCGTATAAACATATTTAAAAATGAGCCATCCTGGCTCTGACAAAATAGTGACAGCCCAAGTGCGCATTAGGGAAACTGTGATATATATATATATATATATATATATATATATATATATATATATATATATATATATATATATATATATATATATATATATATATATATATATATATATATATATATATATATATATATATATATATTTGTAACTTTTGATAAAAAATCATGTGGATTCAAAATTGGGAGTTTAGTGGTCCCTGAGGTCCGAAAGGTTGGCGACCCCTGTTTTAAACAAAAAAAATAGAGACTTTCCATTTAAGCAATCCAAAGCACAAATTAATTGCATATCTTAACAAAATGTATTTAATGATAATTTGTGAACAAACGCTAAAAATTAAAAAAAAAAAAAAATTGCTAATTTAGCTTAACCCCTTATGACAGATGCCATAAAGGGTACAGCTCCTTATGCCCTGTGCTATTAGCTTGCATGCCTCAGAAGTAAGACATTGCAGAAATAGCGTAATGGAAGCCACCCCAGCAACAGTACAGTAACTGTCAAAAATGACCAGTTCTGAATATACAATCACTGTCAGAGCTAGTCAATGCATGCTGGTATCATGCTCACTGGGCAATCGCTGGATGCCTCAAGAGGGGTACAGTCCAGGGATGCCCAAAAAACTGCTTGATGGCCATGTGATCACATTGATAGCTAGTTACAGTGATCACATTTAAAAAATAAAATTAGATCATTAAGACTATCAACCCTAGATTACTGTGTGTTTAACCCTCTTTGTTTGGTAAATGGGCTAGTCTCACAGTAAAAAGTCTGCTTGGGACTTGCAGTTTTAAGGGATAAAAGAGTTAAATATAAAGTGTTTAAATGCCTGTAGGTAAATACCCTGTGGTGTCTGAATTCTTCACATAAATCATTTTGTGTAGACACGTGCATTGGGAGGTTTCCTTCATCTCCGAATGCGGAAGAAGGCGCCACTTTGTACAGCTCGGGTATTTTTGTTGCTACATTTATTCTTGTGCAACAGCAATGCACTAAAATCCTGGATATGCCTAGCTTTTAGAGCGTTGCTATTTTACAAGATTAAATGCAGCATCGAAAATAGCCGAATGGCAAGAAGATCCACCGTCTGCATTCGAACAAAATCTTCAAATGCACATAACTACTTTTGTGTAGCAGTTTTGGTATGGATGAACACTAAGCTTCAATTCCAGGCATAGCAAATTTTAATGTTAAACCAATAATTCTGTCTTTTTGTAGTATTTGGCTTATATTTCCTAAAACGACTTGGAAACCTAGACCATAAGGGGGTATTTCTTAAATCAGAACATGATGAATTTATTTTGAGGTATTTTCTTTAGCTATAGTAGTTTTGAAAAAAAAAAAAAACAACCTTTCTTTCCTAGGACATGGAGAGTCCATGACGTCATTCCATTTACTAGTGGGACACTCACTCCTTGCCAGCTGGAGGAGGCAAAGAGCACCCCAGCAAAGCTGTTAAGTGTCACTTTCCTTACCCATAACCCCCAGTCATTCTCTTTGCCTCTGTCAATGGAGGTCCTGCTTTGTTTTGTAAAATATTTGCTGCCCTCGGTATAGAAAGCCAGAGTTGGTTACTCTGTTCTTTCTTTTTCTACAGGTCTCTGTAAGGAGTATCTGTCCTTTCACGCCTTGTGAGCTGTCTTCCTGCCCGACAGCTAGATTTGCAGGTAAGTGCTTTTGTCTTTTAGGTACTGGAGACTTGCACTATTTATTTTAACTCTGCATTGATTTCATGGGAAACTTATAATCCTTTAGTAAGGATTCTTTGCAGGCACTATTTGTATGTGAAAAGAGACTTGGTTAACGGCCTTTCTTATAGGTTTGGGAGAGCCTCTAACCTTATGGCTATATGATTTTAATTTCATAACGTTTCATGTGGGGAATGGGGTTTTCCTTTTTTTTTTTTTTTTTTTTTTTTTTTTTTTTTTAAAACGGTTACACAGTTTTTTACATCAGAGTATGAAACACACACTTTTTTTTACTTATTGTGCAGTTTCTTTTGATGCCGCTCACGTAACCTCCCGATCTTCCACTTCTGAGAGCGGAGTGGTGTCATTTCTGTGAGTTTCTCTTTGTTGTGGCTGGGAGATATCTTCTGGCCGACTGGAGAGTCCTTAGTTCGTTCAGTCTCTGAAGGTTACGGTAGGGCACCTCAGCTTCTGAGGTTAGAGGCGTGTTTTTTATTTATTTGCCTAGCATTTTTTTCTTAAAGTGACATTTGTTTCTTTTTGGGCCTTTAACAGCTATGAATAATGATCAGGAGTCTGTTCCTTTTGATAAATGCTTATTATGTTTGGAGGCCCAAATTGTCTTACCTATGCAATTTTGTTCCTCATATTTAGAAAAAGCTTTAAAATGTAAAGACAAATTACTTGTTTCTGAGCCTGATGTCTCTCAGGATGATGCTGTTCAGGCAGTGCCACAGCTTTCTTCTCACATGTCCCAAGCCTCAACGGCTTCACATACAGTGCCCTGCAGTTCCTCTCAGCCACCTGGAGGAGTTTGCCAATAGATTTTGCCGCACAGATATCTTCTGAGGTATCTGTGGCTTTATCTGCTTTTCCCATGATGGGGAAGCACAAGAGGAAAGCTAAACATTTTTTTGAGCGTAAGGTGTCTGTCCCGTCTGCTGCTGCTGTGCTGGTTGACCTCCCTCATAAGTCTGATGAGGAGGATACCTCAGTAGCTTCTGAGGGTGAAATCTCCGATTCGGACAGTATAAATCCTTTGACTGATTCTGAAGAGGTAAACTTCAGATTATAACTTAAACGCCTTTGTTTATTGCTAAAGGGGGGTACTGGCTACTCTGGACTACTCCGATTTTTCTGTCGCTGTCAACCCTAAGAATTCTAATAAGCTTAACAGATACTATGAGGTTCCTTCCTCTGTGGAAGTGTTTCCTGTTCCAGACCGTGTGTCGGAGATCATTGCTCAGGAATGGAATAAGCCAGGGATACCTTTCTCCCCATTTCCTGTTGCTGGCTCAATTCGAGACACATGGCGCATAGTGCCTAAAGTAGAAGGGACTATTTCTACTCTGGCTACAATTCCTATTGAGGATAGCTGTTCTTTTAAGAATCCCATGGACAAAAAGCTGTTCATCAGGGTCTACAATGGTAACCTGCAGTTTTGTATTGCCACAGTAACAAGTGCAGCATCTTATTGGTGTGATGCTTTGTCTGAATTGATTATAGAGGAGACTCCGTTAGAGGAGATCCAAGACAGGATTAAGGCTCTCAAGCTAGCCAATTCATTTATTTCTGATGCTAACATGCAAGTCATTAGACTAGGAGCCAAGATGTCTGTCTTCACTGTCCTAGCCCGCAGGGCTTTGTGGCTGGAGTCTTGGTCAGCTGATGTTACCTCCAAGTCCAAGCTCATGTCGCTACCTTACAAGGGTAAGACCCTGTTTGGTCCTGGTCTGGCGGAGATAATTTCTGAAATTACGGGTGGAAAGGGTTCCACAAGAAGAATAGACCTAAGGGACGTCAGAGTTCTAATTTTCGTTCCTTTTGTAACTTCAAAGGTCAAAAGTCTTCCTCTCCTTTCTCCAAGCAGGAGCAGTCCACGTTCTCTTGGAGACCCAATCAGACTTGGAATAAGGGGAAGCAATAAAAAAGCCCTCATTTGAGTCTGTCAGCATTAAGACTTTCCTTGTTTCGTCAAGCGTGGATACGAGATGTACCAGATCCTTGGGCTGTGGACATAGTATCTCAGGGTTACAAAATAGAATTCGAATCTCGTCCTCCCAGTGGCAGATTTCTCCTTTCAAGGTTATCTGTGGATCAGGTAAAGAGAGGCATTCTTAAGCTGCGTTCAAGACCATTCCTGCCTTGGAGTGATAGTTCCAGTAAGGGAACAGGGTCTAGGATTCTATTCAAATCTGTTTGTGGTTCCCAAAAAAAGAGGGAACTTTTCGACACATTTTAGACCTAAAGTGTCTCTACAAGTTTCTCAGGGTACCTTCCTTCAAAATGGATAGCATTCGTTCCATTCTTCCTTTGGTCCAAGAGGGTCAGTTCATGACGACCATAGACCTGAAGAATGCGTATCTTCATGTTCCTATCCACAGGGATCATCACCAGTTCCTGAGATTTGCTTTTCTAGACGAGCACTTTCAGTTTGTTGCTCTTCCGTTTGGCCTTGCCACAGCTCCCAGAAATTTCTCAAAAGTTCTGGGGGCTGTTTTAGCAGTTGTCAGGTCTCAGGGAATTGCCTTAACTGGACAACATATTGGTTCAGGCACCATCTTTTCAACAAGCAAACTCTCATACAGAGATCTTGTTGTCTTTTCTACGTTCCCACATATGGAAACTGAATCTGGAGAAGAGTTTCCTTGTTCCAGCTACAAGGGTGTGTTTCTTAGGGACCATCATAGATTCCCTGACGAAGGTCAGAAAATCCAAACTTCTCTCCTCTTGCCTCTCTACAGTCTACTGTTCGGCCATCAGTGGCTCAATGCATGGAGGTAATTGGTCTGATGGTCGCTTCCATGGACATTATTCCCTTTGCTCGATTCTATTTGAGAGCTTTGCAGTTATGCATGCTCAGACAATGGAACGGAGACCATTCAGATCTGTCTCAGAGGATAGATCTGGACCAGTTGACAAGAGACACTCTCTCGTGGTGGATTTCTCGGGACCATCTGTCTCAGGGCACATGCTTCCGGAGACCCTCTGGGTGATTGTGACCACGGACGTCGGCCTACTAGGTTGGGGAGCAGTCTGGGACTCGTTAAAGGCTCAGGGTCTATGGAGTCGGGAGGAGTCTTCTCTCCCTATAAACATCTTGGAGTTGAGAGCGATCTTCAATGCTCTGATGGCTTGGCCTCAGTTGTTCTTAGCCCGGTTTATCAGGATTCAGTCGGACAGTATCACCTCAGTGGCTTACATCAACCACCAGGGAGGAACTCTGAGTTTCTTGGCCATGAAGGAGGTGACTCGGATTATTCAGTGGGCGGAAGCTCACAATTGTGTTCTATCTGCTATTCACATTCCAGGAGTGGACAACTGGGAGGTGGATTTTCTGAGCAGACAGACCTTTCATCCCGGGAGGGGACTCTCCATCCGGAGGTGTTCTCCAGGTTAACCCTCAAGTGGGGGGTGCCGGATTTGAATCTGATGGCGTCTCATCAGAACACCAAGTTTCCCAAGGTATGGTTCAAGGTCAATAGATCCTTAGGCCGCCCTGATAGATGCTCTGGTGGTTCCTTGGGATTTTGGTCTAGCATACCTGTTTCCTCTGTTTGCGCACCTTCCACAAGTCTTTGCTTGTATCAAACAGGAGAGAGCGTCTGTAATTCTAATAGCTCCTGCATGGCCTTGCAGGATCTGGTTTGAAGTTGTCATCTCTTCCTCCTTGGAGGTTACCGCTGAGGAAGGACCTTCTAACTCAGGGTCCTTTCCTCCATCCAAATCTCGTTTCTCTGAAGCTGACTGCATGGAGATTGAATGCTTAGATCTGGCTAAGCGTGGGTTTTCTGAGTCGGTCATTGAGACCCTGAATCCAGGCTTGCAAGCCTGTTACTGGTAAAATATACCATAAAGTATGACGTAAATACTTTGTTTTTTTTTGTGTTTTGTTTTTTTTATTGGTGTGAATTGAAGGGTTACTCTTGGGGTAGGGTCAGGATTCCTAGAATTTTGTCTCTTCTCCAGGATGGTCTGGAGAAAGGGTTTTCAGTCAGTTCTCTGAAAGGTCAGATTTCTGCATTATCTATTCTTTTACACAAGCGTCTGGCGGATGTGCCAGATGTTCAATCTTTTTGTCCAGCCCTGGTCAGAATCAGGCCAGTGTTTTTAAACCTGTTGTTCCTGCTTGGAGCCTTAACCTAGTTCTTAGAGTTTTGCAGCAGGCTCTGTTTGAGCCAATGCATTCCATGGATATTAAACTGTTATCGTGGAAGGTTTTTGTTTCTTATCGCTATTTCTTCTGCTCAGAGAGTTTCTGAACTCTCTGCTTTGCAGTGCGATTTGCCTTATCTTATTTTTCATGTGGATAAGGTGGTCCTTCATACTAAATTGGGTTTTCTCCCTAAGGTGGTTTCGGATAGAAATATTAATCAGGAAATTGTTGTTCCTTCTCTCTGTCCTAATCCTTCTTCTAATAAGGAATGCCTGTTGCATAACTTGGATGTTGTGCATGCTCTCAAATTTTACCTACAGGCAACTGATTTTTTCCAATCTTCTGCCCTGTTTGTTTGTTTCTCTGGAAAGCGTAAGGGTCAGAAGGCTACTTCTACTTATTTCCCTCTGGTTGAGAAGTATGATTGATTAGTTTTGCTTATGAGACTGCTGGACAGCAGCCTCATGAGAGAATTACAGCTCATTCCACTAGGGCTGTCTACTCTTCTTGGGCTTTAAAAAAAATAAAGCTTCTGTGGAACAGATTTGCAAGGCAACAAAATGGTCCTCTCTGCATACTTTATACTTTTGCCTCGGCTGAGGCCACTTTTGGGAGAAATGTTCTTCAAGCGGTGGTGCTTTCTGTTGTGCCTTGACGTTGTGGACTCTCCATGTCTTAGGAAATAAAATAAAATGTATGCTTACCTGATAAATTTCTTTCTTTCCGAACATGGAGAGTCCACGACCCCACCCTTAAGATTAGACAGTAATTTTTTACTAAACCTCAGGCACTTCTACACCTTTTTGTTATCGTCTTTTTCATTTCCCTTTGGCTGAATGACTGGGGGTTATGGGTAAGGAAAGTTACACTTAACAGCTTTGCTGGGGTGCTCTTTGCCTCTTCCTGTTGGCCAGGAGTGAGTGTCCCACTAGAATTTGGAATGACGTTGCGGACTCTCCATGTCCGGAAAGAAATATATTTATCAGGTAAGCATACCTAAACTAGCAATAGCCCTTTTAATGGTCCTTTTTTTTTTTTTTTTTTTTTTTTTTTTTTATATATATATACGTAAAAGAGATTACAAAGTACCCCCTAAAAGTAACCCCCCTCCAAAATAAAAAAAACTTAAGTCTAAGGGGCATTTGTATGGGCATTCTGCTTTTTTGCTGCCCATTAAAAAAAATCCCTAATCTAAAAAAAAAAAAAACTAAGTCTAACCTCGGAATAGGTACTCGCAGTTCCTGAAGTCCAGCGGTTAAGGTCTTCTTCCAGGCAGCTCCATCTTCATCCAGAGCAGGGACATCTTCTATCCTCATCCGGAGCAAAGGCGGCACGGAGCAGAGGTGACTTAGTAATTTTTTTAGGTAAAAGAGCTGTTTAACTTATGGCAATGCCCTACAAAAGGCCATTTTAAGGGCTATTGGTAGTTTCTTAGATTAGGGGGGTGTTTTTTTGGGGGGGGTTTATAGGGGTATTAGTTTAAGTTTAAAAACAATTATTTTGGATAATTAAGTTTTTTTTTTTTTTTTTTTTTTTTTTTATTTAATCTCAAATCTTGTAAGGTTTTTTTTTTTTTTTTTTTTTATATATATAATTTGGGTTAATTTATGGGATTTTAGGTTAAGTTGGCTGTTTAAAGGTACATGTTGCGCATGCGTTAAGTGTTTGTTAATATTTCTTGTTGGCGGTTAGTTAGTTTTTTTTTTTGTGAATATTTCATGCGGGCGGTTAGTTGATTTTTTTTTTTTTTTTTTTTTTGTCAATGCTTCATTCACATTCTTTTGGTTGCGTGCGCAACTGACAATATGACATAAGTGAGTTTCATCTTAATTGTGGTGAACAAAGCGAAAAATACAAATCTAAGTGTGTTTCATCTCGTGAATTTTTTTTTTTTTTAAATGTGAGATAAGTGAATAGCTTATCTTTGCTGAGGTGAAAAAAATAAAATTCTCCTTATCTTAAAGTAAAGAAAGTGTGAATTCCCAATAATCCTAAAATAAAAGTGCAAAAAATCCGGGTAATGCTAGGATTACCCAAGCGGTTGTGGGTAAAGCCCGATGTACTGTAATTTCCCCACCTACACTATATTTTTTTTTTTTTTTTGCCCCACCAATCCTCTTGCATCCACCCCAAGTGAACCTTGAGATTTACAAGGGGGGCAAAGAAGATGGGGGGTAATTACAGGGCATTGTATATGTTTGATGCAGTGACTTTATCTGACTTTACCCAATATATATATATATATATATATATCTCATTTGTACAGTTTCTATATATGGCTGTCTTTATTCAAGGATTTCTGTATTAGCCATATTTAGAAGCTCACAATAGCTGAGGAAGCTGCATATGCTGAATAAACATTCTAACAGTGTAATGGAGATTTGTAGCTTATGAAATTCCCTTCATATTAAAGGGTCATTAAACATCTTGAGATTGTAATATAAAATGCTTAATTATATGTAGCAAAAAAACATATCCCCTTTTCCTATAATTTAATTCTAAAAATAGTAGCCTTTACAATTTCTGTTAAAAGTGACGTGCAGAGAAGGAAACTTGGGTTACAACATAGAGGCACCAACTGCTTTAAAGGGACATTAAACACATTGAGATAGTAATATAAAATAATAAATCGTGTATATATATAAAAAACTTAGCAATATACTTTCATTATTTATTTTGTCCCCTTTTCCTGTAATTCCATTCTGAAATTGTGAGCTTTTCTGTTCCTGTTAGAAATGGAAGTGCAGAACACTGTTACATTCCACACAGCCATTGGCTGCACACTCTAGTGACCTATTTATAACTGTCCCTAATTGGCCACAGCAGAGAAGGTAACCTTGGTTACAACATGGCAGCTCCCATTGTTTTATAGACACTAAAACTTTACACTTATTTTGTCAATATTTAAACAACTAATGAAACTTTAAAAAATGCATCTACATGTTATTCTCAGACTAATATTTTCTTTGAATGCATCATTCTACCTAGCATTTAATTCGTGTTTAATGTCCCTTTTAAGGACACAAAAAATTACATTTATTTGTTTAATATTTAAAAAAACTAATATTTTATTAAATGCATCTGCACATTGTTATGTTAATATTTGCTTTCAGTCCATCATTCTATCTAGCCTTTAATTTGTGTTTAATATCCCTTTAAGAGGCTGCAAGTGATTGCATGGTTGGCCTAACACAACAGCCATCTCTGATGGAGTTCTGTGATTATATATGTAAATGATTTTTTGGGCTTTAGATTAAATTAACGTTTAAAAATATCCTTACCTTCATAGTATTCCTAGCATAATTTTTTTTTTTTTTTTATAAATATTTTTATTCAGGATAAAACTTACAAATTTCCAGATATTAAGTGTAAGACGAGAAAATATACTAAAAGGGACATGAAACCCCAAAAATTTCTTTCATAATTCAGATAGAGAATACAATTTTAAACAACTTTCCAATTTACTTCTATTATTTAATTTGTTTCCTTCTCTTGTTGTTTTTTGCTGAAAGGTTTATCTAGGCAAGCTCAGGAGTAGCAGAGAACCTAGGTTTTACCTGTTTATTGGTGGCTGCATATATATATATATTGATTGTGATTGCTTGGCTCACCCATGTATTCAGTTAGAAACCATTAGTGCATTGCTGCTCCTTCAACAAATTATACCAAGAGAATGAAACAAATTAGATAATAGAAGTAAATTAGAAAGCTGATTAAAATTTTATTCTTTATCTGAATCATGAAAGAAAATGTATGGGTTTCATGTCCCTTTAACAAGAAGCCAAATCCTTCCCATTACATTACAAAAAGTAGCAACAAGTGATGTAGGCAATCGAGTAGATCTTGCAGTCTATGTTAAATTACACACATTGTATTACAGGGAAATATAATCACTATTAAGCCCACATTAGCTATATTATCCTCTTTTTCTATTTATATAACTATAGATGATAAAATAAGAAGTAAATATCAAGGCTTATGAAAAAACGTGTTCCCCCCCCCTTAAAATAAACAATGGCCTCTCTTGGACCCTTAACATAAGGATAGAGTAGGAAGGGGGGTTATAGGGGGTCACTCAGTGGTTATTAAAGGGACACTGTACCCAAAAATTTTCTTTCGTGATTCAGATTGAGCATTACATTTTAAGCAACTTTCTAATTTACTCCTATTATCACATTTTCTTCATTCTCTTGGTATCTTTATTTGAAATGCAAGAATGTAAGTTTAGATGCCGGCCCATTTTTGGTGAACAACCTGGGCTGTCTTTACTGATTGGTGGATAAATTCATCCACCAATAAAAAAGTGCTGTCCAGAGTACTTAAACCAAATAAAAGTTTAGATGCCTTCTTTTTCAAATAATGATAGCAAGAGAACGAAGAAAAATTCATAATAGGAGTAAATTAGAAAGTTGCTTAAAATTGCATGCTCTTTCTGAATTACAAAAGAAAAAAATTGGGTTCAGTGTCCCTTTAAATATATAGGGCCACTCTTGGACCCTTGTTACATATATAAATAGAAATGAAATCAATATGGACTAGAATAATACAAAACCAACACCTAGTAAAAAAACATTGGTTAAACAACGTAATTAACAAGTCCGCCGACTGTAAAATGAGGTCCGAAATTGGCCTCTCATCTAAAGATATAACACCTTAGGTGATATGGAGCTATGAATATACATATTTGAGATGGTATACTAACATCAAAGGAGTTGTACCACCTTAAGGGCAAAGAGATTAGATGGACTTAAACTATCAATAGACCTGAAAATAAAATTAAGGTTAGCACAAATTAATAAGAAAAAAACAATAGACAAAGACTCTATAGGGTGCCACAGATGGGGCAATTGTTACGAGCTGCACTAATATCAAAACATCCAAGCGGGTTGTGTCTGGGGGTTAGGATGAGGAATGTTATTATACAGAAAAAAAAGTCTGCAAACGGTGTAGACCTGGAATATATAAAAGCTGGGACAACCTTGATATGGGTAGGGTCGTAAGGACCATTATACTATTCTTTGTGGGTTTAATATTAATCCTGGTCTATTTCTTGAGGCTATTTAGCCATACTACTCGGATTTTCGCAGCTTCTGGAGCCCTAGAGAAGGGTAGAGCGTAAAAAGTTATGAGTTTTGTAGCTAGTGTATCCTATCACTCTAATATCGATTTTGCCTAAGATATCTAGGTTAGGGTATCTTTTTAGTCTCAATAGAGGGGACTGTATAAATCCTATAACAATTATACTATATTAAACCCATTTATAATAAGTAGCCCAAGGTTACAATTCCTCAATGTCTCGGCTGCTGACAAAGGGGGACAAGGACATGAACACAAATAGAGAAAAACAATTAAGTATAGTAGAAAAGAGAATAGGCAATTCTCGCTCTGAGCATGTTTATTGCTGCTGGCCTAGGGTTAATACACAATACTGGATGGGTTATATGAATAATTAATTATTACAGACTAAACAAGTGGTTTAAAAGAAGGTATACTTAGCACTCTAGTATAACACAATGAGCAGTCCCCATATAGGTATCTAAAAATAGCTAATTACCCCTATTAACAACTATAGCAGTAGAATTCTAATCTAAACAAATCACTTGAATACCTCAAACATGAAAACATACCTGTATGTGCAATACATGGCTAATTATTATTAAAAGTAGAATATAACATATCAGTCTCATATTATGAGCTTAAGATAAATTGCAGACAGACTTGTGTGACCAACATTAAGCACTTATAAACAAAGTGAAAACCATAAATATATTTGGGACACGGCTTACAAGTAACATGTCCCGAGGTGTTAGTCAGTATAATAGTCCCACCAAGTGGTTATTTGACTCCTAGTTAGCAGAATAATAAATTGCCCCACTCCTGATCTGGGGCAAAGAAACAGTTCGATGAGACCGCTCAGGTGGATCTCGAGTGTGGAGGTGATCCTGTACTGTGGCTCTTATACTGCACCAAGGGGTCTTTGATTCAAGTGACCACTGCTTCAGGATTGAACTCTGTGTTCCACCGTGGGTGTAATGCATCCACTCGCCCAGGACGGCTCTTATCAACTGGGAGTCAGGGCCTTGACCAAACGCCATTCCCACCAGATGATCTCTCTCCTTATTTTGTCTTCGAGTCAGGTTTGGGGTCATGGAGCAGGTCTTGATGGTAACTGGAGCCCAGGGCATAACCCCATGTCTTTTCTTAGCGACCTCCTCACTCTCCGTCTGTACAAAACTGTCAGCTGCACCACGTTCTGCTATGTTGCTTTCACTGCCCCTTAAGGTTGTCGCTGCACATTCTACCTGGTATATTATCTCCACAATCTCAGGTTCCATGAAGTGGGTGTCTAATGCAGGGCGGATTTGCCCTCTGAAGTAAGCAATAATCTCGGTGTCACGTTTTTGCAAACACTCCCCCATGCTAGATGTAAGGTCTCTGCAAAGCGCAAAAAGTGATCATGTAATAAACGGTCTACCATCTTCAGCAGTGTTACGTGATTCAACTCCATGAGTAACTTAAAGTTCTCAGAGTTTGCTGTGTCTTGCGGTTTAAATTCAGCTCTTATAGCTGCTCAGCTCTTTCAGCTGCTTAACCTGGCTGATCAGGAAATTGGGGAGGGCGAATGAGGGTCCAGGCCGATGTTAGGCCTCCGCTGCGTACAACATAACTTATGTTCTGCCGGGCTGGAAACTAGTATGAAAACTATAAAATTCTGTTCCTCTAGAGATGGACATCATAGTAGTACTTAAAGAAACCTTGGATTTTAGTGCTGATGAGCGATAAACAGCAGATTTATCTGCTCAAATTCACAGCCGTAGTTGAAAAGCAGCCATTTTGGTTGGTGTTCAGACACGCCCCCCAAGCATAACTGTTTTTAATGTGTTGCCATAACAAAGAGCCTAGTAATTCTTATACACTATATAATTTAATTGTATTCAGTAAATCCCCCATTGTCTCTGTCATTACCTTGTATCTAAACCTCTTCAGACTGCCCTCTTTAACTCGGTGCTATTTACAAATTTGCAATTTAGACAATAAGTGTCGTCTCATGCGTAACTCCACAGAAGTGGCAAACATGAGCTAGCATTGTCTTGCTGTGAAAAAAACTAATATAATGCAGAGATAAAGGCGGCTTGCAGGGGCTTAGAAAAAGGCAGAGATTTAGAGTTTGACGTTATAAAGTACATTAAAAATGTTGGATGTGCAAAGCTGGGGAATGGGTAGTAAAGGTGTTATCTGTCTTTTTAGACATTTAAAAAATAAAATAGACTGTCCTATAAAAGAAAAATTAAAAATGTACATATCCTACACAAGTGGGAGCTCACTGGTGATTGGTGTCTGCACACATTTTGTGATTGGTTGACTATGTGTTCAGCTAGCTCTCAGTAGTGCACTACAGTGTTAATTTTGACAGAAAATTTCAATTTAGTCTTAGTTTTAGTCTTTTGACTAAAATGCCATTTTAGTTTTAGTCGTATTTTAGTCATCTGAATTGTTTTAGTTTTAGTCTAGTTTTAGTCGACTAAAATCTAAGGGGGTTAGTTAAAGTGTAATGCATTATTTAAGCATTTCTCTATCATTTGCAAACTGATTATATACTCCAGGAGTAAACATAACACCTGTTAATATTTATGGTATTAAGGTTTAAACATGCAATACAGACACAGATTTAGCCATTGTGATATGTAACATCTTTATTAAACTTAAAATTAAATAAAACCAAGTTTCATAAACAAACAGACGTGCAACTATAAAATATATAAAAAACAAAACTGTAAACTGTATTGGCTGTATTGAACATATTACCCGAATATAAAAACTTTAACAGTTCTCTGTTAATAATTAAAACAAGTATCCAGTAACTCAACACAACAAAAAGTTTCTGCAGCTAGCACAGGCACAGCATAACTTAAACCCATACTTGTGTGTTATTCTTATTTCTATAGGAAGAATCAATTGATTGTTCACAGATTCGAAACATTTTCGGCAACGATATTAGCACTGCTCTAGAACTTCCAAACTCATTATATACTCCTGGAGTAAAGGTTTATTAACCTGTTTTTATATATGGTATTAAGGTTTGAATGTGCAATACAAATTTAACAGATTTAACTGTTATATATAACGTCTTTATTTATCTTAAAATTTAATAAAATTAAGTTTTAGTAAATTTTACAAAAGAGCAGTAATTGGATATGGATTAATTATAACACCTTACATAAAATGTTTTTTGTCAGCAAATTTTGATTTTAGTTTTAGTCGGTCTTTTGACTAAAATGTCATTGTGATTTAGTTTTAGTCATAGTCTTTTGACTAAAATGTCATTTTAGTTTTAGTCGTATTTTAGTCATCAGAATTTCTTTAGTTTTATAGTCATTTTAGTCTAGTTTTAGTCGACGAAATTAACACTGGTGCACTACTGCTCATTCAGCAAAGGATATCAAGGAAATTAAGAAAAAATATAATAGAAGTAAATTGTATTTTTTATCTGAATCCTGAAAGAAAAAAAATTGGGTTTCATGTCCCTTAAAGGTGAGCCAAATGTGTCCCTTGTGAAGGTGGGTACATCATGATTCTTTATATTCACTTTGAGGGTGAAGTCCATTGCATATCATCCTGGAAAATGTAAAATCTTGCAGGTAAGACTTTTTTTTTTTTTCTCTTTCTCGTCTCTGTAGGTGTGGTGCGTTCTCTGCATGCTCTTGGCCATCTTTCGCACGTCTTTTGCACAGAGACTCGTCCCTATAATCAAGGCTCCCGACTCACGGCCTATGAACTGGTATATGAAAAGATTCCTGCCACTCTCATTACTGATAGCATGGCTGCTGTTACCATGAGGGAGCGTCGTGTTGCTGGTGAGTGCTGGGGACAGGGTCAGACCTTTCCTGATTACACAGTGAGGGCAATTCAAGTTTTTTTTTTTCTCTCCTTTAGAAAATACAATGGGAAACAAATAAGAGACTGTTGTTTTTTAAAGAGACAATAAAGTCAAAATTATACTTTCAAGATTCAGATGGAGCAGGCAGTTTTAAACAACTTTCCCATTTACTTCTATTCTCTACTGGGAGCTAACACATTATATGCCTCTTGTCATTGACTCACCCAATGTGTTCAGCTAGTTCCCAGTAGTGCATTACTACTTAAACAAAGGATACAAAGAGAAAGATCCAATTTTGATATTGGGAGTAAATTGGTAAGTTGTTTTAAAGTGTATCCTCTATCTCAGTGTAAGGTGTTGGTTTCAAAGGGGGAGTGTCAGTCAGGACTTGGGCCCACCGTACCACCTGTAGATGAATTGATTATTTGATAAGGACGTCCAGAGAACAGTAATTCAGACCACACAGCAATGATCTAATACTATTCTGTTTATTGAAAGATACAAAGCATGTTTTATAGGGCGACAGATACAGCGTATGGGGTTAACATAATGACACGTTATGGCCGCGTCATTTTACAGTTTTACACAGTGTTTGTCAGGAAAAATACTAGCTCATAAACAATATTTCTATAGTCCTAATAAGGAGTGCATCTAGGATGAACACAAGGTTATTTGAACATCTTATAGAGATAGTACCCTCCAGGCGTTGTGCCAGGGACATCTACAAGGTTAACTAGCTTTGCAGAGAATAATAACAAGCATGTATTTCTAACTACAGAATAAACCACTATAATAAAGGTTATTCAGACAAGATGGATGCCAAAGACAAAATGGCGGCCAAGAACAAGATGGTGCTACTCATGCTAACAATAATTCCTAACACTCAGACATCCTGAAACTTAGCCCTCTAGAGGTTTTGGAACTACATTTCCCATGATGCTCAGCCAGCTGATATGCTGGCTGAGCATCATGGGAAATGTAGTTCCAAAACCTCTGGAGGGCCAAATTTCAGGTTGCCTGCTCTATCTGAATCACAAAAGAAAAGCTTTAGGTTTCATGTTCATTTAAGCTTAAAATGAAATCTGTGTTATCCTCCACACTCTACGTGGTATTATCACAACATAATGCTCTTGCTCTCTTGCTGCCAGATGATTGTTATCTCCAGCGTTGACTACAGATCATTTTGACAGCCAGGTGGCATTATGAAATTGCCGGGTGGGGGCAGTGTAATACTTCGCAATATTATAAGAGTTTCTGTTATTTATAAATGTTACTTTAAGGACCATCATGGTTTAAAAAAAAAAAAGTGTGTGTATATGTATGTGTGTATATATATATATATATATATATATATATATATATATATATATATATATATATATATATATATATATATATATATATATATATATATATATATATATATATATATATATATATATATATATATATATATATATATATTTAATTAGAAGGGGAAGTGCATAACACTGTTATATTCCACAGAGCCCATGCTTTATAAATACTAAGACTTTACTTATTTTGCCAATATTTAAAGGGATACTAAACCCAATTATTTTCTTTAATGATTCAGCTGTAGCATGCAACTTTTTTGCAACTTTCTAATTTACGCCCATTAATTTTTCTTCATTCTCTTGCTGTCTTTATTTAAAAAGCAATGTAAAGCTTAGGAGCTGGGCCATTTTTGGTTCAGATCCTGGGTTACACTTGCTTATTGCTGGCTAAATGTCTGAAGACCAGTGAGTGCTTTATTCAGCACCCTGGCAGTTGTAACTGGATGGTGAGAGTGCATCCACAACTTTGCTTGAATTTATAAAAAAAAAAAATCTTTAATCTTAAAAAAAAAAAATAGACCAACACTAAAGCCCAAAAAAGTACTCACCAAAGATGATGATGGCGATGCTCGATCTTCATCCCGGCGGCAGTCCATCTTATGTGCAGCACAGCGGCGGTGGTCTTCATCTTCAGAGCTTGAACACCGGCAGAGGTCTTCTTCATGTGGTCACCAGCCACAAACTAAATTTGGAATGCGAGGTACCCCTGCAAATCAGCCAATAGAAATGCAAGGGTTCCTCCTAACTCCAAGTACAGCAAACCGAAAAATACAGTGGCGTTTACCAGGACATGTGTTAAGGGCAGCGTGTCTTCAGCGAATGCACCTGTCTCCACGCTCTTCTCACTCCTCCCCACTTCCTGGGAGCCCAAGACAAGCAGGCGCTTACGTCACAGCGCCAAAGTAATAGTGAATCAATCAAACCCTTCCGGGCATCACAAGGCGGTGAGGTAAAAAAAGACTTGTAGGGGGGCAAAAACCATAAAAGAAATAACTTTTATTCGTGAGACTGCTAAAAACAAAAGTGAGCCCACAGCTCACAACAGCACATAGTAGTTTTCAGAAAAGGCAAAAAATTGCAGACATGTTTCATGTGGGTCTGCCAGTTATTTCTTATATGGTTTTTGCCCCCCTGCAAGTCTTTTTTTTTTTTTTTTTTTTTTTTTTTTTTTTTTTTAACCTTACTGCCTTGTGATGCCCGGAAGGTTGATTTACCTCTAATTCCAAATTCAGCTTGCAGCTGGTGACTGCATTAAAAAAAGAGGTCCTCCGTGTTTAAGCTCTGAAGATGAAGACCGCCACTGGGATGAAGATAAGAAGATAGACCACCCCAAGATAAAAATGGAGCGCCACCATCATCATCTTTGGTGAGTACCATATTGGGCTTTAGTGTTGGTTGTTTATTTTTGTGGGTTTTTTTAAATCTGGACAGCAAAGGAGCTAAATGCCATTTTAAGGGCAATGCCCAGCCAAATGCCCTTCTCAGGGCCCTTTTTAGATTAGTTTTTTATTAAGATAGTGGGGTTTTTTTTTTTTGTAATAGAGCTTGGTTACTTTATGGCAATGCCCTTCAAAAGGCCCTTATTTGTAGTTTAGTTTTAGAATAGGGTTTTATTTTATTTGGGGGTCTTAATAGTATCCATAGTTAGTTTGCGATGTGAGGGCTGACGGTTTTAGGGTTTAATAGGGTAGTGCAGACTTTTAGTGTAGAAGCTTACTTTGCGGTGGGGGGTGGCGATTTAGGGGTTAATAGTATACAGATAGTTTAAGTGGGGGGTGGCAGTTTAGGGGTTCATAGTGAGGTTTAGTGCAACTGTTTCATCCAGACAAACTCTTTTTCTCTTGTTAAGTGTAGTCAGTCCACGGGTCATCCATTACTTATGGGATTATATCTCCTTCCCAACAGGAAGTTGCAAGAGGATCACCCAAGCAGAGCTGCTACATAGCTCCTCCCCTCACATGTCATATCCAGTCATTCTCTTGCAACTCAACTAGATAGGTCGTTGTGAGAGGTCTGTGGTGTTTTTTAAAACTTAGTTTATTTCTTCAATTAAAAGTTTATTTTAAATGGCACCGGAGTGTGCTGTTTGTTCTCAGGCAGTATTAGAAGAAGAATCTGCCTGCGTTTTCTATGATCTTAGCAGAAGTAACTAAGATCCACTGGCTGTTTCTCGCACATTCTGAGGAGTGAGGTAACTTCAGAAAGGGGAATAGCATGCGGGGCCCCCCTGCAAACGAGGTATGTGCAGTAAATTATTTTTCTAAGGAATGGAATTGACTAGAAAATACTGCTGATACCAATGTAATGTAAGTACAGCCTTAAATGCAGTGGTAGCGACTGGTATTAGGCTGATGAGTGTACGTGCACTGAAGTATTTTTCTAGGGAATGGAATTTGACTAAGAAAATACTGTTAATACTGAAGTAATGTATGAGCCTTAACTGCAGTAAAAGCGACTGGTAGCAGGCTTATTAATAACACTTCATAATCTTTAAAATGTTCAAAACGTTTACTGGCATGTTAATCGTTTTTTGTGAGGTACTTGGTGATAAAACTTATTGGGGAATGATTTTTCCACATGGCTAACGTTTATTTCTGCATAGAAACAGTTAACTGATATTTCCCACTGTTGTAATATGAGTGGGAGGGGCCTATTTTAGCGATTTTTTTTTTTTTTGCGCAGTAAAAATTCAGTCAGTCTTCCTACTTCATCTTCCATGATCCAGGACGTCTCTAGAGAGCTCAGGGGTCTTCAAAATTCATTTTGAGGGAGGTAATCAGTCACAGCAGACCTGTGACAGTGTGTTTTGACTGTGTTAAAAACGTTATTTGTTAAATTGATATCCGTTTTTGGGTATTAAGGGGTTAATCATCCATTTGCTGGTGGGTGCAATCCTTTGCTAACTTAATACATTTACTGTGAAAATTTGGTTGCTATAACTAATTTGGTTCATTGTTATTTCAACTGTGACAGCTTTTTGTGCTTCTTAAAGGCGCAGTAGCGTTTTTATATTGCTTGTAAATTTATTTGAAAGTATTTTCCAAGCTTGCTAGTCTCATTGCTAGTCTGTTTAAACATGTCTGACACAGATGAATCTGTTTGTTCACTATGTTTGAAGGCCAATGTGGAGCCCCATAGAAATTTGTGTACTAAATGCATTGATGTCACTTTAAATAAAAGTCAATCTTTACATGTAAAGAAATTATCACCAGACAACGAGGGGGAAGTTATGCCGACTAACTCTCCTCACGTGTCAGTACCTTCGCCTCCCGCTCAGGAGGTGCGTGATATTGTGGCGCCAAGTACATCAGGGCGGCCCATACAAATCACTTTGCAAGACATGGCTACTGTTATGACAGAAGTATTCTCTAAATTGCCAGAATTAAGAGGCAAGCGCGATTGCTCGGGGTTAAGGACAGAGCGCGCTGATGGGAGAGCCATGTCAGATACTGCGTCAAAATTTGCAGAACATGAGGACGGAGAGCTTCATTCTGTGGGTGACGGATCTGATCCAGGGAGACTGGATTCAGAGATTTCTAATTTTAAATTTAAGCTTGAGAACCTCCGCGTACTGCTAGGGGAGGTATTAGCGGCTCTGAATTATTGTAACACGGTTGCAATTCCAGAGAAATTATGTAGGCTGGATAGATACTATGCGGTACCGGTGTGTACTGACGTTTTTCCTATACCTAAGAGGCTTACAGAGATTATTAGCAAGGAGTGGGATAGGCCCGGTGTGCCCTTTCCCCCCCCCCCTCCTATATTTAGGAAAATGTTTCCAATAGACGCCACCACACGGGACTTATGGCAGACGGTCCCTAAGGTGGAGGGAGCAGTTTCTACTTTGGCTAAGCGTACCACTATCCCGGTGGAGGATAGTTGTGCTTTTTCAGATCCAATGGATAAAAAATTAGGTTACCTTAAGAAAATGTTTGTTCAACAAGGTTTTATCTTACAGCCCCTTGCATGCATTGCGCCTGTCACTGCTGCTGCGGCATTCTGGTTTGAGTCTCTGGAAGAGGCCATTCGCACAGCTCCATTGGATGAGATTATGAACAAGCTTAAAGCACTTAAGCTAGCTAACGCATTTGTTTCTGATGCTGTTGTACATTTAACCAAACTAACGGCTAAGAACTCTGGATTCGCCATCCAAGCGCGCAGAGCGCTATGGCTTAAATCATGGTCAGCTGACGTGACTTCTAAATCTAAATTGCTTAATATTCCTTTCAAAGGGCAGACCTTCTTCGGGCCCGGCTTGAAAGAAATTATTGCTGACATTACTGGAGGTAAGGGTCATTCTCTTCCTCAGGACAAGGCCAAATCAAAGGCCAAACAGTCTAATTTTCGTGCCTTTCGTAACTTCAAGACAGGAGCAGCATCAACTTCCTCCGCTCCAAAACAGGAAGGAACTGTTGCTCGTTACAGACAGGGCTGGAAAGCTAACCAGTCCTGGAACAAGGGCAAGCAGGCCAGAAAACCTGCTTCTGCCCCTAAGACAGCATGAAGAGAGGGCCCCCTATCCGGAAACGGATCTAGTGGGGGGCAGACTATCTCTCTTCGCCCAGGCTTGGGCAAGAGATGTCCAGGATCCCTGGGCGTTGGAGATCATATCTCAGGGATACCTTCTGGACTTCAAAGCTTCTCCTCCACAAGGGAGATTTTATCTTTCAAGGTTATCAGCAAACCAAATAAAGAAAGAGTCGTTTCTACGCTGTGTACAAGACCTCTTATTAATGGGGGTGATCCACCCAGTTCCGCGGACGGAACAAGGGCAAGGATTTTACTCAAATCTGTTTGTGGTCCCCAAGAAAGAGGGAACCTTCAGACCAATCTTGGACCTAAAAATCTTAAACAAATTCCTAAGAGTTCCATCATTCAAAATGGAAACTATTCGAACCATCCTACCCATGATCCAAGAGGGTCAATACATGACCACAGTGGACTTAAAGGATGCCTACCTTCACATACCGATTCACAAAGATCATTATCGGTACCTAAGATTTGCCTTCCTAGACAGGCATTACCAGTTTGTAGCTCTTCCCTTCGGGTTGGCTACGGCCCCGAGAATTTTTACAAAGGTTCTGGGCTCTCTTCTGGCGGTACTAAGACCGCGAGGCATAGCGGTGGCTCCGTACCTAGACGACATTCTGATACAAGCGTCAAGTTTTCAAATTGCCAAGTCTCATACAGAGATAGATCTGGCATTTCTGAGGTCGCATGGGTGGAAGGTGAACGTGGAAAAGAGTTCTCTATTACCACTCACAAGGGTTCCCTTCCTAGGGACTCTTATAGATTCTATAGAGATGAAAATTTACCTGACTGAGTCCAGGTTATTAAAGCTTCAAAATACTTGCCGTGCCCTTCATTCCATTCCACACCCGTCAGTAGCTCAGTGCATGGAAGTAATCGGCTTAATGGTAGCGGCAATGGACATAGTACCATTTGCGCGCCTGCATCTCAGACCACTGCAATTGTGCATGCTCAGTCAGTGGAATGGGGATTACTCAGATTTGTCCCCTCTACTAAATCTGGATCAAGAGACCAGAGATTCTCTTCTATGGTGGCTTTCTCGGCCCCATCTGTCCAAGGGGATGACCTTTCGCAGGCCAGATTGGACGATTGTAACAACAGACGCCAGCCTTCTAGGTTGGGGCGCAGTCTGGAATTCCCTGAAGGCTCAGGGATCATGGACTCAGGAGGAGAAACTCCTCCCAATAAATATTCTGGAGTTAAGAGCAATATTCAATGCTCTTCTAGCTTGGCCTCAGTTAGCAACACTGAGGTTCATCAGATTTCAGTCGGACAACATCACGACTGTGGCTTACATCAACCATCAAGGGGGAACCAGGAGTTCCCTAGCGATGTTGGAAGTCTCAAAGATAATTCGCTGGGCAGAGTCCCACTCTTGCCACCTGTCAGCGATCTACATCCCAGGCGTGGAGAACTGGGAGGCGGATTTCCTAAGTCGCCAGACTTTTCATCCGGGGGAGTGGGAACTTCATCCGGAGGTCTTCGCTCAACTGATTCATCGTTGGGGCAAACCAGATCTGGATCTCATGGCGTCTCGCCAGAACGCCAAGCTTCCTTGTTACGGATCCAGATCCAGGGACCTGGGAGCGGTGCTGATAGATGCTCTGACAGCCCCTTGGGTCTTCAACATGGCTTATGTGTTTCCACCATTTCCGATGCTGCCTCGACTGATTGCCAAGATCAAACAGGAGAGAGCATCAGTGATTTTGATAGCGCCTGCGTGGCCACGCAGGACCTGGTATGCAGGCCTAGTGGACATGTCGTCCTGTCCACCATGGTCTCTGCCTCTGAGGCAGGACCTTCTACTTCAGGGTCCTTTCAACCATCCAAATCTAATTTCTCTGAGACTGACTGCATGGAGATTGAACGCTTGATTCTATCAAAGCGTGGCTTCTCGGAGTCGGTTATTGATACCTTAATACAGGCTCGGAAACCTGTTACCAGAAAAATTTACCATAAGATATGGCGTAAATATTTATATTGGTGCGAATCCAAGAGTTACTCATGGAGTAAGGTTAGGATTCCTAGGATATTGTCTTTTCTACAAGAGGGTTTAGAAAAGGGCTTATCTGCTAGTTTGTTAAAGGGACAGATTTCGGCTCTGTCTATTCTTCTACACAAACGTCTGGCAGAAGTTCCAGATGTTCAGGCTTTTTGTCAGGCTTTGGCTAGGATTAAGCCTGTGTTTAAGACTGTTGCTCCGCCGTGGAGCTTAAACTTAGTTCTTAACGTTTTGCAAGGTGTTCCATTTGAACCCCTTCATTCCATTGATATCAAGCTGTTATCTTGGAAAGTTCTGTTTTTGATGGCTATTTCCTCGGCTCGAAGAGTCTGAGTTATCTGCCTTACATTGTGATTCTCCTTATCTAATTTTTCATTCAGACAAGGTAGTTCTGCATACTAAACCTGGGTTCTTATCTAAGGTAGTTTCTAACAGGAATATCAATCAAGAGATTGTTGTTCCATCTTTGTGTCCTAACCCTTCTTCAAAGAAGGAACGACTTTTGCATAATCTGGACGTAGTCCGTGCCCTGAAGTTCTATTTGCAGGCAACTAAAGATTTTTGTCAAACTTCTTCTCTGTTTGTCGTTTACTCTGGACAGAGGAGAGGTCAAAAGGCTTCGGCTACCTCTCTCTACTTTTGGCTTCGTAGCATAATACGTTTAACATATGAGACTGCTGGACAGCAGCCTCCTGAAAGAGTTACAGCTCATTCCACTAGAGCTGTGGCTTCCACCTGGGCCTTTAAGAATGAGGCCTCTGTTGAACAGATTTGCAAGGCTGCAACTTGGTCTTCACTTCACACTTTTTTTCAAAATTTTTTACAAATTTGACACTTGCTTCTTCGGAGGCTATTTTTGGGAGAAAGGTTCTTCAGGCAGTGGTTCCTTCCGTTTAAAGTTCCTGCCTTGTCCCTCCCATCATCCGTGTACTTTAGCTTTGGTATTGGTATCCCATAAGTAATGGATGACCCGTGGACTGACTACACTTAACAAGAGAAAACATAATTTATGCTTACCTGATAAATTTATTTCTCTTGTAGTGTAGTCAGTCCACGGCCCGCCCTGTCTTTAAGGCAGATCTAAATTTTAATTAAACTCCAGTCACCACTGCACCCTATGGTTTCTCCTTTCTCGTCTTGTTTCGGTCGAATGACTGGATATGACATGTGAGGGGAGGAGCTATGTAGCAGCTCTGCTTGGGTGATCCTCTTGCAACTTCCTGTTGGGAAGGAGATATAATCCCATAAGTAATGGATGACCCGTGGACTGACTACACTACAAGAGAAATAAATTTATCAGGTAAGCATAAATTATGTTTTTTAAGTTTGATCTGTAAATGCAATCTCATTTACATTCAACTTGTAATATAAGAGCATATTACCACTCTATGAGAGTTTGAGCAAACAAATTTGTGGAAATTTTAACAGCGCGCCACTAGTAATATGGATTTGAGCATAAAGAACATACCAATTTCACAAACACGTTTACACTCCTTGTGCTAACAATAGATCTCCACTTGTAATCTAGGCCACAATAAATCAATTAGGGGATAAAATGTCCCTTTATGTGTTTACCATCATGTTAATGTCTTAAAGGGACATGAAACCCCAATTTTTTCTTTCATGATTAAGAAAGAGCATGCAATTTTAAACAACTTTCTAATTTACTTCTATTATCTAGTTTGCTTCAAATGTAGATCTATTTTCTTCCATGACAGTTTGTTGAAGAGAGGCGTTAACAAAGCTACTAGTGGGGCTGTATAAATATTTACATTGTTTAATAAATGACTTACATGGAGAATATTGCTTATTTTCAATGATAAATAAGGCGCAGATACTAATCCGACTTGAGAAATGTATCTCATCAGCTCTCCTATGGAGAAGCACAATTATATATATATATATATATATATATATATATATATATATATATATATATATATATATATATATAAGTCAAAGGGTAAACAGCGCTTATGGAGATTCTTAAAAACTGAATAATATTAAAATCTCGGCAGTGTTGGTGGGTAAAGAAAACAAAAAAAAAAAAAAACAAAAAAAAAAAAGGGAAGAGAAGTATATGAATATACGTATATATATTAGAGTCTTTGATAGGATATTGGAATCCTAGTGTAATGAAGGCGTAATAGATACCCTTACCAAAAGTTACCTCAATCCTATGAGGTAAGTTTGCCGCATTGGAGGATGTATCTAGTGGTTGAATGAATCCTGGATGTTCTGGGATGTCAGAGCAGGTGACGTGGTTACAGGGTACTTATTTCTTTTTTCTTTTCTTATTTTTTCTTCATTTTCCTTAGAGTAACGACTCGGAGTCGGAAAAGGGAAATTTTTTTGTATCTGCTGACACAACTCTAAGGAAAATGAAGAAAAAATAAGAAAAGAAAAAAGAAATAAGTACCCTGTAACCACGTCACCTGCTCTGACATCCTAAAGTTCATACCAAGACAAGAAAACCAAGCTCCAAGAGGCAATAAATACAGGAAGTTTCCTAAAGAAACCAGCACAAAGGGGACCCACATCCCATTCTACTCCAAGAGGCAGCGATTTTATACAGACCAGAACATCCAGGATTCATTCAACCACTAGATACATCCTCCAATGCGGCAAACTTACCTCATAGGATTGAGGTAACTTTTGGTAAGGGTATCTATTACGCCTTCATTACACTAGGATTCCAATATCCTATCAAAGACTCTAATATATATACGTATATTCATATACTTCTCTTCCCTTTTTTTTTTTTTTTTTTTTTTTGTTTTCTTTACCCACCAACACTGCCGAGATTTTAATATTATTCAGTTTTTAAGAATCTCCATAAGCGCTGTTTACCCTTTGACTCCTATTTTTCCTATATTGTATAGACTTAGTCTATCATACAATATTTGTACCTTCATAGCTGCTCTATGAGATTTTCATACCTCTGACTAGCGCATTTACTTGAGTAACGCCTGTTTCCACTCACTGACACTGAATGGTAACATTCTACTTAATTCTATACATATATATATATATATATATATATTTGAGAGCACAGATGCGCTTCTCTAAAGGAGAGCAAAGGAGAATTACAGAGAATTTTCCTTGCGTTTTTAATAAATCGAGTCCAGTAAGTGAGCATGATTAGCGCTCCATTACTATATCTAAGCTGACAGTGGGACTGCAGCATGCACCACAGTGTTGGACAAAGAAGGTACTGCATCAACACAGTATGCTGGCTGAGCAAAGTACTGTGTGACGTAAGTACCTATGTCTAATTGGCACAAGGGGGTTGAAGCCAAGTCATGTGGGGGGGGGGGGGGGGAAGAAGAAACACAAGGGTGGAAAGGTGCCTGAGGTTTACTCAAAAAAAACTGCCAAATTTAAAAAGAGGGCGGGGTCGTGGACTCTCCATGTCCGGAAAGAAATTTATCAGGTATGCAAAAATTTTGTTTTCTTTCCTATGACATGGAGTCCTCTACGTCATTCCAATTACTAGTGGGAACCAATACCCAAGCTAGAGGACACGGAATGAACAGGGAAGGAGAAAAGGCAGGAGGACCTAAACAGAAAGCACCACCGCTTGAAGAACCTTTCTTCCAAAAGAAGCCTCAGCCGAGGCAAAAGTATCAATTTTGTAGAATTTGGAAAGAGTATGCAGAGAGGACCAAGTAGCCGTCTTGCAAATCTGTTCTATAGAAGCTTAATTTTTGAAAGCCCAAGAAGAGGAGACAGCCCTAGGGGAATGAGCTGTAACTCTCTCAGGAGGCTACTGTCCAGCAGTCTCATAAGCCAACCGAATTAGACTTCTCAACCAAAGAGAGTAGTAGAAGTGGCCTTCTGACCCTTAGCTTTCCAGAGAAAACAACAAAAAGGGTAGAAGTTTGTCTAAAATCTTTAGAAGCTTGTAAGTAAAAAAATTTGAGCCCGCACAACATCCATGTTATGCAAAAGACATTCTTTATGAGAAGGATTAGGACAAAAAGAAGGAACTACAATTTCCTGATTAATATTTTGATCCAACACTACCTTTATCTTTATCTGCATGAAAGATAAGGTACGGGGAATCACACTGCAGAGCTGAAAGCTCAGAAACTCTGCGAGCGGAAGAAATAGCAAAGGGAAACAAAACCTTCCAAGACAACAACTTTATATCAACAGCATGCTTTGGCTCAAACAGATTCAGGGGAATCCTCACCCGGCTCCAGTAGAACTCTTTAGATTCGCACAAATAAAGATATTTATGCCATATCTTGTGGTAAACCTTATGAGTAACTGGCTTGCGAGTCTGAAGTATAGTCTCAATGACCACTTCAGAAAAACCACGTCTCCACACAGTCAGCTTCAGAGAATCTTGATTTGGATGGAGGTAAGGACCCTGAATTAGAGGTAACCTCCAAGGAGGTAGAGATGACATCTGTATGAGATCCTGCGAGGCCATGCAGGAGCTATCAGGATCACTGATGCTCTCTCTCTTGTTTGATACAAGCAATGGCTCATGGAAGGAAAGCAAACGGAGGAAACGGATATGCCAGAGAGAACTTCTAAGGAATCGCTAGTGCATCTATCAGGACGGCCTGAGGATCTCTTGACCTTGAACCGTACTTTAGAACCTTGGCATTTTGGCAGAACACCATCAGATCCAACTCTGTAACTCCCCACCTAAGGGTTATCTGAGAGAACACTTCCACACCTGGGATATGGATGGCAGATATCAGACAATTGTGAGCTTCTGCCCACTGCAAAATGCAAGTCACCTCCTTCATGGCTAAGGAACTCAGAGTTCCTCCCTGGTGGTTGATGTAAACCACTGAGGTGATGTCCGACTGGAATCTGATAAACCGGACCAAAGACAATTGAGGCCATGCTGTCAAGGCGTTGAAGATTGCTCTCAACTCCAAGATGTTTATGGTGAGAGAGGACTCTTCCCAAGACAACAGGCCCTGAGCCTTCAGAGGACTCCAAACCGCTCCCCAGCCTGACAGGCTGGTGTATGTAGTCACAATCTCCTAGGAAGGTCTTAGAAAGCAAGTGCTCTGAGACAGATCTTCCCGAGATGTCCATCACGAGAGAGAGTCTCTTGTTAGGGGGTCCAGACTTATCCTTTGTGACAAATCTGAATGGTTTTCATTCCATTGACGGAGCATGCAAAGCTGCAGCGGTCTTAGGTGGAACTGAGTAAAAGGGATGATGTCCATGGCTGCTACCATCAGACCAATCCCCTCCATGCATTGAGCCACGGATGGGTGAAAGGCAGACTGGAGGGAAAAGAAGGAAGTAAGAAGTTTTGGATTTTCTGACCTCCATCAGGAAAATATTTATGGACATTGAATCTATTATTGTCCCTAGGAAACACACAGTTGTAGAAGAAATTAGAGAACTATTTTCCAAATTCACCTTTCACCCGTGGGAACGTAGAAAAGACAACAGCATCTCTGTATGAGATTGAGCAAGTTGAAAAGATGACACCTGAACCAAGATGTCGTCTAGATAAGGCGCCACAGCAATTCCCCCAGAACCTTTGTGAATAGTCTGGGAGTCGTGGCCAGACCAAATGGAAGAGCAACCAACTGAAAATGTTTGTCCAGAAAGGCAAACTTCAAACTTGTGATATTTCCTGTGAAGGGGAACATGAAGGCATGCGTCTTTCAGGTCTATAGGCGTCCTAAATTGACCTTCCTGTACCAAAGAGAGAATGGAACGGATAGTTTCCATCTTGAAGGACGGAACCCTGAGGAACTTGTTGAGGCACTTGAGATCTAGGATTGGACGAAGAGTTTGCTCATTTTTGGGAATCACAAATAGATTTGAATAGAATCCTAGACCCTGTTCCTGTAGAGGGACTAGTACAATAACTCCCAGGGAGGATAGGTCCTTTCTTCAAACCAGGTAAAGGCCTTGTTAAATTGCGTATAGTCATGACAGGAGAAATTTGCCCTTTGGAGGGCAAGACTTGAATCCCATTCTGTAATCCTGGGATACTATGTCCACAGCCCTTGGATCTGGAACATTGTGTATCCAGGCTTGACAAAAAAGAGAGCCTGCCACCCGCCTGATTCAAACTTGAATAGGGGGCGGAACCTTCATGCTGATTTAGAGTCAGCGGAAGGCTTCTTGTTCTGCTTTCCCTTATTCCAGGGTTGACTGGATTTCCAAGAGGACCTGGATAGCTCTGGTTTTGCAGATGAAGACTTCTGTCCCTTAAAGTTGCGAAAGGTACAGAAATTATAAGTCTGCCGACCCCTAGGTCTATTCTTCTTATCCTGAGGCAGGAAAGAACCCTTTCCACCCGTAATCTCTGAACTGATTTCCGCCAGACCTGGTCCAAACAGAGTCTTACAGGGTAAAGCCAAAAGCTTGGCCTTCAAAGAAACTTCAGTCAATCAGGACTTTAATAACCACAGGGCCCTGCGTGCTAGTACAGTGAAGCTAGACCTCTTAGCTCCCAGTCTAATTATCTGCATATTAGCATAACAGATAAAGGTATTCGCTAGTTTGAGAGCTTTGATCCTGTCTTGGATCTCTTCAACTGTAGTTTCCTTTGTAACAAGATCAGCTAAGGGATCGCGCCAATAAGATGCTGCTCCTGCAACCGTGGCGATACTCGCAGCAGGTTGCCACCGTAATCCCTGATGGATATACATCTTCTTTAAGTAAGACTCAAGCTTCTTATTCATGGGATCCCTAAAAGAGCAACTATCCTCTATAGGAATGGTAGTTGTCTTGGCAAGAGTAGAAATAGCTCCTTCTACTTTAGGTACAGTGTGCCAAGAGTCGCGAATAGAGTCAGCAACAGGAAACATTTTTTTTAAAACCAGGGGAAAGTGAAAAAGGAACCCCTGGCTTATCCCATTCCTGAGCTATAATTTCAGACATCTTCCTTGGAACTGGAAAACTTCCTCTGAAGATGGGGAATCAAACTCTAATTTAGAAGACTTTGTGGGGTTGACAGCAACTGAAGGTTCAGAGTAGTCTAAAGTAGCTAGAACCTCCTTCAGTTATAACCGGAGGTGCTCTAGTTTTAAATCTAAAATTTACGTCTTCAGATTCTGAAGATTTTTCTGCCAAAGTATCAGTCTGAGATTTAATCTTCAGAAGCTACTGAAGTATGCTCCTTATCAGACAAATGAGGGAGAATTAAAGGGGTCAGAGACCTTACTAGCAGACAAATGCTTAGATTTCCTCTTACACTTACCCGAAGTAGGGAAAGCAGACAAAGCCGCCGTTACCGCAGCACTTATCTGCGCAGCAAAATCCCCTGGCAAATAAACACCCCCAGGGGGTTGAGAGAACACACAAGGCACTGTATGCGAAAGTGATAAGGCTTGGGACGTTTGAGGAGAAAGCTGAGGCATATCCAGAACAGCTATATCCTGAGACACATTAGGTTCACAAGGGGTTAATTTATCCTTATATTTTAAGGTCTTAGCCAAACAACTGGAAAAAAATTGCATAGGCAGCACAATTGGGACTTCTAAGCAAAGCAAACATTTAACTATGTTAATTGAAGAATCTCCTTCAGATTCCATTGTAAATAACTATTTCTTTCAAAAGTAAATCTTTAGAATAGATATAAATAATTGATTGAAAAAACTCTGTAAATATAATTATCCCAAAAAACGGCACTTGTCACTTTAATCAGAAAAAACCCAGAGTTTGAGGCTCCTACCGTACCGGAGACGATCACCCCACTAGTAAGGGAACTCTCCAGATGAGGTGACTTAAGTACAAGATCAGATCAGCAAACCGACTGTGTGAAAATCAAACTGCAGCAGTCCAGGCTCAATGAATGACTAAACTCCGCTCCTCACACACACGGAAGAGCGGAGAGTCACGTGTGCGGGCTGTGAGAACAATTAAACTGCACCACAAGCCTGTTAAAATAATTCAAACTTCTCAAAGTACAAATATCTAACAGAGCCATAACAGCCTTATAAAGTCCAGACTCTGTTAAACAGTTCCCCTTGCCATATGCTTTGTCCCTTACTCAATAAGTTAGATGCAAAAACTTTTCACATAGTTTGCATAAGTCCTAAGCACACAGCTTATATTAACACCTTAGACTCTCTTGCCAGTGTTAAGCATACATATTGCCTGCAAATCTGCCCCCCCAAAAATATCTAAGACCACTTAGATAATTATGTACAAAATTTGATCCAATAGAGGTTTTACCTCTAAAGTGCTATCCTTTAGAAGAACCTAGAAGGAAAATGCACTTACCTGTGGATCCAGCTGTAGGGTAGGTAACAGCTACATAGGTGTGAACTGTACTCCACTCCCCGTCATGAACCTGTAGTTAAAAGAATTATCAGAGTAACTATCTCTGGCTTTCTACAAAAGGGTAGCAAAATGTTAAAAGTAAAGCAAAAGACTTCCTCGCTGCCTTCTAACTGCTAAAAGCTACCTCTACTTTTACTCAAAAGATTGATGTGGACACAGCTATACCCCAATCCTTGCTTGCAGGGAAAATACCCATAAAAGGATTACAATCTTCAGACACCAACTTTGCACAACCTCCATTGACAGAGGCAAAGAGAATAACTGGGGATTATGGGTAAGGGAAGTTACACTTAACAGCTTTGCTGGGGTGCTCTTTGCCTCCTGCTGACCAAGAGTTGAATATCCCACTAGTAATTGAAATGACGTTGTGAACTCTCCATGTCATAGGAATGAAATAAAGTGAAGTAGTTTTGAAGTGTTTTCCTCTGCAATTGCAGAATCTCTGATTTATTCCATGTATTAATGCTTCCTCTTTGTGTTGTTCCTTTTATATATATTTTGATGTTTCAGCTAACATTTCCTTTTTGCCCACAGCTGTAGTGGTGGGTGCAGACCGTGTGGTTGCAAATGGTGACACTGCCAATAAAGTTGGTACTTATCAGCTTGCTATCATTGCCAAGTACCATAAAATCCCTTTCTATGTAGCTGCGCCTAGTACTTCATGTGACCTTAGTCTACCCACTGGCAACAGCATTGTTATCGAAGAGCGACCCAGCCAGGAACTGACGGATATAAATGGAGTAAGAATTGCAGCACCAGGTGAGAGAATATGGAACTATTAGTTGTATGGGAAATAATTGTCAATATTTTACTTCAAATTCTTCCTTCCATCGTAGGTATCAATGTATGGAATCCAGCATTTGACGTTACCCCACATGAGCTAATAACTGGAATAATCACTGAGCGAGGGGTCTTCAAACCAGAAGAACTTAAGGAAGGCTTGACCCAGAAAGCTTGATGTCGATTCAGGTCTTTGGAGATCTTCTTTAGTGTGTCACCTGATTAGTCATCATACATAGGTGAACATTTCTGCAGAAGACTCATGTCTGTTTCCATGTCAGCCACTGTAACCATAGTTCGATTTTATAATAAAATACTCAGAAACTAGTATATCTCGTTTGTGCCCGGACAATGTGTATTCCTGTGCAGTGCACTTTCATACAAAGTAACACAAACAAAAATAAAATATTTGTGTATTGTATTAAATTGATATTTACATAGGATATGTATATCTGTGAACACCACCCCTCAGGGAACAGACTATTCACTAGAGGATAAGGACAACTCACAGATCTATTGTTTGAATGGAAAACGCCTCCACAAATACAAAATATTTTATATATAATATGGGTGTGTAACAAGACATAATTTAAAGAGACCGTAAAGTCAAAATTAAACTTTCATGATTTTATTAACTTTTCAATTTACTTTTATCATCAAATTTGCTTTATCTTGGTATTCTTTGTTGAAGGCTAAACCTAGTTAGGCTCATACATATGCTGATTTCTAAGCATTTGAAGGCCACCTCTTATATCAGTGTATTTCATTAGCTTTTACAGCTAGACATTGCTAGTTCATGTGCACTATAAATACATTGTGCTCACTCCTGTGAAGTTATGCATGAGACAGCGCTAATTCACTGAAATGCAAGTTTCTAAAAAGCACTAAGATAAGGGGGCAGTCTGCATATATCTAGTGATAGAGGTAAAATAATAGTTATACAAAACTTGGGAATGGGTAATAAATGAATTATCTATCTTTTTAAACAAACATTTTTAAGAAGACCATCTGTTTTTAAAAGTATAAATATATCCTATAAATAATTTAAATGGAAGCAAAAACATAATTTATGCTTACCCAATAAATGCATTTCTTTTATGTGGTGAGAGTTCATGAACCATTACTCCTGGGAATTCCATTCCAGTCCACTAGCTGGCGGCAAAGGCTCTTAAAAACCCTCCCGCCTTACTGGTGAACTAGTCTGACGTATAGCCAAGCAAATAAAAGAAGAAAGGTTGGAAAGGATACGAACAAATGAGCAGGGGGGGGAGAGGTGCATACTTGAACTGCTTCTAGAGAAAAAAAAAGGGTGGGTTTTGTGGACTCTCACCACCATGAAAGAAATGTATTAGGTAATCATAACATTTTTCTTTCATAAAGGTGGTTAGAGTCCATGAGCCATTACTCCTGGGAAACAAATACCAAAGCTGTGGAGTCCACGAGTAATGAGGGCGGGACAACATAATTTCTCCCAAATGCAGAAGTAAGCAGCGGCTTGTGCCTTTTGATATTTTCGTAGCTGGATTGATTCCTGTAAAAGATCCCCACACTAAGATCTCTGCAAATCCAGATCTTAGAGTGGGGATCTTTTACAAGTATCAATCCATCTTTGAAAATATCCTAAGGGCATGAGCCACTGCTTACTCCCGCATTTGGATCCTCACAAAAGATCAGAATGGGCATCCCAAATAAATAACAAATTTGTCTCCATTATCTTTTTTTTTATTTATCATTATATATTTATTTATTATTTATATATATATATATATATATATATATATATATATATATATATACACATACAATACACCCCTCACATTTTTGTAAATATTTTATTATATCTTTTCATGTGACAACACTGAAGAAATGACACTTTGCTACAATATAAAGTAGTGAGTGTACAAATTTGCTGTCCCCTCAAAATAATTCCACACACAGCCATTAATGTCTAAACCATTGTGAGTACACCCCTAAGTAGAAATGTCCAAATTGGGCCCAAAGCGTCAATATTTTGTGTGGCCACCATTATTTTCCAGCACTGCCTTAACCCTCTTGGGCATGGCGTTCACCAGAGCTTTACAGGTTGCCACTGGAGTCCTCTTCCACTCCAAGATGACATCACGGAGCTGGTTGATGTTAAAGACCTTGCACTCCACCACCTTCCGTTTTGAGGATGCTCAATAGGGTTTAGGTCTGGAGACATGCTTGGCCAGTCCTTCACCTTTACCCTCAGCTTCTTTAGCAAGGCAATGGTAGTCTTAGAGGTGTGTTTGGAGTCGTTATCATGTTGGAATACTGCCCTGCGGCCCATTCTCCAAAGGGAGGGGATCATGCTCTGCTTCAGTATGTCACAGTACATGTTGGCATTAATGGTTCCCTCAATGAACTGTAGCTCCCCAGTGCCGGCAGCACTCATGCAGGCCCAGACCATGACACTCCCACCACCATGCTTGACTGTAGTCAAGACACACTTTTCTTTGTACTCCTCACCTGGTTGCTGCCACACACTCAACACTATCTGAACCAAACAAGTTTATCTTGGTCTTATCAGACCACAGGACATGGTTCCAATAATCCATGTCCTTAGTTTGCTTGTCTTCAGCAAACTGTTTGCGGGCTTTCTTGTGCATCATCTTTAGAAGAGGCTTCCTTCTGGGACAACAGCCATGCCGACCAAAAATGATGCAGTGTGCGGCGTATGGTCTGAGCACTGACAGGCTGACTCCCACCCATTCAACCTCTGCAGCAATGCTGGCAGCACTCATACTTATATTTCCCAAAGACAACCTCTAGATATGATGCTGAGCACGTGCACTCAACTTCTTTGGTCGACCATGGTGAGGCCTGTTCTGAGTGGAACCTGTCCTGTGAAACCGCTGTATGGTCTTGCCCACCGTGCTGCAACTCAGTTTCAGGGTCTTGGCAATCTTCTTATAGCCTATGCCATCTTTATGTAGAGCAACAATTCTTTTTTTCAGATCCTCAGAGTTCTTTGCCATGAGGTGCCATTTTGAACTTCCAGTGACCAGTGTGAGAGCGATAACGCCAAATTTAACACCCCTGCTCCCCATTCACACCTGAGACCTTGTAACACTAACAAGTCACATGACACCGGGGAGGGAAAATTGGCCCAATTTGGTCATTTCCACTTAGGGGGTACTCACTTTTGTTGCCAACGGTTTAAACATTAATGGCTGTGTGTTGTTATTTTGAGGGGACAGCAAATTTACACTGTTATACAGGCTGTACACTTACTACTTTACAATGTAGCAAAGTGTAATTTCTTCAGTGTTGTCACATGAAAAGATGTAATAAAATATTTACAAAACTGTGAGGGGTGTACTCACTTTTGTTGGAAACAACTGCCTGAAGAATTTTATTACCAAAAGCTGCTTTAGAGGAGCAAAGGCATCAAAATTGTAGAATTTTGTAGTTATGTAAGTAGCTGCCTTGCAAATTTGATCAACAGACGCCTCCATTCTTAAAGGGACAGTCTACTCCAAAAACTTTCAAAAGATAGATAACGCCTTTACTACCTATTCCCCAGCTTTGCACAACCAACATTGTTGTTATATTAATATACCTTATAACCTTTCTTTCCAATGGCATGGAGAGCCCACAAATCCATTCAATTACTAGTGGGAATTCAACTCCTTGCCACTAGGTGGAGGCAAAGAATACCCCAGCAAAGCTTCAAGTATCCACCCACTTCCCACAATCCCCAGTCATTCTTTGTGCCTTGATCATCAGGGTGGATGTGCGAAGATTGTGTCAGAAGAAAATAAACGGTGAGATTACGAGTTTTGCGTTTTTTTTTCTCACCGCTCACTTACCTGCAGCGCTGGTATTACGGGTTTTTACAAACCCGGCGTTAAAAGGCAAGAAGTGAGCGTTGAGCAAATTTTTGCTCCATACCGCACTCCAATACCAGCGCTGCTTAAAGGGACACTATACCCAATTTTTTTCTTTTGTAATTCAGAAAGAGCATGCAATTTTAAGCAACTTTCTAATTTACTCATATTATCAATTTTTCTTCGTTCTCTTGCTATCATTATTTGAAAAAGGCATCTAAGCTTTTTTTTTGGTTTCAGTACTCTGGACAGCACTTTTTTTATTGGTGGATGAATTTATCCACCAATCAGCAAGGACAACTCTGGTTGTTCACCAAAAATGGTCCGGCATCTAAACTTACATTCTTGCATTTCAAATAAAGATACCAAGAGAATGAAGAAAATTTGATAATAGGAGTAAATTAGAAAGTTGCTTAAAATTTCATGCTCAATCTGAATCACGAAAGAAAAAATTTGGATACAGTGTCCCTTTAAGTCAGCGGTGAGCTGGTTATACGTGCTCGTGCACGATTTCCCCATAGACAACAATGGGGAGAGCCAGCTGAGAAAAAGTCTACACCTGCCAAAAAGCAGCGTAAAACTAAGTAACGCAGCCCCATTGATTCCTATGGGGAAACACATTTTATGTTTACACCTAACATGAACCCCGAGTCTAAACACCCCTAATCTTACACTTATTAACCCCTAATCTGCCGCCGTCGACATCGCCAACACCTACATTATTCTTATTAACCCCTAATCTGCCGCTCAGGACACTGCCGCCACCTACATTATGCTTATTAACCCATAATCTGCTGCCCCCAACATCGCCACCTACATTTTATTTATTAACCCCTAATCTGCCGCCCCAATGTCGCCGCAACCTACCTACACTTATTAACCCCTAATCTGCCACCCCCAACGTCGCCGCCACTATATTAAATGTATTAACTCCTAAACCTAAGTCTAACCCTAACACCTCCTAATTGAAATATAATTAAAATAAATCTAAATAAAATTACTATCATTAACTAAATTATTCCTATTTAAAACTAAATACTTACCTATAAAATAAACCCTAAGCTAGCTACAATATAACTAATAGTTACATTGTAGCTAGCTTAGGGTTTATTTTTATTTTACAGGCAAGTTTGTATTTATTTTAACTAGGGAGAATAGTTATTAAATAGTTATTAACTATTTAATAACTACCTAGCTAAAATAAATACAAATTGACCTGTAAAATAAAACCTAACCTAAGTTACAATAACACCTAACACTATGCTACAATTAAATAAATTAAATTAGCCAAATCACAAAGAAAACAAACACTAAATTACTGAAAATAAAAAACTAATTACAGATCTTTAAACTAATTACACCTAATAGCCCCCCCCCCCCCCAAAATTAAAAAAAAAAACCTAGCCTAAACAATCAATATCAAATCAATCAATTTTGCGGTGCATTGCCCCAAAGTAATCAGCTCTTTTACCTGTAAAAAAAAAAATACAAACAACCCCCCCCAACAGTAAAACCCACCACCCACACAACAAACCCCCCAAATAAAATACTAACTAAAAAGACCTAAGCTCCCCATTGCCCTGAAAAGGGCATTTGGATGGGCATTGCCCTTAAAAGGGCATTTAGCTCTTTTGCAGGCCCAAAGCCCTAGCCTAAAAAATAAACCCACCCAATACACCCTTAAAAAAATCCTAACACTAACTCACGAAGATTCACTTACCAGGAGAAGTCTTCATCCAAGCAGCAAAATGTCCTCACGGAAGCCGGCAGAAGTGGTCCTCCAGACGGGCAGAAGTCTTCATCCAGACGGCATCTTCTATCTTCATCCTTCCGGCGCGGAGCGGGTCCATCTTCAAGACATCCGATGCAGAGCATCCTTTTCAAACGACGGCTTCTTCGTAATGAATATCCCTTTAAGTGACGTCATCCAAGATGGCGTCCCTTAGATTCTGATTGGCTGATAGAATTCTATCAGCCAATCGGAATTAAGGTAGAAAAAATCCTATTGGCTGATACAATCAGCCAATAGGATTGCATTTCAATCCTATTGGCTGATCCAATCAGCCAATAGGATTGAGCTTGCATACTATTGGCTGATTGGAACAGCCAATAGAATGCCAGCTCAATCCTATTGGCTGATTGCATCAGCCAATAGGATTTTTTCTACCTTAATTCCGATTGGCTGATAGAATTCTATGCCGTCTGGATGAAGACTTCTGCCGGCTTCATTGAAGACATCTTGGGCCCGATCCGATATGCAGCGTCGCCCGCAAAAGCCGGAGACGCCAAATTTTGCGCTGGTTTGGTATCCTATATACGGCGTAACATAGAAGTTACGCTCGTATATTTCTGCCTTCGCCCGTAGTTTTCCCCCCATAGACTGACATACAAAACAGGCGCAGTTTGGTATCCAATATACAGCGCAAGGCCTTACGTGGCGAAAATGGAGAAATCTTACTCCATTTTCACCTCGCCACAAAATGCACCCGTAGCAGGCCTTTCGCTGAGTATTGGAGCATCGTAACTCCCTAAAATGCCTGAAAAAAAAAAAAACTAACGCATGCGCAATGTCTATCTAGCTATCAACCGCAATCCCCCACCGATATACCTAATAAAGTGTTTAACCCCTAAACCGCCGCTCCCGGACCCCGCCGCCATCTACATTAAATGTATTACCCCCTAATCTGACCCCCTACACCACCGCCACCTACATTAAATATATTAACCCCTAATCTGATTCCCCTACACCGCCGCCAGCTACATTATATGTATTACCCCCTAATCTGATCCCCCTACACCGCCGCCACCTACATTATATGTATTACCCCCTAATCTGATCCCCCTACACCTCCGCCAGCTACATTAAATATATTAACCCCTAATCTGATCCCCCTACACCGCCGCCACCTACATTATATGTATTAACCCCTAATCTGATCCCCCTACACCGCCGCTAGCTACATTAAATATATTACCCCTAAACCTAAGTCTAACCCTAACACCCCATAACTTAATTATTATTTAAATAAAACTAAATAATATTAATATTATTAACTAAAGTATTCCTATTTAAAACTAAATACTTACCTGTAAAATAAACCCTAAGATAGATACAATATAATTAATAATTACATTGTAGCTATTTTAGGATTTATATTTATTTTACAGGTATATTTGTATTTATTTTAACTAGGTACAATAGTTATTAAATAGTTAATAACTATTTAATAGCTACCTAGTTAAAATAATTACAAAATTACCTGTAAAATAAATCCTAACCTAAGTTACAAATACACCTAACACTACACTATCAATAAATTAATTAAATAAATTAACTACAATTATCTAATATAAAATACAATTAAATAAACTAAACTATATTACAAAAAAACCCACTAAATTACAAAAAATAAAAAAATATTACAAGAAATTTAATCTAATTACACCTAATCTAAGCCCCCTAATAAAATAAAAAAGCCCCCAAAATAATAAAATTTCCCTACCCTAAACTAAATTACAAAGTAACCAGCTCTTTTACCAGCCCTTAAAAGTGCTTTTTGCGGGGCATTGCCCCAAAGTAATCGGCTCTTTTACCTGTAAAAAAAAGCAATACAATACCCCCCCAACATTACAACCCACCACCCACACACCCCTACTCTAAAACCCACCCAATCCCCCCTTAAATAAACCTAACACTACCCCATTGAAGATCACCCTACCTTGAGCCGTCTTCACCCAAGCGGGCTGAACTCTTCATCTGATGCGTGCAAAAGTGGTCCTCCAGCCGGGCAGAAGTCTTCATCCGATCGGGGGAGAAGAGGTTCTCCATCCAGGCTGAAGTCTTCATCCAAGCGGGGCAGAAGAGGTCCTCCATCCGGCTGAAGTCTTCATCCAAGCGGGGCAGAAGAGGTCCTCCATCCGGCCGAAGTCTTCATCCATCCGCGGCTCCATCTTCAAGACCTCCAATGCGGAATATCCTCCTCGGCCGACGGACTAACGACGAATGAAGGTTCCTTTAAATGACATCATCCAAGATGGCGTCCCTCGAAATTCCGATTGGCTGATAGGATTCTAATTAAGGTAGGAAAATTCCAATTGGTTGATTGAATCAGCCAATCGGATTGAAGTTCAATCCGATTGGCTGATTGGATCAGCCAATAGAATGCGACGTCAATTCTATTGGCTGATCCAGTCAGCCAATCGGATTGAACTTCAATCTGATTGGCTGATTCAATCAACCAATCGGATTTTTCCTACCTTAATTCCGATTGGCTGATAGAATCCTATCAGCCAATCGGAATTCGAGGGACCCCATCTTGGATGACGTAATTTAAAGGAACCTTCATTCGTTGTTAGTCCGTCGGCCGAGGAGGATGTTACGGCGTTGTAGTGTAAAACTCATAACTACTGACTTTAGAATGCGGTACGAATCTTGGAGGTGGAGGGTGTACCGCTCACTTTTTGGCCTCCCAGGACAGACTCGTAATACCAGCGCTATGTAAGTCCCATAGAAAAAAGGTTTTTCAAAGTAAGTCGGTTTGCGGTAAGGCCAAAAAAGTGTGCGGTGCCCCTAAACCTGCAAGACTCGTAATAGCAGCGGTAGTGTAAAAGCAGCGTTAGGACCTGTTAACGCTGCTTTTTCATCTTAACGCAAAACTCGTAATCTAGCCGAAAGTTTTTAATCCTTTAATGGGTACTTTCCCCTGCAAGCAAGGATGGGGCAATGCTGTGCCCATGTAATTCTCTTTAGTAAGAGTAATGGTGGCTTTTAGCAGTTGGAAAACAGCGAGGTAGTCCTTGCTTCCCTTCCAACATTTATGCTACCCCTATATAGAAAACCAGGGTTGGTTACTCTGTTTTTCTTGTGTCTTCAGGTCCCTGTCAAAAGAAGCTTTCACACCTGGAGTTGCTGTGTCCACAGCAGAAGACCCTGGAGGGTAAGTCTATTTATATTTACAGCAAGGACTGAGACTACAGGGACCTGGTGGGACCTGCTACCCTCAGGAGGGGTTTGTATATTATATCTATCCGCAAGTTTAGGATATTTTATTGCAGAGCAGATGACTGGGAATTAAGTCTGTCTGTTAGTCTATGTGCCTCTTTTAATAGCCTGCTAAGGGGTCAGACGTTGTGAGGACCCGGGCTTTATAGGGTGTGGGGATGTGTCTCTCACTACTTACCTTTCCGGTTCTACCATGGTATACATGCCACTAGTATTATTTGAGTTTAGTGTCTTGATTATCAGGGGCTATTTCGGCAGCGTGTATTTTCAAATCTGGCCCTCAGATTTTTCAGATACGCTGCTTATCGGACATAGGGACCGGATCAATAGTACAGTCTTTTTCGTGCCTTTTTGGTGAATGGTGCTCTTCAACTCAGCTTGGGTCCTAAGTATAGTAGGACTACAGCGTTAGCCCTGGTGTTAATATCCCCCCGCATATCTGTAGGAGTGAGATCTTGACCGGAAGCGCTAAGGGATTTTTTACTTTCATACGGCTGAACTACGGTTGCCGTTTTTGTGTACCGGGCTTATTGTATCAGGGGTATTAGTGTTTTTGAAGAACGCTATGATTGTTCCCCAAGGTTTTTTTCATAGAACGCAGTTGTTTAAACATGGCAGCAGTGTGACACACTTAAAAGCAGTGTGTATTTGTGTTAGGCCTGCTGTGGCTAACAGTTGCATATTGTACTCCAAAAAATGGCAATTATATCTCGGCTTACCTTTGATTACTATATGGCATGTACCTCTCTGTAGGGTATGTTTCGTCACAGGGAGCTCCTTATTAACAAATGACAGTCCGATTTTTTTGTGTGCGTGGGTATTGAGCGCACATCGGGTACTCAAATATTTTAATCTATGTACTGAATTTCTTGCGCATATGAGCTGTCATAAGAAGATATAGTTTATTTTTATAAATAAAAAGAGAGAAGCGCTCAACCTGGGAACGAACAATGCCTGGTATTTCGGGGCTGGACTGTACTGTGAAGTCAGGATCAGACTGATATGCTTCAGGAAAGTTCTTCTCTGTGAAAGGCACATATTGAGCAAAAAGAGGCTGCTTTTTGGGTGGTAACTAGCCATAGAACAAGCTATTATGCTGTTGTTCGTTCCCAGGTTGAGTGCTTCTCTCTTTTTATTTATGCAAATTATGACACTTAGGGAAGTCTCCCTAAGTGTGATGCTGGAATCCAGACGTGGACCCGTTGCTCGGTGTGCCTAGAGGGATATGGCTGCACCTCACTGACGAGACCCACAATAGGCCGAAACGTATGTCTGGGGTTTTGCTGTTTCTCTTGTTCAGAGAGGGATTGCCTGATATTTCGGGGCTGGACTGTACTGTGAAGTCAGGATCAGACTGATATGCTTCAGGAAAGTTCTTCTCTGTGAAAGGCACATATTGAGCAAAAAGAGGCTGCTTCTTGGGTGGTAACTAGGCATAGAACAAGCTATTATGCTATTGTTCGTTCCCAGGTTGAGCGCTTCTCTCTTTTTATTTATAGTTTATTTTTATCCCTGGCTCCCTTAGTGCTGTTTGGGTTTTGGCCCCAGGGGGAGTCTGTGGTATATTTTTGTCCATAGTGACAGAGGGATTAGAGTTTTGGAAACCGTTCAGACTGCAGCTTCCCTTGCGTCCTGTTACTTTGTTAATTCTTCTCTCTAGGTGTTGATTTTTTTTTAGAGCCCTTTGACATCAACTATGTGTTAGTCTGCATTTTGTTTTGAGAATTGGGTTAATTAATATATCTTTGGGAGTATATGGTGTAAAAAACATAATTTATGTAAGAACTTACCTGATAAATTAATTTCTTTCATATTGGCAAGAGTCTATGAGCTAGTGACGTATGGGATATACAATCCTACCAGGAGGGGCAAAGTTTCCCAAACCTCAAAATGCCTATAAATACACCCCTCACCACACCCACAATTCAGTTTAACGAATAGCCAAGTATTGGGGTGATAAAGAAAGGAATAAAAAGCATCAACAAAGGAATTTGAAAATAATTGTGGTTTATAAAGAAAATCATAACCACCATAAAAATGGTGGGTCTCATGGACTCTTGCCAATATGAAAGAAATTATTTATCAGGTAAGTTCTTACATAAATTGTTTTCTTTCATGTAATTGGCAAGAGTCCATGAGCTAGTGACGTATGGGATAGTAATACCCAAGATATGGAACTCCACAGCCATTTTCCGCTGAAAAAAATAAATCTACAACCCAAAATATAAGTTTATTCTCATAATGAAAAGAAAAAACTCAAACATAAGCAGAGGAATCAAACTGAAACTGCTGCTTGAAAAACTTTTCTATCAAAAACTGCTTCTGAAGAAGCAAATACATCAAAACGGTAGAATTTAGTAAATGTATGCAAAGAAGACCAAGTTGCTGCTTTGCAAATCTGATCAACTGAAGCTTCATTCTTAAAAGCCCACGAAGTGGAGACTGATCTAGTAGAATGAGCTGAAATCCTCTGAGGCGGGCCTGACCCGACTCCAAATAAGCCTGATGAATTAAAAGCTTTAACCAAGATGCCAAGGAAATGGCAGAAGCCTTCTGACATTTCCTAGAACCAGAAAAGATAACAAATAGAATAGAAGTCTTCCTGAAATCGTTAGTAGCTTCAACATAATATTTCAAAGCTCTTACAACATCCAAATAATGTAAGGATCTCTCCAAAGAATTCTGAGGATTAGGACACAAAGAAGGGACAACAATTTCTCTATTAATGTTGTTAGAATTCACAACCTTAGGTAGAAATTTAAATGAAGTCCGCAAAACTGCCTTATCCTGATTGAAAATCAGAAAAGGAGATTCACAAGAAAGAGCAGATAATTCTGAAACTCTTCTAGCAGAAGAGATGGCCAACACTTTCCAAGAAAGTAGATTAATGTCCAAAGAATGCATAGGTTCAAACGGAGGAGCCTATAAAGCGTCAAAACCAAATTAAGACTCCAGGAGGATTTAATGACAGGCTTGATACAGACCAAGGCCTGTACAAAACAGTGAATATCAGGAAGCTTAGCAATCTTTCTGTGAAATAAAACAGAGCAGAAATTTGTCCCTTCAAGGAACTTGCAGACAAACCCTTATCCAAACCATCCTGAAGAAACGGTAAAATTCTAGGAATGCTAAAAGAATGCCAGGAGAATTTATGAGAAGAACACCATGAAATATAAGTCTTCCAAACTCGATAATAAATCTTCCTAGAAACAGATTTACGAGCCTGTAACATAGTATTAATCACTGAGTCAGAGAAACCTCTATGACTAAACACTAGGCGTTCAATTTCCATACCTTCAAATTTAATGATTTGAGATCCTGATGGAAAAACGGACCTTGAGACAGAAGGTCTGGCCTTAATGGAAGTGGCTAAGGTTGGCAACTGGACATCTGAACAAGATCCGCATACCAAAACCTGTGAGGCCATGCTAGAGCTACCAGCAACACAAACAATTGTTCCATGATGATTTTGGAGATCACTCTTGAAAGAAGAACTAGAGGCTGGAAAATATAAGCAGGTTGGTAACATCAAGGAACTGTTAACGCATCCACCGCTTCCACCTGAGGATACCTGGACAGGTACCTGGGTAGTTTCTTGTTTAGATGAGAAGCCATCAGATCTATTTCTGGAAGACCCCACATCTGAACAATCTGAGAAAACACATCTGGATGCAGCGACCACTCCTCCGGATATAAAGTCTGACGGCTGAGATAATCCGCTTCCCAATTGTCTATACCAGGGATATGAACCGCATAAATTAGACAGGAGCTGGATTCTGCCCAAGCAAGTATCCGAGATACTTCTTTCATAGCTTGGGGACTGTGAGTCCCACCCTGATGATTGACATATGCCACAGTTGTGATATTGTCTGTCTGAAAACAAATGAACGGTTCTCTCTTCAACAGAGGCCAACCTGAAGAGCCCTGAAAATAGCACGGAGTTCTAAAATATTGATTGGTAACCTCGCCTCTTGAGATTTCCAAACCCCTTGTGCTGTTAGAGATCCCCAGACAGCTCCCCAATCTGAAAGACTTGCATCTGTTGTGATCACAGTCCAGGTTGGACAAACAAAAGAGGCCCCTTGAACTATATGATGGTGATCTAACCACCAAGTCAGAGAGAGTCGAACATTGGGATTTAAGGATATTAATTGTGATATCTTTGTATAATCCCTGCACCATTGGTTCCGCATAAAAAGGGGATAGCGTCTGATGCTGCAGTCATGAGACCTAAAACTTCCATTCACATATCTACTGAAGGGAATGATTGAGACTGAAGGTTCCGACAAGCTTAAACCAATTTTAATCGTCTCTTGTCTGTTAGAGACAGAGTCGTGGACACTGAATCTATCTGGAAACCTAAAAAGGTGATCTTTTTTGAAGAATCAAAAAACTTTTTGGTAAATTGATCCTCCAACCAGGTCTTTGAAGAAACAACACTAGCTGATTCATGTGAGATTCTGCAGAATGTAAAGACTGAGCTAGTACCAAGATATCGTCAAAATAAGGAAACACCGCAATACCCCGTTCTCAGATTACAGAGAGTAGGGCACCGAGAACCTTTGAAAAGATTCTTGGATCTGTCGCTAGGCCAAATGGAAGAGCGACAAATTGGTAATGCTTGTCTAGAAAAGAGAATCTCAAAAACTGATAGTGGTCTGGATGAATCGGAATATGAAGATATGCATCCTGTAAGTCTATTGTGGACATATAATGTCCTTGCTGAGCAAAAGGCAGAAAAGTCCTTAAAGTCACCATTTTGAAAGTTGGCACTCTTACATAACGATTCAAAATTTTCAGATCCAGAACTGGCCTGAATGAATTTTCTTTCTTTGGGACAATGAATAGATTTGAATAAAACTCTAGACCCTGTTCCTGAAACAGAACTGGTATGATTACCCCTAAAAGCTCCAGGTCTGAAACACACTTTAGAAAAGCCTGAGCCTTTACTGGTTTTGCTGGGATGCGTGAGAGAAAAAATCTTCTCACAGGAGGTCTTACTCTGAATCCTATTCGGTACCCTTGAGAGAAAATACTCTGAATCCATTGATTTTGGACAGAATCTTCCCAAATGTTTTGGAAGAATCTTAATCTGCCCCCTACCAGTTGAGCTGGAATGAGGGCAGCACCTTCATGCAGACTTGGGGGCTGGCTTTGGTTTCTTAAACGGTTTGGATTTACTCCAGCTTGAAGAAGGTTTCCAATTGGAACCAGATTCTTTGGGGGAAGGATTAGGTTTCTGTTCCTTATTTTGTTGAAAGGAATGAAAACGGTTAGAAGCTTCAGATTTACCCTTAGGTCTTTTATCCTGAGGCAAAAAAACTCCCTTCCACCCAGTGACAGTTGAAATAATTGAATCCAACTGAGAACCAAATAACTTATTACCTCGGAAAGAAAGATATAGTAATCTAGACTTAGATACCATGTCAGCATTCCAATATTTGAGCCACAATGCTCTTCTAGCTAAAATAGCTAAAGACATAGATTTAACATCAATTTTGAGTTTATCAAAAATGGCATCACAGATAAAATGATTAGCATGTTGAAGCAAGCGAAAAATGCTAGACAAATCAGGATCCATTTCCTGTTGCGCTTAACTTTCCAACCAAAAAGTTGATGCAGCTGCAACTTCATCCATAGAAATGGAAGGCCTGAGAAGATAGTCAGAATATAAATAAGCTTTCATTAGATAAGATTCAAGTTTCCTATCTAAAGGGTCTTTAAAAAAAAAGTAGTATCTTCCATAGGAATAGTAGTACGTTTAGCAAGAATAGAAATAGCCCCATCAACTTTGGGGATCTTTTCCCAAAACTCCAATCTAACTGCTGGCAAAGGATACGATTTTTTAAACCTCAAAGAAAGAATAAAAGAAGTACCAGGCCTATTCCATTCCTTAGAAATCATATCAGAAATAGCATCAGGAACTGGAAAAACCTCTGGAGTAACCACAGGAGGTTTATAAACAGAATTTAAACGTTTAATAGTTTTAATATCAAGAGGACTAGTTTCCTCAATATCCAGAGTAATCAACACCTCTTTTAACAAGGAACGAATATGCTCCATTTTAAATAAATAAGTAGATTTGTCAGTGTCAATATCTGAGGAAGGATCTTCTGAATCAGACAGATCCTCATCAGAGGAGGATAATTCAGTATGTTGTCGGTCATTTGAAATTTCATCAACTTTATGAGAAGTTTTAAAAGATCTTTTACGTTTATTAGAAGGCGGGATGGCAGACAAAGCCTTCTAAATCGCATCAGCAATAAAATAATTTATATTCACAGGTATATCATGTACATTAGATGTTGAAAGAACAACAGGCATTGTACTATTACTGATGGACACATTCTCTGCATGTAAAAGCTTAGCATGACAACTATTACATACCACAGCTGGAGATAGAGGGGCCTAGTTATCAAGCCGTCAACCTCAAATACGCTGGAATTCCACAGCGTATTTGTGGCGAGGCTGATTCGCCTAAGTTATCAAGCCCTAGATACCGGCAAAAGTAGAATTTTGTGACGTAAGCTTCGATCCGCCGGACTCAGTCCGACACAGATCGATGCTTATGTCACTACAGATGTTCCGCACACAAGTGCGGCACAATCTGACTACTTTTTCTAGTTATCGAAAAACTAGCAGGTACGCTCGGCACTTTTCCGGCCCAGCGTACCTGGTTTTCAAACCGCCGCCCTAGAGGCGGCGGATCCCATAGAAATCAATGGGAGTCTGACCATAGCGAAAGTTCATGTTCACTGCTGCCAGACATCCCATTGATTCCTATGGGAGCTGTCTACACCTAACACCCTAACATGTACCCCGAGTCTAAACACCCCTAATCTGTCCCCCCTACACCGCCGCAACTAAATAAATGTATTACCCCCTAAACCGCCGCTCCCGGAGCCCACCGCAAGCTATAATAAATATGTTAACCCCTAAACCGCCGCTCCCGGACCCCGCCGCCACTATACTAAATATGTTAACCCCTAAACCGCCGCTCCAGGTCCCCGCCGCAAATATAATATATGTATTAACCCCTAAACCGCTGCTCCCGGACCCCGCCGCCACCTACATTATACCTATTAACCCCTATCCTGCCCCCCCATACCGTCGCCACCTATAAAGTTATTAACCCCTATCCTGCGGATCCCGGACCTCGCCGCAACTAAATAAATAGTTTAAACCCTAAACCGCCGCTCCCGGACCCCGCCGCAACCTATATTAAACTTATTAACCCCTAATCTGCCCCCCTCTATACCGTCGCCACCTATAATAAGTTTATTAACCCTTATCCTGCCCCCCTATACCGTTGCCACCTATAATAAAGTTATTAACCCCTATCCTGCCCCCCCTAAACCGCCGCCACTGTAATAAAATTATTAACCCCTAAACCTAAGTCTAACACTAACCCTAACACCCCCCTAACTTAAATATTAATTAAATAAATCTAAATAATATTTCTCTTATTAAATAAATTCATCCTATTTAAAACTAAATACTTACCTGTAAAATAAACCCTAAGATAGCTACAATATAAATAATAATTATATTGTAGCTATTTTAGGATTTATATTTATTTTGCAGGTAACTTTGTATTTATTTTAGCTAGTTAGAATAGTTATTAAATAGTTATTAACTATTTAATAACTACCTAGCTAAAAGAAATACAAAATTACCTGTAAAATAAATCCTAACCTAAGTTACAATTAAACCTAACACTACACTATCATTAAATTAATTAAATAAATTAGCAACAAATAACTACAATTAAATTAAATAAACTAACTAAAGTACAAAAAATAAAAAAGCTAAGTTACAAAAAATAAAAAAAATAAGTTACAAACATTTAAAAAATATTACAATTTTAAGCTACTTACACCTAATCTAAGCCCCCTAATAAAATAACAAAGCCCCCCAAAATAAAAAAATGCCCTACCCTATTCTAAATTAAAAAGTTACCAGCTCTTTTACCTTACCAGCCCTTAAAAGGGCCTTTTGCGGGGCATGCCCCAAATAATTCTGCTCTTTTGCCTGTAAAAAAAAAATACAACCCCCCCAACATTAAAACCCACCACCCACATACCCCTAATCTAACCCAAACCCCCCTTAAATAAACCTAACACTACCCCCCTGAAGATCATCCTACCTTGAGTCGTCTTCAGCCAGCCGACCCACCGATGGAACCGAAGAGGAGATCCGGAGCGGCAGAAGTCTTCATCCATGCGGCGCTGAAGAAGTCTTCCATCCGAGGGGGGCTCCGGGGGCGCCGGTATAGGGGGTAGAACAGTGTAGTTAGTGTGGGTAGTGACAGGCTAGCAATAAAGCTGTCAAAAAGCCGAAGAGCAGCGAGATCGGATGAGTGATAACTCTCACAGTCCGCTGCTCATCGCCCCGTACTTGGTGCGCGGCTTTTTGACAGCTTTTTTGATAACTAAGGCGAAATTTTGAAGGTCCGCGGCGGCGATGGTAGGCGAGCGTATTGGACCGGCGAAGGCAGGTAAAGTAGACACGTTGATAACTACCCCCCAGAATCTCCACAAATTTATAATAGATGCACTTAGCTTTGGTAGAACTGTTATCAGGCAGCAGGGTTCCAACAGTGGTTTCTGAGACAGGATCAGATTGAGACATCTTGCAAATGTAAGAGAAAAAACAACATATAAAGCAAAATTATCAATTTTCTTATATGGCAGTTTCAGGAATGGGACAAAATGCAAACAGCATAGCCCTCTGATATAGAGAAAGGCAAGAGGCATGTAGGAATGGGGTTTTAAATAATGAAATTATTTGGCGCCAAGAATGATGCACAGCGCAAACTGAAATTTTTTGGCGCTAACAACATCCGGAAATGACACACTCGCGTCATTGTAGACGCAACCTTGTGAAAAGAACTCGGCATCAACTAAGACGCCGAAAATGACGAATTTGCATCATCGGACGTACCTTCGAGCCAAAAAAATTCTTGCGCCAAGAATCACACAATAAACTTTAGCATTTTGCACCCTCGCGAGCCTAATTTTGCCTGCGAAATTTAATGAAAATGCAGTCAATTAAAAAAAAAAAAGACTATACCCCAGGTAAGAAAAATATTTTCCTAAATATGTTTTTTCCCAAATATGAAACTGATACTCTGCAAAAGGAAATATACATAAAACTGACTCGTGGCAAATATAAGTACAATACATATATTTAAAACTTTTTATTAATGCATAAAGTGCCAAACCATAGCTGAGGGTGTCTTAAGTAATGAAAACATACTTACCGAAAGACACCCATCCACAGGGGCGTAACTAACGTTGATGTAAAGGTCGCCATTGCGACCAGGCCCAGCAGGTCTCCCAAACAGGGGGGGCCCAAGGCAGGTGGTTGTTTTTTTTTTTTTTATTATTAATTTTTTATTTTTAGGGGGCACATGCCAGTGATCATTGATGATGCCACAATTGTCAGTTTGTACTTTGTTGTGAGTTGTGACTGTCACTGGCTGCTGTCGCTTGATGTCAGTGAGTCTAGTCTCTGGACGGTGGGTGCTCTCTGCTGCGCTGCCCGGCCGGAACTTTCCATTTCGGTGCGCACTGATCTCTGACTTCTCTTCCCTCCTGAGTACTGACGGCTGCACGCACGTGTATCACAACAATTGTCTTGTGACTGCACGTGCGGTGCAGCAGTCAGTAGCAGGAGTGTGTGGCGTGGGAATGACTGGGACAGCCATAGCCAGTGTGACAGACTACAAGGAGAACGGAGTGGAACTGTGAAAATCCGTTCAACCTCAGGTAAGCGTCCGTATCATAAGCTATTAAGCTAATTTAAGCTGCTCAGACTGAGGGAGGGGGGGGGGCATGGCGCGGGGGCACGGTGAACAGTACTGCGGGGGGCGCGGGGGGGCGGGCATGGTCACTCACGATGAGCTCACTCAGCTGAGTCAGAGTCACTGTGACTGTCAAGTCAACTGACGGGCTAATGGACATACTGAACAGGCAGGCTACAGGTGAGAGCATAGAAAGATGCCTGTATAAGCTGAGTATTTGTTTATGTGCAGCAGTGCAGGTTGAAGTAATTATATGCCCAGCAGGCAGTTTATATGTTATATGTATGGTATGGTATTTTATGTGTAACTTGATGCATAACAGGCAGGCTATGTGTGTATAGCAAGCAGGGATATATGTTTATGTGTATGCTATATGTAACTATATGCACAGCAGGTATATATAGCATAATCACAAAATAACTGAGTATATGAACTCGGCCTGGGTAGCTGTTTATGTGAAAGATAAATGTAACTATATGCATAATGGACATATATATGTGACTATATAACAAGCAGGGTGTCAGTTTGTATGCATGCTATATGTAGCTATATACACAGCAGCCAGGATCACTTATAGCATAATGTCAAGAGGTGTATGTGAGCTGGCTTTCTGTCTATGTGCATAATATATGTAACTATATGCACAGCAAGCAAGACACTCTACAATCAATATACCTGTAGTAAGGATGGATTACTTTCAGCATGAATTTGTTTATTTCTGTTTGGTTGTACTCCCTCCCCTGTGTCTCTTTCCCTCCCTTCCTCCCTCCCCTGTGTCTCTCTCCCCTGTGTCTCTCTCCATCCCTCCCTCCCCTGTGTCTCTCTCTATCCCTCCCTCCCCTGTGTCTCTCTACATCCCTCCCTCCCCTGTGTCTCTCTCCCTTCCTCCCTCCCTCCCCTGTGTCTCCCTCCCTCCCTCCCCTGTGTCTCCCTCCCTCCCCTGTGTGTCTCTCCATCCCCCCTCCCCTGTGTCTCTCTCCCTCCCCCCTCCCTCCCCTGTGTCTCTGTCCCTCCCTCCCCTGTGTCTCTCTCCCTCCCCTGTGTCTCCCGCCCATGTGTCTCCCTCCCTCCCCTGTGTCTCTCTCCCTCCCATGTGTCTCTCTCCCTCCCCTGTGTCTCCCTCCCTCCCCTGTTTCTCTCTCCCTCCCCTGTGTCTCTCTCCCTCCCTCCCCTGTGTCTCCCTCCCTCCCCTGTGTCTCCCTCCCTCCCTTCCTCCCCTGTGTCTCCCTCCCTCCCCTGTGTCTCTCTTCCTCCCTCCCCTGTGTCTCCCTTCCTCCCCTGTGTCTCCCTCCCTCCCCTGTGTCTCTCTCCCTCCCTCCCCTGTGTCTCCCTCCCTCCCCTGTGTCTCTCCCTCCCTCCCTCTCTCCCTCCCCTTTGTCTCCCTCCCCCTCCCCTGTGTCTACCTCCCTCCCTCCCCCGTGTCTACCTCCCTCCCCCATCCCCCCCATCCCTGTGTCTACCTCCCTTCCTCCCTCCCTCCCCTGTGTCTCTCTCTCTCCCTCCCCTGTGTCTCTCTCTCCCTCCCCTGTGTCTCCCTCCCCTGTCTCTCTCTCTCTCTCTCTCTCTCTCCAACTCCCCTGTGTCCCCCTCCCCTATGTCTCTCTCCCTCCCCTATGTCTCTCTCCCTCCATCCCCTGTGTCTCTCTGCCTCCATCCCCTGTGTCTCTCTCCCTCCCTCCCCTGTGAGAGAGAAAAATTAAATGTATAAAAAGCATTTTTTTACAGGGGGGGGGGCCTTCATAGATTCTTGCACCGGGGCCCTGAGGTTTATAGTTATGCCTCTGCCCATCCACATATAGCAGATTGCCAAACCAGTACTAAAAGAGTTATCAGTAGAGGTAATGGAATGTGAGAGTATATCGTCGATCTAATTAAGGGAGGTAGGAGATTAATCTACGACCGATAACAGAGAACCTATGAAACCATTGCATTCCATAGGTGATACTTCCTTCACATCCCTCTGACATTCACTGTACTCTGAGAGGAATCGGGCTTCAAAATGCTGAGAAGCGCATATCAACGTAGAAATCTTAGCACAAACTTACTTCACCACCTCCATAGGAGGCAAAGTTTGTAAAACTGAATTGTGGGTGTGGCGAGGGGTGTATTTATAGGCATTTTGAGGTTTGGGAAACTTTGCCCCTCCTGGTAGGATTGTATATCCCATGGATTCTTGCCAATTACACCAAAGAAATAAATGTATTTCTCCTTACAATTTCATCATACATTTTAAATTTCTTGATGTTTGGTGACATCTTGTGGTGATTGCAGTTATTACATCTAATTGTATCATGCAATATATTTATTTCATAACTAGTTGATAAGCCAGAGGGCAGTCTATGTGTTAAAAATGTAACCCCCCAAGCTACAAAAAGTAAAAATACAGAAAAAAATAAACAACACTATCCAAAATAAAAAATGAAACCTAATCTCTATGAAAAAAAAAACCCCTCCAAAATAAAAACACCCCCTAATCTAAGAATAAACTACCAATAGCCATTAAAATGGCTTTTTGTAGGGCATTGCCCTAAGGAATCAGGCTTTAGTGTTAGTTTTTTTTTTTTTTTAAATGTTGTTTGTTTTTTTAGATTAGGGTTTATTGGGCAATTTGCAAAAGAGCTGAATGCCCTTTTAAGGGCAGTAAAAAAATGCCCATACAAATGCCCCTTTAGGGGCAATAGGTAGTTTAGGTTTATTAGTGTTAGGTTTTTTATTTTGGGGGGGTTTGGTGGGTGGGGGGATTTTACTGTTAGCGGGGACTGTTTATTTCGGACAATGCTCTACAAAAAGCCATTTTAAGGGCTATTGGTAGTTTATTCTTAGATTAGGGGGTGTTTTTATTTTCATAGGGATTAGGTTTCATTTTTTAATTTTGGATAGTGTTGTTTATTATTTTTTGTAATGTTAGCCTTTTTTATTTTCTGTAATTTTAGATTAATGTAATGTAATTTTTATTTATCTTTTTATTTTAATTGTAATGTAGTATTTTTTAAATGTAATTAAGTGGTTAATTTAGGGGGTGTTAGGTTAGGGGGCTTAGTCATTAAATTAGTTTCTTTCCTAAGATACGGTGAGTCCACAGAATCATCAATTACTGTTGGGAATATCACTCCTGGTCAGCAGGAGGAGGCAAAGAGCACCACAGCCAAGCTGTTAAGTATCACTTCCCTTCCCACAATCCTTAGTCATTCTCTTTGCCCTCGGTGAAAGGAGGAGGTGAAGTTTTGGTGTCTGAAGAGATTTACTTCAATCAAGATTTTTTTTTTTTTTTTTTTTTTTTTTTTTATTGAGGTAACATTAAACAGTTATACAGTTACATTGTGTGGACACGTTACATCACATCATATATATAGGCAATATTACATATTATAACAGTTAATGATGACATGACCATAAATGACTACTTTAACCTCCCTTTTTTTTTTTTTTGAATACAGAAAGAAAAAGAAAAGAAATATAGAAAGAAAAGGTTTATGGCTATTCGCTAAAGCGCAGAACCTGTATTAAATAGCTCGTTCACATTTTCGTCCAAGATTTGTATCCCATGTCTTACATCATATAGTATACTTGCTATGTATGTACTCTTCCCAAATAAAATCATCTCATGAAAGAAATTTTGTTTCATTATTTTCATATAATGGTATTCCTCCAGCTGTAAGGTTTTATGTATAGTGTCTACCCAAAGAGCTATAGAGGGGGTTTGTTCTTGCTTCCAATGTTGTGCAATTAATACTTTGACACTGTTAGATATGACTTGAAATAAGGCTAGGTGTGTTGCAGGTAATTTTTTGGGAGGTTTATTTAAGAGCCACAGTAAAGGGTCTAATGGAATGTTTGTTCCCAATATCTTTTCTGTATGGGTTACTACATCTCCCCAAAAGAGGGTGATTTTGCTGCAACTCCACCAAATATGTCCCATGTTCCCTACCTCTTTCTTGCATCGCCAACATAGGTCAGATCTTTGTTGATATAAGGTCTTTAAACGTGCAGGAGTATAATACCAGCGATGCAGAATCTTAAAATTAATTTCTAATATCTTGGCTGATGTAGAAGCTTTCATAGTTCTTTTAAATATTTTACATAAATCTCTAGGGGGTACATTGATTTTAAGTTCTTTTTCCCATCGTTTCATATATTGATATTCTGTGCCTATCAGGACCTGTTGTAGTATATTGTATATTATGGATAGGGTGTGTCTAATAGGGGATTTTGAGATGCATAATTTTTCAAAGTTTGTTGGAGAACGTATCAAGTTTTCTTTCATGTAATTAGCAAGAGTCCATGAGCTAGTGACGTATGGGATATACATTCCTACCAGGAGGGGCAAAGTTTCCCAAACCTCAAAATGCCTACAAATACACCCCTCACCACACCCACAAATCAGTTTTACAAACTTTGCCTCCCGTGGAGGTGGTGAAGTAAGTTTGTGCTAGATTCTACGTTGATATGCGCTTCGCAGCAGGCTGGAGCCCGGTTTTCCTCTCAGTGTGCAGTGAATGTCAGAGGGATGTGAGGAGAGTATTGCCTATTTGAATTCAATGGTCTCCTTCTTAGGGATCTTTTTCATAGGTTCTCTGTTATCGGTCGTAGAGATTCATCTCTTACCTCCTTTTTCAGATCGACGATATACTCTTATATACCATTACCTCTACTGATTCTCGTTTCAGTACTGGTTTGGCTTTCTACTACATGTAGATGAGTGTCCTGGGGTAAGTAAGTCTTATTTTTTGTGACACTCTAAGCTATGGTTGGGCACTTTTTTGTAAAAGTTCTAAATATATGTGTTTAAACATTTATTTGCCTTGATTCAGGATGATCAATATTCCTTATTTCAGACAGTCAGTTTCATTATTTGGGATAATGCATATGAATTATCAATTTTTTCTTACCTTTAAATTGACTTTTTTCCCTGTGGGCTGTTAGGCTCGCGGGGGCTGAAAATGCTTCATTTTATTGCGTCATTCTTGGCGTGGACTTTTTTGGCGCAAAAAATTTCTTTGTCATTTCCGGCGTCATACTTGTCGCCGGAAGTTGTTCGTGATTGCGTCATTTTTTTGACGTTTTGCGCCAAAAATGTCGGCGTCACCGGATGTGGCGTCATTCTTGGCGCCAAAAGCATTTAGGCGCCAATAATGTGGGCGTCTTTTTTGGCGCTAAAAAATGTGGGCGTCATTATTGTCTCCACTTTTTTTTCCCATTATTTGTCTCATTTTTCTTTTGCTTCTGGTTACTAGAGGCTTGTTCATTGGCATTTTTTCCCATTCCTGAAACTGTCATTTAAGGAATTTGATAGATTTTGCTTTATATGTTGTTTTTTCTCTTACATATTGCAAGATGTCTCAGATTGACCCTGGATCAGAAGCTACTTCTGGAAAAAGCTGCCTGATGTTGGTTCTACCAAAGTTAAGTGCATTTGTTGTAAACTTGTGGTAACTGTTCCTCCGGCTGTAGTTTGTGATGAATGTCATGATAAACTTGCTAATGCAGATAAAATTTCCATTAGTAATATTCCATTACCTGTTGCTGTTCCATCAACATCTAATACTCAGGATGTTCCTGTTAATATAAGAGATTTTGTTTCTAAATCTATTAGGAAGGCTATGTCTGTTATTCCTCCTTCCAGTAAGCGTAAAAGGTCTTTTAAAACTTCTCATTTCACAGATGAATTTTTAAATGAACATCATCATTCTGATTTGTCTGTTTCTGATGAGGATTTTTCTGGTTCAGAGGATTCAGTCTCAGATATTGACACTGATAAATCTTCATATTTATTTAAAATGGAATTTATTCGTTCTTTACTTAAAGAAGTTTTAATCGCGAAATGGAGGATTCTAGTCCTCTTGATACTAAATCTACTAAGTGTTTAAATTCGTTTTTTAAACCTCCTATAGTTATTCCGGAAGTTTTTCCTGTCCCTGATGCTATTTTTGAAGTAATTTCTAGGGAATGGAATAATCTGGGTAATTCTTTTACTCCTTCTAAAAGATTTAAGAAATTGTATCCTGTGCCATCTGACAGATTAGAGTTTTGGGACAAATCCCTAAAGTTGATGGGGCTATCTCTACTCTTGCTAAGCGTACTACTATTCCTACGGCAGATAGTACTTCCTTTAAGGATCCTTTAGATAGGAAGATTGAATCCTTTCTAAGGAAAGCTTATTTATGTTCAGGTAATCTTCTTAGGCCTGCTATTTCTTTGGCTGATGTTGCTGCAGCCTCCACTTTTTGGTTGGAGGCTTTGGCACAACAAGTGTCAGATCATAATACTCATAGCATTGTTAAGCTTCTTCAACATGCTAATAACTTTATTTGTGATGCCATCTTTGATATCATTAGAGTTGATGTCAGGTATATGTCTTTAGCTATTTTAGCTAGAAGAGCTTTATGGCTTAAAACTTGGAATGCTGATATGTCTTCTAAGTCAACTTTGCTTTCCCTTTCTTTCCAAGGTAATACATTGTTTGGTTCCCAGTTGGATTCTATTATTTCAACTGTTATTGGGGGGAAAGGAACTTTTTTACCTCAGGATAAAAAATCTAAAGGTAAATATAGGGCTGCTAATCGTTTTCGTTCCTTTCGTCAGAATAAGGAACAAAAGCCTGATCCTTCCCCTAAAGGAACGGTTTCTGTTTGGAAACCGTCTCCAGTCTGGAATAAATCCAAGCCTTTTAGAAAGCCAAAGCCAGCTCCCAAGTCCACATGAAGGTGCGGCCCTCATTCCAACGCAGCTGGTAGGGGGCAGATTACGATTTTTCAAAGAAATTTGGATCAATTCGATTCACAGTCTTTGGATTCAGAACATTGTTTCACAAGGGTACAGAATAGGTTTCAAAGTAAGGCCACCTGCAAGAAGATTTTTTCTTTCTTGCATTCCAATAAATCCAGTGAAGGCTCAGGCATTTCTGAAATGTGTTTCGGATCTAGAGTTGGCTGGAGTAATTGTGCCTGTTCCAGTTCTGGAACAGGGTCTGGGGTTTTACTCAAATCTATTAATTGTACCAAAGAAGGAGAATTCCTTCAGACCAGTTCTGGATTTAAAAATATTGAATCGTTATGTAAGGATACCAACATTCAAAATGGTAACTATAAGGACTATTCTGCCTTTTGTTCAGCAAGGGCATTAGATGTCCACAATAGATTTGCAGGATGCATATCTGCATATTCCGATTCATCCAGATCACTTTCAGTTTCTGAGATTCTCTTTTCTAGACAAGCATTACCAATTTGTGGCTCTGCCATTCTGTCTAGCAATGGCTCCAAGGATTTTTTCAAAGGTTCTCGGTGCCCTTCTATCTGTAATCAGAGAACAGGGTATTGTGGTATTTCCTTATTTGGACGATATCTTGGTACTTGCTCAGTCTTCACATTTAGCAGTATCTCATACGAATCGACTTGTGTCGTTTCTTCAAGAACATGGTTGGAGGATCAATTTACCAAAGAGTTCATTGATTCCTCAGACAAGGGTAACCTTTTTAGGTTTCCAAATAGATTCAGTGTCCATGACTTTGTCTCTGACGGAAAAGAGACGTCTGAAATTAATATCAGCTTGTCGAAACCTTCAGTTTCAATCATTCCCTTTGGTAGCCTTATGCATGGAAATTCTAGGTCTTATGACTGCTGCATCGGACGCGATCCCCTTTGCTCGTTTTCACATGCGACCTCTTCAGCTCTGTATGCTGAACCAGTGGTGCAGGGATTATACAAAGATATCACAGTTAATATCTTTAAATCCGATCAGATCACCATCGTTTAGTTCAAGGGGCTTCTTTTGTTCTTCCAACCTGGACTGTGATCTCAACAGATGCGAGTCTGACAGGTTGGGGAGCTGTATGGGGGTCTCTGACAGCACAGGGGGTTTGGGAATCTCAGGAGGCGAGATTACCAATCAACATTTTGGAACTCCGTGCGATTTTCAGAGCTCTTCAGTCGTGGCCTCTTCTGAAGAGAGAATCGTTCATTTGTTTTCAGACGGACAATGTCACAACCGTGGCATATGTCAATCATCAAGGGGGGACTCACAGTATTCTGGCTATGAAAGAAGTATCTCGGATACTTGTATGGGCGGAATCCAGCTCCTGTCTAATTTCTGCGGTTCACATCCCAGGTATAGACAATTGGGAAGCGGATTATCTCAGTCGCCAGACGTTACATCCGGGCGAATGGTCTCTTCACCCAGAGGTATTTCTTCAGATTGTTCAAATCTCGGGTCTTCCAGAAATAGATCTGATGGCTTCTCATCTAAACAAGAAACTTCCCAGGTATCTGTCCAGATCCAGGGATCCTCAGGCGGAGGCAGTGGATGCATTGTCGCTTCCTTGGAAGTATCATCCTGCCTATATCTTTCCGCCTCTAGTTCTTCTTCCAAGAGTGATTTCCAAGATTCTAAAGGAGCGTTCGTTTGTACTGCTGGTGGCTCCAGCATGGCCTCACACAGGTTTTGGTATGCGGATTTTGTTCGGATGGCTTCTTGCCAACCTTTGACTCTTCCGTTAAGACCAGACCTTCTATCTCAAGGCCCATTTTTCCATCAGGATCTCAAATCATTAAATTTGAAGGTATGGAGATTGAACGCTTGATTCTCAGTCATAGAGGTTTCTCTGACTCCGTAATTAATACTATGTTACAGGCTCGTAAATCTGTGTCTAGGAAGATATATTATCGAGTCTGGAAGACTTACATTTCTTAGTGTTCTTCTCATCAATTTTCCTGGCATTCTTTTAGAATTCCTAGAATTTTACAGTTTCTTTAGGATGGTCTGGATAAAGGTTTGTCTGCAAGTTCCTTGAAAGGACAAATTTCTGCTCTTTCTGTGCTGTTTCACAGAAAGATTGCTAATCTTCCTGATATTCATTGTTTTGTACAGTCTTTGGATCGTATCAAACCTGTCATTAAGTCAATTTCTCCTCCTTGGAGTTTAAATTTGGTTCTGGGAGCTCTACAAGCTCCTCCTTTTGAACCTATGCATTCTCTGGATATTAAATTACTTTCTGCTCTTTCTTGTGAATCTCCTTTTCTGATATTTCATCAGGATAAGGCAGTGTTGCGGACTTCATTTAAATTTTTACCTAAGGTTGTGAATTCTAACAACATAAGTAGAGAGATTGTGGTTCCTTCATTGTTTCCTAATCCTAAGAATTCTAAGGAAAGATCGTTACATTCTTTGGATGTGGTAAGAGCTTTGAAATATTATGTTGAAGCTACTAAAGATTTCCGAAAGACTTCTAGTCTATTTGTTATCTTTTCTGGTTCTAGGAAAGGTCAGAAGGCCTCTGCCATTTCTTTGGCGTCTTGGTTAAAGTCTTTGATTCATCATGCTTATGTTGAGTCGGGTAGAACTCAAAGGATTACAGCTCATTCTACTAGGTCAGTTTCTACTTCCTGGGCGTTTAGGAATGAAGCATCGGTTGATCAGATTTGCAAAGCAGCAACTTGGTCTTCTTTGCATACTTTTACTAAATTCTACCATTTTGATGTATTTTCTTCTTCTGAAGCAGTTTTTTGGTAGAAAAGTACTTCAGGCAGCTGTTTCAGTTTGATTCTTCTGCTTATAATTTCAGTTTTTTTCATTATAAGATTTAAACTTTGTTTTGGGGTGTGGATTATTTTTCAGCGGAATTGGCTTTCTTTATTTTATCCCTCCCTCTCTAGTGACTCTTGCGTGGAAGTTCCACATTTTGGGTATTTATTATCCCATACGTCACTAGCTCATGGACTCTTGCTAATTACATGAAAGAAAACATAATTTATGTAAGAACTTACCTGATAAATTCATTTCTTTCATATTAGCAAGAGTCCATGAGACCCACCCTTTTTTGTGGTGATTATGGTTTTTTTGTATAAAGCACAACTATTCCAATTCCTTATTTTTTATGCTTTCCCACTTTTTTCTTATCACCCCACTTCTTGGCTATTCGTTAAACTGATTTGTGGGTGTGGTGAGGGGTGTATTTGTAGGCATTTTGAGGTTTGGGAAACTTTGCCCCTCCTGGTAGGAATGTATATCCCATACGTCACTAGCTCATGTACTCTTGCTAATATGAAAGAAATGAATTTATCAGGTAAGTTCTTACATAAATTATGTTATTTTTCCCTTTATGACATTGAAGAAATGAGTGAGCCTGCAAGTAGAAGTACCAGTTACGAAAAACATGTAGATTATTTTCTATGAGCTTCGATCTAGAGTGCATTGTCCCAGCTTCAGTAAGAATATAAAAAGGTAAATTACTTTGCCTATCTAAAGGATTTAGTTTACTCATTTCTAGACCTGGAAGGAATTCTGGATTTCCTAGAAGCGGTGTTAGAGGTGAAGGTTTAGATGAAAGTAATGGGTACACAACCATCAATCTATCCCACATTTTAAAAGTTTCTATAATTATATAGTTATCCATTAACTTTGTCCTTCTATCAGAGTACTCCAGCCAACACAAAGAGCCTAAATGATGATGGCGGCCTATTTGGTGTTCTATCTTAACCCATATCTTGTCCTTATATGCCAATCTACTATTCTTTGAAGGAATATCGCCTGTCTATACTTTACCAAGTCTGGAACACCCAATCCCCCCGATGTTTTGGGAAGGCACATTAATGTTTTATTAATTCGGGGATGCTTTCTATCCCAGATATAATCATTAATAATTTTTTGTAGGGAAGGTATATAAGATGGGGGGAGAGGTATTGGAACAGTTTGAAAAAGATACAACAGTCTAGGTAGAATGTTCATGGTTATGGTCCCCATTCTCCCCAACCAATTAAGACGTTTAGATCTCCAAGAGCTTAGATCAGCTATTATATTCTTCTTGAGGGTATCATAATTAAAAGTAATTAAGTCTGAGTGATGTCGTGTCAGCGATATCCCTAAATATTTAATAGCATTGGTTTGCCATTTAAATGGACAAATTTTTAGTGTTTGGTGAAGCTCTGTCTGACTTAAGTTAAGGTTCATAATTTCTGACTTCGAAAAATTAATTAAGAAGTTAGATATATTTCTAAAATCATCAAACTCTCTCATTAATTCTGGGATTGACGTGCTAGGGTTAGTGAGTGTGAGGAGTATGTCATCCGCGAAAAGAGATAGTTTATATACGTCTGTTTGTAGAGATATTCCTCTAATAGTATTATTTTCCCGGATTTTTATGGCTAAAATTTCGATAGCACAAGCAAACAGTAGGGGCAACAGGGAGCACCCCTGTCTTGTTCCATTTTTAATATAGAAAGAGTCGGAAAGAGTACCGTTTACTAGGATACGGGCGCTTGGATTATTATACAGAGCAAATATCTTTCCTAAAATACCTTCTCCAAAACCAAAACGCTCTAGAGAGTGGTATAAAAACGTCCAATCTACACGATCGAACGCTTTTTTCTGCGTCTGTGGAGATCAAAACTGATTGAGTGTTGGTATTTAAAGCGTGTTGTATTAGGTGCAAGGTGCGGATCGTGTTGTCTTTTGCTTCTCTGTTCATAATAAAGCCAACTTGGTCCCCGTGTTTAAGGTGAGGTAAAAGCGGGCATATTCTATTAGCCAATATTTTAGCAAATATTTTCGAGTCTGTATTTAAAAGGGAGATTGGTCTGTAGTTCATAACCTGATCAGGTGGTTTCCCTGGTTTGGGAAGTAAAACTATTGTGGCCTCCAATGAGTGTTTTAAAAAGGGATTATTTTTATCTATTCCATTATAAAGGTTACATAAGTGGGGGGTCAATAGGGAGTGATATTTTTTATAATAGAGATTAGTAAAGCCATCCGGGCCAGGAGCTTTACCGTTAGGTAATTGTTTGATAACATTGATAATTTCCTCCGTTTGGATTGGTCGGTCTAGGTATTCTTGTTGCTCTTTTGATAAGGAAGGGATCTCAATGCCATCTAAATATTTTGTTATTTTATGTTTAAGAGATTTATCATGAGTAGATGCTATGGGGTTAGATTCATTTAGGTTGTACAATCCTTCAAAGTAGTCCCGAAACGCTTTTGCTATAGCTGTTGTACCTAGACAAAGGGAGCCTTTTGTGTTTTTAATGGACATGACAAAAGTCTTATTAGTTCGTCTACGTAATTTTCTTGCCAAAAACCGTCCACTCTTATTATCACTATCGAAATAAATTTGTTTAAGTTGAAGGGCTTTACGTTTATAGATATGCAACAATTGTGCGTTCATATCTTGTCTTTTAGACTGTAGCTCATCGTGAATGAGATTATCCTCTGGAGTTTGTTTATGTCGGGATTCTAGAATAGTTATTTGATTTAATGTTTCTTCTAGTCTAGCTCTTTTTTGTTTATTCAGCATGCTTTGGAGGCTAATACATTCACCCCTTATTACACTTTTATGAGCTTCCCAGGTTATTCTATTGTCTATGAGTGGGGAGATATTAATTTCAAAGTATTCCTTAATAGATTTCCCCAGTTTCTCAGTTATCAGAGAATCATCTAGTAGTGATGGGTCAAATTTCCAATTGAAGTGTTTATTAGGAATGTCAGGCCATTTTAAGTCACATCTCATGTAAGAGTGGTCTGACCACGTACAGGGTAGAATTTTACTCTGTCTGACATATGAAAAACTAGTGACATCCATAAGTATGTAGTCTATCCTGGAGAACAGTTTATGTGGGGCTGAGTAGAAAGTGTAGTCTTTTATTAAAGGGTTAAGAGTCCTCCACACGTCATGTACCGCTAAGTCTCGTAAGCATTGTTCAATTGTATTTATCCTTTTTAGGGAGATAGAAGTTGACTGAGTGGAGCAGTCTATGGAGGAGTCAAGTGGTACGTTAAGGTCACCTCCAATTATTAAAGAGCCTTTCATAATATCGAGGAGTGTATTAGATATGTTTTTGAAATAACGGTGCTGGTTAAAGTTTGGGGCATATACACATACCAATGTCACAATCTTTCCATATAATGTGCCTATCACTGCTAAAAATCTACCTTCTTTGTCTTTGTGGGTAGCAATCTCCTGAAAGGGGACATTGTGTTTTATCAGTATCCCTACTCCGTTTGTTTTAGATAGATTGGACGAGTAAAAACTTTGACCGAACTTAAATTTAAATGTTTGAGGTTCCCTACCCCTTTTGAAATGTGTTTCTTGTAACATCACAATGTCACTTTTTGTCTGTTTAAAGTCGTGGAGGGCAGAATTTCTCTTCAGAGGGGAATTAAGACCTTTACAATTAATAGATATTACCTTAATCTGATTACTTTGTTTGTTTGTCATGATGGAATATGGGTAAGTGAGATGTGTTATTTTGTAAACATAGAGTTGTGTATGGTGGATGAATGTGATCATTTATATAAGCATTTGCGCTCTCTCGAACAGCCATTATCAGAGGTAGAGAGAAAAGAAAGTAAAACGAAAGGAAGGAAAAGGAACATAGGTAAATGGAATTGAGAAGGGGTGGTGTACCGGAGACTTCCGTTTAAGAGGTAAAAAGAGGACTGAAGATATATTTCAAGTAAATATTATTGTGAGCTTCCTAATTATTAGATACATTAAAGAGGGGAAAGGCAATTACATTGGAACAACATTTCACTCAACAAAAGATCAACCTAGAGTTTACTTTTTTTTTTTTTAAATCAAAGTATATAACTTTTCTAACAATGAATAATATCTATAATACATAGATAGTGCAACACAGCTGAGATAGGCTAGAAGAGTCCAGGCTGCCCTCTCAGGAGACATTTAAGTGGTAACAACATTGTCTCTAGTCTTTTCCAGAGCTTCCTATAACCACTTGTATTTTGTCTGTCTAGACCATCACCATAAACAACATAAAGTTTAATCAACATAAACCTGCAGAAAAGATATTTAACAATCCTAATAATAAATAACAAACATAGAATATATATAATGCAGCACAACAAAAATAAGCTTAAAGGATACATGCTGCCCTTTCGGGGAGCTATTAAGTGGGATCTATTCCATCTCTAGACTCTCCAGAGTTTCAGGTGACGGATTCAGAGTTCAGATCTGGTTGGATTATCTTCTGTTTGGAGTTTCTCTTCCGACGTTAAACTGTGGCCCACTCTGGGCGCCTTTCTTTCAGACGAGAAGATCCTCCTTGTGTCTCCATTGAGTTGTTTTGGTCTGAAGGGATAGGAAATGTCAGATTGAGACCTTTAGAAAAAGAGTCCAAATCGTTCAGACTTCTGTATATCCAGGTTTTGCCATCCAGGAACACAATTAGACCAAATGGATATCCCCAGCGATATTTTATGTTGTTTTACTGCAACACAGATGTGATAAATTTAGAGTCTTTTCTTTTCTGTAATGTGAGGGGGCTCAAATCCAAATATGCTTGAAGTTCATGATCCTGATATTTGTAGTTGGGATTGTCCCTGAAGTGTTGCCAAATAGTATCTTTATCTTTGAAATTTAGGAATTTCATAATGACATCACGAGGCGGTGCTTGACTTGGGGGTTTCGCTCTTAGAGCTCGGTGAGCCCTCTCTAATGGGAGCATTATTGCAGGTTCTGGAGATCCCGAAAGAGTTTGAAACAGAAGTTGCAGATAGTTTTCTAAATCATCTGGTCCTATCGTTTCAGGAATCCCTCTAATTCTCAAATTATTTCTGCGACCTCTATTGTCCAGATTTTCAATCTTGTCATTCAAATCCTGTATCAGGGTAGATTGTTGTTCTTGGTGTTCAGTTATATCTTTGATATATTTCATTGTTTCATCTTACATAGTTTCTAGAGCTTCGACTCTATAACCTATGTCTGTTATATCCTTTCGAAGTTCAGAGATCTCCGTTTTAATCAGGTCTTTCAAAGAGTCTATATCTGTTTTAGATGGGAGTTCGCACATTTTAGATAGGATTTGTGATAACTGGTCTTGCTGTGATCCCGCCATAGAATTCTCTGGTGTTGTTGTTTTGTCAGGTTGTTTTGGATTTGAGGACTCCTGCCCCGGGCTCTCCCTTTCTTGGGATTGAAAAAAAGTTGAGACTGATACAGGAGTAGTATTGTGAGGTTTAAGAGACTTTTCAGGCTTTGTTTGTCTTCTGGATGCCATTCTTGTATTTATAAGAGATTAAAACAATTAGAGATTGTAATTCCCTTTTTGAGGCACTAGATGGAGCTCTTGCTATGATAATGAAGCTTTACAATCAGAAGTTAGGCTGCACAGTAGAAAGAACAATATTATGGGCTCCATGTACTAAGCCCAGGGCCGGATTTCCCATTAGGCACAGTAGGCATGTGCCTACAGGCGCCTTGCAGTGAGGGGCGCCTGCCTGTCAGTAAAAAAAAAAAATTTTTTTTTTTTTTTTTTTTTTAGAGGGCATTTATTTTAGTAAGAATTGTACTGCCAGGTGCCTACAAAGTCGAGTGTTTCATTGGGAATATGTTACAGCAGTTGAGGGAGCCATGAAGGAGAGAGGGGCAAAGATTAAAACTAAACTCCTCCCATTTTCACCAGGCATGTTTAGTTTCACTTTTATTTTATGTACTTCTGTTGCCTCACACAGCCAAGCTCCATGCTGATGTGGTGCAGAAACTTTTTGTTGAGGAATGAAAGCTTCAGAACAGGTTAGGACTGTACAAGGCTTCTAATGCTGCCTAGAATGAAAACATAACAAGCAGAGCACTTTAACCCCTTGGCTACCAGAGAGGGTTACAGTGTATTCACTTGTTATGTGCTGTATTCCTTTTTTATAGCCAGGAGTTTAAATTCTGCTTCAGGATGAATGTTTTTGTTCTATAAAGGCCTTGGAGGTGTGGAGGTTATGTGGGACTAGCTGCTCTGCTCTTTATTACAAGATGCCAATTGTGATTTACAGCCTTTAGGGCACTTTGACAACAAAGTTTGTAGACTGTAAGGCTGTAAAATGTGTATGTGTGTAAACCACTCACATGGCATATTTGTTTGTATGTATGTATATGTATGTGTATATATATATATATATATATATATACACATCACACACACACACACACATATATATATATATATACACACACATCACATTAAAAATTGTTAATCTGTTCTTTTATCAAGTAAGTGCGGTATTTTTGTATTGTGGTAAATTGAATTTCTAAATTCTAATTTTAAACACATTTGTTGACCCCTGGATTACATATAATCTACAACATTCCATGTTTTCCATAGAGAGCAACATCATATTATACTTATATTTCAGAACAAAATAAATGTAACATCTGTGTGTATTTGTACCAAAAATATCAGAGTTTACAAGATTTTTTTCATGTAGTAAAAAAAAATACCTACATTTTATATTTTCTTCCACTGGCTGCACAGGTTGTTGATGGTGATGAGCTTGCATGCTGCTAGTTTTAACAAAATGTTAAGCAATACACTAATGGCTTGTCAATAAACATGTCCTATGAGCCCATCTGGGTCTGCACAGATGTGTATTGCTGTCTCAGAACTGACATTGACTATGTGTTTAACTCTTTTGTAAGAGGCTAACACACTTCTGTGCAAGCACTAGTGCAATAATAAAATGCCCATCAAACTGTCACTTTTTATGTCCCTTTAAATAGGGTTTTCTTTAGAATATTTTGCATTAAAAGTTTAACATGATTTGTTTTTGTTATACATAATAGAAATGGTATGGCCATTTGAGTCAAGTGAATATTTTTGGTGTAGCTTCAATTACAACAAATATTGCAATTGGTGTGTGTATTTGTGTATCTCCATAAAAGGGAAAATGTAATTTTACATCTAATATTTATTTTTAGTTGTCCTAAATAATAATAAAAAAAGTCCTCATTTTTTCCCACTTTTTTTCTGGGGGGGTGGGGGGGTGGGGGGGGCGCTTCAGGTTTTTGTGCCTACAGCCACCTGAGATGTAAATCCGGCCCTGACTAAGCCGTCAATTCATCCGTCATTTTAGACGCGGCTAAACTCGCCGTTACTCGCCGCGGGCGAAATGGTGTCCGCTGTAGCTATGTACTAATAATCCCACAATAAATAGACACCTCTAGCCCGCCGCGAGCAGTGGCGGAATATTGATAAATTTGACGCCTCGCTCGCCGCGAATAAGCTGATGTACTTAACTTTCAGTTCAATTGTCTGGCCAATTGTTAACACGTGACATGTAAGGTGTCATGAACGTCATAGTAGACGCGGGAATAGAATTTTGCTCCTATAAATGGACAAGTTTTCTAAACAACTGTATTATTGTTCCCAAATTTTTGGAGAGTAATTACAGAGCGCTCGTTTTTGTGATCTTTATTTACTATTTCGATATGGCTTCATCTGGATCTGAAACCGCTTCAAAATCCAAGAATCCTCACTTTTCTCATCAGCAAAACGTCGTTTTGATTAATATGATTATTGACTCTTATGATTATTTGTTTGGATGTCGTGTCAAACAGACAAATTTTTCTAGAAGGAAGCAGATCTGGCAAAGGATCAGCGACGCTGTTAGTGCCCAGGGTCCAGGAAAAAAGGATGTCGATCAGCTGAAGAAGCGTTACAACGACATCAAACGCTTCGCCAAAGCTAAATTGGCCAGAGAGAAAAATTCGGCACGTGCTACCGGAGGTGGACCAGCATATGTGGCCGACCTCAATGACTATGAGCAGAAGCTTGTTCAGCGTCTGGGACCGGAGATCATCACTGGCATAACCGATGATTGTGACAGTGATTTAAGAGGTAAATGTACAACATAGTTGACGTAAATGTTCTTTTTAAAGTTATGATAGGTTATTGTCTCCAATATATATTTCTTTAAAATAACATTATCTGACTTCTTACGCTTCAGTATCCTATATGCCATCTAGGCCCCGAATTCTGTAATCATTTATGTCGCATATATGTATAAGGGATTGTACAAGCCATTTAGGCCCCAAATACTGTAATCATTTATGTCACATATATGTATAAGGGATTGTACAATAATAGTATTGTTATACTGCCTTTTTTTAATGGTCTAACGGAACTAAAGATTTGTTGATTATTAATATAGTGATCCCTAAAGATAACACCCATGTGTTTATTTTCAAACCAGTATTGCATAGAAACCATAAAAAGATAATGACAATAGAAATAATGTAATTTGAAAACTATTAAAATAATATTGTTATTTTCTTATGCAATTTGTAAAGGTAATTATATTTTTTCATGTCCCTTTAAAGGGCCACTAAACCCAAAATCTTTTATTAATGATTCGGATAGAGAATTGAAATTTAAACAACATATTACTTCCATTATTTCTTTGGCTTCATTTTCTAGATATCCTTAGTTGAAGAAAAATAAATACACATGTTGAGCCAATCACACGAGGCTTCTTTGTGCATCAATCAAATGCTTTTCAACAAAGAATATCAAGAGAATAAAACAAATTAGATAATATAAGTAAATTATAAAGATGTTTATAACTGCATTCTCTTTCCAAATCATAAAAAAAAAGGTGGTTGGCATGTCCCTTTAATGATTGAGCCTGCATTCACTGCTGTAATTATTATTATTAACACTTTTAGCTTTCAGTTTCAACTAGAAATAAAAATAAACCTAATTTTTTTTTTTTTTTTTAAGCGATGCCAACAACAGCAGAGCCTGTGAGGAGTAACGAAGTGCCCACTTGTTCTACTTCTTCTTCTGCGGTTTCAAGACCACCCAGTGCAGCTGTTTCCAGACCTTCGGCCAGTTTTACACATGGACAATTAATACGCTCATCATCTAATGTTACACACACAACTTCCTCGGCGGACACACTACCTGATCTAAGGACCAGCACTCCACAAACTGGTGTTGGTAGATCAACTGGTAAGTACTTTACAAATGAATAATTTCAATGTTGTGTGTTTTATCTCTTTTATCTCTCAATTTTTTTTTTTTATTTTTTTTTTAAATGTCAAATGTCATTATTGACATATTCTATTTCGAGATCTTTTACAGATGGAATGTAATTTGAAGTTCAAATAGCAATGATCATAGATTTTCATGAAAGGGACACTGTACAAATTTTTTTATATGAGGATTCGTGTAAAGCATGCATGCTATTTTAATCAACTTTCTAATTTTTTTAAAATTTATCATTATTTTTTTTTTGAGAATTGATCATAGTATTACATAAGAAAGCTGATAGAAATTCCATGCAATATATCTTATTCTCAAAAAGATTATTTTTGCTTCAGTGTCCAGTTAATTGCAAAAACATAATTTATGTAAGAACTTACCTGATAAATTCATTTCTTTCATATTAACAAGAGTCCATGAGCTAGTGACGTATGGGATATACATTCCTACCAGGAGGGGCAAAGTTTCCCAAACCTTAAAATGCCTATAAATACACCCCTCACCACACCCACAAATCAGTTTAACGAATAGCCAAGAAGTGGGGTGATAAGAAAAAAAGTGCGAAGCATATAAAATAAGGAATTGGAATAATTGTGCTTTATACAAAAAAATCATAACCACCCCAAAAAAAGGGTGGGCCTCATGGACTCTTGTTAATATGAAAGAAATGAATTTATCAGGTAAGTTCTTACATAAATTATGTTTTCTTTCATGTAATTAACAAGAGTCCATGAGCTAGTGACGTATGGGATAATGACTACCCAAGATGTGGATCTTTCCACACAAGAGTCACTAGAGAGGGAGGGATAAAATAAAGACAGCCAATTCCTGCTGAAAATAATCCACACCCAAAATAAAGTTTAATGAAAAACCTAAGCAGAAGATTCAAACTGAAACCGCTGCCTGAAGAACTTTTCTACCAAAAATTGCTTCAGAAGAAGAAAATACATCAAAATGGTAGAATTTAGTAAAAGTATGCAAAGAGGACCAAGTTGCTGCTTTGCAGATCTGGTCAACCGAAGCTTCATTCCTAAATGCCCAGGAAGTAGATACTGACCTAGTAGAATGAGCTGTAATTCTCTGAGGCGGAATTTTACCCGACTCAACATAGGCAAGATGAATTAAAGATTTCAACCAAGATGCCAAAGAAATGGCAGAAGCTTTCTGGCCTTTCCTAGAACCGGAAAAGATAACAAATAGACTAGAAGTCTTACAGAAAGATTTCGTAGCTTCAACATAATATTTCAAAGCTCTAACAACATCCAAAGAATGCAACGATTTCTCCTTAGAATTCTTAGGATTAGGACATAATGAAGGAACCACAATTTCTCTACTAATGTTGTTGGAATTCACAACTTTAGGTAAAAATTCAAAAGAAGTTCGCAACACCGCCTTATCCTGATGAAAAATCAGAAAAGGAGACTCACATGAAAGAGCAGATAATTCAGAAACTCTTCTAGCAGAAGAGATGGCCAAAAGGAACAAAACTTTCCAAGAAAGTAATTTAATGTCCAATGAATGCATAGGTTCAAACGGAGGAGCTTGAAGAGCTCCCAGAACCAAATTCAAACTCCAAGGAGGAAAAATTGACTTAATGACAGGTTTTATACGAACCAAAGCTTGTACAAAACAATGAATATCAGGAAGAATAGCAATCTTTCTGTGAAAAAGAACAGAAAGAGCAGAGATTTGTCCTTTCAAAGAACTTGCGGACAAACCCTTATCCAAACCATCCTGAAGAAAATGAAAAATTCTCGGTATTCTGAAAGAATGCCAAGAAAAATGATGAGAAAGACACCAAGAAATATAAGTCTTCCAGACTCTATAATATATCTCTCTGGATATAGATGTACGAGCCTGTAACATAGTATTAATCACAGAGTCAGAGAAACCTCTTTGACCAAGAATCAAGCGTTCAATCTCCATACCTTTAAATTTAAGGATTTCAGATCCTGATGGAAAAAAGGACCTTGAGACAAAAGGTCTGGTCTTAACGGAAGAGTCCACGGTTGGTAAGAGGCCATCCGGACAAGATCTGCATACCAAAACCTGTGAGGCCATGCCGGAGCTACCAGCAGAACAAACGAGCATTCCTTCAGAATCTTGGAGATTACTCTTGGAAGAAGAACTAGAGGCGGAAAGATATAGGCAGGATGATACTTCCAAGGAAGTGAAAATGCATCCACTGCCTCCGCCTGAGGATCCCGGGATCTGGACAGATACCTGGGAAGTTTCTTGTTTAGATGAGAAGCCATCAGAACTATTTCTGGAAGTTCCCACATTTGAACAATCTGAAGAAATACCTCTGGGTGAAGAGACCATTCGCCCGGATGCAACGTTTGGCGACTGAGATAATCCGCTTTCCAATTGTCCATACCTGGGATATAAACCGCAGAGATTAGACAGGAGCTGGATTCCGCCCAAACCAAAATTCGAGATACTTCTTTCATAGCCAGAGGACTGTGAGTCCCTCCTTGATGATTGATGTATGCCACAGTTGTGACAATGTCTTATCTGAAAACAATGAACAACTCTCTCTTCAGAAGAGGCCAAGACTGAAGAGCTCTGAAAATTGCACGAGGTTCCAAAATATTGATCGGAAATCTCACCTCCTGAGATTCCCAAACCCCTTGTGCCGTCAGATACCCCCACACAGCTCCCCAACCTGTAAGACTCGTATCTGTTGAGATTATAGTCCAGGTCGGAAGAACAAAGAAGCCCCCTGAACTAAACGATGGTGATCTGTCCACCATGTCAGAGAGTGTCGTAAAATCGGTTTAAAGATATTAATTGAGTTATCTTTGAGTAATCCCTGCACCATTGGTTCAGCATACAGAGCTGAAGAGGTCGCATGTGAAAACGAGCAAAGGAGATCGCATCTGATGCGGCAGTCCTAAGATCCAACATTTCCATGCATAAGGCTACCAAAGGGAATGATTGTGACTGAAGGTTTTGACAAGCTGATATCAATGTTAAACTTCTCTTGTCTGACAAGGACAGAGTCATAGACACTGAATTTATCTAGAAACCTAAAAAGGTTACCCTTATCTGAGGAATCAATAAACTGATTGGTAAATTGATCCTCCAACCATGAACTTGAAGAAACAACACAAGTCGATTCGTATGAGATTCTTCGAAAATGAGAAGACTGAGCAAGTACCAAGATATCGTCCAAATAAGGAAATACCAAAACCCTATTCTCTGATTACAGAAAGAAGGGCACCGAGAACCTTTGAAAAAAATTCTTGGAACTGAGGCTAGACCAAATAGTAGAGCCACAAAACTGGTAATGCTTGTCTAAAAAGAGAATCTCAGACACTAAAAGTGATCTGGATGAATCGGAATATGCAGATACACATCCTGTAAATCTATTGTAGACATATAATGCCCTTGCTAAACAAAAGGCAGGATAGACCTACAGTAACCATCTTGAATGTTGGTATCCTAACATAACGATTCAATAATGATAGATCCATAACTGGTCTGAAGGAATTGACCTTCTTTGGTACAATGAAGAGATAAAATAAAACCCCAGCCCCTGTTCCAGAACTGGAACTGGCATAAATACTCCAGCCAACTCTAGATCTGAAACACATTTCAGAAATGCTGAGCCTTGCTGTGTCAATTGGGACACGGGAAAGAAAAGAATCTCTTAGCAGGAGGCCTTAACTTGAAGCCAATTCTGTACCTTCCTGAAACAATGTTTCTGAAACCAGAGATTAAGAACGGAATTAATCCAAATTTCTTTGAAGAAAACGTAATCTGCCCCATACCAGCTGAGCTGGAATAAGGGCCGCACCTTCATAGGTACTTAGGAGCTGGCTATAGGATTCTATAAGGCTTGGATATATTCCAAACTGGAAATAGTTTCCAAACTGATACCGCTCCTGAGGATGAAGGATCAGGCTTTTGTTCCTTGTTGTGAGGAAAGGAACGAAATGATTATTTACTCTGGAAAGAAAGGGAAAGCAAAGTTGACTTAGAAGACATGTCAGCATTCCAAGTTTAATCCATAAAGCTTTTCTAGCTAAAATAGCTAGAGACATATACCTGACATCAACTCTAATGATATCAAAAGATGGTATCACCAATAAAATTATTAGCATGTTATAGAATAATAATAATGCTATAAAATTATGATCTGTTACTTGTTGCGCTAAAGCTTCTAACCAAAAAGTTGAAGCTGCAGCAACATCCGCTAAAAATATAGCAGGTCTAAGAAGATTACCTGAACATAAGTAAGCTTTTCTTAGAAAGGATTCAATTTTCCTATCTAAAGGATCCTTAAATGAAGTACTATCTGCCATAGGAATAGTAGTACATTAGCAGGAGTAGAGACAGCCCCATAACTTTAGGGATTTTTGTCCCAACAAACTCTAATCTGTCAGATGGCACAGGATATAATTTGCTTAAACGTCTAGAAGGAGTAAATAAATTACCCAAATTATTCCATTCCCTGGAAATTACTTCAGAAATAGCATCAGGGAGATAAAACACTTCTGGAATAACTACAGGAGATTTAAAAACCTTATTTAAACGTTTACATTTAGTATCAAGAGGACCAGTATCCTCTATTTCTAATGCAAATAACACTTCTTTAAGTAAAGAACGAATAAATTCCATCTTGAACAAATACAAAGATTTATCAGCATCAACCTCTGAGACAGAAACCTCTGAACCAGAAGAACCATTATCAGTATCAGAATGATGATGTTCATTTAAAAATTCATCTGAAAAAAAGAGAAGTTTTAAAAGACTTTTATGTATACTAGAAGGAGAAATAACAGACATAGCCTTCTAAATGGATTTAAAAAATAAAATCTCTTATGTTATCAGGAACACTCTGAAAATTAGATGTTGACGGACAGCAACAGGTAATGTAACAGTACTAAAGGAAATTTTATCTGCATTAATAAGTTTGACATGACATGCAATACAAATAACAGCTGGAGAAACAGATACCAAAAGTTTATAGCAGACTTAGCTTGGTAGCTCCAGCACTGTGCAGTGATTTTCCTGTAGTAACTTCTGACTCAGTTGCAACGTGGAACATCTTGCAATATGTAAAAGAAAAAAACAACATATAAAGCAAAATTGATCAAATTCCTTAAATGACAGTTTCAGGAATGGGAAAAAAATGCCAGTGAACAAGCTTCTAGCAACCAGAAGCAATAAATAATGAGACTTAAATAATGTGGAGACAAAAATGACGCCCATATTTTTTAGCGCCAAAAAAGACGCCCACATTATTTGGCGCCTAAATGCTTTTGGCGCCAAAAATGACGCCACATCCGGAACGCCGACATCTTTGACGCAAAATAACGTCAAAAAATGACGCAACTTCCGGCGACACGTATGACGCCGGAAACGGAAAAGAATTTTTGCGCCAAAAAAGTCCGCGCCAAGAATGACGCAATAAAATGAAGCATTTTCAGCCCCCGCGAGCCTAACAGCCCACAGGGAAAAAAGTCAAATTTTTGAGGTAAGAAAAAATATGATAATTCAATGCATAATCCCAAATATGAAACTGACTGTCTGGAAATAAGGAAAGTTGAACATTCTGAGTCAAGGCAAATAAATGTTTGAATACATATATTTAGAACTTTATAAATAAAGTGCCCAACCATAGCTTAGAGTGTCACAGAAAATAAGACTTACTTACCCCAGGACACTCATCTACATGTTTGTAGAAAGCCAAACCAGTACTGAAACGAGAATCAGTAGAGGAAATGGTAAATATAAGAGTATATCGTCGATCTGAAAAGGGAGGTAAGAGATGAATCTCTACGACCGATAACAGAGAACCTTATGAAATAGACCCCGTAGAAGGAGATCACTGCATTCAATAGGCAATACTCTCTTCACATCCCTCTGACATTCACTGCACGCTGAGAGGAAAACCGGGCTCCAACTTGCTGCGGAGCGCATATCAACGTAGAATCTAGCACAAACTTACTTCACCACCTCCCTTGGAGGCAAAGTTTGTAAAACTGATTTGTGGGTGTGGTGAGGGGTGTATTTATAGGCATTTTAAGGTTTGGGAAACTTTGCCCCTCCTGGTAGGAATGTATATCCCATACGTCACTAGCTCATGGACTCTTGTTAATTACATGAAAGAAATACATTTCCATTAATAATTTTGAATATATCGTTACATTGACAAAAAAGCATTTTATTTATTTATTTTTATGTTATTTATTTTTTTATAGGTGATTTGGGACGTCTTTTCCAGGGATTGACTGGACATTCATCTCCATTATTTGATGGTATGTATCACATATGTATATATATATATAATATAACTTAAATTGTTGTATGACGGTTGTATCTGCTCTCTCCTTCTATTCTATTTCTGCAAGTGTTTTTATAACATTTTATTTTTATTTACTAACAATTTGTTATGTCTTGATCTAGAAGAAGAAAACTCATCAAGGGAGATCACTATCAATCTCATGCCGATAGTGGAAAATCCCATTCAAGATGAACCACCAGGAGGGCATGATGGAAGTGAGACTCCAGATATTCTTGAAGATTTGGGAGATGCGCAACCGGATGAAATTCACACACCAGAAAACATTGAGGAACCTGTTGAAACACAGGCACCACCAATTGAACTGCAAACAGGTGGTGTAAATATTGACAATACACCGGCAGAAGGACAATTGGGCGATGTTGCATTGAGGGAAATGTTGACACTGGCAAGGCAATACAGAGAGGACCACAGAGAAATGCAAAACATTATTAACACAAATATTGAACGCTGGGCTGCTCTGTCAGAAAAAAATGTGGAAATCGAAAGGCAAAGGAATGAGATAGAGATGCAGAAATTACAGCTGCAAAGAGAGATGTTCCAGTTGCAGAGGCAGATGGATGAAGAGAAAAACCATCAAATTAACAGAGCTTTGAGCATCAGCGAAAGGACATTACAATCTCTGTTGGCTATTGTCAGTGAAAGGGAGTCTACAACAGACCCAAAGAGGCCACGTCTGGAGTGAACATTTTGTATTATTTAGTCACTGTTTATTTTTTTACTCTGTATATTGTTTACTAAGTTATTTTTGGTGTATTTTTAAGGGACACTGTACTCAAATTTTTTCTTTTGTGATTCAGATAGAGCATGCAAATTTGATAATAGGAGTACATTTGAAAGTTGCTTAAAATTGCATGCTCTATCTGAATCACAAAAGATAAAATTTGGATACAGTGTCCCTTTAAGTTTAAAATGTTAGTCACTGTTAATTTTTTTACTCTGTATATTGTTTACTAAGTTATTTTTGATGTATTTTTAAGGGACACTGTACTCAAATTTTTTCTTTTGTGATTCAGATAGAGCATGCAAATGTGATAATAGGAGTACATTTGAAAGTTGCTTAAAATTGCATGCTCTATCTGAATCACAAAAGATAAAATTTGGATACAGTGTCCCTTTAAGTTTAAAATGTTAGTCACTGTTAATTTTTTTACTCTGTATATTGTTTACTAAGTTATTTTTGGTGTATTTTTAAGGGACACTGTACTCAAATTTTTTCTTTTGTGATTCAGATAGAGCATGCAAATTTGATAATAGGAGTACATTTGAAAGTTGCTTAAAATTGCATGCTCTATCTGAATCACAAAAGATAAAATTTGGATACAGTGTCCCTTTAAGTTTAAAATGTTATTATTTAATAAAGACAAATTTTTTTATGGGCAAAAAAAACGTTTATTTACATAAATTCAAACTCACTTTTGATTCTTCAACACAAGTTTTTCTCAGTTATTAATCATGACAAAACAAAAAATGAAATCAAATTACATATTTACGGTATAAAAAATCTACTTGCTCCATTAACATTCCCAAAGTTGCCCTAATTTTAGAAATTTTTTGTTTAACATGATCTTCTAGACAACTCTGAGTACTTTTGTCTGCAGTCTCAATAGTTGATGTTGAAGATAAATCTGTAGAAAAATAAATGAAAAGCAAATTTTAATTCAATTGTCATATACATATTCAATGTATCATAGGGTTTTTCATCACAAATATTACCTCCTGATGTGCTGTTATCTACGTTATCTACTATATTAGCTTCTACACTTATGTCCACTCCTTTAAAGCTTTCATCTGAGCCAACTCCTATTTGAAATATACAATATATGTATTAGTTAAAACTTGTATTTTCTTAGATTTAAGATTACTGAGTATGAAACATACCTTTGTCTACCATCATTGTTGGTAAAACTTCTATCCTTGGTTGAGTATCATCTGAAGTCAATGCTTCAAATATTGTCACACTATCAGGATTTTGAAATTCTTCCATTTCCATACTAGTTTCCATTTCTTCCATGGTAATATCTATGAACGAAATTACAAAGATAGAAAACTATTAAATCAAAAACCTTGTATATATTATTTAAAACAATAATAATAATAATCATTAAAAGTGACATAGAAACCAATTTCTAAGTTTCATGATTCAGATAGTGCATGCAATTTAAATAAACTTTCTATTTTACTTCATTCTTTTTGTATCTTTATTTGAAAAGCAAGAATCTAAGTTTAGATGCCAGCCCATTTTTGGTGAACCAACTGTGTTGTACTTGCTAATTGGACAGAACCAATCAAAGAGTGCTGTCCATGGTGCTCAACCAAAAATTGGCTGGCTCCTTAGCTTAGATGCCCTCTTTTTCAAATAAAGATAGAAAGTTAATGAGGAAAAAAATGATAATAGAAGTAAATTAACAACTTGATTAATATTGCATGCTAAAACTTTTTAAGCCAAAACCTAAAATATATGATTTAAAATTTAAATAATAAGTCATTACCTGTCTGTGTCTCTTTATGACAAATTACATATGGATTTGGAGATAATTCAATATCCAATAGTGTTATTGGCAAAGGTGGAGAAAGAGCTTCACTTCTGGGTGTTTGCACCAACATTGACCTTAAGTAGCGTGGTGGGTGTGCACACTTCATTCTCCTACTTCTCATATCTATAAACATATATATAATAAAAAAATTTAATAATAAAATTTTAATTAATTATTCCAAGTAATTTTTTGTTTTCAAAACATTCAGTTCTGCATGCTTACTTTTCTAACATGTTTCAATGTTATATAGTAATATATTTATATTTTATTCTACTAACTCAGTTCTGCATGTTTCAATGGTATATACTAATATAGTTATATTTTACTCTACTAACTCATTTTTGTATGCTAAGTTTTCTAACCTTTTAAGTGTATATAGTAATATAGTTAAATTTTAATCTACTAACTCAGTTCTGCATGCTTACTTTTGTAACTTTTTGCAATTGTATATACTAATATAGTCAAAGTAACACTCAGGAAATATTATTTTCCTGGATTCGTCAATGATGACGCAGTTCAAAAATAAACCCTTTTTTTATATTATTAAAAATTATTTCATATATAATTTTGAAACTTACATGTCCTTATCAATCTTCGAATCGATTTATAGTACTTCGGTTCTCTTCTCTTCAAATCACTATATTTTCTAAGACACTGTCGTCTTGTTCTTTTAATTTTTGAAATACGATGCATTCTTCTCAGCATCTCGTATATAATTTTGTCTCTGCATTCCTGTCTCACTCCCCTCACACCACCAATCCGTTTAGGGAAATATTTATCCATGGCATAAACTAATATCACCAATTCTCCAGCACCAAAAGGTTCAGGACGCGACATGTTAGACGATGACGTGATTAATCGTTATGTCAATCATTAGCGCATTGATATTGATATGTATCCCCGAAAAATAGAGAAAAATATAATGTATATGTAGATTAATGTATTTTATGAAGGTTTGTAAATATCGATGTTGATAGTTATTACAAATGATATTTGGTTTCTATACATTTTCTTTGTTTCAGATGTGTTGATATGTATTAACATTTATACTTTGGTTTACAATAGTTATTGGTTCTAAACATTTTATTTGTTTCAGATGTGTTTTTATGTATTTAAATTTAATTTGGTTTACAATTTTTAATTTGTTTATAAACATTTAATTTTTTTAAGATGTGTTTATATGTATTAAAATGTTGTTTGGTTTACAATTGTTATTTTGTTTCTAAACATTTTCTTTGTTTCATATGTGTTTATATGTATTAGAATTTATTTTGGTTTACAATTGTTATTTGGTTTCTAAACATTTCCTTTTTTTTCAGATGTGTTTATATGTATAACAAGTTACTTTGGTTTACAATTGTTAATATATAATGTTTAAAGATTATAATTTTGTAATAAAATAATTTATTTTGCCATTATTTTCTATATGCCACTATTCTTTTAACAAATCTTGAATGCAAAAATATATTATAAAGGTTAAGAAAATAAGTGCTAAGAGTAAGCCCTTAAGGTATTTATTTGAATATGGAAAAACCTAGTAGCTGTTAAAAATAGAGGTTAGAATAAAACAAATAAAATTAGCAAGTCTTTTTTAACTAAAAAATCCAATCTGATAACATAAAGCACTGTTGAATATACTGTCGCTTGTTACAGCTACAATTCAATGACACAATACAATGAATTAGCATCAGCTATGGAGGGATTACATTACAATAATCACATATGTAAAAGAGTGAGAGCAGCTGTAGACACTAGTGTGATGTCACAAAGACAATGTATTACCTATAATATATTGTCTGTAATAACTTTGATCATAAACTTTATTTATTTGAAACCTTTGATAATTGAAGAGCAACAACTGTTATGTATTTAACTGTTTATCATGAGTGATTTTTAATAACCTTAACTCTTAAAAAAAAATGGAGACAAGTTAATAAAGAAAGCTTTTTATTGATCAACTGAAACTTTAATCCTCAAACACAAAATATTGTTCTGAAGCCATGTCCCTTGTTGCATTTCCACGCCTATTAGCTTGTTCTACACATATTTCTTCTGGTAAATCATCAGCATCTATTGGATCTTCATCTTCTAATGGACAGCCTCTTTTAATTGCAATATTGTGCAGTATGCAGCAAACCAATATAATTTTGGCAACTTTCTCTGGTGCATACTGCATAGCACCACCAGAACGATCAAGACATCGAAACCGCATTTTCAAAAGACCGAAAGTCCTCTCAATAATCCCCCTGGTAGATCGGTGAGCTTCATTGAAACGTACTTGACTTCTGGTCTGTGGGTTGTTATAGGGAGTCAACAGCCATTCTGTACATGAGTACCCTCCATCTCCTAATAGAAGATATAATAAATATAAATATTAATATAAGAATAATTATAAAGATTCAGAACTATACAATTAAACTATACAGATTACAGTCGACAAATTGGGCGCAATTTAGGTACATTGAAATGAGAGACATATTAGACGCCAGTTATGCTTACCTTGAAGCCATCCGTCAGGCATATTTCCGTCCTCGAACTTCCTGTATAACCCAGTCTGCCTTAAGATGTAAGAATCATGACAGGAGCCAGGAAAGTTAGAACGGACACTGATAATCCTCATGTGGGGGTCACAGACCATCTGGACATTCAAGGAATGGAAATGCTTTCTATTCCTATAGATCTCCTCACGAGCTTGAAGTGGTCTTACAGCAACATGGGTACAGTCTATGGCACCTAGGACATTGGGCATCCCAGCCATCCTATAGAAATTTGACTTGATAGATTGCCATTCTTCAGGGGTAGATGGCAAACAAACATATCGATGAAAAATAACCATCATAGCCCCTATTACTTTGGATAAGTGGCGTGAAAAAGCAGATTGACTCATTCCAATAATGACGCTAGAAACTGCCTGAAAGGAGCCTGTTGCAAAAAAATGCAATGCAGCTAATAGTTTGAGAAGTCCCGGAATAGCTTGTGAACGAGCAGTCATCGGCTCCAAATGATCTTCAATCTCTCGATACAGGTGTAATATCGATTCACGATCAAGCCGTAATCTTTGTATGATCTCTCGGTCAGAAAGGCCGTGCAAACCAACCCGTGGAAGGAATACACGGGGGACTCGAACTCTCCTTCTTCTAACCAATCGATTAGCTCCATTTCCAGTATTCTGTCTTCTAGCCCGGATTTGCATCAAACGGAGAATAAACAAAAACAGAATTCTCTCCATAGCTGCTGAAATGAACAATGTAAGTACAATGCTGATATTACTGCCTTTTATATATGTCTAGACTGGCGTCTAGAGTGACTTTCCTATTGTTTTGTAACGAGGTGGGAGCGGAAATTGACGCGAGCGGACAAATAGATTTTTTAGTACATTCGTTTTTTGGCGAGTTGGTGGTCAAATGTGTCTAATTACAGTAAAAAATGGAGAGGTAGCGAGGTATGGCGGATAAGTACGCTCGCAATTTTAAAGATGCGAGTTTTTACATAATTGACGGCTTTGTACATATCAGTTTGCGAGTTTGGACGCAAGATTTGTTGCGGGTAGCTCGCTGACTGCTTAGTACATGGAGCCCTATGTATTCATAACATTATGCTGCTTGTATTTTATCTCCTTTTTATTATTGCATTAAATTTTCCCTCAGGTTGTCATATAGAAATGATTTCAAATGAGACAGTGTCATTTATTTCAGAGTAAAATGTGAAAAGTGATGTTTACATTATCTTCTGTGATTTTACTCCACATTTTAATTAGCAATATTAAACAGACCTATAACAACGTTGAAATTGTTGAAGAATAGTTGTCTCCACATTACTGTTGCTTAATTTAAGCATTCACATCATGTTGTTGGTTAGTATAGGGGATTGGTGAGGTAAGGCTTTATTGAAGCATATTGTCCCCTAAGTCTGTACTTCAGTAGGTACAATTTGAGTAGCTGCGTAGTGCCCGGTGTGGGCTACGTTTATAATTAATATTGGCATGTCCTGTTCTGACTATATGCCTGGGGTCAGTTCATAGGCTTAGAGGCATGAGTGTGAGGTGTAATTAACTTTTGTTTACCTGCATCTGATGCTGAACTTAGATGCGGCTACCCGGTGACCGCATGGAGCAGGCTAGTCAAGATGGCGGTGGCTGATCAGTTTGTGCAGCTTGCGCACAGGACTCCTCCTGAGATACAGCGATCAGAGACCTTTTGGATCGCTTGAAGATAACCGCTGCAGTCCTTGAGCCTTCCCCCACCAGCTGAAGGCTTTTATAGGGTCCTCTGTTGCAACTTATGTAGAGTTTGGAGCTCCGGTCTCACGGAGCTAACTCACAGAGCGGCCATGTCCCGGCGTGGCCAAACTCCGCCCCCTCAATCAAGATTTTTTTATTTTGAAAGCCAGAGTAGGTTTGCTCAAATCTTTCCTTTCAAGATGGGTTTAGCCGTACTCTTCAGTAGGGCGGTGGTGGCTTTTAAGCAGTTAGGAACTTGTGGGGTGGGCTTAACTGCGTTTTCCTAACATGTTGCTGCCCCTGGGTAGAAAGCCAGAGTAGGTTTGTCCTTTTATCTACAGGTCTCTGTGAGAAGTGGCATCCTCTCATACCGGGTAAGCTGCCCTCCTGCCGGACGGCTACACTGCAGGTAAGTGCTTTAGCTCTTCTAAGTTGGGGGACTAGCACTGGGAAAGGTTATGCTGTGACTCAGAGGTAATTCACTGCAAAATAGAACAAGCAGTCCTGAGTTCAATTCCCTCATATTAAACATTTACCTGCTATATTTATTGGGACAGTTATATAATCCTTTGTGAAATGAATTTATTAGGCAGTGGCAGGCACTGATATATGTGGGAGACATGTGATTGTTCCCTGTGTGGGGGAATCTTTCCCTGAGGCTGTAATGGTGTGCACTTTCTTTTATTTCTGCTCTTCAGTTTATTCACCCCACTGTTGTACAGTGGTATGTTTGTAGTTGGGATTGAGATTGTTTTTTTGAGAATGTTCAGCGTAAAAGAAAGACCCTGGTTAGAACTCTATGAAATGACTTCTGTTTTAATGGGTTTGTAGTGTGTCGTTTTCCTTTAGTTGCGCATTTCTTACCCCATGTGACTCCGCCACCTCTGTCAGGGAACGGAGCAGCGCCATTTTCGGCTGTCTTTAGAGACTGATGTTATGACCCCGCCTCCTTCCTTAATATTTTCGGAGCAGCGGTTTTTGTCTGCGCTCTTTGAGGGGTTTTAGAAGATGATATACAGCGTTAGCCTTTCGGCTCTCTGGTCTTACAAGAAAAAGTGTTTGATGCGCTCATGATGGTTTTCTATCATTGGGAATGACAGGGCTATGCTGCTGCTGTGAAATAGCAGTGTTATGTGCGCACATTGACAGTTGCAATTTAAGTGTAAGAGGAAAGTAAGCCCAACAGTGGGGAGGGATAAAACTCTTGAGATATCTATTTCATTATTGTCCCAATAAAGTCTTTTACTGATTTAAGGGAATTGGGGTAATCAGGTATTACAAACACCCTATGTATTTAGGCCAACTGTTTTAAGTCAAACCTCTATGCACTTAAAGTGACAGTGCTCAATTTTAAGTGTTTTCTTTTTTTGCAATTTTTACAAGCCTCTATACTTTTAAAGTGACGGTGTTCATTTTCAAGTATATTATAATTATAGCAAATATAATTTTTTAGCCTCATGTCTCTCAGGATGATGCTGTTTATGCAATGCCACAGTTTTCTCCTCAATCGTCCCAAGCCTTTTATGGTGTCACATGCAGTGCCCTGCGGTTCCTCTCAATCTCCTAGAGGAGTTATTTGCCTGCAGAATTTGCTGCCCATGTATCTTCTGCGGTATCTGTGGCATTATCTGCTTTTCCTTTACTAAAGGGAAATCTCAAGAGGAATATTAGAGATTCAGATAGTAAGGTTTCTGTACCTCCTACTGCTACACTGGTTGCCTTCTTCATAGGTCTGATGAGGAGGATACGTCAGTAGCATCTGAGGGTGAAATCTCAGATTCGGTCAGTATAATCCCTTCATCTGATGCGGAAGTAGTATCCTTCAGATTTGAGCTTGAATACCTTTGTGTATGGTTAAGGAGGTTTTGGCTACTTTGGAGCGACTCTGATACATATGTCCATGTCAACTCTAAGAATCTAGTAACCTTTATAAGTACTAGGGTTCATCTGTGGAAGATTTTCCTGTTCCAGACCATTCCAGATTTTTCACAGGAATGGGAGAAGTCAGGTTTTCTTTTTTCCCTGTCTTTAAAAAGATGTTTCCTGTCGCTGTCTCTCTTAAATATCAGGGCGCACGGTGCCTAAAGTAGTAGGGCATTTCTACTCTGGCTAAGAGAACTACGATTCCTAGGGAGGATAGCTGTTTTTTTTTCGGGATCAATTGACTAAGCTGGTGGCTTACATGGAAGCTTGTATGGCCTCTGTCTCAAGGGCAGCATCTTATTGGTGCAATGCCTTGTCTGATTCCAATTTGGTAGAGACTCCTTTGGAGGAGATCCAGTACAGAATTAAAGGGACAGTTCACCCAAAAACTTTCTCCCCTTTAAATTATTCCCAATGATCCTTTTTACCTGCTAGAGTGTATTAAATTGGTTGCAAGTAGCTCCTTTACTCATATTTCAGCATTTGAAATAGCTGATTTAGCTTGTGGTTTCCCAACCTATACTGAAAGTTTTGATACTGGCGTATATGCTATTGACAAGCCTAAGTAAACACAGCCAGCAGAAGAGATTACACCCTCAGTGGGGGCATGATAGTTAAGTAATAAAATTATAATTTTCCATTGTTCTCTCTATGTATTGAGCTTTGGTGTTCCAGACAAATATAAGATAAGGAAGCAAGTCTGTGTACATGAAAGTGATAACATAATGAGATCTGATATTACCTGAAGCTCAACCCATTGTAATAGGCTGTGGTTTCAAAGCAGAAAACCAGCTACTTCAGATACACAAATAAACCCGAAAATGCAATTTCTCAAATATTTTATACTCTGCAGTTGGTATAACAAGTCATTTAAAATACATTTATGAAAAAACAATTTTACAGTGTCTCACTGTAAGTTGTCTCAGGATACCGTTCTCCAAATGGAAACCAGTGGTTTCATTCTTTCTTTGGTCTAGGAGGGTCAAGTTTATGGTGACCATAGACCTGGAGGACGGGTATTTTCAAGTTCCTGAGTTTTGCCTTTCTGTCAAAGACTGTCAGTTTGTCGCTCTTCCCTTTGGCCTTGCCATGGCTCTCAGAGGGGATTATTTCGGCAGTGATCAAGTGTCAGGGAATTGCTGTGGTACCCTTCCTGGACGTCATAATGGTTCAGGCGCCATCTTGTTGGTTTTCTTCATTCCCTCGGATAGAAGTGAATCTGAAAATGAGTTCCCTTGTTCTAGCTACAGGGGTAGTTTCTTAGGGACCATATTAGTTTCCCTATCTCTGAAAATATTTTGACAAAGGTAAAAAAATAGAGGATTTTTCCTATTGTTTCTTTCGGCACTCTACTGCTTGGCCTTCAGTGGTTCAATGTATGGAGGTAATTAGTCTGATGGTTGCTTCATTGGACATAATCCCTTTGCCCGATTCCATCTGAGAGTCTACTGTTATGTATGTTTAGATAGTGGACCGGGGATCTTGTGGCTCTGTCTCAGAGGATAGATCTAGATCTGTTGACATGAGATTTTTTTCCCTCTGGATCAGATAGAGGAACCAGTGGTAGAGCGCTCGCTTAGCTTTCAAGAGGTAGCGGGGTCATTGCCCGCATTCTCCAGAATCTTTTGATTTTTCTCAGAAGCATCTGTCTCGGGGCACATGCTTCCTGAGACCTTCCTGAGTAATAATGACCTTGGTCGCTAGCCTGTTGGGTTGGTGACTATGGACTTGGGTTGAGTCTGCTCTCCCCATATCCATTTTGTAGTTGAGAGCGATCTACAATGCTTGGATGACTTGGCCTCAGTTGTCTTAAGTTCTAGTTGAATAATTTAATCTCAGAGGCTGACATTATCCACCTGGGAGGAACCTGGAGTTTCTTTGCCATGATTGGCGTGGACCAGGGGCGTATTAATGGATAGGCCAACAAGGCCGGTGCTTAAGGTGGCAAATTTTTGGGGGGCAGCACTTGACCACTGCACTTAAATATCTGGCTGCTTTAACCAATTTTTTTTTGCTAATTTTGAAAGGGTAGCTTACCACCGAGCGATCACATGACCGGCTTTTTGCCGAGGACACGTGACATTTTCGACCAACCAACTTCCACTATCTGTTTGCAGGCCATGGAGCAGCGGAGCCAGTGAGGACTGGAGCGGGTGACAACTAACTCAGGTAGGGCACTCAGTCTCTGCCACAGAGTCACTCGTCAGACTCAGTACTACTACTGTCTGCTCTGTACTTAGTGATCACTAGTCAAGTCAGTGTCTTGGTCACAGGTGGGTGACAGTCACTTAGTTAGTGATAGAGGGAGCCACTGCCTATGGGACTTTAATCACTTTTTTGTGAGGTCAACTGGCATGGAAATAATAGGTTTAAATCAACTACTATGCGTTATTTGCAATAAAAGGGGTTAAATATATGTGCTGTGTGTTTGTAGCAATGGCAATATGGGTGTTTAATCCTTGATCTGTGTGTTACATGATGATGTCTGCTTTGTTCGTGTTACTGGCAATATGGGTATTAAATCCCTCTTCAGTGTGTGTTACCGCCAATATTAAATCACTTCACTACATAAAAGAGGGTTAAGTGACAGTCATTGCTCTGTGTGGTCTAAATTAATTCAGGGATAGTTCTAAGCTATAATATTTGGGGCAGCAAACTTTGGTGAGCGAAAACTTGACTTCATGGCTAAATATCAAGGGAGTTACTGCTGGGGTACCCCATGATATAATTTTATATATATATATATATATATATATATATATATATATATATATATATATATACAAACAGAAGCAGGGAACCAGCACTCTTTGTTTATCATCCAGCTGCCGGGGTGCACTTACAAACAATCAAATATCAGCACAATCAAGAAGGCACTCTCCGTTTAATTCAATCGTTTAATGGTAAACGTTTTCGGGGTCTCCCCCGTCCTCAGACCACTTACAGACATTCAATACCACACATCTTAAATACCTACTTACCCTCACTGTGACAGACCGCCATCAGACTCCCAGCTTCCGTGTAGCGCAACTGTGCATGCGCGCCCGGAACTACGGAGAGCCGACGGGGACCAACTACCAAAAACCAAAGGCAAAAGTGAAAATTAACATCACGCAAAATAATGCAGCAGTATAGAAAACTAACTAAAGATGGTACTGTGATGCATATTAATATTTCTACCCTAAACTAGGCATACTATACTTTGCACAAATCGTACCTGCCCCCCATTCCTTTTCCCAAACTTTACACATACAGTGTTTTACATATACTGATATCTTATACTCTAATCCCTGCACAACTTTATGTGAGAACATACTTTCATATTTACATAAAGGGGATATTTTCATATTTACATAGAGGGGCTACCTGTGTTTACTGACATTACTCTTCATGTGTTAAACTCATGCCCCCAACTGGACTTAAGTACATAGTCAAACCACTATCACAGTACCTCTTTCACAGACTCAAAGACATTGAATCCAAGGAAATGTTACTTTACCACAGAGCACCCCACACCATACCATCTTCAATATTTGATGGGCATCCTCAATAACACGGATGCTTAACTATAAGTGGGGAACCCAGCTGCAAAGATCATCCCCTGTATTGAAATTTCACTGCATATACTCAATGCAGCCATGGACGTACATAGTCAAATTAGCTTTAGCTCTCATATTACTATGAAGGAGGCAGTGGGCATACATCCACTACAAGCTTTACAAGAAACATTGATAGTCCAATTGGACATTCAGTCCCTTTGGGGACATAGTCTCCAGATTAAAAATCCACTGAGACTCCCGTTGTAGTAGACGCCTGCCCCTGTCCCCCCCCCTAGAATTGCGTGGAACGTGGTCTATGATGATATATCGAAGGTCAGATACAGCATGACCACTGGTACTGAAGTGGCGAGCCACCGGTTGATCTGAATCACCATCCTTAATTGCCAGCCGAATCGCTGACCGGTGGTTCGCCATCATCGTCCTGAGATCATCCTGGGTCTTACCCACGTAAAATTTACCACACGGACAGTGTAGTAAATATACAATGTACGTGGTTGTACAAGTCACCCTATGCAGGATTTGGTATTTTTTATTGGACCATGGATGTTGGAATGTGCTACTCTGGGTTAACCCACCACAGGTAGTGCAACCACTGCAGCGGAAGCAACCTTTTCTCGTGGTTTTTAACCATGTACTAGGCATATAACTGTCACTATTGTCAGGTCTCAATAACAGATCTTTCAACGATCTTCCACGCTTGAACCCAACCAATGGTGACACACAGGATGCAAAAGGTAATGTTTTGTCACTCTCCAAAATGTCCCAATGTTCCCTCAAAATATTGGAGAACTGTAATTTTTCAGGTGAAAAGATGGTGGTAAAAATCATCTTCTTCTCATTCTTATCTCTCTCCACCTTAGTGAGTGCCTGTTCCTGTGTAAGCTCTGATGCTTCAATTAGTGATTGGTCAAGATGCTTAGACCCATATCCACGGTCCGTGAACTTCTTATACATCTCCTGTAGTTGCTGTTCCTTCCTTTCCTGGTTACTATTATATATATAAAAGAGAGTCACCCTGCATATGCGTTTAGGTTTAAATCAACCCACCTGAGTGAATGCAAGCCCTACATTAAAAAAAATAATGTTACACACTGACCAAAAAATGTTATGGCTAAAAAAGGCCTATAACCTGGTGGGGGGCAGCATAATTTTGAGTGCCTAGGGCAGCAAAAAAACTAAATACGCCACTGGCGTGGACACAATACCTGACTTCTTGAGAGTCAGTCAGATCAAATGGGGGATGCTGGAGTTGGATATAGCAGTACGCCAAATTTTCTTGTTACGTTTAAGGGTCTAGAGATCAGCAGGCTGCTCTGTTAAAATCCCTGGCGGTTCCTTGGGTTTTCAGTCTGACATCCCTGTCCTTCAGTTTGCTCTCCTTCCACGAGTCTTTGCTTGTGTCTCATAGGAGTGGGCATCAGTATTTTTTTTACAGTTTCTGCATAGTCTTGCAGGATTTGGATAAAGACCTAGCGGGGATGTATTTCCTCCATCTTGGTGGTTATACCTGAGGAGGGACCTTCTAATTCAGGATCCATTCTTCGTTTCTCTGAAGCTTTCTGCTTTGAGATTGAATGCTTCGTTCTGTCTAAGCGTGATTTTGGTCATTAAGACCATGATTCAGGCTCTCAAGTCTGTTACTAGTAAGATTTGCGAAAGGTTCTGGCGTATATATCTTATTGGTGTGAATCCAAGGGCTACTTTTGGAGTAGGGTCAGGATTCCCAGGATTTTGTTTTCTCTCCAGGAAAGTCTGGAGAAGGGTTTGTTGGTACCCTGAAGGGTCAGATTCTGCATTTTCTATTTTGATCCATAAGCTTCTGGCGGACGTGCCAGATGTGCAATCTTTTTGTCAGGCCTTGTTTAGAATCAGACCTGTGTTATGTCTGTCCTTTCTTGGAGCCTTAACTTTGTTCTTAAAGTTTTACAGCAGGCTCCGTTTGAGCCATTGCATTCCATAGATATTAAGTTGTTATCTTGGAAGTTTTTTTATTTTTTTATTGCTATCTCTTCTGCTTGGAGAGTCTCAGAACTCTCAGCTTTGCAGTGTGATTCATCTTATCTTTCATGCCGATAAGGCGGTTCTTCGTACTTAGGTTTCCTTACTAAAGTTGTTTGGGATAGGAAAATTAATCAGGAACTTGTTGTTCCTTCTCTAAGTACTATTCCTTCTTCTCATAAGGAAGGTTGTTGCACGACTTGGATGTTGTGCGTGCTCTTAAATTCTATCTACAGGCGACTAAGGATTTTCACCAGTCTTCTGTCCTGTTTGGTTGTTTTCTCTGAGAAACGTAAAGGTCGGAAAGCTTCTGCTACTTCTTACTCTCTGGTTGAGAAGTATAATTTGCTTGACTTATGAGACTGCTGTTAACAGCCTTCTGAGAGTTTTACAGCTCATTCCATGAGGGATGTCTCCTCTGCTTGGGCTTTCAAAGATGAAGCTTTTGTGGAACAATTTACAAGGCTGCAACTTGGTTTTCATTTATACTTTTGTCTCGGCTGAGGTTCTTTTGGGAGAAAGGTTCTTCAAGCAATGGTGCCTTCTGTTTAGGTTACCTGTCTTGTCCCTCCCTAATCATCGGTTTCCTCTAGCTTGGGTATTGGTTCCCAACAGTAATTTATGATTCTGTGGACTCACTGTATCTTAGGAAAGAAAGCAAAATTCATGCTTACCTGATAAATTTCTTTCCGGATACGGCCCGGCCTTTATTTTAAGACAGTTATTTTTATCTTTAACCTCAGGCACCTCTACACCTTGTGTTATTTCCTTTTTCTCCATTTTCCTTCGGTCGAATAACTGGGGATTGTGGGAAGGGAAGTGATACTTAACAGCTTGGCTGTGGTGCTCTTTGCCTCCTCCTGCTGGCCAGGAGTGATATTCCCAACAGTAATTGATGATTTTGTGGACTCACCGTATCCGAAAAGAAAGAAATTTAACAGGTAAGCATACATTTTGTTTTTTTTTGTGTTGTGGGGGTTGTCGGTTTAGGAGTTAATAGGTTAATTAGGTTTAATGTGTTGTGGGAGGTTGGTGGCTTAGGGGTTAATAGATGTATTAGGTAGTTTGTGATGTGGTTAGCGGATATAGGGGTTAATAATTTTATTGGGTCTTTATTTTTTTTCTTAATACTTTGAGTGGGCGGTTAGTTTATTTTTTTCTTAAAAGTTTGTACGGACGGTTAGTTGTTTTTTTTTATTAGTTATTGCAGACAGCTAGATTGTTGTTTTTTTAACACTTATTGCGGCCTTTTTTTTTTTTTTGTAATGCTCCATTTGCCTTCACTGCATCCCGGTGGATTTCGAAAATGGCAGGAACCACCCTGCCATTTTCAGAATCCACCTGGATGCAGCTTCTTTTCCCTGCCTCGCGCTGCCAACATTCCTTTGAGGATGCGTGCGCAACTGCCGATGGCGACGGACGCGTTACAAATGCGATTATAGTATAGATAATGTTTTCCTAATATCTTTGGGAACTCTGAATGTTATCGCTCTCATATTGAGGGGAATATCTGTGACATGTATGTGATCCTATTTTTGCATTAGGATCTTATATTCACCTCTATATTAGTGAGGTGATTTTACTTCCGTCTGCGTCTGTAGATGCTCTAAGAGATAGCAACAGGCTGTAAACCATGAGTCCCAGGTTCAATCCTGAGCTCAGATTTGGTATTATTTCCTACTTTTGAATTTATATCTATCTCTTAGATGTTTAGCTCTGGCTAAAACAGCATATATGTTTTATGTTAAAGGGATACTAAACCCAAAATTTTTCTTTTTTTTGCATTTATTTATCGTTTTCAAACGAACAGAGCCAGTCTTTACATTAAACATAAATTATGGAGGCGCAGTTCCTGTATATATTTGCAGCTTTCTTGGAGACGCAGCTTCACAAAGAAAATATTCCTTCTTAATTATTCAGCAAATGAAGAAAATGCATATTTCCATATCTCTGTTACAGAATCAGCTTTAGCATTACTGTATTTTGTACTGGCTTGCCCTATATCTAGAGACGTACATTGAACCTAGAGGGAGAGTGGTTACTGCCCCTTTCTCTCTTTTATTTTCATAACCATTCATCTCTAAGCCTACTCCCCATTATATATTGAGTGTTTTCAAACCTTGAGATTAATTATTTTTGTATGTCTCTATTCTGTGCTCTGATCCAGAATTTCCACTTCTCGAAAAATCTTTCAACATTAATTTTAAGATGAAACCAGATATCATTCTGTTCTATCAAGAATTGTCTCTGTACTATGTTTTTCAAGGCGTTAAGAGAGGGTGCTTGTGAATTTTTCCACCCTTTCAAGATCAGATTTCTACTTAATAAAATTAGCATAACAAAGAAGGTTCTACACTGTGGGGTTTCTTTTTTATTAAGATTTAAGAAGATAATATGTTCTGCTTGTAGTGTCAACTGCACATTGCATAATTTATTGGCCCAGTAAGACACCATTCTCCAAAATGTTTGTAGTTTCGGGCATGACCATAAACAATGTATTAAATTTGCTTTATTCAATCTATTTCTCGCATTTATGTCCACTTTGGTTATTGCCCCATTTAGATATCATTTCTGGCGTAATATATGTCATCCATATCATTTTAACATGTTGTTCACGCATCGACATTGCAAGAGAAGCTTCTTCTACCCTTTCTATACTTTTAAGAACTCTCTGTATCGTCAAGGCAGGGAAATACATTTTTCTCCATTTTAATATAATTTTGTTCTAAGTGTTTATCATAATCTATGTTGTTCATAATTTTGTAAAAAAAAAAGAGATAGAAAATTGTTTATTTTTATAAGCACTCATTACTGGTACAAATGGAAGATAGTCCCAATCGTTCCCATTTAATCTTATGAGTCTCAAACAATAATCTCTTACTTGTAAATACGCAAAGTAATGCTCCTTCTTAAGATGAAATTGTCTTTGGGTAGATGCAAAGTCCAAAACTTTAGGTTTTTCCTGTTCCCTATTTACTAACTGTCATATTAATTAAGTTATGTTCTTTCCATATTGAGCCTACATTAAAGAGAAGTCCCAGTTGGAAATCCTGATTTCCTTTAATTGAAAGAAAATGTGATACTGCAAATTTTAAATTACATTTTTTACATATTCTATTGCCATGCTATTATTGGATCTTTCAATAGGTTTATTCTCTTAATATATATTGGAAGATTTTTAATCTCCAGGTGGACTATATTTTTAAGATAAAGGGATGCAACTAAATAGGATTCAACGTCTAGCAGAGTAAAATGGCCTATGTCCAGTAGCCAGTCAAGAGCAATTTTCCCTACTGCCACTAAGTTATATAACGATATATCTGGGAGAGCCATTCCCATATTTTTTTTTTTGAAGCGTTAATTTTACTTTCTTTTTCTCCCACAAATACTTTTTAATACATGAATTTATTGCTTTCATTTCGTTTTTTTTTTATTAATAGTGGTATATTTTGAAAAACATATAATAGTTGTGGTAGCGCTATCATTTTTAATACATTTATTTTGCCATAGAGAGAAACTAACTGCATCCCTTATATTTAAAGAGTATATTTCAGCTGGGTCTGTACTGTAGAGAACTTAAGGCCTAGATAAACTAATGAATGCTTTATTTCCTTAAAAGTTTGAGTATCTGAATCTGGCCTTTTGTCAATCCATAACACTTCTGACTTTTTTGTATTGATTTTGTATCCTGAGAAAGACCCAAACATTTCCACAGTTTGACAGATTAATTCAAAATTTACCTTTGATTGTTTGGTAAAGATCAGTAGATCGTCTGCATATACTGCCATTTTAATCTCTTTGCCCTGGATTGTTATTCTTGGGATATTTCCCCTAAATGCTATTAACAATGGTTCTAGAGCCAGATTAAAAATTAAGGGGGAGAGAGGGCATCCTTGTCGCGTCCCCCTCAGTAATGGAAAAAAAATTGTTTTCTGTTTATTTATAAATAATGTTTTTTGGGATTCCCTATATAGTAATTCAATCATATTATAACAATTTCCAGAGAAACCAAATTTAATTAAAACCGTGAATATATAATCCCAAACAATTGAATCGAAAGCTTTATGTGCATCTAACGATATTACCGATGAGTCTTCCTTATTTATTTTCTTATTATATTTCTTATTGTACCAGGCATCTGAGATTATTAAATATAATTTTCTTAGGTTAATGTTGGATGATCGGCCTTTCATAAAGACCGTCTGATCCCGATGGACCAATCCCTCCAGAATTAACTGTAGTCTTTCTGCTATAATACTTGTGGCAATTTTATAGTCAGTATTTAATAATGATATTGGTCTATATGAATCTAATAATTGTGGATCCTTCCCTGGTTTAAGAAAAATAGTTATTAACTTGTCCCTTCCAAAATTTGTTCAGGAGAAATGTTAGGATGGGAGAGATTTCATTAATCAAGATTTTGTAGAATTCTGAGGGTAATCCATCGGGACCAGCTGCCTTATTATTAGACAGTTTTTTAATTGTTTGTATTATTTCTGTTTCTGATATAGGCTCATTGAGTTTATTTAACTGGGTTATGTCTATTTTTGGAACATTTATTTTTTTCCAAAATTGATCCTTTTTTCCCTCATCTATAGAATATGGTGAGTAGAGAGGTTTGCAGAATATTCATAAAATATTTTATGTATATCTCTAAGATTAGTTTTCAGTTTATCTCTGACTTTTAATTTAGATATAAGCATAGTCTTTTTTTGATTGTTAACTAGTTGAGCCGTATACCGCCCAAATTTATTACCAAATCTAAAAAATTCTGAACATGCCTTCATATTATCTCTTATTTCATTTTGTATGAAAAAATTATCCCTATTCTGTTTCGCAGTAGTATATTTTTCCCAATTGGGTTTAGTTCTACTCTCTGGGAATCTGGAATATGCGTTAATTAATGAATTGGTTACCTGCTGTTTCATTTGATTCTTTTTTTTCCTCATCTTAATTACAAAAGCCGTAATCTCTCCCCTAAGTACTGCTTTGGCTGTGTCCCAATAGATATTAGTTTTATTCATAGATAGTTGTTAAAACTATCATATTCTGTCCTTTTATTTTTTCAAAAAAGTTACAAATTTGGGGTTATTTAAAAGATATTTGGGGAAGAAGAAAGAGCCTGGCTGCTTAAGGGAGGCTGTAATAAATGCAATAATAATAGGGGCATGGTCTGATATTGTAATTTGATCAATTTTGACTTCCTGAATCTGGTTAATCATATACTCTGAAACCAAAAATAGATCAATTCTAGAAAAGGAATGCTTAGATTTAGATAAGCATGAGTATTCTCTAACATCCGGGTTCATAATTCTCCATATATCTTGTAATCTTAGGTCTTCATTCAAATTTTTAAGTATTGTGCTTTCTCTTTTCCTTTTTAAACCGTTTTTTGATTAGTTGGAGCCTGTTTCCCCATTCCCTTCTTTCTATCTAAAATTAAATTTGGAGTTAAATTAAAATCCCCACCTATTATTAAATGTTTATCTGTATATATCAATAAATGGTCTCTGAGTTTTTTCCAGAAGCCGGGATCTTCTTTATTAGGGCCATATACATTGCATAATATATACTCTTTATCTTCAATCGTTATTGATAGAATAATAAATATCTCATCTTGATCTATAATTGTATTAATAATTTTATATTCTAATGCTTTATTGAATAAAATTGCGACTCCCTTTTTTCGTTTACTACAGGGAGTAAAAATTATTTCTTTAACCCATCCTCCTTTTAACTTGCACGCTTCTTCACTTTTTAAGTGTGTTTCTTGGAGTAAAAGTATTTGTGCGCCCAATTTCTTTGCGTATTTTAATATAGATTTCCTTTTAATGGGTGAAGTAATCCCCCCTATGTTCCAGGAAATAATTTTAAAAACCATTTATTTTATTTGAGAAGAACATTTTAAGATGAAACTTGGATCATTATTTCTTACAGGTTCCATAATTGAACTCTGTAAAAAGCTAAATTTCTGGTCCTTTGAAATATTTTTTATTACCCTCTTTAGTCAATTTTTATTTTTAGCTGTATGAATCGATCTGATTAAAAATGTAAGCCTCTCAATCTGGATTTCATTAATTTTCTCATTACTTCTCAGTACCTCCATGATTATTTTCTATAAAAAGCTTAACTTCTGATTCTTCTGTTAGCAATTTATTGCCATCCTTAGTTTGTATATTGATTTTTGCTGGGTACAATAGTCTGGCTTTCCAACCTGCTTGGATACGTTTAGTGCATAATGGTGCCATCCTGCGCCTTTAATTAGAGGTCTCAACTGAGTAGTCATTAAATAATAGGAGTTTTTTACCTTTAAAATTTAGTTCATTATACATTTTCCTGTATGCATTCATTTATTCTAATTTTATCCTGAAAGTTTAATATCTTCATGATAACCACTCTGTTAGTGTGGTCTCCATTTGCCGTTTTCTTTAATGGGCCTATTCTATGTATTCTTTCCACTATTATTGTGGACTCTGTACTATCTATTTTTAACAATTTCATAAGCTCAATTTCTACAAAATCTTTTAGATCTTTTTCTAGCACAGCTTCCGTGAGACCTACTAATCCAAGATTATTGCGTCTATTACGATTTTCTAGATCTTCAAGTTTCGCTTTCATTGCTTCTATTTGTTCTGACATATTTTGTACTGATGGTTCTCTTTGTATTTCTCTGTCCTCAAGGTCTGATACCCTTTGTTCTACGTGCGTAATTCTATTTGCAAAGTGTTTAAAGGGACAGTCAAGTCCAAAAAAAACTTTAATTTTTCAAATAGGGCATGTAATTTTAAACAACTTTCCAATTTACTTTTATCAACAATTTTGCTTTGTTCTCTTGGTATTCTAGTTGAAAGCAAACCTAGGAAGGCACATATGATAATTTCTAAGCCCTTGAAGGCCGCCTCTATTTTATTTACTTTTTACAGCAGGGGAGAGCAAGCTCATGTAGGCCATATAGATAGCATTGTGATCACGCTCGTGGCTAGTGGCAGACACTGCACTAATTGGCTAAAATGCAAGTCAATAGATAACTAAAAGTCATGTGATTAGGGGCGGTCAGAAGATGCTTAGATACCAGTTAGTCACAGAAGTAAAAAGTGTATTAAAGGGACAGTTAAGGCACCAAATAAACATAATTCAGTATGTTACTTACAAAATGTTAATGTGGCACATCGTTCTCCCTCTGCTGCAGTCCTCAGGGATTATCCATTTTTTTCAAATAACCAACTGCCGTTTACAGCTAAAAATGGTGGCCTAACTCCTCCTCCCATCGTCTTCTTCCCACAGAGCTTCTTTTGAGAATTTCTCATGCACGCCCAACTTGAACGTGCCTTGAGCCTAACGCATGTGCAAAGTGTTATTATTTTGATTTCTTACAGAATGCTGTGGGGGGCCGTTTTAGTGCTGCACCGGAAGTCATGTATAATCTTCCTCTCTTGTGCTCCTTCAGTTTTCGCGCTTTTGGGGATCAGGTAAGTGGTGTCTCAAGATGCTCCGCGCTTTTAAAAAAAATATTACTGGGCTGTAATTATCTAAACTTCCTCTAAATAGATGTGTGTGCACCGCCTAACCTAAACGTAAAGCAGGGCAAATAGCACTGTGTTGCTTGCTGATAGAGTGTCAATCGTCTAATAGAAGCCGTAACTGATTGAACCACCCGCTTTTGCTTTACCCTACGATATAACCAAGCCACTTTACTGCCCCCGCCTGAGTCGCACAGTATTTTGTTAGCACAGGGGATTCTGCAGATCGCTCGGTGCTTGTATTCGTCTTGCATATTTATTGTGGGCTGAATGTGTATTTCATCTTTATATACAAAGCAGGTATCGTTTCTCCATATTTTACTCCCTGCTCTAACTGGCACCTCTGTGCTGATATAAGTGCTTGAATGTTTTGTGTATAAAGATATATATATATATATATATATATATATATATATATATATATATATATATATATATATATATATATACACACACAAATTTTTATATATATATATATATATATATATTATAGCAATTTGGCTAGATATTGCAGTTGTAGTAGTCATGCAGATATCAGTGCTTCATGTTTTGTTTAAAAATATATAAATATAAATTGGTGTGTGTATAAAGATATATAATATATATATATATATATATATATATATATATATATATATATATTATATATATACACACTATACGCAATTTGGCTAGATATTGCAGTTTGTAGTAGTCATGCAGATATCAGTGCTTCAATGTTTTGTTTATAAAGATATATACTATATAATATATATATATATATATATATATATATATATATATATATATATATATATATGTATGTGTGTGTGTCTAAAGATATATATATTTATACACCCTGACATATTTATGGATCACTCCCTGCATGCAAATATAATTGTTTAAAACACTGAGGTGACATATGGATTAGAAATGTTCAAACTGCTCTGTTACTGGAGTGTTTTTTTAATTCCCCAAACTGAGCATTGATCTGAGAAATAACTGCTCACTGACTCCTATATAAAGCTTACAGAGTCTGCCTAGTCTGCTAAAGATTTTTATCTATCTAGCAGGTTTTGCAAAGTGTTATAGAGAATACTGCATTTTTTAGCACAGTATTACATGCAAGAAAAAAAACATACATACTTACATACAAATATAAATACAAACACCCTGCACACATACACACATACAAACATGCATACAACACACACATAAACATACATACAAACACACACATACAAGCACATACACCCTGCACATATACACACGAGCATGCATACAACACACACATAAACATACATACAAACACACACATACAAGCATCCATTTCAGTAATCACTACTGTGCTTTGTTGAGCAAAGTTGGGTATAAATGGAAAGTATTCTAATGAAAGGGACACCCTGGTGTGGTCCTATTCTGTTTTCAGCTCCAGATACCCCTTAGTAACCAAGATACACTTTACTAACCAAGATACACAGTAACAAAGGTACAGAGCTGTCATGTCTAGGGGAAACAATATGGCCGCTTGCCAAGTGAATTACACACAACTGAGAGCCTGCCAATCAATAAATACAAAACACACTATTTGATTCATTTGACAACACCTTTATTTCCGGTTTATTGTAAGACAAGTCATTTACCGGATCTATTCAGACATTGATTTTTCTCCAACAACTAAAAATGCCACTATATATACACTACCTGTGTCTCAAAGCATGCTACATCACAGCATCTCTTTTCAAATTCCAGTCTTCTACATTATTTCATTGTGTTTGAGAAATACTAAGCTGCTGTCATTTTTGTAATTATTATGATTGTTATGTCTTTCAGCACTAGAGTCCTGATCTCTTTGATGCTATCTTCCACTGATCTTGATTTTCAGAGGATCCATCCCAGCATTACCCCCTAAGAGGAGTGTCCCTCCACGGCCAAAACACCTTAGTGGTAAATTAGACAAATTATACTTGTGTGGTTGTTTTGTGGGCTTTTTACAGATTTGTAGCCAACAAATATCTACGTAAAGGTAAAGAAGGGGCCGTGGCGTGGCACCTGTGCTTATCATCATTTGGCCAACTTGGTTTGGAATGCCTTTTTTAATTCCCCCTCTGTCTCTCCCTTTCTCTCTCCCCTCTGTCTCTCTCCTCTTTCTCTCTCTCTCTCTCCCTCCCCCTCTGTATCTCCCTTTCTCCCACCCCCTGTCTCTCTCCCCTCTGTTCTCTCTCTCTCTCTCTCTCTCTCTCCTCTCTCTCTCCCTCTGTGTCTCTCTCTCTCTCTCTCTCCTCTCTCTCTATCCTTCTCTCTCTCCCTGTCTCTCCCACCCCCTCTGTGTCTCATTCTCTCCCATGGTCTCTTTCTCTGTCTCTTTGTCTCTCTCTCTTCCACTCTGTCTATCTCTCTCTCCCACCCCCTCTGTCCAATTTACATCTAATATCTAATTTCCTTCATTCTCTTGATATCCTTTGTTGAAAATCATATCTAAATATGCTCAGTAGCTGCTGATTGGTGGCTGCACAATAGATACCTCATGTGATTGGCTCACCCATGTACATTGCTATTTCTTCAACAAAGGATATCTAAAGAATGAAGGCATATCCTAGCCAGTGCCTTACCTGCCTCTGACCTCACTGCACGTCACTGTACTACATTAAATATATGTATGTGATGTTGACCTATAAAAAATTTGTTTTATCAATGACCCCCCTTCCTCTGGTTAGTACTTGCCTCCTGGTCAAAAATTTGCCAGTCAGCCCCTGCCATTCAATAAGAAAGAGAAAACACACTATTTTTTTTACCTTTATTTTACGGTTGTATTGTAAGACAAGTCATTTATCGGTTCTATTCACAGACATTGATTTTTACCCAACAACTAAAAATTTTCACTATATATACCATTCCTGTGTCTCAAAACATGCTGCATCTGTCTTCAAATTCCAGTCTTCCACATTTACTTTTTTTTTTCTTTTTTCAAAATAATAAGCGGGTTTCAGTTTGGTAATTATTCTGATTTTTATGTCTTTCAGCACCATAGTCCTGATATCTTTGACGCTATCTTACCCTGATCTTGGTTTCCAGAGGATCCACCGCAGGATTACCCCACAAGAGGAGTGTCCCTCCACAGCCAAAACACCTTAGTGGTAAATATGAAACAAAAATGCATTTTTCATTAAACAGAACACATTGTTAGGACCCAGGTAAAGAAGGGGCCGTGGCGTGGCACCTTTGCTTATCATCATTTGGCCAACTTGGTTTGGAATGCATTTTTTAATTTGGCCAACTGTTGTAACTAACCCTTCTGTTTTCCTATGTCAAAATAAAATTGCAGAATAAATAAAAATGACCAAAAACTTACTTTGGGTTTACATGTTACACTGTGTATGTTCACTGTTTACAATGTCTTCAATCGATTGTTTGTGTTTTATGTTATTTCGACGTTATTATTCTTCTTTTTTTGTCTTAACATGCTATTTATAGTTTGATTGACGAAAAATATACCATGTGAGTATATTTTGAATTCCAGTCTTCTACATCATTGTTTTTTTGGGGGGAAAATGTAAGCTGCTGTCATTTTGTTCATTATTATGATTTTTATGTCTTTCACCAGACTCCTGATTTTTTGGACACCATCTTTGCCTGATCTTGATTTTCAGAGGACCCCTCCCAGCATTACCCACCAAGAGGAGTGTCCCTCCACGGACAAAACACCCTAGTGGTAAATTATTTGAATTATAATTGTATGGTTGTTTTTTGTGCGGTTTACAAGTAGCACACAGAATGTTGTCTGTCAGTGTGTATGTATGGCTGTCATAGACTCTTTGTGTGTGTTTAACGTATATATTGTAATAGTATTGGGAGAGACTGAATGAAAGCATGTGTAATGCAAGACAGATGGGACCTTATATTATCAGCCCCCAGGCCCTTACACTGTATGAAGATTTATGTGAGCAAGCTGTGTGTGTGTGTATATATAGAATTTCTATCTAAAACTAATTAAAATTAGGGTTCACAGCAAACCTCTATTATTGTCATGCACTTGGATAGTCTATATATGACTTTAGTTTTATGGGACATAATAGTGTTAGTATTCATACACTATGACAGGCGTGGGTCATTCAGAAGAGGGGGTCTGTGGAGGGGATTATGTAAGTGTCACATCCTTCACCAAACCGGTTATTTATTCTGCAACAGACATCTTGTCTGGGAGACATCACCTCTATATTGTCTAACGATTTGCAGAATGCCGGTGAATACTATTAGTATATATTTTAATTTTATTGGGAGAGAATGAATGAATGCACGTGTGATGCAAGACAGGTGTCTGTGGAGGGGAGTACATAAGTGTCAGTTCCTTCACCAAATCTACAACTTGATTTCATAAACTACAACTTGATTGCGTTCATACACTATGACAGGCGTGGGTCATTCAGAAGAGGGGGTCTGTGGAGGGGATTATGTAAGTGTCACATCCTTCACCAAACCGGTTATTTATTATGCAACAGACATCTTGTCTGGGAGGCATCACCCCTATATTGTCTAACGATTTGCAGAATGCCAGTGAATACTATTACACACACACACACACACACACACACACACACACAGAGAGAGACACACACACACACACAGAGAGACACACACACAGAGAGACACACACACACAGAGACACACAGACACACACACACACAGAGAGACACACACACACACACACACACACACAGACACACACACAGAGAGAGAGACACACACAGAGACACACACACAGAGAGAGAGACACACACAGAGAGACACACACACACACAGAGAGAGAGAGACACACACACAGAGAGAGAGAGACACACACACACACACACATAGAGACACACACACACACAGAGAGAGAGACACAGACACACACAGACACACACACACAGACACACACACACACACAGAGACACACACACACACACACACAGAGAGACACACACACACACAGAGACACACACACACACACAGAGAGACACACACACACACAGAGAGACACACACACACACAGAGACACACACACACACACAGAGAGACACACACACAGAGAGAGACACACACACACACACACACACACACACAGAGAGAGACACACACACACAGAGAGAGACACACACACACAGAGAGAGACACACACACACACACACACACAGAGAGAGACACACACACACACAGAGAGAGACACACACACAGAGAGAGACACACACACACACACACCAGAGAGAGACACACACACACACACAGAGAGAGACACACACACACACACACACAGAGAGAGACACACACACACAGAGAGAGACACACACAGAGAGAGACACACAGAGATTTATATGAATTTATGAGTGATTGAGAGAAATTCTGTTTGCTACATATGTCATTGTGTGTTTATATCTATCTATATATAAATTAATATTAATATATAACAATCTATTTTTACATTCCATAGAAACAATGTCCTTGTGCATTGTTAAAGAATGCCCCAACTCGAGCAAGTCGACGAAGCTACATCTACCGATAACGTTACACGTATTTCCAAGAAGTGCACAAAGCATCCGTCTGTGGTTGACTGCCACAGCACAATTTGAACATTGCATGGATGCAATGGTAGATACTGTAATGGAGACAAATAAGACATCACGCTATCGTATGTGTTCTCTACATTTCACACCTGACAAATATTATCAAAATGGTTTGAAAAAAAGTCTTCTCAGAGATGCAATTCCCAATGTTTTTGTTAATCTTCTGTGTACGAAAATACTGCGTTTGCAACAAGAATCATCTGCTGCGCAGACATTTACAACAGCACACACCAACGCAAATACCACCAAACAAAAAATTGTCATTTCGTTGAAAGATGGTCAACCAATCGAACATTTTGTTGAGTTGTCGGATAACTGCAATTCCACTTCGAAAACAATACAGCCTGTCTACAAGGATGCATCAAGTAATACTTCAATAGATATGGTACATAGAGGAACTCAGAGTGACAGCATTCGTAACAGTGTTTCAAAATCCACCCAAACTCACTGTAATTTGCGACCAAAGAATGTGTCTACATACACTCATGATTTAATAAAAAAGAAAGATGCATACTGTTGGACAATGTGTCACCTCCAACAATTTGAAACTAAATCTGTTCAAACTATGATTGAAATACCAACAAGGTTGGAAAGTACTTTCAATGGCGATGTACTTGAAGAAGACCTAGCACCGTTGGTGGCCAGTATGTCACCTATATACCCAGTTTCTGCATTGGATACTTCACTAGTTACTGATGTTGAAATAATGGATGACACAGTGATTTCCGAAAGTGTTGGAGAACAATCATTACTTAAAGATCCCAACTACAGTCCAGAAACGACCATATCTTCGGAAGCTGATATGAGCTACCAAGAAAACAAAACAGCAGAAGATTTTTCCAAAGAAAAAAAATATCTGATATTTGATTCATGCTTGGATTACCTTTTGAAATTTGTTCCTTGTCAATTTCAACAATGCAAAGCTCCTATAATTGTGAGAAATAAAAGAGAGCTGGGAAGCATTCTATTTGTGACCGGCGAGTGTTTGGAAGGACACCAAACTAAATTATGGCAAAGTCAACCGACTATTGGACAATTGCCAGTTGGGAATCTAATTATTTCTGCTGCAATACTATTCAGTGGCAACCATTTTAAAAAAATAAATGAATTTCACACGTTTCTTGGTTTACAAAGTATAAGTAAACCAACATTTTATTACATACAGAAGAGATACCTGTTGCCAGTGATTGACAATCATTACTTGAAAGAAAGGCAAAATATCATAAGTAGTATGCAAGACAGAGGAATCACTTTGTGCGGCGATGGGCAATGTGATAGCCCTGGATACAGTGCAAAGTATTGCACATATACGATGATTGAGGACGAAAGCAAAAAAATTATTGATTTCAATGTTGTCCAAGTCACCGAAGCATCCTCATCGGTTGCTATGGAGGCAAAAGCATTCAGGAGATGCATGAGTAGCATTATCGATGAAAATTTACTTGTTCTACAGCTCGCCACAGATCGTCATATTAGTATACGCAAGATTATTCGAGAGGAATATCCTTTTCTGAAGCATCAATTTGATATCTGGCATTATGCCAAAAACATCCGTAAGAAACTAAATGCTGTAAGCCGCAAGAAAAACAGTAGAGAACTAACACCCTGGGTACCCGCAATTGTGAATCATCTGTGGACCTCTAGCATGGTATGTAAAGGGAATGATGAACTCATGCGAGAAATATGGCGATCTTGCTTGTATCATACATGCAATATACACAATTGGGAAGGTGGCACATTCATTGAAAAGTGTACACATGATGTTCTGGACAATGAGGAACAACGTGAACGTCCATGGTTGCATCCCAAGGGAAAGGCTTTTGAATCTCTTCAAGAGATTGTTTTTGACCCAAGGATGGACAAAGATTTTCAAAGTCTTTCACAGTTTTGTCATACCGGAGCAATAGAGGTATTTCACAGCCTGGTACTCAAATATCGGCCAAAAAGAGTCCACTTTAAAATGGACGCTATGGAGGCCAGGACTAAACTTGCTGTTCTTGCCCATAACAACAATACAGAGAGGATCCAAGAACGGATAAAAAGAGAATCCATAAACAGTGGAATTTTGGGGGCACTAAAATTCAAAGCTGTGTTTCCAAAATGCAAAAGTAAGTGGCAGATGAGACCTATATATGAGTCAATGAAAATGGATCATATATATCCCATGATTGCTGATGTACTACGTCTTGCTTGTGGAGAAATGGAAAGTACCCGGGAATCTCGCAATGCATCATTGCCTGACAATATTGCTTCCATTCCATGTCCAAGTAAAGAAACACTTCTGTTGAGTAAAAAGTCACGTTTCCTACCAAAGTAAACTTTACTCTCATTCATCATTGAATGTATCTCAATCCAATAATTTATTTTTGATTGGTCTGTTTGAAGTGTTTTTTATTTTAATGTACCAAACTTTGATTGTTTATTTTTTTTTGTTATTTGAATAAAAAAATGATTTGAGGACATGTGTGGATTTTAGTTTTTTCTCTTTTATTTCGGCATTTAAACTACGAACAAATGTAGAGCAATTGTAAACAATAAACTTTATGATTAAATAAAATACGATAATTTAACTTATAAAAAAGTGCAAACTGTAGATATAGAAAAATTCAATCCCATATCATGTCATTAGCGGGACCATCTTCATCCACATTTCTAAAACCAATGTAAATATTATCCGGTGCCGGAAAGTGTTGTCTAATCATCTTAACAACACAAGACGGGATTGGTTTTCTTTGATGAGGCCCGAGACGGCCATGTACGCGAAGCGTAAATCTTCGGTAGGCTACACGACGGTAATCGCTGCACACGAAAAAATTTTGTTAGTTTACTGGTATAGAAAAGGTCAACGGTTTCTTGTAATGGTATAGAAAAGGTCAACGGTATATAAAAGGTCAAACACAAGCATTGCAAAAAGAAAAAATTTCCCGTGGTTACAACTCGCAGAAAAACATAATTTATGTAAGAACTTACCTGATAAATTCATTTCTTTCATATTAACAAGAGTCCATGAGCTAGTGACGTATGGGATATACATTCCTACCAGGAGGGGCAAAGTTTCCCAAACCTTAAAATGCCTATAAATACACCCCTCACCACACCCACAAATCAGTTTAACGAATAGCCAAGAAGTGGGGTGATAAGAAAAAAAGTGCGAAGCATATAAAATAAGGAATTGGAATAATTGTGCTTTATACAAAAAAATCATAACCACCACAAAAAAGGGTGGGCCTCATGGACTCTTGTTAATATGAAAGAAATGAATTTATCAGGTAAGTTCTTACATAAATTATGTTTTCTTTCATGTAATTAACAAGAGTCCATGAGCTAGTGACGTATGGGATAATGACTACCCAAGATGTGGATCTTTCCACACAAGAGTCACTAGAGAGGGAGGGATAAAATAAAGACAGCCAATTCCTGCTGAAAATAATCCACACCCAAAATAAAGTTTAACAAAAAACAGAAGCAGAAGATTCAAACTGAAATCGCTGCCTGAAGAACTTTTCTACCAAAAACTGCTTCAGAAGAAGAAAATACATCAAAATGGTAGAATTTAGTAAAAGTATGCAAAGAGGACCAAGTTGCTGCTTTGCAGATCTGGTCAACCGAAGCTTCATTCCTAAACGCCCAGGAAGTAGATACTGACCTAGTAGAATGAGCTGAAATTCTCTGAGGCGGAATTTTACCCGACTCAACATAGGCAAGATGAATTAAAGATTTCAACCAAGATGCCAAAGAAATGGCAGAAGCTTTCTGGCCTTTCCTAGAACCGGAAAAGATAACAAATAGACTAGAAGTCTTACAGAAAGATTTCGTAGCTTCAACATAATATTTCAAAGCTCTAACAACATCCAAAGAATGCAACGATTTCTCCTTAGAATTCTTAGGATTAGGACATAATGAAGGAACCACAATTTCTCTACTAATGTTGTTGGAATTCACAACCTTAGGTAAAATTAAAAAGAAGTTCGCAACACCGCCTTATCCTGATGAAGAATCAGAAAAGGAGACTCACAAGAAAGAGCAGATAATTCAGAAACTCTTCTGGTAGAAGAGATAGCCAAAAGGAACAAAACTTTCCAAGAAAGTAATTTAATATCCAATGAATGCATAGGTTCAAATGGAGGAGCTTGAAGAGCCCCCAGAACCAAATTCAAACTCCAGGAGGAGAAATTGACTTAATGACAGGCTTTATACGAACCAAAGCTTGTACAAAACAATGAATATCAGGAAGAATAGCAATCTTTCTGTGAAAAAGAACAGAAAGAGCAGAGATTTGACCTTTCAAGGAACTTGCGGACAAACCCTTATCTAAACCATCCTGAAGAAATTGTAATATTCTCGGTATTCTAAAAGAATGCCAAGAAAAATGATGAGAAAGACACCAAGAAATATAAGTCTTCCAGACTCTATAATATATCTCTCTGGATACAAATTTACGAGCCTGTAACATAGTATTAATCACAGAGTCAGAGAAACCTCTTTGACCAAGAATCAAGCGTTCAATCTCCATACCTTTAAATTTAAGGATTTCAGATCCTGATGGAAAAAAGGACCTTGAGACAAAAGGTCTGGTCTTAACGGAAGAGTCCACGGTTGGCAAAAGGCCATCCGGACAAGATCCGCATACCAAAACCTGTGAGGCCATGCCGGAGCTACCAGCAGAACAAACGAGCATTCCTTCAGAATCTTGGAGATTACTCTTGGAAGAAGAACTAGAGGCGGAAAGATATAGACAGGATGATACTTCCAAGGAAGTGAAAATGCATCCACTGCCTCCGCCTGAAGATCCCGGGATCTAGACAGATACCTGGGAAGTTTCTTGTTTAGATGAGAAGCCATCAGATCTATTTCTGGAAGTTCCCACATTTGAACAATCTGAAGAAATACCTCTGGGTGAAGAGACCATTCGCCCGGATGCAACGTTTGGCGACTGAGATAATCCGCTTTCCAATTGTCCATACCTGGGATATAAACCGCAGAGATTAGACAGGAGCTGGATTCCGCCCAAACCAAAATTCGAGATACTTCTTTCATAGCCAGAGGACTGTGAGTCCCTCCTTGATGATTGATGTATGCCACAGTTGTGACATTGTCTTATCTGAAAACAATGAACAACTCTCTCTTCAGAAGAGGCCAAGACTGAAGAGCTCTGAAAATTGCACGGAGTTCCAAAATATTGATCGGAAATCTCACCTCCTGAGATTCCCAAACCCCTTGTGCCGTCAGAGACCCCCACACAGCTCCCCAACCTGTAAGACTTGAATCTGTTGAGATTATAGTCCAGGTCGGAAGAACAAAGAAGCCCCCTGAACTAAACGATGGTGATCTGTCCACCATGTCAGAGAGTGTCGTAAATCGGTTTTAAAGATATTAATTGAGATATCTTTGAGTAATCCCTGCACCATTGGTTCAGCATACAGAGCTGAAGAGGTCGCATGTGAAAACGAGCAAAGGAGATCGCATCTGATGCGGCAGTCCTAAGACCCAACATTTCCATGCATAAGGCTACCAAAAGGGAATGATTGTGACTGAAGGTTTTGACAAGCTGATATCAATGTTAAACTTCTCTTGTCTGACAAGGACAGAGTCATAGACACTGAATTTATCTAGAAACCTAAAAAGGTTACCCTTGTCTGAGGAATCAATGAACTGAATGGTAAATTGATCCTCCAACCATGAACTTGAAGAAACAACACAAGTCGATTCGTATGAGATTCTTCGAAAATGAGAAGACTGAGCAAGTACCAAGATATCGTCCAAATAAGGAAATACCAAAACCCTATTCTCTGATTACAGAAGAAGGGCACCGAGAACCTTTGAAAAAAATTCTTGGAACTGAGGCTAGACCAAACAGTAGAGCCACAAAACTGGTAATGCTTGTCTAAAAGAGAATCTCAGACACTAAAAGTGATCTGGATGAATCGGAATATGCAGATACACATCCTGTAAATCTATTGTAGACATATAATGCCCTTGCTAAACAAAAGGCAGGATAGTCCTACAGTAACCATCTTGAATGTTGGTATCCTAACATAACGATTCAATAATGATAGATCCAGAACTGGTCTGAAGGAATTGACCTTCTTTGGTACAATGAAGAGATAAAATAAAACCCCAGCCCCTGTTCCAGAACTGGAACTGGCATAAATACTCCAGCCAACTCTAGATCTGAAACACATTTCAGAAATGCTGAGCCTTGCTGTGTCAACTGGGACACGGGAAAGAAAAGAATCTCTTAGCAGGAGGCCTTAACTTGAAGCCAATTCTGTACCTTTCTGAAACAATGTTTCTGAAACCAGAGATTAAGAACGGAATTGATCCAAATTTCTTTGAAGAAAACGTAATCTGCCCCATACCAGCTGAGCTGGAATAAGGGCCGCACCTTCATAGGTACTTAGGAGCTGACTATAGGTTTCTATAAGGCTTGGATATATTCCAAACTGGAAATAGTTTCCAAACTGATACCGCTCCTGAGGATGAAGGATCAGGCTTTTGTTCCTTGTTGTGAGGAAAAGAACGAAATGATTATTTACCCTGGAAAGAAAGGGAAAGCAAAGTCGACTTAGAAGACATGTCAGCATTCCAAGTTTAATCCATAAAGCTTTTCTAGCTAAAATAGCTAGAGACATATACCTGACATCAACTCTAATGATATCAAAAGATGGTATCACCAATAAAATAATTAGCATGTTATAGAATAATAATAATGCTATAAAATTATGATCTGTTACCTGTTGCGCTAAAGCTTCTAACCAAAAAGTTGAAGCTGCAGCAACATCCGCTAAAAATATAGCAGGTCTAAGAAGATTACCTGAACATAAGTAAGCTTTTCTTAGAAAAAATTCAATTTTCCTATCTAAAGGATCCTTAAATGAAGTACTATCTGCCATAGGAATAGTAGTACATTAGCAGGAGTAGAGACAGCCCCATAACCTTAGGGATTTTTGTCCCAAAAAACTCTAATCTGTCAGATGGCACAGGATATAATTTGCTTAAACGTCTAGAAAGAGTAAATAAATTACCCAAATTATTCCATTCCCTGGAAATTACTTCAGAAATAGCATCAGGGAGATAAAACACTTCTGGAATAACTACAGGAGATTTAAAAACCTTATTTAAACGTTTACATTTAGTATCAAGAGGACCAGAATCCTCTATTTCTAATGCAAATAACACTTCTTTAAGTAAAGAACGAATAAATTCCATCTTGAACAGATACAAAGATTATCAGCATCAACCTCTGAGACAGAAACCTCTGAACCAGAAGAACCATTATCAGTATCAGAATGATGATGTTCATTTAAAAATTCATCTGAAAAAAAGAGAAGTTTTAAAAGACTTTTATGTATACTAGAAGGAGAAATAACAGACATAGCCTTCTTAATGGATTTAAAAATAAAATCTCTTATGTTATCAGGAACACTCTGAAAATTAGATGTTGACGGACAGCAACAGGTAATGTAATAGTACTAAAGGAAATTTAATCTGCATTAATAAGTTTGACATGACATGCAATACAAATAACAGCTGGAGAAACAGATACCAAAAGTTTATAGCAGACTTAGCTTGGTAGCTCCAGCACTGTGCAGTGATTTTCCTGTAGTATCTTCTGACTCAGTTGCAACGTGGAACATCTTGCAATATGTAAAAGAAAAAAAACAACATATAAAGCAAAATTGATCAAATTCCTTAAATGACAGTTTCAGGAATGGGAAAAAAAATGCCAGTGAACAAGCTTCTAGCAACCAGAAGCAATAAATAAAGAGACTTAAATAATGTGGAGACAAAAATGACGCCCATATTTTTTAGCGCCAAAAAAGACGCCCACATTATTTGGCGCCTAAAATGTTTTTGGCGCCAAAAAATGACGCCACATCCGGAACGCCGACATCTTTGACGCAAAATAACGTCAAAAAATGACGCAACTTCCGGCGACACGTATGACGCCGGAAACGGAAAAGAAATTTTTGCGCCAAAAAAGTCCGCGCCAAAAATGACGCAATAAAATTAAGCATTTTCAGCCCCCGCGAGCCTAACAGCCCACAGGGAAAAAAGTCAAATTTTTGAGGTAAGAAAAAATATGATAATTCAATGCATAATCCCAAATATGAAACTGACTGTCTGGAAATAAGGAAAGTTGAACATTCTGAGTCAAGGCAAATAAATGTTTGAATACATATATTTAGAACTTTATAAACAAAGTGCCCAACCATAGCTTAGAGTGTCACAGAAAATAAGACTTACTTACCCCAGGACACTCATCTACATGTTTGTAGAAAGCCAAACCAGTACTGAAACGAGAATCAGTAGAGGAAATGGTAAATATAAGAGTATATCGTCGATCTGAAAAGGGAGGTAAGAGATGAATCTCTACGACCGATAACAGAGAACCTTATGAAATAGACCCCGTAGAAGGAGATCACTGCATTCAATAGGCAATACTCTCTTCACATCCCTCTGACATTCACTGCACGCTGAGAGGAAAACCGGGCTCCAACTTGCTGCGGAGCGCATATCAACGTAGAATCTAGCACAAACTTACTTCACCACCTCCCTTGGAGGCAAAGTTTGTAAAACTGATTTGTGGGTGTGGTGAGGGGTGTATTTATAGGCATTTTAAGGTTTGGGAAACTTTGCCCCTCCTGGTAGGAATGTATATCCCATACGTCACTAGCTCATGGACTCTTGTTAATTACATGAAAGAAAACAGTTTAAGGGGTTATACTATATCCGTAGGCGTTCTTTGACATTGTCCACAAGAACAACACTCAGTGTTCACAGTACTTTCCAGTGAATTGATAGTGCTCTGTTGTGTTTTCATAGGGGTCCATCTATGTGTCTGTCGACTATTTAAAATATCTGTCGAATAAACTAAATAGATGTTTTGATATATACTCATCCAAAATGAAATAGTCAATAGTCATATACACTTTGCATATTTATGTGTTTTTCGATAATTACCTTTCTCTCATCGCCCTTTCTCTGTTTACGCCATGATATTCAAAGGTCATGCCATACCCGAAAAATTCCTCATTGCTCTCACGACTTGCAAATTCTTCGGACACATAAGGTTGAGTAGCGACACAACAAACATCTGGATCTAAGAAATCGACTATTTTTGACACTTCCCTACAACAAACAGACTCTATTTCTGTGGGCATTATCTGACATTGTCCACAAGAACACCAGTTGGTGTTCCCTGTCCGTTGGGATGTGTGCAGTTCTGTGCTTTCTTGTGAATCAATAGTGCTTGGTTGTGATCTCAGAGGGTCCCATCTATGTGTCTGTCGGGTATTGAAATATCCGGGCCTAGAATGCCTTTGAGCATCCATTTCTAATCTCTATTTAAAAAAACTAAAGTTTAGTAATGCATAATTAATCAATATATTGTAATAACAACACAATGGTTACAAATACTCACCAAATTTTCTATCTCTTCCGAATCCAGATCAAAGATTGTGCGACCACGTTTAGAATTTGGCGCAGACATTCTGTG